>NC_068283.1:34130359-34823427 GCF_025860055.1 Xyrauchen texanus | reverse complement strand
ATGGTGGACATATCCATTGTTGTTTCATTGTAAACCCTGAGTGCCAAACCTTGGCTGTCACCTTAAAATAAACCCAGGTGTAATGCAATGTGAAATGTATGTATATATATATATATATATATATATATATATATATATATATATATATATATATATATATATATCTCAATAATCTTTTTTAGTATTTTTATGAATGTGGTGGTGACAAGGGACATGATGTAAGGTGATCCACAAACACATGCCGTAGCAAAACAAGGTGAACTCTCCTTTATGTCTTATCTATTGAACTTTTTGAAACCTCCTCAATAAATCAATAATTGGGCTAGAAGCGATTAGATAACTTTTGTTTGCAGAACTAAACTAGCACTTCAAAGCAGAGGTCTCAGAATCGTCTAGGTTACGTATGTAACCTCCGTTCCCCGATGGAGGGAACGAGACGTTGTGTCAGATAAGCGACACTAGGGGTCTCTCTTGAGCGCCGATATTCACCTCTGAACTATGAAAAAAGGCCAATGAGAGTTGGCACCCAGTATTTGCATGTCCCGCCCCCGGACATACGGGTATTTAAGCGGCGCAAATACGGGAGTTCATTCAGGATTTTTCTGAGGAGCCGGAAATGGCTTCTCTCCACGTTGTGTCAAAGAAGCGACACTAAGGGTCCACTTATAAAAGTGCCATGCGCTGAGCCGTGTATGTGAACTGCTGGTACAGGAGCGAGCAGGTATTCTTACGTGCAGGACGACCAACTGTATCAGGCTGCACGTACCCTTCCCCAATGCCCCATTTAAGCCATCAGGATTCCTTATCGTTACCCTGGGGGGGGAACAAGGTGCTGGCCACCAACCTGGGAATGGGCCAAGCCTGGCCGGGCCTCTTTTCTCTCTATGTTTCTCGCATAGAGCAACTAAGGCCGGGGCCCTTACACGCATTGAGGGAAGGGGGTCTTAGCCCTTATTCAGGGCGGAGAAGACCCTGCGGAGGCCACGCCTACCCGAGAGGGGAGGCAAGTTTAAGTGGCAAAACCATCAGAGGCCTGACTTAGGCCCTATGTGGAAAATTAGGTGCGGTGGTGGATCCAGCCTCATAGAGGGGGGAACATACAGCACGGCAACCGAGGCAGCCGTGACTGCCTAAGGGAAACACGGGAGTCCGCTTGCCAGAGGGGAAAGAACCGTGGTGTTACACACAGGGGGAGTCCGAAGGAGGCCTTACCTGTGGAGCACCTATACCAGTACAGGGTAGCTTGCGGTAGCCGCAGTGGCTTGGGTCGGCGCGTTCCTCCGCTGAACTGCGACCCATGAGGGCTAGGGAGGAATCAACCAGTGTCCCAAACCTGAGATCTCCTGGGAATGAAGGCGCACTGTTTCCCCTGGTTAGGGGGAAGGGCGCTAGGTGCAAGCGATTCACCCGGTCAAATCGTGGGCGTGCTACCGAGTTCTACGGGCTCGGTACCTGATTGTAGAATCTCGCAAAAGTGTTAGGTGTTGTCCAGCCCGCTGCTCTACAAATGCCTGCTAGGGCAGTGCCCCTAGCCAGTGCCCATGAGGACGCAAGGGGGGGGACACGGCCTGGGTGTTATAAGCCAGGGAAATGGCGTCGACAACCCAGTGGGCGAGTCTCTGCTTGGAGACAGTGTTCCCTTTCTGCTGTCCCCCAAAGCAGACGAAGAGCTGCTCAGAGCGTCTGGTGCTCTGTGTGCGGTCCAGATAAATACATAAAGCACGTACTGGACACAGCAGTGAAAGGGCTGGGTCTGCCTCCTCCTGGGGCAGCGCTTGCAGGTTCACCACCTGATCCCTGAAGGGTGTGGTAGGAACCTTGGGCACATAGCCCGGTCGCGGTCTTAGGATCACAAAAGTATCTGCCGGACCGAACTCCAGGCAAGCGTCGCTAACAGAGAACGCATGCAGGTCCCCGACCCTCTTGATGGAAGCGAGCGCGATCAGCAGGGCAGTCTTGAGAGAGAGGGCCCTGAGTCCAACTGAGTCAAGCGGCTCGAAGGGGGTCTCTGGAGTCCTGTAAGGACCGACCGAGAGATCCCAGGAGGGGAACAGGTTAGGCCGGGAGGGAGTTATCCTCCGGGCACCTTTTAGGAACCTGACGATTAAGTCATGCTTACCAAGAGACTTGCCGTCTACCGTAATTCTACCGAATTAACGGAAGAAACTTTTGCAGGGCCAGAAAAACAGCCAGCAGCTCTAGGCAGTTGATGTGCCAGCGCAGCGGCCTTGGTTCCACCGGCCTGCGGCCGTGCGCCCGTTGCACACGGCGCCCCAACCCAATTTGGAGGCATCGGTTGTGACCAGAACGCGACGGGACACCTGCTGCAAGGGTACTCCTGCCCTTAGAAAGCAGAGGTCTGTCCAGGGTTTGAAGGTTTGGCGGCAGGCAGAGGTAACTTTTATGTTGTGCGTGCCGCGGCGCCATGCTCGTCTCGGGACTCGAGTCCGGAGCCAGTGCTGAAGTGGTCTCATATGCATCAACCCCAGCGACGCAGCCGCCGTGGAGGATGCCATATGCCCCAGGAGCTGTTGGAAACGTTTTAGCGGGACCACGGCGCCTGGCTTGAAAGAAGCGAGGCATTTCAGCACTGACTGAGCACGCTCGTTGGAGAGACGTGCTGTCATTGGGACTGAGTCTAACTCCAGGCCGAGAAAAGAGATGCTCTGGACCGGGGAGAAATTGCTCTTTTCCCAGTTGACCTGAAGCCCCAAACGGCTGAGGTGGCTGAGCACCTGGTCTCTGTGTGCGCATAGTAACTTTCGGGAGTGGGTCAGTATGAGCCAGTCGTCGAGGTAATTGAGTATGCATATGCCGGCTTCTCGGAGCGGGGCTAGAGCTGCCTCTGCGACTTTCGTGAAGGCGCGAGGGGACAGAGACAGGCCAAAGGGGAGGACTTTGTACTGATACGCCTGGCCGTCGAACGCGAACCTTAGGAAGGGTCGATGTCGAGGGTGAATTGAGACGTGGAAGTACGCGTCCTTCAGGTCTACCGCTGAGAACCAATCTAGATGTCGGACGGCAGATAGAATTTGTTTCTGGGTGAGCATTTTGAACGGGAGTTTGGACAAGGTCCGATTGAAAACTCGCAGGTCCAAGATCGGTCGTAAGTCACCGCCTTTCTTGGGTACAAGGAAGTAAGTGCTTTAGAAACCCTTCTTCGTTTCGGTTGGAGGGACAGGCTCTATCGTGTCCTTTAATAGAAGGGAGGCGATTTCTTCGCACAGGGAATAGGCATGTTGGCTGTGTACTGCGGAAAAATGTACACCCACGAAGGGGGGCGGAGACCTGGCAAACTGAATTGCGTAACCGAGTCGAATGGTCCGGTGCAGCCAGTGTGACGGGTTGGGCAGTGAAAGCCACGCCTCTAAACTCCGTGCTAGGGGCACCAAGGGGATAAGTTTTTTGGACGTACCCGGCGGGGCTACGCAGCGGTACGGAACAGGTAACGCGGCGTCAGGAGGCAACGTGGCGCCCGAGGCTCTGGTGCTGAGAATAAACTCAAAGCACTTAACTTGCTCCGCGCATCCGGCAGGGGGCGGGTTCGTGACTGAGGAGGAGGTCTGATGCTGGCGTCCTCTGGACTCGTCTGAACCGGCCAGCCGGGGAACAGTCGTGGGGCTGAAGGCGGGGACACCGCGTCCATGGAGCCGAGACTGTTGAGGCCTGAAAGCAGAGTGCCATGAGAACGGCATTTGCGGGCCAGGTGACCCCAGAGACAACAAGGAAATAGCTCTATATAACTCTATAGAGTGTAAAGAATTTAGCAAAAAATTCTCCTCCCGGCCCTCCACCGGGGAACGGAGTGGTCTTACCAGCTCCGGAGCTAACGTCTCGGTCCCTGGGTCTGTCATCTCAGGAGCACCTGGGAGCCTTCTGGTTTCCTCAAGGGGGTCCATGAGACGATGGGCGTCCAACTTCTGCGGGGAGCTCAACGCTGGGGCTGAGAGCTGGGCCCACTCACTTGTTAGTTGAGGTGGAGCACCACTTTCTTTCTTTCTTGAAAGCTGCAGGAGGACGCCCTGGGCAAGCAGACAGGGCATGGCCCCTGGCGGCAGGTTTGCAAATAGCCTTCGTCTCTTTCTTCACCACTGAGGATGGGGGCGTTTGAGAAAGCGTGCTTTGTCTGCCTCCTGTACTGCCTGTCCATCGTTGCGTTTCTGGACCACGGAGTAGCCATTGCCTGTTTGAGTGCAGTTCCTGCAGCACGTCAAGAACAGGATCACCCAAGTGCAGATTTTGAAGTGCCCTGGCCCGGTGGACTTGCAGGAGGGGGCCATGGCGTGCAGGAGGGAGCGGTCTGGGACCGTTCTACCACTGAGGGTAGCGAGAGCGGAGGAGCGAGGAAGCCGGGCTTGCTCAGCTCGTCATGCATGTCCGGGAAGGAATCCGGGGGGGGGGCGGCTGTGTATAACCAATTAAGCCGGGAGAAGCATAGCGGACCTTCTTGCATCAGGCTCAGACTGGGCGGAGACCCGAAGGTGGCGGCCCAGGCTAGTTATCCGCATCCGACGCCGCTGTTACGCTCTCCGATGCAGCGGTGATGTCATCATCCAATGCCGGGGAGCTCGAGGGACCGGACGGTAGGCTGTTAAGCGGACCGCACTAATCCCAAGCTCAGGGGAAGCAGGCAAGCGTGCCGGGGAGGCGGGAGGTTTTCGAGGGGATTTACCCGGCGAAAGCGTCCCGTTATTCTCCCCAGATCGTTCTCCATCGCCCGCGGCACCTGCCTCAATCCCGTAGGAAGGAGGCAAGGCGCGGGGGGGCGGCTGAAATGGCTCTCTCTCACTACAAGAGAAAGCAGAGATCGCAACGCTGCCGCGGTTATGTTCTCACACTGAAAACATAACCCATTGGAGAGAATGCTCATCCCAAGCTCGGACGGAAACAAGCAAGCGTGCCGGGAGGCGGGGGTTTCGAGGGGTTCACCCGGCAAACGGAACCCGTCACTGTCCCCAGATCGTTTTCATCACCGGCGCCTGCCTCAATCCCGTAGGAAGGAGGCGAGGCGAGGCGGCTGAAGTGGCTTTTTCTCACTACAAGAAAAAGCCTACGACCGCAATGCTGTCATGGCTATGTTCTCGTACTGAAAACATAGACCAGTCATAAAAACGCTGCCTGCGTGTGATCGCAACCCAGGAATGCAAGGCAGTGTTTATGGCCGTCAGAGGTGGGGAGAATCAACGCATCCAGAAACTACACATAGGCGGAAAATCGTCTTTAAAAAGACGCGTCCTGAGAAGGACGTTCAACGCCGCTGTGTTTTGCTCTTTTAGAGCGAAATTCACTCTTTTAGAATAACTCTTTCGATTGTCTGCGCTGTCGAAGCGCCAAGGGGCAAGAATGCACAGCCGTGCACGAATGAGAAAGCCGCTGTTATGCGCCGTCAGATCCAACAGCATGCAAAGCGTCAGAGGATTAAACAGGAACTTGGTGTGTAACTCGCAGCAGACTGCATGCACGACCATCGGCTCCGAAGAATTTTTCTGAATGAACTCCCGTATTTGCGCAGCTTAAATACCCGTATGTCCGGGGGCGGGACATGCAAATACTGGGTGCCATCTCTCATTGGCCTTTTTTCATAGTTCAGAGGTGAATATCGGCGCTCAAGAGAGACCCCTAGTGTCGCTTCTCTGACACAACGTGGAGAGAGCGACAGAAGGGGAACCTTATTTAATGGGTTTCTAATCTTTATCTGAGATGGAAATTATGCAGAGTTCAACTTCCAGCATTACGGCTATTGAACTGGTGTCTTTTTTTTCCCAATAACCTGCTCCACACTGCACAACAGAATTTCAGAAATAGAAATAATAAAGTGACTGTGACTCATATGTCATGCTGTCCCAGTTTTCAGGCACAGAGTGATGTCTGCAAGGTCTGTGAGTTGAGCTATAATGACTGTCTCCAAACACTTACAACTCTCGAAAGGAGTTAATGACCAGAATGTTGTCTAACTTGCTTCCCTTGTTCCACAGAGGTCTGTGACAGGTTCTGAGACTTCAGCCTGTTCCCTCCAGTTAGGAGATACTTTCTCCCTAGAAACAATTGTGGTACTTGTGATACAATTCAGATGCATAAAAATAAATGGAAAGAAAATTGACGTGTACACCTCTCCTGGACACAGCTGAAATCAACTTTTGGATGAAAAAGATATTAAAATTAGGCAAGGTCAACTCCAACAGTACAATAAAGACTAAATCATTAAGTTCAAGTTATGTTACACAAAATGCATTTTAATGAAAATGAAAAAAATCGCAAAAGGATATGATATGCAGTATGTTACTTTAATTCTACATTTTCTTTTACCGAGTTTACTGTGCAAAATATTTGCAGTGGCAATGATTTTCTCCTCTAGCTTTGATCCTAGTGAGAAAAAAAAAGAGATGTTGGCTGGGTTTCCTAATAACGTTGCAATTTCCAATTTTTACTAAATTTTAACTAAAGTCACTAGTTATTATACAATGGAGTAATGCCTGTTTCCCAAGCCAGCACGTAGATCGCTCGTTATAAATTAGAATTTAAGTGCTTCGTTACGGGAGCTGTCCAGTCCAAAGGTACTGATCACTTTAGCAAATACTGATGTTGTGGAACTACTAACAAACATGGAAGTTGTTTGTAATCTAGTCGAGGCATGGAAATTTGATTACAGAATTTAATTATAGAAATAATGATGGCTTTAGTAAGATGGAGTTTCAGATGTAGGCTATTGATGCTAAGTTATAGAGATTAATGAATGTGACCAATAAATGCATGTAACGTGAATGATTCACGAATCGACTCTCACGTAGCCTAAATTTTTTGGCTTGAAACTGAACAAATACACACACAACAGGATTAAAATGATGGGCATCAGTACTGAACTACTCATAGACCTAAATATTAATAGATCATCTGGTTAGAGTTAAAGGTACCATGTATTTGTAGCCTTACTGCCGTTATGCATCATGCAATTTGTGGTGAGCCAATTTGAACCAGCTATTGGAGGAAGGAGGAAGAGGAAGAGAGAGAGGTAATCTCTCATGGCACACTCTTACTCTAACCTCTTTTTTTAATCATACTTTATTTATTCAGGCATATTTAAGTTTTAAACTGCATGGTCACATTACATTACACATGTCTTTTTAAATAATCTATTTAACAAGACATAGCTTCTTTCTATTGCCATTACAATTACACTCATCCAAGAAATAATAATATAACGCTAATATAACGTTATACTGTATTACGTGTCTTGTCCTTTAGATGATGTCACATGCACAGTCTACAGTTTCTGCCTATTGATTTCACTGTGATTTTTAAAATAGTACTGAAATAGTTTACAATGGCTTTTCATTCATCAAAATATATTAATACAATTTATTCAATGTCCCATTGTCTTTGATATACTGTTAATGATGCAAGAAAGATTCATTTAAGTTGCACTTAATGGACTTAAGAGTGGTTCAAAGCTCTCGTTAATTTTCAAAGTTTTTATGAACTACTTAGATAACGATGCTTTTGGAAAACATGCCTTAGAGATTAAATACTACTTAAGTGCTACTAAAGTTCTAGTTAGTGCTTCAGGAAACCCAGCCATTAACCCTTATGTTGTGTTTCGGATACAATTGGAAAAAAATTCTTGACTTTGTTCACATATGGTTTCTGAAAACACAAAAGAAAAAAAAATGACCATTTTCCATTTTATTGGTTTTATCTCTCTTACACTGTTAAAATTGTTGTGTATATACAGAAAAATTAAGTGTTCAGGAGCATCCCAATCCTATAGATGAGCACATATGTGGATGTGTATTTGCACATACAAAGTCCCCAGACATGTCCACAGACTCACATAAACACACACACACACACACACACACACACACACACACACACACACACACACACACACACACACACACACACACACACACACACACACACACACACACACACACACACACACACACACACACACACACACAATGTGCGTTGAGTGCCCTTTTGTGCATTGTCTTTTCATGTACACTCTTTGAGGTATATTTCAAGATCTACATATAATATTATATTGTGTTTGGGCTTGCTTGAATTGGGATTGACTGCTTTAAGTTACAATATGTCATTGTCTATGTTATATTTATGTTTTAGGAAGTAATGAGGAAAAATGTGACAAAAAGCCTCTTCTGTTTATTATACTTATGTGTGTCGGTGTGAAGTTCATACACTAATACACATTGCAGTTTGGCCTCTGATTGAAACAAGTTTGCTCATTGTCTTTTACTAATTGAGACCTTTCCAACAATATATAAGAAATGACTATCTCATCTTTTGTATGGTTTTACCAACTCGAACAGTTCTTATTTGTCGGCAAATTAAAAATCATTGTTTAAGGATTTGTATAGGGTCAGTTATATGCATTATAAAGTCCAGATTCTAAACTTCAGATCAGGCAAGTGGTTATTCAATTACAGCATGTAATTATTATTATTATTATTATTATTCCCCATGAAGTGCCCTCCACTGGCACTGTATAAGCGCAGTTCAAGTAATCCTTCTATCAAAAAAAAATATATTTTTTAAATATGTTAATAAAGTAGTACAAAACCTGTAAGAAATATGAAAAAAAAAAAACATATATATATATATATATATATATATATATATATATATATATATTATTTTGAGAGATTTATAAACAATCTAAGTGGGTAATTTTTGATAGGGAACACAAAATACGTTAGCAAACAATTAACACAGTACAAGAGTCTTACTTGTCAAATGATGGCTAACTTTACATTAAGTCTTAAATATGTTAAGGAAGCTTTCTAAATTATTAATCCCTTGAATTTTACATTAAGTATGTCTTCAGGTTATCATTGTCAGGGTGTTGTGAAGGGAAGAGGCAGGGCCGTAGCTATTGGGGTGAAAGGTGGTAACGATTCTAGGAGCCCAAAGGTAAAGGTGTCCCCTAACTAAGAAATAAGAGTCTCTTAAAAATTTAAACATAAGAGTCCAAGGGGAAAACACAAGAATGACGTGACAATCATACATTACATCTACTGCAGCTAATCTGTATGATCTATCATAACATTGCATATTTAAGACTGAGAAAGGGAGAGAGACAGAGAGAGTGTTTGCACAATAAGCTCCTCTATGAATAATTGCCCCCTGCACATAGTTAAGTGTCCAGTTTCCGCTGATTTATTCAGTGTGGCATGATTCAATTACCGTGGTTTTATTTGCAATGCCGTAACTTGAGAGGGCTTTACAGGCACAAAAAAAACCACGAAACCTTGACCCAGATCCCACCACCCCAGAGATTCGTGACAACGAGAATGACTGGTCCTGTCTTACATACAGCGATCCAGGAATAAGGTGACCAAATCTGAATTGCTGCCAAAGACGAGGGCATAAACACAGCATTCATTTTGCTGTCATCAACAACTGGAATGAAATTGAATCCACTATAATCAAGGAAAGCTGGTTTTCATCAAAGCTCCGTACCTATATAGGACCATTTACCTGTGCCTGATCTGTATTTCTGACCTGTTTTCAAGTAAAAAATATCTAAACACCCTTAAAATGAGATCACTTTCAGAAGCAAAATTAAATTATATAATAACTTTACAGAAAATGTATCTTGAACTAAGTTTATTATTTTTTTTAGCAATAGGCAAATAGTTTTAAGTTTTAAGAGAAACCCTCACAAAATGTTGTTAGATTAATGCATAAAACACAAGAGGAAAAAGAAAAATAGAAATTAAACTGTTTGCTAGTGGGTTGAAAAATAAACCTTCTGGAATGTTCAGAGTTTAATACAAGTATCTACAGCATTTGTAGCATAATGTTGATCATTTTGGCCAGTCCATTAACATTGTTTTAAAAGTATAGCCACAACATATAAGTATTATTCATGTTAACATGTTTTAGTGTGATCAATTAATTTAGTGTGAGTTATGTCGTGGCTATACTTTTTAAAAGGTTCATGACATGAGGAATCAAATCTTCCTTAATCTTTAAACACAATAAGAGTTCATTGTACTTGAAAAATATATGTTTTAGAACTCAAAACTACACTGCAAAAAGAGCTTTTGTTTAAACCAAGCTGCTAAAATTTTTACTATTAAAAAAAAAAAAAAATATATATATATATATATGTTTAGCAGTGTAATGCAGGCAATACAAAGCTCAATAGCCACTGTTAAGTTTAACAGGGTTTTTACAGTGATAAACTGAAAGCTAATTTGTTTTACCTGAAATAAAGTGCTGAGATCTGCAACATCTGAGTAATGCTAATGTTAATGCTAATAAAGACGGAGACAGCTCAATCGAGCAGTCATGTGATTTCTAATGGTTTCAGTGGTAATGTGATGACTGCAGTAGAATACTAAGTATTACTAAGTATTTTGTGGCTCTGAGGTGCAAAATTATGAAAGAGTTGCATTACATTTGTGCGCAGTTCTCAAAGTCACCCGCAATCCAAAATAAAGGGCTAGTTCACCCAAAAATGAAAATTCTCTCATCATTTACTCACCCTCATGCCATCCAATATGTGCATGATTTTCTTCCATCTGGTGAACACAAAGTTTTTTTGAAGAATATTTCAGCTCTGTAGGTCAGTACAATGTAAGTGAATGGGTGCCAAAAATTTTAAGCTCCAAAATCCACAGAAGGCTAACATAAAAGTAGATCAATATTATGTCTTTTTTTTTGCCCTATAAATTCCCCTCCCTGCTCAGTCAATCTCCACTTCACTTTCCCACTCTTCTTCTGTTTTTGGTGGTTCACATTCTTTGTTCATATCCACCCATACTGGGCAGGGAGGATCATTTATGATTAAAAAAAAAACTATCAAATCATGTCTGAGCATTAGAGTTGTTTGGATTACTTTTATGCTTTGAAGCTTCAAAGTTCTGGCCACCATTCACTTACATTGTATGAACCGACAGAGCTGAGATATTCTTCTAAAAATCTTAATTTCTGTTCTGCAGAAGAAAGAAAGTCATACACATTTGGGATGCCAGGAGGGTGAGTAAATCATGAGAGAATTTACCTTTTTGGGTGAACTTTCCATTTAACAAGGAATCAAATGTAAATAGGAATCAAATATTTCTGCACTATGAGAACTTAAATGAATTCATCCTCCTCTACCTCACACTTAGAACTGGCCTGCTAGATCTGGAATTGCGCCATGCTCTTTGTGTTCAATACATTTCCGTGTTTGCGCCATTTCCAGACTTGCATAATTCCTTTAGTAAAGCGGATACTACAACGACACAGCTCGTGCAAATAACCGATGCTATTGTTCTTAGCGAATTCCCCCCAAGAGTGCCGTCCACATCTGTGTTCAGGAAATATAGGAAAATGTTCTAGCCCTCGGTTCTGTACTTCCTGTCTATTAAATATTCAGTCACCTGAGGACAAGCCGCAGCACGCTCAAGTCAGTTATGTTATCTCTCAAATTATGAATGCCGCAGTACAATGCAACCTTATCAGACAGGCCAGAAAGGAATACACTATTTTTAGGTCCTTCTCCTTGTCACTGGATACCTTGGAGTGCTTGGTAATGAGGTGTTCTGGTTGTGCTCTCCACAGAGTCATCTCCATTGTGCCCACCGGCAGGCACACCGTAACTCAACTGCACACTCTGATGGTTATGTGGCTGCTGCCCTTAGTGAAGTTCTTTATTATTATAAAGCGGGTAGGTCTGACTCTAAATTCTGATTGGATTATTTAATTACATTTTAATTGCATCTTTTTCTCCATAAACTGAAAGTGAAGGGTGACTGAGGCTGTCATTATACCTAACATCTCCTTTTGTGTTCCATAGAAGAAAGAAAATCATATGGGTTTGGAATCAACATGGCAGATTATAAAAAATGTTCTGATAATATTTAGTAATACATTTATTAATTTTGTTATTTTTGTTCACAGTGCGGTTGCTTTTATAAATGCTTTTCCTATTATTATGCTCATTATGTCTTTTGTTTGGTGTTTGGTATGAACGGTTCATTAAACCTTTTTGGCCTTTTTGATTCTGCCACTGTAGGACCAAATTGGTATTTTAAGCCATTCTTTTTGCATTTCATCTAGTGTAACCGGTCCTGCTCGACCCTCTTCAAACAGGGCTCGCCGGTATTAGAGACAGGTGCACTAACGAGGAGGCTAAAGGCTACAGCTTCTAGTGTCAGTCGCTAGTGCGCCTCTTGAGGCCAGGGGAGTGAGGTATACACACACTGCATAGCTATCACATGTGCCAGCTGGCTCCCGTTACACTAGCATGGCATAGAAGCAATCAATAAAAATCTTACGAGTTTATGTCCTACTTTGCACAAAGTGTCTTAAATCATGAATGATTTCCTAAATGTAGGGAATGGTAGAGTTACATAACACGGACAACTGTGTTTTTGTGTAAAAATTAAAATAAATTTTTACAGCTGCATTATCTAGGTCACAACGCGCGTTCCAAAGAGTCGAAAAAGATCTGAAATGTACATAAATATTTAATTGTCTGAAAGTAGGGAGAGCATTGAAAGTCACAGAAGGTTAATTTATTAGCAAAGATGTGAATACTAGATCATGCCCCGCGGAAATCCTTGAAGGCTTTGCTCAAGGAATTAGTGACACAACACATTCCTTTTTCAAACCTGAGCATAAAACATTTGGACAATTTTTGTTTTCCAACAAGCGCACACAGTACGCACAGTCCTTTCCTTTATTTGAGGGCCAGTGGGTATACATGTCATGTCATGCGAAGTACACTGTCTGAATCTGAGCTCTGACTTTTGAATTGTAATGAACCTTTATTAAACTTTAACTTCACATCCCCTCAAGTCAAGCAATGAACTAAATTCTTTGAATAATGGTGAAAGGCTGTCAGACAAGACTTTGCCAGTATTGTTAGTATTCAGAGTCATCTTATGTGAAGCCTTAGAAGAGGATTGGAAGTATCACCTTTGGGATGAAGTTCAAGGTATCAGTAAAGGTTATGTGATTATGATCATCTAATCCATAAATGACCTAGATTATGGAGGTGGGTTGGAAAATCTGATGCTATATGGGTGAATCATATAGAGTGCACATATGTCATTATATTATAGCAGATGTTTTACCAGTGCCTGATATTTTTGGGAGGGCTCTTAAAAGCATAAAATTGATTTATTAATTTTGCATTATCTAATTCACATTTGATGTAATCTTTTTTGTATGCTTAATGCATTTTTTTATGTAACTTTTTTTTGCATCACGGTAATGATAATTGGGTTGCTTGATATATACACATTTGGGATGTGCATGGATAGTCGTTATACGTGCACTTGTTAAATAATTCACTATTCAGTTATTCTGCAATAGAGGTCTTCAACCTGACCTGATCCCATTGGGTCAGTTTTCAAATATAGGATGAGTTAGGGCCTGTTTACATGTTTGTTTGTGTTGTTTTTCTATCTAAACAGAAATTGTATGGATGTCTATGACCATTGAGTTGCGCCTCACTTAAGTCAAGTCATTTTTATTTGTGTAACGCCTTTCACAACACACATAATTTCAAAGCAGCTTTACAGAAAAACTGTCACTGTGTTTTTTTCAGCATCTTGTGCAGGATCACCACATTTTGTTTTGACACTATGTATAGTTTAAAACTATGGTGCCCAGGAATGACAGGTTCAGTTCACAAAGTTTTGTCGTGGCCACGTCATATTAACTCGTGGGAACATGATTATATGTTGCTGCCACTAGATATTATGTTGAAAGAATGTCATCCTGTTCTCTTTATACCATTTTCCAAACACTTTGTGTGCATCCAGAGGTACCCATGGAGGCATCCGAGACATTTTAACTGATCAATGATAAATCAGTTTCATTCACACTTGCACATTTTCATCTGCAAAGCCTATTCACTTTCAGAATGTGTTTTAGATGCCTTTCACTTATTAAGTACCCATGTCATAATGCCAGCAATTCATAATTCAAAATAAAATGCTATTTAATGAATCATCTCCATTTTATGCTGTTTGTCCATGATGTGGTCATATATGTATTTTTTAGCACTTTACATCAACATTAAAAGTCATGGAAGTCATGGGGGCCATGGGGATGATGTTCCAACAACATACAATGTCGTGGAGTGAAGGATGACATTAACCCTTCATTAAAAGTCATGGCCACGAGAAAAGGATTTCGTTCCCTCGATATAATATATAGTGGCCAAAACATATTATCTTGTTCCCACATGGCCACAACAAAACAGAACCTGTCCCTTCCTGGGCACCTTATAAAACAACTTTGCATCTCTAGACACCTTTATTCTGTTTCATTTGTTGCACTACATCTAGCTTTTTTAGTGCAGGTGTCACAAAAATGCAACATTTTGAAGAACTTCAGGTTGCAAAAAGGACTCAAAGGGATAGTTCACCAAAAATTTCATTTAGTCACCCTCATGCCATCCCAGATGTGTATCACTTTATTTCTTCAGCAGAACACAAACAAAGATGTTTAAAAGAATATCTCAGCTCTGTAGGTCCATACAATGCAAGTGAATGGTGGCCAGAACTTTGTAGCTCCAAAAACACATAAAGAAAACATAGAAGTAATCCATAAGATTCTAGTGTTTAAATCCATGACTTCAGAAGCAATATAATAGAAATTTAAGTCCTTTTTTACTCTAAATCTCTACTTTAACTTTTACATCTGAAAGTCACATGTCATGCCTGTTTAATTTCATTTGTATATCTGAAAGTGAAAGCTAAATTGAAGATTTTGAGTAAAATATTACTTAAATATTATTCTGTTTCTCACCCACACCTATAATATTGCTTCTGAAGATATGGATTTAAACACTGGGGTCATATTAATTACTTTTATGTTTCCTTTATGTGATATGTGATTTTGGAGTCACAAAGGTTTGATCAAAATTCACTTGCATTGTATGGAAATACAGAGCTGAAACTTGGTTAGTTAAATATCTTGGTTTGTGTTCTGCTGAAGAAAGAAAGTCATACACATCTGGGATGGCATAAGGTTGAGTAAACGATGAGATAATTTTTATTTGTGAACTATCCCTTTAAGTCACACTATGAAATATCTGAATGTCATTGGAATAGATACAAAATATAAAAACAGCTGGCACCTGCAAACAGTTACCTTTTTATTCAAATTATAAAAATAAAATATTACTTCTAACTGATCCCAAGGTGATTTTTTTGTGTTTGAAGTCAGTTTTCCCCTGTTCACACAGGTATCCTAGCAGAGTACCACAGGTGTAGTTCATCACATTAACATGATCCACTATGGACATGATCCGATTGACAACTAGAAAGTGTCCAAATACTTTGTCTTCATTTTTAATAACATATCTATTGTTTTGTAATTTGAAACCTGAAAAACATGTTAATGGGCATGTTTTGCTTGAAAAGTGTGCATGTCATGAAATAATTGCCATAGAAGCACAAGCCAAGTTCTTTTGTATTATACAATATGTCAGTCACGCAACCATGACACATGGATCAAGGGTCAGCAATGCCCATGAGCTGTGGCATGGTGAGGCTTACCAAGGTCATGAAGGAGAAGGTAAACTTTGGGCAAACCTTGGCTGTTTTCCTGTTTGATCTTTTTATGGCAGCCAGGCACATGGTATATGCCATTCTCCTTACAACCTTCTTTCCTGGAATGACAGCTGTGGGTCATAAAGCAAATGAGGGATGAGGCTCTGTAAACACCTTTTATTTACTGGGCTTGTCTAAATAGAGATGGAGGGGATGGGACAGCAGGGCTAGGAAGTCATGCCAATGGTTTCCATGATAAAAAGGCCCACAAGAGTAATGCAGCTTACACAGTGAAGACTTAAAGACCCCATGAAATGATTTAATGAGCATAACTTTCTTTACTGTGTTGACAAATTGAACAGGAAGATGGGGTGGGCCAAATAAAAATAACAAATAGCTTTAGGTTATGACGCAGCCATGAACCACGATTTGCTGCTTGCTATTTAGTCAGAGGCAATCTCAATCTCAAAATTAATCTCAATGTCAGTTGCTTGGCTGGCGCATTCAGCCCCAAAATTGCTTTATGGACACTCAGTTCCAGAGAAAAGTTTTTGGAGCTAATCCCTTGACTAATAAATGTCATGTTACCGATCACTCTGGAACTGTTATATTCCAAAAAGAAAATGTTAGGCTAATCACTCCTTCAATTTTATTGTATGAGAAAGAGCAGCATCAACTTTCTTAATTCTCCTTGTGTTCCAAGGAAGAATGCAAAGTCATAAGTATTTGCAATGACATGAAGGTAAATAAATCATGACAGAATTTACATTTGTGTAAAAATCTTTTTTTTTTTTTTTACAGACTGGTCAGTGAGGTACTGGGTCATTGACAAATGACATTGTCTAAGGTGATAAACATTAGAAATGTTTTAAAAATATGGTTTTAAACATGCATCAAGTTATAAGTTAATTTGTGTTTTGTTTTCATGCATTTTTTAAATCATCTATAGCGTATTCTAAAACAATAAAAATAACTATTCAATGATTTTAAAAGTCATTAAGCTGGTGTAATCTTCATGCAAAATCACATACATCACACACATATACACATATATACACATACATATATATATATATACACACATACATACACACACACACACACACACACACACACACACACACACTTACACACGCACATACATCACACACACACACGCACACATACACGCACACGCGCACCTTTTAGGATGAGGATGTCTACCTGCATGTTGGTTCTACCACTGTCAGGATACACACTAGGACAACAAGGTTAGAAGGATTCAGAATAACTTTTAATGAAGCTTTCGTAGGACAGTAGGGAAGTTCAGATGCATCAACGGGCGCTGCGAGTATAATACTGATGAATGACCGTCTTTTCTCTTGCAGATAACGGCAGGCTTGAGTGTGGTAAGTATCACAATCCAAAGGACGCGGAGTATGAACACCAGGGAGATGGAGGAGTCTCTGGACGAGGGAAAACAGGTAAGTAACACCAGGGTGTACTGAGGAAACAGACTGGAGTAGTCTCAGGAACAATCGTCTGAAAAGCACAGAGAGCAGGTTAGTGGATATTTCCTCGTTCAAGGCTTGACAGAGACTGGAGGTGAGTTGTGCTCTTAAATAGTGCTGGTGATTGCTGGATTGCTGGATTGATGACAGGTGCAGGTGATTAGTATTCGGGTGAGTGTGATCTTTGTGTTGTGGATGTGAGTGAGCCTGATTGCCTCCTGACAACCACCTGATATAATATTCAAATGTTAATATTGACAAAATGCTTGAAAAAATAATTGGTTCACTACCATTTTTTTTACATAATAACAATGGAGAGTTTATTTCAAACTTATGCAAACATTTATTCCTTTTTTTGTTGGAATTTCAGTGTTTAATGAGACTTATTTATTTATTTATTACTTTCTCCAGACAGTTTTACCACTTAGACATTTGTGACTGTAGACTCAAGAAAAAACATCTCAGTGAGTATGAACTAAGATATTGACAATTGTAGAGGTCTTATTAATTAATTGTTTAGAGATAATTGCATTTTTTATTTCTTTTTGAATAACTTAAAGATCCTGGCGAAAATAAGAGAATCATCTTTTTCACCCAATTAATTTTGGTTTTAGACACGCCACCTTAATTTAAAATCTGCAAAATGACTGAACACTGCTGGTCTGCAGGGGAATAAAATGAACATGAGTGTATCCTAATTGTCCATGGTCAAGTGTGAATGCTGGTGAATGCAAACTGAAAGCCGAGCACTGTATGTGTTTTCCGTCAGGCCTCTTTCATAGCAGCAACCTTGTTGTGGTGTATTGTTCACTTGTTTTCAATGATTACTTAAACTTATGTTGCATGAGAGAGAAGCATGCCTATTGTTTAGATTCATACATTTCACTTTGTTGTCCTATAAACACAAGACATGGATGCGTGGAAAAAATGATATAGCGTTGACCTGTAGTGAATATAATATTGGAAAATACGCAAATCCCTCTTTTAAATGCCATTAAGTACCTTTCATTTCACTGTTCTGCATGCCAATAGCTCAAAGAACAGGAAGAGGTGATGGCTGTGACAAGGCCCCAAACATGAATCACATGCCCTTTAAAAGATCTGTTTGATGTTTCTGCCCCAGTAACGTATTTAAACGCTCGTTTCTGCGTTAGATCATAATCAGCTTAAGAAATATGATGATTGACAGTATATTGTGGGCATATGGATCAATTAACGTATTATGTTAGATACCTTCACTTCTTGGCCAACTCACTTGCTGCATACAGTGCATTCAGAATGTATTCAGACCCCTTCATTCTTTTTTACATTTTGATATGTTGCAGCCTTAAGCTAAAATGCTTTAAATTATTTGTTTTTTACATCAATCTACACTCAATACCCCATAATGACAAAAAACAAACAAGGTTTTTGATAACATTGCAAATCTATTAAAAAGAAAAAAATGAAATATCACATTGACATAAGTATTCAGACCCTTGGCTATGACATATGAAATTTAGCTCATGTTCATCCCATTTCTCTGGATCATCTTTGAGATGTTTCTACACTTTGATTGGAGTCCCCCGGTGGCAAATTTAATTGAATGCACATGATTTTGAAAGGCACATATCCGTCTATATTGCATATCAGTGCAAAAACCAAGCCATGAGGTTAAAGGAACTGCCTGCAAAGCTCAGAGACAGGATTATGTTGAGGCATAAATCTGGGGAAGGCTACAAAAATATTTCAGCTGCATTGAAGGTTCCCAAGAGCACAGTGGCCTCCATGATTCTTAAATGGAAGAAGTTTTGAACAACCAAGACTCTTCCTAGAGTTGAACGCCAGCAAAACTGAGCAGTCAGGGGAGAAGGGCCTTGGTAAGAGAGGTGACCAAGAACCCAATGGTTATTCAATTTGAGCTCCAGAAATCATGTGTGGAGATGGGAGGATCTTGCAGAAGGACAACCATCACTGCATCACTCCACTGATCTGGGCGTTATGTCAGTGTTTATGTAGTGTCCTTATGGAAGCCTGAGTGTAAGACATGCAAAAAAGCACCTAAAGGATTCTCAGACTTTGAGAGACAAGATTCTCAGTTCTGATTAAACGAAGACTAAACTGATTGACCTCAATTCCAAGCGTCATGTCTGGAGGAAACCAGGCACTGATCATCATCTCCGCAATACCATCCAAATGGTGAAGCATGGTGGTTGTAGCATCAAGCTGTGGGAGTGTTTTTCAGTGGCAGGGACTGGGAGACTGGTCAGAGTTGAAGGAAAGCTGAACACAGAAAAATACAGATATATCCTTAATGAAAACCTGGTCCAGAGCTCTCAGGACCTCAGACTGGGCAGAAGGTTCACCTTCCAACAGGACAATGACCCTGAGCACACAGCCAAGACAACACAAGAGTGGCTTAGGGACAACTCTGTGAATGTCCTTGAGTGGCCCACCCAGAGCCTGAACTTGAACCCTATCGAACAACTCTGGAGAGACCTGAAAATGGCTGCCCACCGACGGTCCTCATCCAACCTGCGAGATCTTGAGAGGATCTGCAGAGAAGAATTGCAGAAAATCCCCAAATCCAGGTGTGCATAGTTTGTTGCATCATACCCAAATAGACTTGAGGCTGTAATTGGTGCCAAAGGTGCTTCAACTAAGTACTGAGTTAAGGGTCTGAATAATTATGTCATTGTGATATTTTTTTGTGAAAGTTTTTGCTTTGTCATTATGGGGTATGGAGTGTAGATTGATGTGAAAAGCATTTTAGCATAAGGCTGCAACATAACAAAATGTGAAAAGGGGTCTGAATACTTTATGAATGCACTGCATAATTAGGATTTAAATACACTTTAAAATGTGTTCAATTTACAGTAAAATACAACCTATTACTAAATACATTTAAGGTTCAATGTGGTAAGTAAGGGATAATCCATTGCTAGGTGTGCGAAGGACCACCCGACCCGAAGCCTCAACGAAGTGCATTTAAAATCATTTAACGCACACCAAGCCATGGAGTATCCTGCTTATACCATGGTCACTTGCCAGAATTGATTAGTTACAGCTGTAATATATTTTCTGCAGAGCAAATTTTGATTGGAAGAATAAAAAATAACAGTTCATTTTATCTAAGGGCAGTTAGATCTACAGCTCTGCCTGTTCTAAATCAGACACAGAGAGAAAGTAGTGCTAGAACACACTTGGTTAAAACTGTGAATTTAAATGCACAATCCAGAAATAATAATATCCACAGAATATAGAGGGGTTAACACTCCAGAGGAAATGTATTATTTTATTATAATTCATTGTCATTTTCACATTAATGTGGAAAAACTTTCGTTACAAACGTAGCAGTGACAGTAAAATTAGTACTTACTGTATAAGGGGAAAACTATTCAAAACACTCTGGAACCTGCAAATTTTGACCTCTGACACATCGATATGCTATCCATCAAGGCTGCACGATTGACTGAATTAATGAAATTGCAATTTGTCCTTGCATGGTAGCGCTTCCCTGTAAAATGCTGTACTGTAGGTGGCACTTCAGCACAGAAACATAATATACACCAGTGGTTCTCGTCCAGGGGGTTAAAATGCTAAAAATATAATTCCTTTGAACAGCTTGCTTTTTATGAAGAATATACCGTTATTGACATTTCTGGAATCACAAGTTTTAAGGAAATATCTTATAATAGATATATCTTATCATATAAATATCAAATAGCCTACATGGAAGGCCTTCGAATATTTTCTAGGACAATGGGGGGCCTTGGATTCAAAAAGGGTGAGAACCACTGATATACACAACACATTCCAGTTTTAATCTTCTTGCATTGTCTTGCTGGACAGTGAAAGTGATATCTGATGAGATAGACCTAGATTCCATGGGTTAGAAACAGCACCTAAATCTACAATACCGATCCCGCCCAAAAGCCCACACACCCCTGGCTCCTAGCTCAGTGCGGCAGCCCCACAGAGAACGTCAACCTCCTACATCCTCCATAATAGCTGTCCAGAGTTCCCACTTCACCTGACCGGTCAAGGACTGCCCTCTGCTCCCAAGAGCATTACAATTTCCTCTGTCTTCATGCATTCTCTCCACATCAGGGTACCACTCACCAATGGTTACCCTATGTTAAGATGACATCACGGAAAACTGAGGGACAATTGAGGCAATTAAAGTGCTTAATGACTAATAAAGTGCTTCCCAATAGTGCATCTCTGATATTGATATCCATCTCAGACATTCAGGGCAAGCTGTTGGACCCAACCATCACACCAGAGAGGAAAGAAAAAAAAAGGCAGTTCTCATAGACACCCATGAGGGCAATACACCACGCCAAGAGCCAAAGGTAATCAAACCCCTGAGTAGGATGCCCAGTGCAGACCTTCTTAGACTTCTTAAAAGTGATACTGTATGATACATATGCATGTTATGCAAACTTTTTAATATAATACAGTAAATTATTGCAATCAAATATAATAAATATTTAAGTCTGCAAGGGGTGTGAAAATTCTTGAGATAAAAAGCAGTTTAGAGAAATATGTGAATAGTTCTTTGGTATAGGTGCTGTTATATTATAATATGATATATAACATAATTAAATAATTTGATATAGCATAATAAAAAAATAAAATATGTAATAATATAATATATTGTAAAATATAAAATATCACATGGTAGGCTGGAATATTATATAATAGAACAGCAAACCATAACACAGAATATATTATTCACAATCATATAGAGTGGGTCATCAACTCACCGTGGTCATATTAAATATATACTGTAGTGTGTGTGTGTTTTTTTAGTGATATAATATATAATGTTGTGTGGTGTGGGATGTTAGTTCAATAGAGGGAGTTCACTGTGGTGTTAATATTTAAACCTCCGAGGAGTGGAGTAAATAGTAGAGTGAATTTATGAAGTTGATTTTTAAATGAAGCTGTTTGTCTTTAAGTAATTGTAGTAATTTATTTGGTCTCTAAGTAATTGTAGCCACTGTGTAACGGACACTTGGCTTTTATTTTTCCAGTTAATGAGAATGGTTTTCTGGGCGATAGCTTGAGACAAAAAGTTGTGTGTTGGACTGTAGAGGTTTTGTTGGGAGCAGGCAAAAGGATGGAATTGCAGGAATATCGCATTTGAAGAAGGTTGATATTTTAGTGATAACTTCTTTCCAGAATGAAGTTATGTTGTGTTAGGTGTGTTCTGTGAATGATTTTGTATTGAATTAATAGTTTGATTGTTCTAATTGTGAACATTTTTATTTTTGGTCCATTTGCTAAAATAGCTGAGTTTTATTTATAATAAAATCAGGGTTATGCCATATTGGTGAGTAAATATGTGGTACTAAAGAGTGACTGGTTATTTAGTTAATTTTCCACCATGATTTCAATGTTGTCTGAATAGCAGTGTTTTGAAATAAACTGTGGTGGTTGATCGTGTCGCTAAGGTGGGGTAGATCAGATATAGCTATTTCTTTGCATATTGATTGTTCTAATTATAGCCATGGGTTGTGACCATTTTAATTTTTTGTCCATTTGCTAAGATATTATCATTGAGCTGCTAAATATTAATATTGAAAATTGGATGCTGAAAGGCCTCCTTGGTATTTAACCTTTTGTAATGTATTGAGTTTAATTCTAAGTGTTGTATTTTTCCAGTAAAATGTACCTATTGTGCGGTGTAGTGTATTAAACCATTTTTTAGATGTTGTATCAGGATCAGTGTGAAGAGGTAGTTGATTTTTGGCAATATAGATATTTTGATGGTGGCTATTCGTCTTATAGGAGAGTGGTAGGTTCATCCAACGATGTAGGTCACTTCTGTTGTTTTTAATGCTGGGGTGAAGCTGAGATTAAACTAGTCTGAGAGGTTGGGGAGATGTGTATTCTTAAATATGTAATGTTACCTATTTTAAATGGGGTTGTAGAAAGGACGTGACAGGGGGCAGTGATGCAGTCCAGTAAGGCTCTTTATTTATTTGCCTTTTGATGTCTGTGCAGTCCTCTCCAGTTAAATCAACACAAACTTCTTCAACAGCAGCTACACACTCTTCAGCTTCACAGCAGCTACACACACTCTTTAGCTTCACAACAATAGTATACAAGACAACCTGGTCACTCGTGTCATTATCTCTTCCCGTCTGGAGGTTGTGTGGTTGTTTATATGCTGCTCTCCCATGTTCACTGGAATTAGAGAAAGGTGTTAGACATAATTTAGCTCAGGTGCTTACCGCTTTCTCTCTCTGGATGGATGCTTGACCACTCCCCCACTGCCACAGGGGTATTGTGTATTCTAGCGTTTGCTAAATTTTTATATAATGGAAGGATTGTAGATTTGGTCCAGTTTATAGAGTAGTCAGATATATCAGAGTAATCGTTAATGAGTTGAATGATTTCTGTGAGTGATCTATCCAGATTTTGTAGAGAAAGTATAATGTCATTGGCATATAGTGAAATGTTAAAGTTGGTGTTATTGGATGCAAAGCCTATGATGTTGTCATTTTGTCTTATGGCTGCAGCTAAAGGTTCAATGAATAATGCAAAGAGTAGTGGAGAGAGGGTGCCCTTGTCTCATCCCTCGCTGTAATTGGAAAGCTGATGATATGATACAATTTGTGATAACTGATGCCATTTGTGTGCTTTATAGTGTTTTGCTCAGGTTTCTGAATGACTTTCCGAAACCAAATTTCTCAAGTGTTGAATAAAGGAAGTGCCAGTTTATTTTGTCAAAGGCCTCTTTGGCATCGAGTGATACAATGACTGCATTGGTATTTTGTTGTTTGCAGATTTTATATATGTTTGCATTATATTAAATATGTGGCATGTACTGTTTGATGAATGACGTCCTTTTATAAAGCCTGTTTGGTCAGTGTGGATGAGAGATGAAATGTTATGATATCATCTAAGTGTGTGGCTAATGCTTTATTTTCCGTTTCACTTATCACGTTCCATGTCACAATCCCTTGTTGTCTGTCCCGTGTTTTCTGTTTCACTCATCACCGCCGTCTCTGTGTTATTGTCCGCACCTGTTTGTTATTTTGTTATCACCATGTCTGTCTATTTAAACCCGCTTGTATTCCCTTTCCTTTGTCGTTCGTTGACGTTACATGTTCTTCGCTAACCACTCTCCCTGTTTTCCACAGTCTTTGTTTTCTTGCTGTTCTTGTTCGTCCGAGGATTACCCAGCTGTTCTTGTTCCCCGCTGTTAACCCGTTCAAGGATCTCTTTACCCTTCGTGGATGTTCGCTACCTGCAACCCGTCTGTGTATTATCCAGTATTTTAGTTTCCTTTTCCCGTCATGGACCTTTTATTTGCTCCTGTGTTTTGTGTCCTTCCCTTCTGCTTGTAAAATGAACTGCGTTTGGATCCAAACCTCCCGTCTGCCTTCTCCTGACTCCCCACATCATAACATACTCATTATTTTCATGTCTGTGTTAATAAAAGATAAAGGGCGATATCTGGAGCATAAAAATGGTTCTTTATTTGGTTTAAGCAGAACTCAAATTAATCCTGTGTTCATATGTATGGTGGAATTGCATTTGATTTCTGTCATTATTCTCAAGTATAGTGGCGAAACTGTAGACCAGAAATGTTTATAGAATTCTGATGGGTAGCCATCTAAACCTGGAGCTTTGTTATTTGATAGTGAAAAAGGGCCATCTTGTAATCATCTACTTTTAATGTTTTTTCTAGTGCTGCAATTTGTTTTGGATTGACAGTTTTTCTCAGTCGATTTGATAAATTTCTCCAAACTATAATCAGTGCTCTCAAAACAATTCACACACGGACGAAACAGACACTCAGTTTTGCAAAACAATTCAATTTCACTACATAATTAAGCAACATATTCTTTACTGATTATGCATTTATTAAAACTAAATACTAACATCAAAACTATGGATGTGTTCTCTATTGAAATCAAAACATTTTCAGCTATAGACACACAACTCTATGATTGAATTAACACATTTATCATAAAAATCCACCATAAAGACCTTTTTCCATTTGTTTTCATAAAATGTCTCTAAATTTCTTGTTGTCCCTGCTCTTCCTCTTCCAATACCATTCCTCCCTCTTCTTTTTTGTTGAGATTGAAGTCACTGGAGATCTGCTCACATTAGGCCGAACACTTCTGTCTTAGAGTAACCAATTAGAGGGACTCGCAGGTCATTTGTGCCTTCTTTACTCTAATCTACCACCCTGATGTCCTCTTTCCAAATCTCCATTTGGTCTTTCTTGAAGACTTTCCTTGCACAAACCTGAAATAGTTGAGAAAACTTTCCCCGTTTCTCATCACTTCTGTTATGAAATAGGGAGTCAGGAGAAGGCAGACGGGGGATGCGGATCCAAATGCGGTTTTATTGTAGGTAAACACATAAGTAACAAAAGGTAAACACAAAGAAAAGTCCACGATGGGAAAACAGGAAACTTAAACACGATGAAACAGACTAAAACACGATGAACACAACTCAGAACTCGGGCAGGGAACACGTACCAGGCATGACAACATTCCACAAACGAACACAAAGGAAAAACCCCTCAAAGGGGAAATAAACATAAAACTAGAAAACACGGGCAGGGGAAACATTCCAGGCTAACAACATACAACGAACGACAAGGAGTGGAAAGCAAACAGGGTTTATAAACACAGACACAATGAAGACTAAACGAGACACAGGTGAGAACAATGATGAGTGCAGGCAGTGAGGGAGGCCGAGAATTGTGGGAAATGTAGTTTTAGACAAGGACAGTGAAACACGGGGCGGACAACAAGGACACATGACATGAACGTGAATAGTGAGACACAGAACACAGGGTAGACAACAGAGGAACGTGACAACTTCTTCCTCAGATTTCTCTTTATTTACCTACTCTACCTTTTCTTCTTCAATCTCATTGTTTGTTTGCTGTGAATTTTCATATTTTACCCCTTTTATAGATAGCAGAGACATGATAGTTGTGTGAAAAGTTTTGTAAATTGCATTTACTTCACTGTGTGCATTACTAACAAAGTAGATATTAATATGAAGGGATTTGGCAACCTGACATGTGCATTTGAGAATATTACTTTAATATAGATATCTGTGTCAACTGTTTTGAAAGCATGAGATCTGGATCAGAGAAATGTGTATGTAATGTTTCGATATAACGAGGAAAATCAAGAAAAATGCACAATCTGTTTTGGACAATTACAAAGTGTTCAGATCGCTATGATAATTGTTTTGAGAGCAGTGACCTGAGTTTGGAAATATGTGTAAAATCGATCGAGAAAAACTGTAAGTTAGAGGAACTATTCATTTGATCATCTGAGCCTCTTCTGTATCTTCTTTACTCTTCCAACCTGCTGTCCTCTTTCTCTCTGTTCACCATTATTGCACCATCTCCATTTGGTCTTTCCTCAACTCTTTTAATGCATGCTCACCCCTGAAAGCTTTGAGAAAACCTTCCCCTTTTCTCATCTCTTCTTCCTTTTATTTTCTGTTCTTTTACCCATTCTACCTCTTCTCATTTTGCACCTCTTCTTTGTGCTGTACTTCCTCCTCTACTTCTTCTTCTTCTTCTTCTTCTTCTTCTTCTCCTACACAATCTGTTTATAACAATTACAAAGTGTTCATATGGCTGTGATAATTGTATTGAGAGCAGTGACCTGAGTTTAGAGAAATGCGTAAAATCGATTGAGATTCATTTCTTGTTCATTTCTTCTGAATTAAGGGGGATTTTATTTCTGGATTCTTAATTGTGGATATTAGTGTAAGCTAGCAAGATATTTTCCAGATCTGTCATTATGTTCAAAATATGTAGTTCTTAATTCTTGTTTTTGGAATTGAAGTCTCCTCTAATGATGATTGTTGATTGTGAGAAGTTAGTAATCAGTGAGAAAAAGTCATGAAAAAACTATGCATTGTCTATGTTTGGCCCATAAACTTTAGCAATAGTCATATTTTTATTATAAAAAAAAGAGAATAAATGTATGATCTTTGAAAAGGATAGACTAAAAGATTGTACCTGAATTAGTAAAATTTTAAATTTTAACTTATGTTGTATTTATTAATTTTTTTAATTTGTAATAAAGGTGCCGCAGTTTTTCGTCATGGTCAGTTCAACAAGGCTCAGAACGCACACACAAGCAATGCAATATGACATATGCAATGTAATGCATGAATCATTAGGTAGGGCTGAGCAATTTGGCCAATAAAACATCCCAATATTTTTTTTTCAGTATACAGTAGATCGTTCAATATTGATATGTATCACGATATACTGTATACTGTACATTTCATATTATTAATGGTGTCAGAACTGCATCCCACATGTTTGCTAGACCTCAAGAAAAGCTTTCTTGAAAGTATACTAAGTTTAGGATTAATCCAACATAAGGTGTGTGACCTGTTTTTGTTGAAATTTAGCCAATTTCATCATCTTCAGATGTTTCACTTCACTGGAAGACTTTCTTTTGACGTTTCACTGTCCAATGTTAATGCACCATAAACTGCCAACCAGCAATAAACATCACAAGAAGAAAACTTTCTTGCGTGTGACCGTGCTATGGATCATGACAATTTTTTTAACTAACAGTATATAAATAAAGTGCAACAGTGATGTAGGAGTTGTTGTTGTGTTCAATCGACAGCTGTTGTATTGCACTGTCAGTGCTGTCTTGTTCGCTACACAACAATATTAAATTAGCCAGATAGCTAGCTAATGGCTAGCAGCTACCGAGCCTGATTGGTTTACATGACAGCAGGGCTGCCTGCTAATACTTCCTAACAGGCTGATTTCATATCTGAGATTCAGTTAGCTAGTTGTGTGTATTACTTTGCCGAACTGCTTGTTTTTAGTGACACGTAGCCTACCTGTTTAGATCGGCTATTCTATATAGGCTAAATATAAAAAATTACTCAAAAGTTTATCATCGATATAATTTTTTTTAGATAAATATCGATATAATTTTATTACCCAGCCATATCATTACGTATAATTTTGACAAAAACTTGCCAGCTGTTTTAAGTCCACAAAAAACTGTTTGCGTGCTGGTTGCAAGACGCTAAAATACGGGACAAATCTCTCTCTCTCACACAAACACGCACAAACACACACAGAGACAGGCAATCGTGGTGACGAGAGTGGCTATTTCCTATATAGTGAATGCACTATATCTCAGCAGTAAGTGAACAAAATGAGTGAATTCGGATGAGAGTGTCGGAAATCTGGGGCTGGTGCAGAAATGTCACATATTTTTAAATACTTGGGCCTTACTTGTTATTCTTATTAAATAATATATGAATATAATAAATCTTCATTGTGTTTGTCATTTCTAATATATACTGTGTGTTAATATAAAGAGTAAACACATTTGATCAAATAAAGAGTACATTTTAAAATGTATCTGTATGTTTTGTCTTTCTATATGTTATTATGTTATTTTAATCCTGGAATGATTTAGAAGTAATTTACTGCATTCAGCATGAAATAAAACATTACAGGAGAGAAGGAAACAGTAAACTCCCAGCTCGTACATCTTCCCCGTGGTGGATTGTGGGAAATTAACTGTCATCAAATGTACTTGAAATGTAAAAATGAAATTAGAGTCCATTGAGGGTATGAATGAGTGAACAAAAGTAGGGAACGATTGGCCTCACTCAGGATTCAGACAATCAAAACAGTGTACAATATAGTGGATTGAGGTGGTTTCAGATACAGCGAGTGTTCTGCGATCGGAGTTGGTACCCTATATGCATTTAGAGAGTGGATGTACTGCTATACAGAACTAATAATCTAAATACTTACGACATTGAACACTGTAACTACACTGAAATAAGAATCCACACAGGACTTTAAAAGCAATTAAATAGCGAAAGAAGAGAGTAATAAAGCATGATCTTGCTTTGATTTATATTTCAGCTTTACATATAAAAAGCGGGTGCCGTCATGTTTAATCGCATTATCACATTTCAGGGTTTATGTGGAAATACATCATCGAATTCTATGATAAGGGTCAGTTTGATCATGACGCATGGGGAAATGTGAAGCAGATGTAATAAAAACATATAAATAAAACACAAATTCTTCCTTTAAGATATTAATAGTTTAAAAGAAGTTTAAATGTTAAAAGGTTAAAAGACTAAAGTCATTTTTGAAACATTCACAAGTACTGTGTGTCGAGTCGAGTCTGAAGTAATTATAGGTTGAGTATGAAGTATATTAAAATGCGACCCGAGAGCGACTCGAGACCGAGTCTCTAACTTGAATCCCCATCTCTGGCACAGACTCCCACCCACGCCCACTTGCGCTTTGCATTGGCACAAAAATTGCACTTAGCTGTCGTGTGTTGCGATGTGCCTAGAGTGGTCATGAAAATACAGCCCAAAATGTAAAATATTTAATTGCGCTTAACTGTATATCAATCTATAATCACAAAAATACTATGCCCTAGATTCCAAGTCTTCTGATGCCAGGTGAAAGCTTTATATGTGAAGATAAGACCAAAAAATGTATTGTTATTCACTGAAAATCTTGCCCTCCACTGTAGCTCTGAAATAAAACATGGTGCTTTTAGACATGTTGTGTCAGGTTTGACATTGTACGTGAAAAGGTAAAAATTGTTATGTTAAACACATCACAGCCGAAGAAGAAACCAAGTAGAGAAATAATAAAAAAAAAAATCGTTTTTCAGTTCAAATAAACTTCTCTGATACCATAGCTATTTTTATCCATTTATTTTTATTCCACTTGCCAGTCACTTCCAAGCACATGTTCTTGCTAGGCACTCCTATACACATTATTAAAGTTTTTCGTTTTAGTCACAGTTTTAGTCTTTTGCTGGGAATGTCCTTTAAAATAGTCAATATTTCGTCATGCCATATTCATTAATTTAGGTCAGTTTTACTCTGACAAAATTTGCATAAACTTTTTATGAATAATATATTTTACTTGATGATGACTTGCAAAATGGATACAAATGTGTCAAACTGTAACAAACTGTAACAGTGTGTAATTTTGTTCAAATTCACCTGCTCATTCGTTTCACTGTGCAGATGTAAGTTGTTCCATAAGTGTTGTGGATATATTGATGAATCTCATGAATAAATAGGATGCGTTTGAATGAGGTATTTATCATGTTTTAAGCGTGTTCAACTCACACAGCTCAAATAGAGAAATGCCCAACATACTGGATTAATGGACTAAGTGAATCCATATCTAATATCTTGTTCTATTTACAGATTCTCAAGATGCAACTTCTTCTGTTTATATCTTGCACTATTAATATCTTACAGTATAAGTTTTATCATCATATCTTCGTCAACAGTATGCTTTGATAAAATCATTTAATCATTAGTAATGATGTGACTTTTTCGTCGCGTCTTCTTTAACGATAACGTTTTTGTCAGTGATTTCATGACTACATAATGCAAAAATAATGAAGTCTTACACTGAACTCGAATCAGCAATATCACGAGTTTCACCTCTTCAATTAATAAGTGTAGCGTGCTACAATACAAACATATAATGGTAGAAAAAAACACTTCAGTAATCAGATTAAAATAGACTGGCAGCTGGTGATGATTGAGTCCCCTGTTCTCTATGTAAAAAGGCTTTGAGTGTAGTGTCAGAAAAGTGTAATTAATTAATTCAAAATATGTAAATAAGAGTGTTGTTTATCTTCATCAAAGCAAGCAATATTTAATTTTTAAATGTTTAATCATATAACATAATAATATCAACATGAAAATAGCATGTCATGACTCCAACTCTGAATATGTTCCGGTAATGATCACATACAGGCGATGTCCAGGGTAACCTCAAATCATGAGATTCATCTGCCAGAGGAGCAGTTTTGAAACACGAAAAGGCTTAAAATAGTTACATTTACAGAATGTAAGGAGGGAAGAAAAGACAATCACAATTCAGAATGCAAAGGTAAGAAAGAAGACCAATCGCAACTCATCACAACTGCAAACATCACAATAAAGTTAGTGCTGTAGGTTACATTTGCATGTAGACCATTCTATCAAGTCAATTGGGGAAGTTTTTTTTCTTAACTTTCTTAAGCATACTGTTAGCTAAAACCAAAAATAGAATATCTAAGGCTGAAATTACAGTATCTACAAATTTGAATAGAGCCTGTACATCAAGTGATCATTAAGTGATCTGGGCTGAATTAATTGCCGAATTTTAATACTTAGGGCAAAGGATGTTTTACCATTGCAGAATGTTTGAGGAATATCATTAAAGTGCTGCCTTGCAAGTCCTGTATTAAAGACTCATTTGATGGGCGATTGTAATAACTAACCACCAATCAGTGTTCCACGTAGTTATATATCTATTTAATATGTGAATAAGCAGAGATTCACTGTGAGCAGGAATACTAAGATAAAGTTAAATAAGATCAAACCAAACAGGAAATTTGCTTTAAGAACTCCTTGTGATCCTAGCCAACCTATCTGTTGACCACAGCCTCACTATCCATCTAGGTTTAGCTACACTAGAACAGCCCGGAACCTGGGAGTGGTGGTAGATGACCAGCTTAATTTAATTGCACACACAACTGCACGGTCTTACAGATTCATGCTTTACAACATCAGGAAAATCAGACATTTCCATATGCTACACAACTCCTGGTCCAAGCTCTGGTCAATTTAAGACTGGACTATTGCAATGCCCTGATGGCTGGCCTTCCAGCTATCACATTTAATCCACTGCAGCTGGTCCAGAATGCAACAATGCATCTGGTCTTCAATCTGCCAAAAAAAGGGCTCATATAACCCCTCTCTTGATTTCACTCCACTGGCTACCACTAGCTGCATGCATCAAATTCAAGGATTTGTCTCTGGCTTTCAGGACAGCAAATGGAACCACACCCTCTTACTTCAATTCAGTTCTTCAGGTCTATGCTCCAACTCGCTCTCTGCTGTCTATGAATGAGCAACACCTGGAGGTCCCATCACAGAGAGCCTCAAAATCTATTACACGGTCATTCACTTTCTCTGCTCCTCTCTGGTGGAATGGACTTCCAATCTCCACACGATCTGCTGTTACCTTCTAAACATTCAAGAACCAGCTGAAAGCACATCTGTTCCGCAAGCACTTAATCATCCCAAACGAATTGCATTTACTTCTGAAATTAACCTGCACTTAATGTCTTTCTTTTGTGCTAGTATCTTTACTACTCCAGCCACTGTGAGAACTTGGCTGTCCTATACTGCAGATGTTGTTAAACTTTGTATGACAAATTGCATGCTATGTGTCTCATTTGTAAGTTGCTTTGGATAAAAGCATCTGCTAAATGACTAAACAGAAATGTAAATGTAAAGAAGTAAAAACAAACACAACACAAGCTGAATGCAAATAAGAGTTCAGTAAGGGAGCTCAGGTTCAGTGAACTAAGTCCTACAACCTGAACACTCTACCTTCAATAAGTCTGACAGGTCATAGTTTTGTATAACTCAATAATAATGAAAAGAGCCCTCAGATGTGGTGTTGGTTGGGTGTTGAATTCCAATGGAGAGTCACCTTCAGTGGGAATTGACCTCATTTCTCCCATAGAAAGCTTCTCCTTAACCTGACATGTGAGAAATCAGGCATCAGGAAGCAAGAGATAAGGCCACTCCACTTCATTCAATTGGATGGTCATGAAGAAAGTAGTACTCCTTTCATTCATTCTATTCACATCCATCATCCGCTATATCCAGTTTTCTAAAAGGCATTACATGGATTCTCTTATACACGATCAGCCACAACATTACAACCGCCTGCCTAATGTTGTATAGGTCCCCCTTGTGCCACCAAAACAGCACCAACCCACATCTCAGAATAGCACTTTTTCAGTTTGAGCAAGTCTGGCCATTCACTGTTGTTCTCTCTCATTAAAAAAGGCATCTCCATTCACAGAACTGCCGCTCACTCGATGTTTTATGTTTTTGGCACAATTCGGAGTAAATTCTAGAGACTGTTGTGTGTAAAAATCCCAGGAGATCAGCAGTTACAGAAATACTCAAACCAGCCCTTCTGGCACCAACAATTATCCATGTGATTATCTAATCAGCCAATCATGTTGTAGCATTGCAGTGCAGAAAATCATGAAGCTATGGTTCAGGAGCTTCACTTAATGTTCACATCAACCATCAGAATGGGGAAATTTTTGATCTCAGTGATTTGGAGCATGGTAGTTGATGCCAGATGGTCTGGTTTGGGTATTTCTGAAACTGCTGATATCCTGGAATTTTCGTGCATAACAGTCTCTAGAATTTACTTTGAATGGTGGCCGGAAATGCCTTGTTAATGAGGGAGGCCAACAGAGAATGGTCAGAATGGTTCGAACTGACAATGTCTACGGTAACTCAAATAACCGCTCTGTACATTTGTGGTGAGAAGAATATAATCTTAGAATGTCATTCTGAGATGTGGGCTGTTGCTGTTTTGGCAGTATGAGGGGGACCTACAAAATATTAGGCAGGTTGTTTTAATGTTGTAGCTGATCGGTGTATGTCAACAATGTCAGTTGGTATATACTGAGTCAATGCAATTCTGATAAATTCAGAGAAAAAGTTACTTCAACAGATCTGACATTTACTCGGGTGGATTTGTGTGTGTTCTGCGATCAGTAACAGATCTTATAAAGCCTGACTTGCTCATATTATTTTCTTTGACATCACTGCGAGGTCCAAATAGGCTAAGTGCTCAAAGAAAACATTTTCTTGCCTTTGAAATGGGACTATAAAGAAATTTCCGCCTTCAGCAAAGAATTGTTATCCTCTGGGTGTTTTGAAGTGTAGCTAAGAAGCTACACTTTTATGTAATGGAGTCTTTTCATATTCAAGAGGCAAATGCAGTGTTTTTTATATAAAATATTCTCTTTGCTTATAGCTGACTGCAGCTTTACCCAGCCTAAGGCTAATTATTTTTGGCAGAGTCCACACCAAAATGAAATTTCTGCCATCATTTACGCATCCACATGTTGTTCCAAACCCGTATGACCTTCTTTCTTCTGTGCAACACTCCCATTTAAACACTAGAGCATCAGTGAGGTAAGGCACTTATGTTGGGTGAAGCTTGGCTTGTAGTCAACTTTCCAATGCCTCCCAAAGGTGTTTAATGCATTTAAATTCTGAGCTTTGTGTAGGCCAGTCAAGTTCTTCCACACCACACGTAAACAATTTCTATATGGACCACTGTAATTTTAGAACAGAAAAGTTACACCTCATTCTAATAAAATTTTTATTAAAAAGCTGTGTCCAAAACCAAATGTAGTTGGGTAAATGAGGTGACTCTTTTTTTGTTTGTGCTTTTTTTCTGGATTCATTAAAGGGAAAGTTTACCCCAAAATACAAGTTCTCTCATTTACTTTTTCCCTTCCCTGATTTGTATGACTTTTTTTTCTTCTTCTGAACACAAACATTTTTAGAAGAATATTTCAGCTCTGTAGATTCTCACAATGAATGGTGACCAAATATTTTAAGCTCCAAAAAGCACATGAAGGCAGCATAAACGTAATCCATTATACTCCAGCAGATTAATCAATTTCTTCTAAAGAAATCCTGTGTGGGAACAGACAAAATATAATTCCTTTGGCATGAACTTTGTGCTTTGTAACTTTGCAGACCTTTACATGCACAATCAGCTATAATACACACTAAAGGAAAGGTAAAATCCCCAAAAGAATAACAGGGCCTCTTTAAAGGGATAGTTCACCCAAAAATGAAAATTCTCTAATAATTTTCTCACCCTCATGCCATCATGTGTATGTCTTTCTTTCATCTGCTGAACACAAATTAAGAATTTCTCAGCTCTTTTTGGTCCTTACATTGCAAGTGAATGGGTGCCAAATTTTAAAGCTAAATATAAATAAAGAAATCAAATAAACCAGCATAAAAGCATTCCATAAGACTCCAGTGGTTAAATCAATATCTTCAGAAGCTATGTGATATGATAACGTGTGGATGAGAAACAGATCACTTTCACATTCTACTTCTTTTGTTTTTGGATTTAACTAATGGAGTCTTATGGATTACTTTTATGCTGCTTTTATGTGATTTTTGGAGCATATAAATGTTGGCACCCATTCACTTGTATTGTTCTGACCTACAAAGCTTAAATATTCTCCTAAAAATCTTAATTTGTGTTCTGCAGAAGAAAGGAAGTAATACATATCTGGGATGGTAAGAGGGTGAGTAAATGATGAGAGGATTAAACATTTTGGTGAACTATCCCTTTAAAGTGATAGCTCAGCCATAATTTAATATGCTGTCATTTTTTCCCAACCCTCATGTTGTTCTAAACCCATGTGACCTTCTGTATTCTGTGGAGACTCACAGTCTCAGTCACCACTCACTTTCAAAGGAAAAAAAACCAAAACACATTTACTGAAAGTAAATAGTGACTCAGGCAAACATTCTGTTTAATATCTCCTTATTGTGTTCCATGGAAGAAAGAAAGTCATACAGCCTTGGAACAACATGATGGTGAATGGGTAATACATTTCCATTATTAATAATAATACAAATTATTCTGTAATACATCTTAAATGTATATTATGTAATGGAATATAGGAGAGTTAACATCCATTATCCCATTTCAGTACTTGAGCACTCTTTTAATTGGATAATTTCTTGTTAGTACATTTACTTATACTTGAGAATTTATTTTTTTTATTCATTTGAAATATTCCTTCAAGTGATTCATTCAAAAATACAATTATATCAGAATTTTTCTTCGGAGCCGAACGGTTGTGCAACAGCAAGCTGAGATCGCCACTGTTTCACTCACCTCTACTGGCGATAAGCACTGCTGTTGGATCTACGGTGTGTTTCCAGCTGGCGTTCTCTCTATCTCTGCACGCTGTGCAGTCTACACCCCCTGGGCGCTTCGACAGCGCTTTCATTGCCTGAAAGAGTGTTTCTCCTCCTAAAAAGGGTTTATTTCCTCTAAAAGAGTTTGAGTTCCCACTCATAAAAGAGCAATACACAGCAGGCGTTGAACGTCCTTTACAGGGCGCGTCTTTTTAAAGATGTCTTTCCGCCTCTGTGTAGTTCCTGGATGTAGTTGATTTCTCTCCACTTCTGACGGTCATAAAAGCTGCCTTGGGTGCCTGGGCTGTGATCACACGCAGGCAGTGTTTTATGAATGGTTCATGTTCTCAGTGCGAGAACATAGCCATGGAAACATTGTAGTCGCGGCTTTCTTTTCTCCCGTGAGAAAGCCACTTCAGCCGCCCCCGCGTCGTTTCTTCTTCCCACGAGATTGAGGAAGATCGATGAAGGGGATTTGGGGATGCAGACGGGCTAGGATTCACCGGGTAAATCCCCACGAAGCACCTACCCCCCGGCACGCTTGCTTGCTTCCGTCGAGCTCGGGATGAGTGCAGCTCACCTCGCGGCGAGCCGGCATTCTCCCTTGAGGCCCCGGAATTGGATGATGATATCGCCGCTGCAACGGAGAGCGTCACAGCGGCATCTGATGCTGATGACTCGTCTGGCCTGCCACCTTCGGGTCTGCTCGCCCAGTATGAGGCTGAAGCGCAAATGTCCGCGATGGTAGGTCCAGCCTAATGAGAGCGTCACAGCTTGTGAAGCCATTTCCTGCGTACGGCTTCACTACCCTCGTGGTGTATTTGCCACATGTTACCTCCCCCTAGACTGGGCAGGATGTGGTCTCCGCAGGGTCTTTTCCCCCTGAAAGAATAGGACAGGGAAAGACCGCCTTCCCTGATGCATTTCATAGCGTTAAGATAGCCCCAGCCGCTTCACGTCCTATGAGAGACATAGTGAGAGAAAAGGCGTGGCTCCCATGCTTGTCATGTAGTGCCTGTTCCCCCCCTCAGGGGTGCGGGGAACCTAATGTCTGTATGTGACTCTTCTTTGGAGGCATTGGGGAGGGCTACGTGCAGCCGACACAATTGCCTAAGCATGCAGTAGACTGCTTGCACCTGTCTCAGCAGTTCACGTTGTAGCGCAGCCACATAAGGGATGAATATTTATATCGCTGTTAATTACTCTAATTATGCTTATAAGACAGCTGCTATGTTCTAATTATTCTACCTGTGTTTATTGCTCGGTTATGTGTTTGAGTTCCCGTTTTACTCACGCGAGAGTTCTCCAGGGAATTCCCCGTGATGTCACTCCAAATCAGCTGTATGACTTTTTCTTCCATTTAAAAGGAGCCGGTAAACCGGCGTTCAGGAGCGACACGTTGATGCTCAAGGGGATTAGCGATCGATCACGCGAAAAATCTCCACCATAGGCTGTTACAGACTGTGAATGAGAAGGCATTGTGGGATTATCTTTTTTTGTTGATTTTTTGCCTTTGGATTTCGTCACAGAACAGCGCTGCTTCACATCGAGCTCACAGACTTAACATATCCACCGGTTAGGCCGATTCAACACTCACACACACATAAACAGGACATTGTATGGGACTCCTATAGTCAATTCATCCATTTTCATTCACCTTTAGTATTTTTTTTTTTTCTTGTTTGTCTTTTGTACATTTGTATATATATACTTCTGGATTCAATTTGCTGTTTTTTTTCTTCTAATTATTGTAAATACACCTTGGGTTTATATCGAATTGTTGTCTTCCTAGCCTTCTTTTTTTTTATAAACTTCCCATCACCATATAAACTTAAGGTCAAGACCGTATTTTTTTGTGTATCATCTCCTATAATCTAGGCTGAGCGTTACAACTTAACACGGTCAGTGCGTGGCGTTTTTATGCCACTTCATTCAACACAATGTCGAGTGAGTGACAGAAGGGGAACGTCATGGTTACTGTTGTAACCTCCATTCCCCGAGGGAAGGAACGAGACGGTGTGTCCCTCCTGCCACAGCACTAGACCTACCACTGTAAACGGCCATACCTTATTTTCGGCTCCTCAGTGCAAAATCCTGACTGGCACTCGCTGCCCCGCTTCCCTTTATACCCGTATGTCCGGGGGCGGGGCATGCAAATTCTGTCTGCCAACTTGACATTGGCCTTTTCTCAGGTTCAGAAGTACGTTTGGCGTCCCAGGAAGACCCCTTGTGTCACTTCATTCAACACAACGTCTCGTTCCTTCCCTCGGGAACGAAGGTTACAACTGTAACCATGACGTTTTTTTTTTTTTTGTGAGACCACCCAGTCAACTTTTTGCTGAACATCAAAAGCCTCACTATTCTTTTTATTAAACTACGTATATAATCCCAATGCGGAGGCAATGTAAGATTAGTGCAAAACTTGATTGGCTTCTTCCACACACAGGAGAGGTTTCATCCACAAAGTTAACAGTGTAAAATCCAGGGAATAGCACTTTTGATGTATGTAATGTAAGCGTTGTAATTCTTGGTAAAGTCCTAGAGACTGACTGTCAAAGATAAGCCAGGAATCTAAGCAGGAGGATCCGTTGAAAGGTTCTGCAACAAATCTCTTTCCATAAGGGCTTCAACTGCAAAGCATGGAGAAAATGAATAACATTTAACCATCACATTTTCAGTAAAATTATAATGAATCCAGTTGGTGGTAGAAGTGTTGCTTCTACTTTACACTGTGACCATATTTCTATGATCAAGGGGATTGATGGCCAAACTATCAGCAGTAAGACCAGATTTTTTTTTTTTTTTTTTTTTTAAGGATAAATGGTATAGATCCATGACATTGTATAAAATTAAATATTTGCATTTTATTTGACTTCTTTTTACTTCGCTCTGAAAGTAGCATTGGACTTATGTAATATCAAAGCATTTACTGTACACCACATGTCTTGCCTGTAGGAAATAATTTTCCTAATAAGACAAAACATCAGGAGAACAGAATCTTGCTATCTGTGTTGAGGACATGAAGACTGGGAGGAGGCAATACTCAAAGTGAGAATATAGCATGATGTTTTAACATGTGAAGTGAATATTTACCTAAATCACTGAAATAACAACTAAAAATAAATCCTAGCGATTACCAGCAAAGAAGAATGTCTTAATGAATTTCAACATTTGCTCATTGTGCAGCTTGGGAAATGACTTACTTGCAGTTACAGACATGTTCTACCCAAAAGAGTAATTGCATTAAACCAAAAGCAAATTAATTTGTGACTGAAACAAGTCTAATTATCCTTTATTTTTATCCTTTATAATTATCCTAAGATTTTCATGCCTAAACACTACTAAGAAACGTCACCACTGCAGAGTGTTTAAGCATAAGAGTGTTCCCACAAATGGCAACAAAGCATAGTCTATGACCTGAAAAGAGCTGGGACCACCGTTTCCAAGGTTACTGTTGGTAATACACTAAGACATCATGGTTTGAAATCATGCATGGCACGGAAGGTTCCCTGCTTAAACCAGCACATGTCAAGGCCCGTCTTAAGTTTGCCAATGACCATTTGGATGATCCAGAGGAGTCATGGGAGAAAGTCATGTGGTCAGATGAGACCAAAATAGAACTTTTTGGTCATAATTCCACTAACCGTGTTTGGAGGTAGAAGAATGATGAGTACCATCCCAAGAACACCATCCTTACTGTGAAGCATGGGGGTGGTAGCATCATGCTTTGGGGGTGTTTTTCTGCACATGGGACAGGGTGACTGCACTGTATTAAGGAGAGGATGACCGGGGCCATGTATTGCGAGATTTTGGGGAACAACCTCCTTCCCTCAGTTAGAGCATTGAAGATGGGTCAAGGCTGGGTCTTCCAACATGACAATGACCCGAAGCACACAGCCAGGATAACCAATCTATCATATTGTGAATGTAAACTGCTATAAGCACAACTTTTTCACAAGATTTTTGCCAATACCAGCCTAAAAATGAGTTGTGAGTTTCAATAACAGACATGGGTCATTGTGTGTGGTCATCAGCTCTCACTTTTATTCATAGTTCATCCAGCCCCTTTTCTTCTTGATAGAGATTGCAGAACTGAACAAACAACTTGCCTCCTCCTCTCATTCAACTAGTCAGCAGATTCAAAGTCCCTTTCTAGGCAAGTAAATCCACTCTGAGGCCATCTTTGGAAAGCTCCTACCCTATTACCTCATTTGGCACACTAGGGAAAAACTTCAAGTCACCCCCTTGTGATAAAAAGTATTAGAGAGTTATGTATAATTTTTTTATACAAAACAAGTACAAATGAAAACATAATTAATTACATCACAAATGGGTATAATCTGAATCTAGCAAAATACTGTTGGGAAGAAATTTGTTATGGTTTCTTAAAGTTGCAGTATGTAAGATTCACGAACCCTTATTATTAATGACACCTGTGCCCATTAAGTGAACTGCAGCCAACTACCTGTTGCTCATGCTCATGCACATACTCCATAGGGACACGAGCGAGTATTGACCAAAACAAAGATGTAACGTACAAAGAGGCTGAACGGTGATTCACCGGCATCATGCTGACAGATGAGGTAGAATTATTAAAATAACACAGTTATGATTTTTTTACTAGAAACTTTGAGACTGTATATTATATTTGACTCTCCAGTGCTAGAACAGGGCTAAAACAAAGTGTGGATATACTGTAGGTCTGACTATGCGAGACTGTAGTTTGAAGTAATCACTTTTCTTTGGATGATACATTGACTGCATTTATACGATAGCCTGTGTTGGCGTTAGCTAGTTAGCCAGCTTTATCAATAGCTGTTAGCTAAATTTGGTGGATGATGACAGTAGCTGATTATAAAATAGACTGTACATTATAAATATGTTGACATAATTCAGTATTGATGTGATTCCATCACAACTGTCATTTTGATATATTGATGCAATCCATCCATCCATCGTCAACCGCTTATCCTGTGTACAGGGTCGCGGGGGGCTGGAGCCTATCCCAGCTAACATTGGGCGAAAGGCGGGGGACACCCTGGACAGGTCGCCAGTCCATCGCAGGGCCACAATATTGATGCAATATTGTTTTATAATAATAGATTATATATATTTTCTGTATAACAAAGTTACGTTACACTAATGAATGGAGCTTTTTGCATTATCTTGAACATTGTCTAGCATTCATTTAATGTATTATTTTAGTTTACCTTGCTTAATATTTACAGATTAACATTGATATTAACCTGATTTTTAGTATAAAGAGAAGATCGTTGACATTATTGGAAATCTACAAAGCAAGGTAGCTTGCAATTTGTCAGTGTTAGCAGGCAAGATCAAGTTAGCTAAAATTACACAGATCAATCCTTATCGCACCATATTTCACATGCTTTGCAGTTATGTAAGCTTACCTGTCCAATAAGAAGAATGCCAATTCAGGGTCTGCCTTGATCCCCAAAACTGAATGAAGGTACATCCAGGAATCAAATGCCCTGCCGATGTTCAATCTAGTTATCGCTCAACCACAATCATGTTCCCCCTTAGCCAGATGGGATTCAATAGATATATTAGGTTTTTTTGGCTTACTCTGAGTATGTGTAAAAGCACTCGAATGCTATTGGCTTGAAATTCTTTTAAACTCAGGAATTTGCATGTTTACAAATGTACAAAGACACTAGAGTTTAAACACCATTTTTTCCACAATTGACAAGAAAGCAGATCTTATTTTTATTCTTTTTTGACAAATGCTCGGCTTCACTTTTATTAAGATATAGTAAAAGTTCAAGAAAAGCCTAAATATCTTACACTGTGCACCAAAGCACAACAACCATCCATAATTTGTAATTTTATCTGTACAGTCTTCAGTCATTTTTACACATTCATAAATTGGTAAATACAGCATGTTAATGCCAATATACTTGTCTTGCATTTCACCCCTTTCCTTGTTGAATGCAATTTACTCACATGAACTGAAAAAACGACATGATTCCTCTTGTTTAGTCAGTTAGCAGATCTGATTGATTTATTATTTTCATTCGTGAAGGAGTTTACCAGTACACTCCTCTTGCTCAGGCTCAAGGAAGGGGCGTATTAGCTGAGTGGGTGAAACCAATGACGTGCTGCCTCACAGCCTGCACTCGAATGCTTTGGCTTGTGCTAAGCTTACTGGTACACAGCTGGCATTGAACGCCACTCCACCCACCAGATGTGCTGCAGTAACTTCGCTCAGCGACTGACCTTGCCCTCAGGGCCATACAGGTCACAACACCACTCGACATCTATGGCTGAACCTGGTCGAGATGCGTGAAGTGGACAAGACACACTTCCTCTAAGCACCTGTCTTCCAGTTCGGTCTTTTAGCCGACAACGTTGAGGACATCGGCCAGCAGTTTTCAGCAGTGAAGAAGCAGATGAAGGCCATATCTTACATCCTGCCCCACCGCAAACCTACCACCACGCTCCGTCTGCTCGCCGAGGGCATCCTACTGCGGCTTCCAAAAAATGCAAAGTCTGGGCAGGTGTGGTCTCCGTAGGGTCTTTTCCCCCTGAAAGAATGGGAACTGGGAAAAATCGCCTTCCCCGATGCACATGATAGCGTTAAGATGGCCCCAGCCGCTTTAACTCTATGTGAGAAACCTAGAGAGAGAAAAGACGCAGCTGGCACGGCCTGTTCCCATGCTTGGCAGCGTCGCCTTGTTCCCCCTGTCGGGAGTAAAAAACCAGAAGGCTTTGACGACTTTATGGGGTGTTGGGGAAGGGTACGTGCAGTCTGACACAGCCGGTCGCTTTGGCGCGTAAAATACCTGCCCGCTCCTGTGTCAGCAGTACACGTACACGGCTCAGTGCATGGAGCGATTTAAATTGGACACCTAGTATCGCTTCTTCGTCACAATGCTGAAGTGAGCGACAGACGGGGAACGTCTAGGTTATGGATGTAACGTCCGTTCCCTGATGGAGGGAACAAGACATTGTGTCCTCCTGGCCACGTCGCTGAACCGAGCCACTGTTGCGGCCAAACCTCATTGTCGGCTCCTCAGAAAAATCCTTAATGAAACAGATGCATCTTCCTCCCTTTATACCCGTATGTCTGGGGGCGGGACATGCTAATTCTGTCTGCCAATTTCTCATTGGTCTTTTCTCATAGATCAGAGATGCGAAAGGCTCTCAAGAGAGACCCCTAGGGTTGCTTCTTCGACACAACGTCTCGTTCCCTCCATAAGGGAACGGAGGTTACATCCATAACCTAGACGTTTTTTTTTTCTGTATTTTTACACCTATGCTTTCTAAAGGGTAAAACACAGAGATTCTGTAAATCATGGAAGTGTCAGTGATTAAATGAGCTCACTGGAGAAATGGAAGGAAACATTCAGAATCCCCTTACATAACAAAGATGAATGAACTCATTCCTTCCTGTGCTAATGTCAGGCAGATTAGGCAACTGTTGGTCTGGCCTCTTGTGAGTTGGATTATAAGAATTACTCTCCAGTGGTGGGCAGAGAAGATGCTGTAGTAATAATTCTGATCTCCTGTCTCTGTGTTATGGATGATATTCATTATGGAGTAATGTACAGAAATACCTACCAGTGCTGGTTTATACCGGTAGTTTTGAAAGATTTGTCTCAGTAGAGTGTCCAGTTCAATGAGCAGAAACAATGCCTGTGCTACTGAAATGCTTGAGTTCTCTTGTTTCTATTGATTTAGGATTTATGTACAGGATAATGTAAAGTTAGTTGATTATTATAGCAACATTAAACCAACCTGGGGGAGACACTAGCACTGTTTTGGAGATTGGAAGCCATGGACAGTTTTACAGTTACACAGATTTGCAGTAATTATACAAGTCTTTCACCACAGAATGCAATGATTAGCCAATCTGTAACGAATAAGCAGCAAGGCAGACAAGGAGGTGCAGATCCAAATGCAGTTAACTTTATTGAATGATCAAATAAACAAATAAACACAAAGGAAAAACCCACAATGGGGAAATAGGAAACTTAAACACTGAGAACTCGGGCAGGGAAAACATACCAGGCTAACAACACTCAACGATAGACACCGATTGAACAAACAGACAGGGTTTAAATACACTGACAAGGGAAGACAGGAACCAATGAAGAACAGAACTCAAAACAAGATAACAAGGTGAATAAACAGAAACCAATGGTAGACTAATGAGGACAGGTGAAAACAATGACAGAGAACACGAAAGCTAACAAGGAGACTATGGAACTAAACAAGGGACAAAAGTGAAAACTAAGGAGTTACAAAAGTGACAAAAATGATAAACAAAGGGCAACGGTGAAACAAGACAAGGTAATACATAACACAATCAGAATCAAGTATTTTTATTGAAGTACGCAAGTGTAATAATTATTTATAATTTATATGTAGTCAAGTGGAAAAATTGTATGTAATTAAACTCTAGTCATAAACTGGACGTGGCTGGACGTGGAGTTTTGCAACACCTGCTTTTCGGCACTCACTCGAGTTAGAGAGGCGAGAACACACATTGTGCAAGAGAGATCCAGGTTTCATTCATCGTTTCAGAATTCTTTGGATAAATATCCAATTTAACACAAAATGCTTATAAATAGCATTAAATATGTGTTTAGAAGAGTCATGTGTTAAAATTGAGTGTTTGTTATGGATCATTTTTGAAGGATTGATATGGATTGCATGTGTGGAGTTTGAACATGTGTTGTGCACATGCAAGGACTGGGTATGTAAATTATGAATTAATCATATCTTATTTAATTATATATAGCCCAGAGTGTTTTCCCAATTAGGTGAACATGTATAATAAGAATTATATTGATTAAACTGTTAAACATGTCCTTAAAGCCTGGTTAAAAATGCAAAAATGCTTTGAGTGATTTAAGCATATGTTAAATGCATAAAATGCTTTGAGAGATTTAAGCATGTGTTAAATTCATAAAATGCTTTGAGTGATTTAAGCATGTGTTAAATGCATAACATATTTTGAGTGATTAAAGCATGTGTTAAATGCATAAAATGCTTTGAGTGATATAAGCATGTGTTAAATGCATAAAATGCTTTGAGTGATTTAAGCAAGTGTTAAATGCATAAAATGCTTTGAGTGATTTAAGCATGTGTTAAATGCATAAAATGCTTTGAGTGATATAAACATGTGTTAAATGCATAAAATGCTTTGAGTGATTTAAGCATGTGTTAAATGCATAAAATGCTTTGAGTGATTTAAGCATGTGTTAAATGCATAAAATGCTTTGAGTGATTTAAGCATGTGTTAAATGCATAAAATGCTTTGAGTGATATAAGGACTGCCACATCTAAGGTTGTACAGCACCAGCCAAATCTGTTCCCCCCAGATTCTACTCTCTGGTAACCCCTGCATGCTAGTTTGACTGGTTCCCCAGGTTACAGGCAGCAAGTCAGGATACTCCTCAGTTAACCTCAGGATTACATAACAGAGAAGCAGTTTGTTCTTAGTACAGAGGAAAGTTCTGGGGTTCATGTCATATAGGTCTTGATATCTTAGCTTGAGACATTTTAGATTTGCATCAAACAGTCATCGTATTGCTCCTGCTTTCCAAATAACACGACATAGCCTGTTTGCTGCATCACTCTGCATATTTCTCCTGAACAAATTTTCTCCATGCCTGCACTTGCTGCCCAGCTGGCCATAATGAATTAATTAATGTAAATTGCATTGGTAAAAATCTGCTATAATTGTGCAGCAATTATGGTTATTATGCATATATTGTTCTTTGTTGTTGTTGTTATTGTAAAACAATGTCATATTACAATTTGTTTCTTTCAAGAGGTTTAGGTTTGGCTGGTTAACATGGTCCAGTTAGACCCGTCAATGGAGTAAGATACTTTTTGCCTCCATTCAAAAATGTCTTCTGACAAAATAATTTTTTGCAAGCAACATATGAATCGCACACTTTTCATTAACCTGTATTATCATAGATTTTTCAACAATATTTTATTTCTAGGGCTCCTTGGTTTCTGTGTAATAGGTTATCGACTACCAGTGTATACAATGTAATTGGTATCAGAAGCTTTTAAACTAAGTCACATTTTGATTTGTTTTCAGTTCTTTGTCTTTAGTTAAATCTATCTCTTACTAACAAAGTAGCAGAGTTAGTTCCTGAGAAGGCAACCAAGGGCACATGCAGCAGTTTTGCAGAAAGAGTAATCAGGTTATGGGGGAGGGAAAATAATAACATTTTATCACTATAAAGATTTAATGTGCACATCAGGTCAGTGCTTCTCATATTGGGGTTCATGATTCACTCTCGTGTGCTCATTTAAAACCACTCACCGGCATATGTAAATATGATACTTTCATGTGGATTATGCAGAGGTAATTTACCCCAGTGTGATTGAACTGCAGTATATATGAAATAAACTGCAACAGGTCTGCTGCATGTATTTGTTCCCTGGTTCACCGTGGAAGTAAATATTGTTACAAATTGTTATTTTCAGGTCTAAACACAATTATAACATCTCTACATATCTGTATCTGTATCAGTGTTTTGTTTTTGTTTTTGTTTTTTTGTCCGACAAGGTTTAGTATTAGTTTCCGTTGATGTCCGTGATTAATATAGTATTTATTCTGATAATAATTGTTTGCTGTTTTGAAAGGAACCACTTAACATGTAAATTAATGTCTTGTTTTCTAAAAAGGTTAGGGGGAGAGGTAATTTCCATTTGATTGTTTATGAGTGGGGCTTCCTCCCCTTCAGATGTATTTTATCACCTTGTCAAACTCCATGTATTGAACCTATTTGGATTGAATTAGCATTTTTAAGATGTGCTGGTCATGCTGTGCTCTTGAATCTGTGCTCTTTGTTCGGTTGATGGTTCTACAGGTTCAGCCCTCTGGCCGTGGGTGGTTCTACTCATCATCAGCATTCACAATATAATTGGATTATGGGTGTTGAGATTGGCTGGGTTTACGGAACCACTAAGAAGGATGTTAGTCACTTGTAAATACCTTAATCTCTATGGCACATTTCCCAAAAGCATTGTTTACTCTAAAGCCCCTAAAAGCACAGGGGTCCACAGATCTTGCTCAGATCTTTGACAGTTTATCAGAGACAAAGCGACAATTCAGATACTGAAAAAACCTACAATTGAGTTTACACAGATTATGCTTAACCCTAAAATATATATTATTACAACATATATATATGCAAGTGATGAGTTTTACACTGTAATTTGATCAGCTAATGTATACGTTTGCAATGTTTTTGTTTTTGCAAATTATGAACCAGCTCATGTTGATTTTTTATAACTCTGTCAATTTTAGCTAGTTTTATTGCTGGCTTCCATGGCTGCAGCGTGCTGTGTTTGCCCGCTAATTTGTTTAAAATCTAGCAACCCGGGGTGTCGAAATACTATTGGAAAATGGACAGTGGGCGGGATCACACAGGCCAAAAAACAGCAGCTATCCTTATGAGGACTCTCCACAGACATAATGTTTTTTACTGTACTAAACTTAACCCTCACAAAAAACTTTCAGAATTTTTACATTTTGTTACATACAGTTTTTTTGAGCGATTTGAATTATAGGAACTCTAGAAATGTCCTCAAACACCACATTTATAGCATGATACCCTTGTAATTACCAGTTTGTAACCACAAAAAAAGTGATCTGTAATATAGACATTTGAATTTTAACACAAAGAATACTTTAACTTTTAAAAAATTTCTATTTTTTTTTTTAGTGACTAATAATGTTTCTCAGTATCATTATTGATGTGCAAATTATTGTCCAAATTAATGCATAAATAACATTGACACATGGCACCAGGTACTTTTCACAGCACTCTTCTGGGTCTACACAGCTACACGATTCAGTTTGTACGCCGGCCACCTTGCTCTTAATTTGAAATTATTCTTCCCTCCTAAATTCACAAGGTAAATTAATCATTACAAATCACACTCGAGGAGTATATATTGAATGCTGTCACCACCCTGTGTGGTCTGTGACATCCTAATTATTTCCTTCCTCATTACTAATCACACTTTGAGGCATGTATTGAATACTGTGCACAACTGCTTACCGGTGGTGAGCAGCACCGACACGCCGTTTTCCCACTCCTCGGATGAGGGGCAGGCCCTCATGGCAAATCCGAATGGGTTTTAAAGACAACTGAAGCCAGTGCCACTATAGGCAAATATGATTTCATCATAAAGTTCCTTAAAGGAGCAAGGTGGCTAAATCCCCCTCGCCCGGCTACAGTCCTGACTTGACACCTAACTTTGGTCCTAAAAGCACTTGCATGGCCCCCATTCGAGCCTTTGGACTTACTGCTGGCTCTGGCCTCAGTAAAACGGGTCAGTGATTTACAAGCACTATCAATCGACAGTCTGGAGTTTGATCCAGGTCTTTCAAAAGCCACTGTCAAACCCAGAAAAGGCTATGGTTAAGGTTGTAACCACGCCCTTCAGAGCAAAGGTGGTTCACTTTTAAGCCTTCTTCCATCCTGAATTTAATTCGGATGAGGAACAATCCTTACATTTGTTATTCCATGTGCAAGTGCTACATACATATGTTGAGATCACCCGCCAGTTCAGACTGTCCGATTAGCTCTTGTGTGATATGGAGGATGCATGAAAGGAATGTCTGTCTCTAACCAAAGACTTTCTCACTGGATCGTTGATGCGATTGCCCTGGCTTACGAGTCGCAGGATAAGATTTGCCCAATTGATGTTTAAGCACACTCAACTATAGGCATGGCCTCCTCATGGGCATGGCCGAACGGTGTGTCCTTAAAAGACACATGTTTTGCAGCAGGATTGTCTTCTCAAAACACATTGGCAAGGTTTTACAACCTACAGCTGTGGCCAATAGTATTTGCAGTAACATAAATTTTATGTTTCGCAAAGTTTTCTGCTTCAGTTGTTCTAGTGTTGATTCACATTTTTTCTAGATTATTGTGCAAAGTGATCAGATGCATTTTTAATAATTGCAAAAAGCTTCATTGGCCAAAAAATTTACTTATTTAAGTTCTAGTCAGGTGAAATCACTCTATCATTCTGATTGTATTATAAGAGCAGACTGATTGTTATAAAAGGAGGGAAGAAGTGCTTCCAATCATTGTGTTCTTGTTAGTAATGCAAGAAAATATCTGAAAGAATATTGAAGAATCTTTTCTCTGATGAAGCCCCCTTCCGACTGTTTGCAACATCTAGAAAATCGATAGTCCGGAGAAGAAAAGGTGAATGCTACCATGAGTCCTGTGTCATGCCAACGGTGAAAGATCCTCAGACCATCCGTGTGTTGGGTTGCTTTTCAAGGGAGTGGGCTCTCTCACAATTCTGCCCAAAAACACTGCCATGAATGAAGAATGGTATCAAAATGTCTTGCAAGAACAACTTCTCCCAATGATCCAGGAGCAATTTGGTGATATTCCGTGCATTTTCAAGCATGATGGAGCACCATGTCACAAGGCAAGAGTGATAATGAAGTGTCACCGAGATCTTTACACTGAAATTTTGGATCCATGGCCAGCAACTCCCCAGATCTTAATCCGATAGAAAACCTGTGGTCAATCCTCAAAAGGAGAGTGGACAAGCAGAAGCCCACAAATTGTGATCAACTCAGAGCACTAATAAGGCAAGAGTGGATCGTCATCAGTCAGTATTTGGTCCAGAAGCTGATATCAAGCATGCCAGAGTGAATTGCAGAGGTTATGAAGAACAAGGGTAAATACTGTAAATATTGACTCTTTGCATATATTTAATGTTTTTGACAATAAAAGCCTATAAAACTTATGAAATGTGTATCATTGTTTTTCAGTATACCATAGAAACCTGTGAAAAAATAATCTACAAATACTGAAGCAGCAAACTTTGCAAAACACAAAATTTATGTAACTGTCAATACTTTTGGCCACGGCTGTAGATAACATCTCTCTCTTCACAAGTCTATTTTATTATTTTATTGGCCAAATATATATTATGCCCCTCTCTTTTTAAGTACTGGCGTTCCATAATTTTACACAACCACCTGCATTCAGGCCGTTGTGTTCCCAAAAGTCACAAGCACTTTTATAAATAAACTTCCCTACTGGGTTCGTGAAGGGGTTAATTCATGCTATTATGAATATAGTTCAGCGCACGGCAGGGAATACAACTGAAACTGCACGCTCACACAAAGACGAACATCAGAACACAAGACAGACATTGTTTTTGGGTGAACTATTCCCAAAGATGATGTTCTTAATATCTTGCGATGCAGTGTTATCGGGAAAGCCCAGCCATTGTCATTTCCTGAACCATGCTAATTTCACATCAACACTTCGACATCTCGGCCACTCACATGTCCTGTCAGTGATTTCAATTCAGGTAGTAGCACGGAGGTTCCTTCCTGTCAAAATCACACCTAAAGTAATTAACCCTGTGACTAAACAAACCTTATTAGTATACATTAGGATCTGATGCACTGTGTAGGAAACAAACAAGTGCTGAACCTGGAAAAACCAAACAAAACCAAACAAAAAACAGGGCTGCTGTATAGTGCATACACACAAATGCATAAAGAAATAACTCACACACTCCGAGGATGGCATGGTTAGGATTTTGCTGTCAGCCACATGGACTCTGTGACAAAACCACCTCTCTCAGGGTCAACACAGCAGTTGTAAATAAACTTTCATGGGCTTGTGGACAGTTACCTATTTTATTCCATTCTGCTAAGACATACTAGATGTTTCAGTTTCAGTTATGGATTGGATTTTTGGTGTTTTGAGTAATTGATATTTATTCTGAAGTTTATATGAAGGTATAATACACCCAGCTATGCAGTCACTTTATTTTTATGGCATGGTGAGTCATTCTCTGCTGTATTTCACCTTCCCAAAAAGTAAAATGTCAGATCATTGATTTCAAATATGGTTTAAATTTGGTGTACATTATGCAGCAAACACCTGCTTTGCTCTGCTCTGTAAGTCAATACAATACAAAATAAACACTTCAGTAGCTCACAAGTTTATGTTATCCTGCAACAAGTATAGTGCAAATGTGTTTGGCTCGAATACCACCCCAACACAAAAATACGAAGGTAGTTAAAAACGAATGTGACCACATCACATTTGAGGTGTTAATGCTGACATTGTGATACCTTGGACAATCTGATCACCTCTCTCTGTTTCTATTCAACAAATACAACTCCATTATTAAACGTGTTAGACCCACATTAAGAATTGTAAAAGTATGGCTTGAGGGAGCAGACTCTTCATTACAACATCAGTTTCAGTATACAAACTGGTGTGAGTTTGCTTCCCAGGCTATTTAGAGCTCTCACATGGACATTGATGTTTACACCAGCTCTGTCCTGGACCACATCGATAGATGTGTTGACACAGTCATGACCCACAAGACAATTAAAACGTACCTTAATCAGAAGCCATGGATGACCAAGGATGTTCGCCTCCTACTGAAGGCACGGGATGCTGCATTCAGGTCTGGTGACCATGAGGCCTACAAAAATGCTAGGACCAACCTAAAAAGGGTAATCAAGGATGCCAAATTCAGGTACAAACTTCAGATTGAGGATAACTTTAATAACTCAGATACCCGATGTATGTGGCAAGGCCTACAGGTCTTGACAAACTACAAATCAAGGAATATTACCCCCTCAACCAGTAATGCCTCCTTTGAGGATGAACTCAATATATTTTACTTGTGCTTCAACTGTGGAAACACAGATGCACCTATCAAAGCTGATTCTTCATCTGATGAACCACCATGATGTGTGCTCCATCCTGAGCAGGGTGGATGCACATAAAACTCTGGACTTTTTCATCAACAGACTTCAGGCTGTTTGGCTTGATAACCATACATCCTCCACATCACACTAAGCACTTGTGTACCACAGGGCTGCATGCTGAGTCCCCTGCTCTACTCTTTCTTCACTCATGACTGCGTGTCTATGCATGGATACAAATCTATAATAAAATTAGCAGGTGATACCACGGTGGTACAATCAAGAATGATGAGACAGCCTATAGGGAGGAAATCCAGCACCTGGCTTTGTGGTGCACTGACAAACAGCCTCACACTCAACACCTGTAAAACCAAGAATATTATTGTGTAATATCGGCAGAGAAACCACACACATCCCCCCATACACATCAGTGGTGCAGAGATAGAGTGTTTGTCCAGTTTCAAGTTTCTTGGCGTCCACATCTCCAAGGACCTCCTCCCTCATCAAAAAGGCACAAAAACCTTTATATTTCTTGAGAAGACTAATGCAAGCACATCTGTCTCCTCAGATTATGATGAACTTCTATTGCTGTGCCATTGAAAGCATATTAACAAGTTGCATCATAATATGTCAAAGGAACTGCTCTGAACTGATCAGAAGGCTCTGCAACAGGTAGCGAAAACTGCCCAGTATATCACTGGTGTCCTGCTATCCATTATAAAAGACATTTGATGTGTGTAAAGCCACCCCTTTTACCTGAGGAAAACATGCCAGTAGTGTACATGACTGCAATATGACTACTGCCCTTTTGCACATTGTTTAATTCTTGCTGTTTTTTGCAAACTGTATAATGGCCCTGTTTACTGAAGCTCATGCACTACATGCCCATTACAGCTTACTGTTTTATACCACAGTGACATTGCACTATTGCTATATTTATTATATTGCACATACACTTTACTATTAAATATTTTTACTACTTTGCACTTCTGGTTAGATGCTAACTGTATTCCATTGTCAATAAAGTTGAATCTAATCTAATTGAATTCGTTGTGTATGCATCCCAGACCGCAGTGAAGCATCACCCCTCACCTGTCAATCAACTGCTGTGCTACAACAAGAGTTTAAATTGTGCCAGTTACGAGAGGCTTTAAAATTAAATAAATGTCTGATCTAATAGTTTGATAAAGTGAATACCTACTGAAGCAAGAGAACTTCTCGGATCTTATATCAATATGCAGTGACACAGACGAGAAACACAAACCTAAAATAATGGATAATTCTGCTCAAAATGTTGCATTTGTGCTTAGATTAAATTTCAACTGTCAGGGAGGAAGAGCACACTGGATTTATGTGAACTTAATTTGTCTTTTATGAGTTTTGTGATAGTTTATTTTCATGCAATAAAACACTAACATAGTGATTGATATATGTTGTCATGAAATCAGAGACCCTCCCCTCGAAATCCAGAGACAAGTGGTCACAGGAAATGATTTAAGCGACAAGGTGTGTCTTGTCTGATCACATTTGATCGGATCACCAGAGGTGCATCTTAAACGGGGTCATATTGTTCCAAAGCATCAAACTGGACCAGCAATGCAATAATCTGAATTAAATCCAGTCAGGTTTAGGGTTAGGAATTAGCATTAAAGCTGAAGTGTGTATTTTTTTATTTAATTTATTTTTGTAGAGGCAACTATATGTAAGACATTTGAAGGTTGTTTTCTATATTTAAACTATAGCCTATGCATTTAAGGCTGCAGCAAAGAATGAAAATATTGCGATATCTTTCGTCAGCATTACAAATCCCCATTCCTCTGAAAACGTATGCTCCCGCAGGGGAGCATTCATATCTGAACACATGATTCTCTAAGATTTAATCCTAAAATGTAACATTAAGCATGGCCTATGACTCACTTCGTGTCTAATATGACCATTAATAATAAGACAAGCAATTCTCAAAATGGAATTTACGTCAAAACATATTCATCACATTAATCTAATAAAGGTTAACAGCTTTCCTGTACTGAACCATGTCTCCTCCAGCCAGACAACTATTTAATACTCAGTATATTCCTAAAGATAATATCATATTGCTTATGATGTCTGTAAACTTTTAATGTGATTTTAGCCAATGACCTCTTTTTATCCAAAGCAACTTACAGTACAGTAATTGTAGGGGCATTACCGTGGAGGTTAATTGCCTTGCTCAAGGGTGCATTGGTGAGATGGTTCTCCTGGTAACTCTCTATGATAAGGCCATGGAGACATTCTTAAAGAATAAATACAGAAACATTATTTCATTGTGAAGAGAGATGAGAACTTTCTGTGGGAGCAGCTCTCTCCTGTATTATAAAGAACAGTTAAACACTTAAATCAATATTTCATATTCAATACAAGTTAAGATCAATCAACAGCATGTGTGGCATAATGCTGATTGCCACAAAAATTTATTTATATAAAGGCTTATAATTTTACAACAGCACTTACGTAAATTCTTCTGTTAAAACTCATGTAATATTTAAGTTGTAAAATTGTTTATGGGTTACAGCTAGCATCGTGCAAAATGGGATATAGCTTTACACAGGTTAGATATTGATTTTATTACACAAAAATCATGTTAACACAAATATTGTTTACATATATTGTGGGTATACTTTTGAAAAACTGAATATTTTAACATTTGCAGATTGGCCCCATTCAGTACTATTTTGTATTTTTTTTTTACAAACAAAATAATAATTATATATATATATATTTTATGATAATCAAAATTAGCCCAGAAATGCTACTGGCATTGTGTTTAACTTGCTTTGAACCTTTAATATTCCTTTAAATACAAAGCGATACACAAAACAATTCACATCTGATTATTGGTTCCCAACCCTATCTTATCTGGGATGTATTTACATATTTTTTACAAATGCCACTGATTTAAACTTATACCCAATGTAACATGGTTCATTTTGTATATAAATAAAAAAAAAAAGGTAAAATCAAGAAAGATTTGTGATTCTTGTGATTCTCGAAGGCAAAGAATTTTTACCCATCAGTAAGAATGGGTAAACAAAATAAAATAATAATGTTTTGCATCGTATGGCATCGTCTTTCCTGCAAAGCTTGTTTTTATTGCTGAGAAAAATATTGTTAATAAAGACATTTCCATCAAATCAGTTTCAGTAATTGTTTACTGAATTCAAAGGCAATTAGGCAATTAGCACATAACTGACATATTGAGATGGGAGTTCAAATCTGGCTCACAATTTCCTGACCTTATTCCCTCTTCTTTTCCCCAATAATGTCCTGTCCTCACTCCACTATCTGTTTTGTAACTGTATTAAAATCATGTCAAACCTAGATTGCTCTCTTTTTAGCATGTTATTTGGATTGAATGGGGTAAATCAGTTTGTATACAATTAGGTGGCAGTTGCAGCACCACTTTTTTATAAAGCTTTTTTTTTTTTTTCATTTAAAAAGTGCTCCTTTCAATAAACAATAACAAATATATACTTAACCTAAATATCTCAGAGATTTCAAAGTAATAAAGATGCTATAGAGTGCAAACTGCACTCAGAGGAGTCATTCTTATTTCACAATTCAAGAGTTCTGGATCCAACTCAAAAGCATATGGCCAAGAGCTCTTTTCATGAAAACAGCCTTTGATTTGCTGCCATATTGCTTCAGCAACCAGTAAAGTGGAATGGTTAAGGACTGGGATCTAGACAGTGGCAAATTATCAGGGCCATCAAAGCCTTCTCTGCTGGCCTAACATGCCAAATAAAAAAATATTTTTCATTCTTTCATTCTCAATCACTATGTATTTTTAATCACTTTCCACTCTTAATTAATCTACAAACAAATAGAGAAAAATGAAAAGTTTATACAGTCAGAATTTATTCATTGATGCTTACAAGTAAAGTGTAACAACTATTTCACAAATCACTGCCCGAAGCAGCGCATGAGACTGAGCTCCACCCCGTCAGGCCTTCAGAATTTCCACAGAATCGCTCAACAGTGTAAATGAATGGGCAACTAAAGTCAGATTGTCAGATTCATCTATCTAATTTTATTAGATAGATTTTTCCAGGTATTATAGACCTCCTCATATTGAAATGTCTGTTCGGGACACAAAACAGTCATGTTGCATTTAAAATTAGGCTTGCTTGAGCATTAAGTGTCATTTCAAGTTCTGGCTTTCGTGCGTGGACGTGTTTTAAAAAGTCTAGTTAGCTGCGACATAATGTATCATGCCCAAATGAATAGGGTGTCTTATTCATTGTGAAACTGTGTTTTCTTAATGGCATGAATCACACTTAAGGCCTAGACTTTAAATGCATGGCCCGCCACTGGACCTAGATGACATTTGCTGATCATGCATGGTCCTGAATCTTTTTTATAGCTCATCTATTTGCTGTTGGGAAGCTCATGTCCTCTGTGTGGCCACTATTTAGCAGGTGACTAATCACAGACAAATATCGATATGCTTCACAGGTGGACCTTGCTGCCTTCTCCTCAGGGTTACCTGGTTTAGGCTTTACCATACTCATTCTCCATTCTCCACCTTTCTCCTGCTATATTGTCTTAAACCCTCATTCCCAAGCATGGCGACTACATGTATTAATAATGGAAACTGTCATTAGTTTATCCTGACTGTGACTTGCTTCCTAACAGCTATGGAGGCCATTATGTCTTGAGTAAGACATCTGCCCTCATTGCCATTTTCTTTGGAGTATCATGTGTGTACATGATGGTGTTTGTGGGTTTGTAATGAAAGTACCATTAAACCAAATACAGCCAAATACAGTTAAATGCAATGTTCTAAAGACCACAGCTTCACACCTATAGGCTTGTAGACTTTTATAACACGTAACTAAACCCAGTTGCCTGTAGACATAATTTAATTTTGGACCTCAAGACCTGTCTTGGCACACCACAGCAGGAAAAAGAATATGCCTAGCGTCCAGTGATTTTCTCTATCTGCAGGCTAAGCAGACTTTATGAGACCAAACCTTTCAAGCATACTCTTTCTCTGTTTGAAAATGTTAATTTTGAAAGTTTTCTCACCACACTTTGTGTTTCAAAACTTTGTGAGCTCTGTGCTGAAAACACTTCTCAAATCAGCTTAGGCCTCCCAACACAGCCAAGTTGGTATTGCTTGTCTCCCAACCAAAACCTGTAAAACCAACAAACTAGACCAGTCAGAGACCCGCTGGTTTAAACAGTTGTTTCCAGCAGGAAAGCCTTCTGATCTGAGGTGGCATCTTAAATCACATGGAACCTCATAAGTGAACGATTTGGCATGCTTTACAGGCAGCAACTCTTTTTTTTATTTAAATGGAGATTGGCATTAGCATGTTGCTACGTTAACAATGTGATACTATTTTAAGTATACAAATACACAGAACACAAATATGGGGTGAAATGGAGAAGTTTTATTTAGTTTGAACTATTTTTGTCAATACATTTCAGCAATGAATGAAGCATAGCTATTTATAATCAAGATTTATCCCATTTGAACTGCTGTCATGGATGGGTTTTCACATCATAAGTGATTGATTCTTTCAATGCTGCATTACAATTTAACCTAAAGAAGCGTGCCTATGATGCCTTAAAATGCTAAAAGGAAGCTCACTAGGTTCTGTGACCGAGCTATAGGCACCTTATCACAAGAAGAAAAGTTAGCTTTGTTAAGAAATTCACAAAGGTTTGCTACTTTGTTCATAACAGATGGTGAAATGAATCACAATATCTCATGTTTCTATGAATTTCTGCGATGCTCCTTGACACCACTCCATCAGACATCCTTAGTTTCTCAAGGCCTTGATGCACAGATATAGCATTCCTTTGTCTCTTATTGATTTTATGATCTGCTTAGCCAGGAGTCCTTTATGGTATGAAAGGTCAGAGATCAATCTTAATAATAAATGTCTACTGTCATGCACATGACAAGAGCATTGACAGCAGTCATTCACCATGCATTTATGAACTGTGTCAGACTTCTCCAAATTAAATTGAGCTTTGGACCTATATATATATATATATATATATATATATATATATATATATATATATATATATATATATATATATATATATATATATATATATTTTTTTTTTTTTCATTTTAATCTTCTCCAATGACACTATCAAAAGTCAACAAATTTGTTTGTTTTAAAGAATAATTTATTTCTTTTATCAATTAAATCAAATGACAATTGGCAAATCATCACGGAAGCATGCTAAGAGTTATCATTTCACAAAACGAATCGGTTACCTAACGTAACCTCGGTTCTCTCTAGATGAGGGAACGAGTATTGCGTAAGCTAGCTTACGCTACGGAAAAGATTAATCTTTTCTGAGATATTGAAGCCAAAAAATTATCCTTAATTTTGTATCCATTGTCAACGCAGTGCAGCAGCTGCATACCTTGAGCGAGCTAGCTAGCGAGCTCATTGGTTGCTCTGCGGCAACTGCTGCAGCCTATAGACAAACTTGAGTGAACTCGCGTCCAATGACAGGCGCCCGCGCCGTCACTGTATCAAAGCCCGCCAGAATGGGCGTGGCTAGAGTGCATATAAGCGTAAGTTCGTGAGGCTGGAACCCTGGTTTTCATTGAATGAAGCGTAAAGTCGCGCGTGGCGCGAAGCACGGCCAGCTACGCAATACTCGTTCCTCATCTAGAGAGAACCGAGGTTACGTTAGGTAACCGATTCGTTCTCTTCACGAGAGGTTCTCTCAGATATGCGTAAGCTAGCTTACGCTACGGAACCCATTGTCAATGCCGTGCGCGCCAAGCATCCACTGCATGAGCCCCGGGGTGGGGGGACCTGGGGAGCCCTTGTGAGTGGGGAATAATATTTGGCCGGCAAGAGTGCGGGCCAGTGTGTGTGTAATACATAAGCACATAGTGGGAAGGGAAAGACAGAGCGGCGGTGCCGGTCTGTGTGGAATGTGTCCCGTCAGTGCAGCTCACCAGGGGAGCTGTAGCGTATTAAACCGCTAGTAGTTTTGCCTGCAGGGCAGGCACTTCCAGATTGTAAAATCTGACAAAGGTGGAGGGGAAGCCCAGCCCGCTGCCACACATATGTCGTGAATGGAAATCCCGCTGGACCATGCCCACGAGGAGGCCATGCCTCTAGTGGAGTGAGCCCTAATGCCTAACGGGCATGGTAGGTCTTTGACGCCGTACGCGGCAGCAATAGCGTCCACTATCCATCTAGACAGTGTCTGTTTCGAGGCGGCGAAACCTTTGGTGCGCCCTCCGAACAAAACGAAAAGCTGCTCAGAGCGTCTGAAAGAGGCGGAGCGCGCAGTATACAATCTCAGTGCTCTGACTGGGCAAAGGAGATTGGCATCGCGTTCGCTATCGGATGCTGGCAGCGCCTATAGGGAAATGATTTGTGCTCTGAAAGGAGTACCGATCACCTTGGGGACATAGCCGTGTCTAGGCTTTAAAATGACCTTGGAGTCACTTGGTCCAAACTCAAGACACGCAGCGCTGACAGACAGCGCGTGAAGGTCTCCCACACGTTTAACTGATGACAGGGCAGTTAGAAAAACGGTTTTGAGTGAAAGGTATTTCAAATCCACGGATTGAAGTGGTTCGAAAGGGGGGGCTTTCATAGCTTCGAGAACTACAGAAAGATCCCAGATAGGAACCGATGGGGGGCGCGGGGGGTTCATCCTTCTAGCTCCCCTAAGGAAGCGGATGACCAGCTCGTTTTTTCCCAGTGACTGGCCATGCAGGGGTTCAGCGAACGCCGCGACGGCCGCCACGTACACTTTGAGCGTGGATGGGGATCTGCCCTTATCCAGCAGCTCTTGTAAAAACACGAGCAGCGACGACACCCCACATGTCCGTGGGTCCAGGTCTCTGTCGGTGCACCATTTTGAAAACACAGACCATTTGGACGCATAGAGTCTTCTCGTGGAAGGGGCTCTAGTGTGTATGATAGTGTTTATTACTCCTTCTGGCAAAGCGACGGGTAGTCGTTGATCACCGACGCTGCAGCGCCAGCGCTCTGGGTGGGGATGCCAGATCGTGCCGCGAGCTTGAGAGAGGAGATCTGCTCTCACTGGAATGGGCCACGGGGCTGTCAGTGACAGCTGCGTAAGCTCCGGGAACCACGTCTGATTCTCCCAGCGGGGCTATGAGGAGCACCGAGTGACGCGCTTCCCTGATCCTCTGCATTACCTGTGGCAATAGCGAGACGGGAGGGAAGGCGTAAGCGGGCGGTTGGGCCAGTCCTGGGCCAGCGCGTCCTCGCTCGAGAAAAATACTGGGCAGTGAGAGTTCTCTTCTGACGCAAAGAGGTCTATCTCTGCTCTGCCGAATATGCTCCATAACTTCTGGACTGTTTGAGCGTGCAGGGACCATTCCCCTGGGGAAATATTGTCTCTGGACAGTCTGTCTGGGCCGTCGTTCAGGTGGCCTGGCACGTGCGTCGCCCTCAGGGAGCGCAGGTGGCACTGGGACCAACTCAGTATGCATTTTGTCAGATGGAAGAGGTTCCTGGATCTGACACCGCCCTGACGGTTTAGATAGGATACCACAGATCTGTTGTCCGAACGGACCAGGATGTGGTGACCCTGAATGACCGGGAGGAAGCGCACAAGCGCGTACTCGACCGCTATCATTTCCAGACAATTTATGTGAAGGAGCTTTTCCTGAACTGACCATAGGCCAAAAACCAGAGAGCCCTCGCAGACCGCGCCCCAACCCGTGTTGGACGCATCTGTCGAGATGACATTTCGGCGAGATACAGCTCCCATCGTCACTGCCCGCTGATACCATCCGGCCACTGCCCAGGGCTGCAGAGCTGAGATACAGGTCTGAGTCACTCTGATCGGCTGGCGGCCGTGGCCCAAGCCCGGCGAGACGCGCGGGTGTTTAGCCAATGCTGAAGCGGGCGCATGCACAGTAAACCCAGCTGAAGTACTGCTGCGGCTGAGGCCATGTAACCTAGCATTCTCTGAAATTTTTTCAGAGGCGTGAGGCTGTTCATCTGAAAGGACGCGGCTAGTCGCTGAACACGGCGCCGCTGTGTAGATAAGCGAGCCGCCATCGCCATGGAGTCTAGTTCTATTCCAAGGAAGGAAATTGCCTGACTGGGCTGTAGTGAGCTCTTGGTCCAATTGACTGCAAGACCCAAACTTTTCAGATGACTGAGGAGAACTGTCCTGTGAAACAGAAGCTCTGTATGTGTCTGTGCCAAAATCAGCCAATCGTCCAAATAGTTCAGAATTCGCAAGCCCTGACTCCGCAGGGGTGCGAGCGCCGCATCCATGCACTTCGTGAAAGTACGGGGTGCTAAAGACAGGCCGAACGGAAGGACGGTGTATTGATAAACCTGGCCGTCGAAGGCGAATCTCAAGAATGGCCTGTGACAGGGATTTATCTGCATCTGAAAGTAGGCATCTTTCAGATCGAAAGAAATAAACCAGTCCCCCTGGCGCACATGCGCGAGGAGTTTCCTGATTGTAAGCATTTTGAACGGTCTTTTTGCGAGCACCTTGTTCAAAACCCTGAGATCTAATATTGGTCTGAGGCCGCCGTCTTTCTTGGGGACAAGAAAATAACGGCTGTAAAACCCCGACTCGCTCAGAGAAGGTGGCACTCTCTCTATGGCCCTTTTGTACAGAAGGTTTGCTATTTCTGAACGAAGCATGCAGGCTGCTTCCATGTTCACAGTAGTTTCGAGCCACGCTCTGAAGCGGGGAGGGCGGCGATCGAACTGTAGCAAATAGCCCTGTTTTATTGTGCTTAACACCCATTTTGATATCCCTGGGATAGCTTTCCACGCTTTGAAGCGTAACGCTAGAGGGTGAATGGCCAAGTCGCCCTGATTGCCGCACACAGCGAGCTGAACAGAATGTGTGAGCGCGCTTACTGTGCTTATGCATGACTGCTCGCAGACAGCAGGGACAGGCTGTTCTGTGAGTGACTTCCGATTGAGGTGAATGGGGAAAGAGTCACATCTGTTAAGTGATGCGCGAGCATAGTCACGGGCATGGGACTTACATACAGAGAGGTGTTTGCTGGCCGTGTGACAGAGCTGGCAGAGAAGGGGCGCGCGCACGGACTCGTGGGCACGTTTATTGACTCTAACACTCGAGCTGGCTGTGCCCGCTTTATGTGAGTGGGCTCTGATAGGGACACGGGAAGTGTAATGCTTGTGTGTAGGGGTGAACACTGGATTGTGGGCACATTTTCTACACATAAGGCATGTTTGCTTTTTACAAGATTTCTTTGGCTCGCCGTGAAAACGGCATTTGAGTGCAGGCAAGCAGGCAGTATCACCGGCTTGTTGGCTGCTGAATCCACCACTGCAGTAGCCTGAGAGAAGGGGACTGACAGGGGTGAAGCTTTGACGGTGGTCCGTCCGCGGCGGGACCGAGCCGTCGTTTCCTCAACAAAGCTAGGAGGACTTCGGTTGCTCAGGTTTCAGCGCAATCTTAGGCCGAGGCCCGCGGGGGGGCAGCGGTCTGCGGCGGCTATCTGAGCGCGATCGAGGGCGGCTGCCCTGTCGACGCTGAGAGGTCTGGCTTTGCTGAGCTGGGCGCTGTGAAGAGGCTCGTGCAGGAGGCTGGTCACGTGGGCGGCCTGCAGAGGAGCTAGCGCGACGAGGCAGGAAGAGATTCATGGCTTGGGTGGCTTTCTGGACTTCCGAGAAACGGTCAACAATGCCACTCACCGTGGAACCGAAGAGACCGGACGGAGAGAGCGGCACGTTGAGGAACGTGGAGCGTTCAGCTTCTCCCATGTCGGCTAGTGTTAGCCATAGGTGTCTCTTGGTCACAGTCAGCGCGGCCATGCACTTCCCTAGGGCTTGAGCTTCAGCTTTGGTGGCGCGAAGGGCGAGATCCATCGTGCTCCTTAGATCTGAAACAGCCTCTGGGTGCCTGCCTTTCTCATCCCACTCTCGAAGAAGGTCCACTTGGAGGATCTGTAAGACGGCCATGGAATGCAGAGCGGATGCGGCTTGGCCGGCGGTGGCATAGGTGCGGCCAACACAGGTAGAAGTAGTTCTGCAGGCCTTAGACGGGAGCACTGGCTTAGACCGGCATCTCGTGGAGGGCGGGCAAAGGTGTGCTGCTACCGAATCCTCGACTGGGGGGATGGAAGAGTATCCCCTCTCGGTGGCGCCGTCCACCGACGGTTCCTGGCTGAGAGAGGCGCGTTCCGCGATTTAGAGACCTCAGCGTGGAGTTCCGGCAGGAAGGGAGCGGCCCCTGGCCGCGGGCGCCGCGCGGTGACGGCTCTGAAGAAAACAGCCGTCGAGTCTGTTGGGAGCCTGCTCAGAGGGCGGTGACCACTTGAGCCCGAGGCGGTCGACGGCCTGTGTGAGGAGGCGCGTTAGTTCTTCTTCGACTCCGGCGCGGGTCCTGCTGGATTCCTGGGCCGAGGAGGAGGCTTGGGAGCCTGACCACTCCTCGCTATCCGAAGCCATGATGGAACAGCAGCCCTTATCCTCCGCGCGTCCCGGGGGGGCGGGGAGGGTGAAAGCGAGGCTCAAGGGAGAGGCTCCGGCGAGGTAGTCGCTTCTAACACTGGTTCCGGCAGCCTTTGGGAGCGGCGCTTCTTTCTGCGCGGGCGAACGAAGGCGCTGGCGGCTTCGGTCTTGAGTGCTTCGAGTCGAGCCCGCAGGGGTCGACATCGGAAGCTCCTCGCAGAGGTCGCATCCGCCGTCAGCGAGGGCGAGCTCTGCATGTTCCAGTCCCAGGCAGAGAGCGCAGATGAGGTGGCGGTCTCCGGCGCTGAGAGGGGCGCGGCATGAGGTGAAGGTGGTGCGAGGCATCTTTAAAAAGACGCTCGTTGCTCTTTTTGTGAAGTTCGCCGAGGAACTAGCTTGCTCTAAAAAGGATACGTCGCCGGATGGCGTAGCTCGCAGGATGGCTGAAGGTGGCGAAGACGGCCGGCTTCTTCGAGCGCTGTCCAAGCTTGCTAGATGCCCCTCGAACGGCGACGCGGCTTCTGCAGTTCAGAGATGCGAAGAGCTTCGCTGAATAGATGAAAATCAGGGTTCCAGCCTACGAACTTATGCTTATATGCACTCTAGCCACGCCCATTCTGGCGGGCTTTGATACAGTGACGGCGCGGGCGCCTGTCATTGGACGCGAGTTCACTCAAGTTCGTCTATAGGTTGCAGCAGTTGCCGCAGAGCAACCAATGAGCTCGCTAGCTAGCCCGCTCAAGGTATGCAGCTGCTGCACTGCGTTGACAATGGATACAAAATTAAGGATAATTTTTTGGCTTCAATATCTCAGAAAAGATGAATCTTTCCCGTAGCGTAAGCTAGCTTACGCAATACGAGAGAACCTCTCATAAGAGAACTCTTTTTAGTGCACTACAAAACCCAGTTATTGGGTTTACACAGATTACCAAAGGGAAAAACGTTGTCCTAACTAGGGCTGCATGATATGTAGCATTTATGGAAATATGTAAATCGTAAGGGCTTGCAATACCAGAATAATTTTAATAATTTAAAAAGTAACATTCATATCGAAACAGATAATAGACTGGGAGTGTGATTGTCATTTGGTGTTTGTGCACGCAGTGTGCATGTCACGAACCCCTTTCCTCTGCCCCATCTCAGCTTCCTCACACACGCACACTATCTCCCGTCTCGCACACAGGCACTCCGCGAGCGTGCTCGCTTCCCGCTCCCTCGCTCCGCCCCCCTGAGCGCGAACGCTCTTTTTCCTCCATCGGGCTTCCACGCCCGGTTTTGCTTTTACGAGCTCTCGCTCGTAAACGATCTCCCCCCTCTGGCGCACTCGGCTCTTCAGCCTGAACATTATGACCACCTTGCACTCACGCGCTTTCTATCCCCACATATTAGTTTCACCTGCACTCGTCTCGTCACCTGTCATTGTTCACACCTGCACTCGCCCCTATATAACTCACTAGTCTTTCGTTTGTTTAGGGTTGGTTATTGTATTTAGATTCCCGTGTTTTGACCCTCGCTAGTCGCGTCTAGTTTTGACTTCCCCACTCTTGATTACCCTCGTAGCTTGCCAACTCCCTATTCCTCTCGTTTCCTGTCTTTCGCTCCCGCTTATCCCGTCTTGTCTTGTCCATAGTTGTTAACTGTTTTCCCCACTTCGACCCCCGCTATCGTTCACCTCCCTCACTAGATCTGCCCCTTGTTCATCTCTTTGATTCCCTGGCTCTTGACCCTACGCTTCCCACGACTACTCTTCATTGGATTTGCCCCTTGTATGTACTTTTGCCTGCCTGCAAATAAACGCAGTTTTTGACTTACATTGTGACTGTCTCAACTTGTGTGCGTTACAAAATAACCAACCTCACCGTTGACAGTCACAATGCCCCAGCTAAGGAGTCGCGCAGCTCACTAGAGCGGAGGTGCACGTCACATTCGGCGCGCGGAGCTACGGTGTGGAGAGATGACCATGCGCTCACGGCCCAGGGGCAGCAGGTATGCGCTATTTCTGATTTTTTTTACCCGGTTTCACCTGTGTCTGCCCCTGAGCCCGTTTATGCATGTCTGAGCGCCGTGAACTCTCCACCCCCGGAGAGGTTTTATGGCTCTTCCGACGCAGACCAAGGGTTTTCTATGCAAGGCAGCGACATTATGGACCCAGCGGCCCAACTCGTGGGTTTGCGCCAGGGAGCCAAACCGTGGAGGCTTATATTATGGATTTTTGTGTCCTGGCGTACCAGGTGAAATTTAATGAGGTGGCTCTGAAGACCATTTTTCAATGTGGTCTGAATGAGCCAACCTCATCATTAATGCCTGGTGGTCGCTGTCCCCTTAACCTGGCTCAGTTTATTGACCTCGCCCTACTGTACTCTGGTTCCTCGTTCACTGTGGGGGAGGCAGACACTGAACCAGCGCTCCACACCAAGACCCCCGTCTCGAAGCCTACCACGGCCCCCGTCTCGAAGCCTGACACGGCCCCAGTCCCTAAGCCTGACACGGCCCCAGTCCCTAAGCCTGACACGGCCCCAGTCCCTAAGCCTGACACGGCCCCAGTCACGAGGCCTGTCACGGCCCCAGCCTCGAAGCCTGGCACGGCCAGCGAGTCAACGCCCATGCCCGCCACGGCCAACGAGCCAGCGCCCATGCCCGCCACGGCCAACGAGCCAGCGCCCATGCCCGCCACGGCCAACGAGCCAGCGCCCATGCCCGCCACGGCCAACGAGCCAGCGCCCATGTCTGCCACGGTCAGCGAGCCAGGGCCTGTAGCCTCGACCGTCCCCATGGCCACGTCCCTGTTGGTCGAAGACGTAAGAGAAGGAAGAGGGCCCCTTCTCCCCAGTCTCGTCTTGTGCTCAAGACCGCAGAGGGTCCCGCAGAGTCTCCCACGGCTCTGCAGACCTCTGCTCCGCCCTCAGGGTCTCCCACGGCTCTGCAGACCTCTGCTCCGCCCTCGAGTCTCCCACGGCTCTGCAGACCTCTGCTCCGCCCTCAGAGTCTCCCACGGCTCTGCCGGGTTCTGCTCCGCCCTCAGAGTCTCCCACGGCTCTGCCGGGTTCTGCTCAGCCCCTCTGAGCCCTCCCGGGCTCCGCCTCACTGAGCCTCCTAGGGCTCCTCCTCACGAGCCTCCCAGAGCTCTACCCCTCAAGTCCCTCAGGGCTCCACCTTTCAAGCCTCTCACGGCTTCGCCTCTCGAGTCTCTCAAGGCTCCATCCCTCGAGTCTTTCATGGCTCCACCCCTCAAGCCTCTCATGGCTTCGCCTCTCGAGTCTCTCAAGGCTCCATCCCTCGAGTCTTTCATGGCTCCACCCCTCAAGCCTCTCACGGCTCGCCTCTCGAGTCTCTCAAGGCTCCATCCCTCGAGTCTTTCATGGCTCCACCCCTCAAGCCTCTCACGGCTTCGCCTCTCGAGTCTCTCAAGGCTCCATCCCTCGAGTCTTTCATGGCTCCACCCCTCAAGCCTCTCACGGCTTCACCTCTCGAGTCTTTCATGGCTCCACCCCTCAAGCCTCTCACGGCTTCACCTCTCGAGTCTTTCATGGCTCCACCCCTCAAGCCTCTCACGGCCGCCTCTCGAGTCTCTCAGGGCTCCATCCCTCGAGTCTTTCATGGCTCCACCCCTCAAGCCTCTCACGGCCAGCCTCTCGAGTCTTTCAGGGCTCCATCCCTAGAGTCTTTCATGGCTCCACCCCTCAAGCCTCTCACGGCTTTGCCTCTCGAGTCTCTCAGGGCTCCTCCGCCTCTCAGGGCGTCCCCTCTCGAGTCTCTCAGGGCTCCTCCGCCTCTCAGGGCTCCGCCCCTCGAGTCTCTCAGGGCTCCTCCCCTCTCAAGCCTCTCAGGGCTCCCCCTCTCGAGTCTTTCAGGGCTCCTCCTCCTCTCAAGCCTCTCAGGGCTTCGTCTCTCGAGTCTTTCAAGGCTCCCCCTCAAGCCTCTCGAGCCTCCCAGGGCTCCCCTCCAGAGCCTCCTACGGCTCCACCTCCCGAGCCTCCCAGGGCTCGGCCACTAGAGGCTCCTATGGCTCTGCCTCCCGAGCCTCCTACGGCTCCCCTCCAGAGCCTCCTACGGCTCCACCTCCCGAGCCTCCCAGGGCTCGGCCACTAGAGGCTCCTATGGCTCTGCCTCCCGAGCCTCCTACGGCTCCCCTCCAGAGCCTCCTACGGCTCCACCTCCCGAGCCTCTCATGGCTCTGCTCCCAAAGACTCCAGAGCTTCCTAAGGCTCCGCCTCTTGAGCCTTCCACGGCTCCACCACCCGAGCCTCCTACAGCTCTGCTCCCTAAGACTCCAGAGCCTTCTAGAGATTCGCCTCTCGAGGCCTCCTACTGGCTCCGCCTCTCGAGCCTCCTACTGGCTCCACCTCCCGAGCCTCTCATGGCTCTGCTCCCAAAGACTCCAGAGCTTCCTAAGGCTCCGCCTCTTGAGCCTTCCACGGCTCCACCACCCGAGCCTCCTACAGCTCTGCTCCCTAAGACTCCAGAGCCTTCTAGAGATTCGCCTCTGGAGCCTCCTCATGGCTCCGCCTCTAAAGCCTCCCTTGGCTCCACCTCCAGAGCCTACCAGGGCTTCACTCCTGGAGCCTTCTACGGCGCCACCACCCACGGCGTCACCTCCCTTGGCTCTGCCTCCAGAGCCTTCCAGGGCTTCACCTCTGGAGCCTCCTACGGCGCCACCTCCATGGGCTCCACTTCCAGAGCCTTCCAGGCCTTCGCCCCTAAAGCCCCCTTGGCTCCACCTCCAGAGCCTTCCAGGCACTCGCCCCTAAAGCCTCCTTCGCTCCACCTCGAGCCTTCCAGGCTCGCCCTAAGCCTCCTCGCTCCACCTCCAGAGCCTACCAGGCCTGCCCCTGGGGCCTCCTGCGACTCCACCTCCTCGCCCGTCTCCTGAGCCTCCCTCGGCCTGCCTAGCCTCTTCGGTCTCTCAATTCCCCGCCTGCCGAAGTCTCTCACGGCTCCACCTTCCAAGGCTCAGTCTCCCAAGTCCTCCACGACTCCGCCTTTCACGGCTCCGCCCCTGAAACCTTTCCTCACTGGGTCTTGCCTGCTCCCCTTGTTACCGTTCCTCTACCTGTCCTGTGGCCTCTTCCCTGGCCTCCGGACCCTATTCCTGTCCGGTGGTCACCTTCCAGACCCCCGGACCCAGTCCCTGTCCTCCAGTCTCCTTCCAGACCTCCTGACCCAGTCTCTGCCCTAAGGCTGCCCCCAGATCTCCCGACCACCCGCCTGTCCACTATGTTCCCCTTGACCTTGCATTGAACTGCCCATTTGACCCCCATGGACTGTTTCATTTTTCCTTTATGCCTTCTGTCCCCATATGGTTTGTGTGTTTTGTGTGTTTCTGTTCCCCATGAGCTCACACGCTCGTTCTGTTCCCATGAGCTCACACGCTCGTTCTGTTCCCCATGAGCTCACACGCTCGTTCTGTCCCCACGAGCTCACACGCTCGTTCTGTTCCCCGAGCTCACACGCTCGTTCTGTTCTATCGGCTCCACGCAACCCAGCGTGGCCGTCAGGAGCCGTCCTTTTCAGAGGGGGAGTACTGTCACGAACCCCTTTCCTCTGCCCCATCTCAGCTTCCTCACACACGCACACTATCTCCCGTCTCGCACACAGGCACTCCATGGCGTGCTCGCTTCCGCTCCCTCGCTCCGCCCCTGAGCTTGACGCTCTTTTCCTCCATCGGGCTTCCACGCCCGGTTTTGCTTTTACGAGCTCTCGCTCGTAAATGATCTCCCCCCTCTGGCGCACTCGGCTCTTCAGCCTGAACATTATGACCACCTTGCACTCACGCGCTTTCTATCCCCACATATTAGTTTCACCTGCACTCGTCTCGTCACCTGTCATTGTTCACACCTGCACTCGCCCCTATATAACTCACTAGTCTTTCGTTTGTTTAGGGTTGGTTATTGTATTTAGATTCCCGTGTTTTGACCCTCGCTAGTCAGCGTCTAGTTTTGACTTCCCCACTCTTGATTACCCTCGTAGCTTGCCAACTCCCTATTCCTCTCGTTTCCCTGTCTTTCGCTCCGCTTATCCCGTCTTGTCTTGTCCATAGTTGTTAACTGTTTTCCCCACTTCGACCCCCGCTATCGTTCACCTCCCTCACTAGATCTGCCCCCTTGTTCATCTCTTTGATTCCCCGGCTCTTGACCCTACGCTTCCCACGACTACTCTTCATTGGATTTGCCCCTTGTATGTACTTTTGCCTGCCTGCAAATAAACGCAGTTTTTGACTTACATTGTGACTGTCTCAACTTGTGTGCGTTACAGTGCATAAGTCCAGATTACGTGACTGATCTAGAACGTCATGAAAAGCACAAGATATTACCCATTCATTTTCTCCATTGTCATTTCAACATTAAAAGATTAGGTAATTACATGAGAAATTACACATTTCAGTGAGTTGTACTGTATCTTTCAACATACTCTTTGATAGTCATTTATTTTGGGCCGTTTAATGTCAGACAACATTTAAGATGATCAAAACAACATATATTGTTTGAATTTCATGAGCGTTCTCTCAGTCCACTGTCAAGTCTACCTCATGGTAGAGCCCTCTGCTTGATCATTAAGGAATAATTCACAGAAAAATGAAAATTATGTCATTATTTATTCACCCTAATGTTGCTCAAAATTTTGTAAGATGATCTGAACTTAAAAAGACTTGGAATATAGTGCATGAGTCGGATCCATTACTTTTACTGTGGCTTTATTGTTTGGAGTGACAAGGGTGTTAAGGCATTAGTGTGAGTAAATAATTAAATAATTATTTATTTATATATATATATATATATATATATATATATATATATATATATATATATATATATATATATATAATTTTTTTCAATTATTTATTCTTTTAATGGCAGGCTATATTAGTCTGCACTATGGCCAAGCAAAATTATACTTAAAATATGCTTATCTCTCCAAAAATAGGTAGTATGAAATTAGAAATTTAAAAATGTGCTTTAATATTATGATGGTTGCTTGTAGCTCTAAAATTAGAAATCCTCGTGGCATTCATTCAGCAGGCCTGGTTAATCTACAATCTGCAGTGTTTATGGCGCATACAGGAGAATCAGGCAGCAGGGCAATTTGCTTCTCTTAAGAAACTCCTCAGAACATTTAAAGGAATTAAATAAATGATGAATATAAAACAATCCATCCATGGAATGACTCTGGTTACAAAAGCTGGCTCTCTTTCACTTTCTCTCTTCCTCCTTACCTCTTTCTCTCTCTCTGTCTGCATCCTTGGTGTTTCAAAGCATGCCAGGTGGGCTAAATATAGCAGGCACTTTCTCCCTGTTCAGCAGTCTTTGAGACTTGGAAGCTGGCCCTAGATTTAGAGACGGTAAGTTTTATAGTGAGCTGACAGGGAAGAATAAAGATGTATAGTTTTGCAGTGATTCAGGCCAGGATTCAATCAACAACCACACACTGTAAATATACCCATGACTTTTGTGCAAATACTAACATCCTGTTCTCTGGTTCTTACACAATACATAATGTAAATAACTGTAATTATTGTTTGTTGTGTTAGACGTAAGTTTTTACATATTTTGCATGGTTGCAAGATTTGTAGTCTGCAAGTGATCTTTATTTCTGAGTGCTTGGTAATCTGCAAGCTATGTAAGGTATTATATATATAATTTAGAGACGTGGATGCGGCTATTAAAATGCCAGCATTCTCACACCATAATATGTAGGGTATTTGGTATGCTAAATTTAGAAGAGAATTTGGAGTCTCGAAATATGTGAGCTATTAGCTAAATTAAACTGTCCTTATTAGGTAAGGAAATGTATAATACAATTAGTTGTGTTCGACAACCATTATAAATTAGATAAATGACAAATAACTAGATTATTTGTCTTAATAGATTAATAGATTCATAATACAACGTAATTAGCTTTAATAAGGGAATTATGATTAATTCAATTATTGGAGTGATATTATTTTCATGGCTTATTGAAAATAATATTTCACATATTTAGGTACAGCTTAGAAGTGAAATCTTTCAGAAACAGGGATGAGATTATTTATCAAAATATACCACAGTCACGTCGTCTTTAAACACAGAAAACTTTATTACTATTCTAAACATAAATCTAATCTAACACATATATACATAAGACAGGTTGGTAAAAAGTGACAGAATGAGAAATTACTGTTGACAATACCTTAAGAACCATTTATCCTTCTTTGAGTCTACATCGATTTGCTTTCGGATTACCCAAATTATTTGATTAATACACCAGCACTTTTAGCACAATGTACTTGCTTGTCTTCGTGGTGTTTCCTTGCAATCTTTGTGTGGCTTGGTTCTTGGTCGAAAGTTCCGCCTATTTTTTTGATCTCTTTGTGACCGAATTTATTGTCTGTATGAATGGTGAGGTTAGGTCTGTGGATCTCACATGGCATGGAAGAGTCAGCGCCAAGTCTGATCAGTCAGCGGAGCAGAAGATGAAGCAGAAGAGAAGAGACCGGAGAAGAGAGAAAGATGAAGAGAGAGGTGTTCTTCCTGTTTGGAACTATTTGAACTGAAATTGGCCGCATCCCCCAAAGGTGTCCTGCGCCATTCAGAAGTGACTTTTCAGAGTCACATGGTCAACTGGGCTGTCTTTTCCGACAGTTGAGTTATGGTCCTTTGTTTCAGACTCTTAAAAATATCCCGTTCAAAAATAGTACATATTTAATCATGAGCTTTTATATCTTGAGAATGGTACAAGAGGCATGATATTCTTTTTTCATCAGCTTTCTCTGTGTACCCAAAAAAATGCTTACATACTAAACATGACATTTTTTTCATGGATGTTATATGTGTAGATAACAAAACATGTAAATCCCTGGTTACAAAATAAAATTGGTTTTACACAGCATTGCATTTTATTAAGTTAAACCTTATAGTTACTATTCTTAGTAGAATGAGATGAATCATACAAAATTAAAGATTATATTTATCAATTATAGGTGATTGAACATCGCTACACACATTTTAAAGAGGTACATCAGACTATAATCATTAATTTGTCAGTTATGCACGTTACCATAGTTCAAAGTGATTATCAGCATTATCTAGCAAATCTGATGGTCCTTGTAACCTTACACAGAACAGCCTGGTGTAACTGTGTGGGGGTTCCAGCTGAAGGCCGGTAATTTATGACATTGACACATTCCAAACTGAAAGGCTGGGTTTTTCTAGTTTCAAATCATGTTGGTGGAATTCTTCTGCAATACATGTTCTTAAAGCCTGTAAAAATGCATAAAATGCTTTGAGTGATTTTAGCATGTGTTAAATGTAGGTTTGCAAAGGTATGAGATTTTCACGGTATGATAAGCGTCTCAGAAAATATCACGGTATACGGTATTACACAATTACTATTATTAGTGAAAACAGAAGGGTTATTTATTTATTTATTTTTGAGCAAACAATTTATTATAATTGAAACTTGAAACCATTTATTTTATTGAAGTATGTTTAAAAAATGTCTCCTTTTTGAAAATAAAATAAATAGAAAAAATAAGAAAGCTAACAGAATTATAAACATGATAAAAAATGTTATGTAAATATAACATGTTATATAACTAAAACATGTTAGTTTACATGTTAGCATAGTATGTTAAATTAACTACTAAATGAAAAATAACATCAGCTGTGTGAGCTTTTGAAGTAATTTCCTATGATTATTAATAATTAACATATACTGTAGATGTGCGACAGCACAGCCAGACTGCTCCTGTCTGTACCTTTATTTCAGTGCTTCTCAACTGGTTTTGCTTCAGGACAGATTTTACATTGGAAATCAAGTGTCGACCTGTCATAGATCAAACATAACATGTATCCTGGGTTGCATTTCCTTTTATGTTGCATAGTTTTGTTCATGGTTTTCCAGTACAAGGACATGCATCAAGTGACATTTTTTTTGTTTTTGATGTCAACAACAAAATCTACAGTCGTCTCTCCCCCCTTTTAAAAACTGAAGAACATATTTACTTATATGAGCCCATTATTATCCCGTTTGTTAACTGATATTACATATTTATACACATATTACATAGAAGGAAAGGCTCCTCATTACCATGGTTAGGTCAGTGTGCTAGTCTACTACAACTGCCACTGTTGATATAAAATGAGGTCTAATAGATTCTACTTTTAGATTATTTTATATTAAACTATAACATTATGTCAAAATATAACAGTTACTTTTACTCATGTAAAATCCTGAAACAAATTTGTAAAGGTGATGGTGTGTAATTATTAATATTTTCAAGTATTTTAGTAAAGGGGCCACATCGGCCTTAAAGTAGTGCATAGGGGGCCACATTGTATTGCTTTTGAGATACAATATACTGCATTGATTTGGTTTCTGTATCTTTTAAGCCCAGAAATAGTTGTGTACTCAATTTTCTCAAGTGCATCTGTGACTAATGGGACTATTCTGCAGTTGCCTAAAGTATTGTATTGCTCTACAAAGATAGATACTTTTCTATTTGGCATTAAAAACTGAATAAAGGCTGTGCTTACAAATGTATTTTACATCTCTACTTCCCTGTTAATTTATTAATCAATTTAACATTTTCTACATCAGGTGACTGTTTTAATAAAAAAAAAGAATGACATTTATAGAACTTTTTATGTTTGTCGCAAAGCGGGCGAGTTTACTTTTTTCTAAAACATTACACCTTTACATGCTAAAAGGGTCATGATGTGGGTCTCCTCGAGGGTTTTTCAACACTCAACAGAATAACACCGGCTGCATGACTATGATAAATGATTACTGCAAGAGTTAGATTAACATACAGGTGTGAAGGGAATTCAACATTTCTAAATTGCACAAATAAAAAAGTACATATACATATTCATCTCTGGCTTGCTTTTGCTCGTATGTCAATGATTATCCCTCCGTGTGTCAATGATGCCGAGATCTAATTTTATATTTAATTTAGTCACTGAGAAGGTTTACCTGCAAAGTAGCACCAAACATCACAAGCAGCCTCAAGAATGGACACAGAGTAGCTGTATAATTTTTTTCCTTGAGCAGAATATTGCACTTCAGATCGCTAAATTGGTTCAAAGGGGAAAGCGAGAGATAAAGAATAAAGTGCATGGTTGCCAGATTGCACAAAATAAGTATAACATTAGACAGAATATTTCCAATTTGCGCAAGTATAAATCTCAAACTGGGGGTATTGAGTCTCTTATCTGGCAACCCTGAGCATGTTAAACACTTGTGGAGATGTGTGAGGTCCCAATGCAAGTTAACTGAAATATCCAATGAAAAAATGACACATTAAACCATGTGGAGGACCTGATCCAACCCGCAGGCCGTAAATTGCCAATGTCTGCTTTAGCTGTTTGCGAGATTATCATTAAATCAGCCTCGGCAGTCCTAAATAGTCTATCATCACTTGGGCGGCCGCCAAAATATCTTCAATGCAAAACTATATATGACCTCAAATGGAATTACGTAAATTATGGTTACACTTTACATTAAGGTTGTATTTGTTAGTTAACAACTTCAATTAACACAAGCTAACAATTAAAATATTTTTTAGCATTTATTAATCTAAGTTAATGTTAATTTCTACATACACAAATATTTTTATTTTTTAAATAAAACAATGCTAACACTGGAGGATACAGGGAGGATTGAGGAAACTACCTGTTTTTACTGATGGAAAGTCTTGCAACGTTCTATTCTTACAAATAGCATGCTATTACTATAAAACGTGTTCTTGATAATACCATGGAAAATCAATATTGCCTTACTGTGGGCCCCCCTCCAGCGAGGGCCTCTGTAACTTGGGTCCACTATTACCTCCGGTCCAATGCCCCTGTCTCTTGTAGATACAGTAGTTGATTCTATCTGAACAGAGGGTATTAGGGCAGAGGAAACTTTGTTATCTCTTTCCTCCTTTCATCTGGCCTTTAGCGGTTTCAAACTTTTAAAATATCTGTTCCTACAACCCCAATAATATAGACTAATCAATGGGGCCTGCTGAAGACCCTATGCTTTGTACTTATAATTGTAATGTTCCCTATTTTTCTCTACAATACTGTGTGTGTCACGAAATGCAGACAACGAAGGCAGACGAAGGTTGAGGATCCAAATGTAGTACTTTTATTATTATTACAAACACAAAGGAAAACCCACAATGGGGAAATAAACTTGAACAGAGAACTTCGGGCAGGGAAACACACACCAGGCTAACAACATTCATGAACATACAAACAACGACTGACAGAGACTGAACAAACAGAAAGGGTTTAAATACAAGAATGTGGGACAAAGGGGCCAATGAACAAACAGGACTCAAACAAGATAACAAGGTGATCGACAGAAACCAAAGGCAAACAAATGAGGGCAGGTGCAAACAATGAACGAAAGCTAACAAGGAGACAGTGGAGCTACAAAAGGGCCAAAAGTGAAAACTAAGGAGTACAAAAGTGACAAAAATGGTAAACAAAAGGGCAACGGTGGAACAAGACAGGGTATACATAACAGAGCCCCCCCCCTCAAAGGATCGGCTTCCAGACGATCCTAAAAAACAAAGACAAAAGACAAAAAACGCACAGAGAACAAAATGATGGCACCAGGGGCAGACAGGCGGACCGGGGGGGCACAAGAGCAAGGAGGCAGTCCGAGGGGCACAGAGGGCAGGCAGGAAGTCCAAGGGGGCACAAAGGGCAGGCAGCAAGTCCAAGGGGGGCCACGAGGGGAAATGAGACAGTCCACGGGGGCACAAAGGGAGATGAGACAGTCCATGGGGGCACAAGGGGCAATTAGGCAGTCCACGGGGGCACAAAGGGACAGGTTTAGGAGGCCGGGGTGGTATCGACCAGGCAGGGACAGGTTTAGGTGGTCTGGGAGGTGTTGACCGGGCAGGGACAGGTTTAGATGGCCCGGGGGCTGGCCATAAGGCACGGGCCGGTTCAGGGGGCCTGGGAGGAGGCCACAGGACAGAGGCCGGTTTTGGTGGCCTGGGAGATGGCCGTGGGCCAAGGGCCGGTTCAGGGGACCTGGGAGGTGGCCACAGGACAGAGGCCGGTTTTGGTGGCCTAGGAAATGGCCGTGGGGCAAGGACCGGTTCAGGGGACCTGGGAGGAGGAGTGGCCACTGGGGAGGCCGGCAGAACCGCGTGAAGCGGCGCCAAGGAGGACCTCTGAGGCGGAGCCGAGGGAGGTGATGGCCTTGAAGGCTCAGAAGGCGGAGCTGAGGGAGGCTCAGGAGGTGGAGCTGAAGGAGGCTCAGGAGGCGGAGCCGAGGTAGGCGGCGCCGTAGGAGGCTTTAGGAGCGGAGACCTGGAAGGCTCTGGAGTCTCTGGGGGCAGAGCCATAGGGGGCTCTGGAGGCGGAGCCGTAGGAGGCTCGGGAGGCGGAGCCGTAGGAGGCTCTGGAGGCAGAGCCGTACGAGGCTCGGGAGGCGGAGCCATAGGAGGCTCGGGAGGCGGAGCCGTAGGAGGCTTAAGAGGCGCTGGAGGTGGAGCCGTAGGAGGCTCTGGAGGCAGAGCCGAGGGAGGCTCGGGGAGAAGAGCTGCAGGAGATTCTGAAGGATTCTGGAGGCGGAGCCCTGGAAGACCTAGGAGACGGGGCTGAGGAAGGCGGGGCTGAGGAAGGCTCGAGAGGCTTGAGAGGCGGAGCCCTGGAAGGCTCGAGATGCTTGAGGGGCGGAGCCCTGGAAAGCTCGAGATGCTGGAGAGGCGGAGCCCTGGAAGGCTCAGGAGGCGGAGCTCTGGGTGGCTCGAGAGGCCTGGGAGGTGGAGCCCTGTCAGGCTCGAGAGGCTTGAGGGGCGGTGCCCTGGAAGGCTCGAGAGGCTTGAGAGGCGGAGCCCTGGAAGACTCGAGAGACTGGAGAGGCGGAGCCCTGGAAGGCTCGGGAGGCAGAGCTCTGGAAAGCTCGGGAGGCGGAGCTCTGGAAAGCTCGGGGGTGCTGGCTCTCGGACGGTCATGGCTACTGGCGCTGGCTCTTGGACGGTCATGGCTACTGGCGCTGGCTCTTGGACGGTCATGGCTACTGGCGCTGGGACGGACAAGACCACAGGGGCTGGCTCAGGGACGGTCGAGGCTGCAGGCGCTGGCTCAGGAACGTTTGAGGCTATCGGCACTGGCTCACTGACATCTGAGGCTACAGGCGCTGGCTCGTTGACCGTGGCTGACAAGGGCTCTGGCTCGCTGACCGTGGCTGGCGAGGACTCTGTCTCGCAGACCGGGGCAGGCGAGGACTCTGTCTCGCAGACCGGGGCAGGCGAGGACTCTGGCTCGCAGACCGGGGCAGGCGAGGACTCTGGCTCGCAGACCGGGGCAGGCGAGGACTCTGGCTCGCAGACCGGGGCAGGCGAGGACTCTGGCTCGCAGACCGGGGCAGGCGAGGACTCTGGCTCGCAGACCGGGGCAGGCGAGGACTCTGGCTCGCAGACCGGGGCAGGCGAGGACTCTGGCTCGCAGACCAGGGCAGGCGAGGTCTCTGGCTCGCAGACCGGGGCAGGCGAGGGCTCTGGCTCGCTGACCGTGGCTGACGAGGGCTCTGGCTCGCTGACCGTGGCTGACGAGGGCTCTGGCTCGTTGACCGGGGCAGGCGTGGGCTCTGGCTTGCAAATTGGAGCAGGCGTGTGCCGGAAGGCGGAAGCCCGTCTTCTCTCCCTCCTCCAGGCAGACAAAGTGGGCTGCGCTGGCTCGTGGAAGGCGACTGGCATGAGGGTCGTTCCGCTGACAGGTTGGGCTGGTGTTACGGGGATTGGTGAGCTGCACACTAGTAGAGTCGTCTCCAGGTAGTCGCGAAGGGTACAGCCGGGCGCTGCTGTTCTTGAAAAAGACCACCAGAGCTGAGTCCGGGAAGTCAGTAAAGCTCGCCAGGAGGAGAAAGTAGAGAGCGTGGTCTTCTAATGGGTGGTCATCTTGCTGCAAGTTAAGCAGCTGGCATTTGGTCCGAATAGCTGCTGGATCCATGTGTGTGGTCAGTCGTTCTGTCACGAAATGCAGACAATGAAGGCAGACGAAGGTTGAGGATCCAAATGCAGTACTTTTATTATTATTACAAACACAAAGGAAAACCCACAATGGGGAAATAAACTTGAACAGAGAACTTCGGGCAGGGAAACACACACCAGGCTAACAACATTCATGAACATACAAACAACGACTGACAGAGACTGAACAAACAGACAGGGTTTAAATACAAGAATGTGGGACAAAGGGGCCAATGAACAAACAGGACTCAAACAAGATAACAAGGTGATCGACAGAAACCAAAGGCAAACAAATGAGGGCAGGTGCAAACAATGAACGAAAGCTAACAAGGAGACAGTGGAGCTACAAAAGGGCCAAAAGTGAAAACTAAGGAGTACAAAAGTGACAAAAATGGTAAACAAAAGGGCAACGGTGGAACAAGACAGGGTATACATAACAGTGTGCTGCTTTGAATTAATGTATTTGGTTGTATTCAGAATATTGTTTGATGGATTTATGTTGCTAGGCATGCAATCATAGGGGAAACTTCGACTTAGTGACTTTTATCTGCATACCAGCAAAACATCACTGTGGTGATATTCTCACCTCAATTCACCTCTGTTTCCATCAACGCTTTGTGATTTTAAGTATTATCAAATGTTTGAATGACACAATATACTTAAGTGGTCTCAACCATGATGTTTTAATACATTTAGATTATAAATATACTAGTATAATTGTATTATATAGTATATTGATATGTTTGAACCACGCCTAACCACTCCACAACAATATACAAAAACAGGAAATTAAACATATACGAAACAGGAAGATAAATGTAGAGTATGCACCGAATTAGTTGTTTTATGGACATTTTTGGGGTCTGTTCACACCAAATGTATATTTGCTCCCATCTGTGCTGTATATCAATTATTATTTTTTTTATGTTAAACATTCTTATTTCTCACTTATTCTCGCTTATTTTTCAGCTTCTCACACAGGAGTGTTGCATTTTTTAGATGGCGTATTAAAGTTCAAAGGAACTTTGTTAAGAATGCCTCTCAAGACACTTCCATTTATGGTGCTGCATCTAACTTTTTGTTTTAGCATTTGCATGTGTTCAGTGTGAATGGCCCCTTTTAGTTTTTTGTTGTTGTGATTTTTAGAGCCTGGCAGTAAAAATGAGTGTCATTTTTCATTTTAGAAAAAAGCAGCTCCAACATTGTGCAAAATAAATAAATAATATATTTGTGTTATAGGAAAGACAGAAAATCAAATAATCTGAGGGCGATTGAATGATTGCACAATTTATATTTTAACTGTACAAGTTTAGCTTTGGGTAAGCTTGTGTAATCATCTGAAATGAGTTAAATATAAGTGGGCTGCAATAGTTATTTTTCTGAAAATGCCATTTGCTCAGGTGATGCTGGGGCTTTTCTTCTACAGCATGCATTGTAAGGTCTGCTTTTGGCCATGACACAGCAAGTCTTTAACAAGGTAAGCCATATCCAAGCCAATTCTGGCTGGTACACCATGATCTTAGATCTTTAGATTAAATACACACATAACTAGTCACTAATTGAATAAGCTTTGAGTTTTCCTAATCCAGGTTAACCCTCTGGGGTCTGAGGGTGATTTGGGTCCTGGAGAATTTTTGACATGCCTTGATATTTGTGATTTTTTTCAGTTGCTTAAAAACACATTAATATCTAAAGTCTGATAACACTGTATTCAGCACAAACTGGGCTAAAATAATATGTGAGCAACATGTGTGTACATGTTTGTATTTTTGAGAAAATAACGTTTATGCATGGTTTTTGAAAAAACAAAATTTTTGAGTAATTGAAATAAAGGCATAGAACATACACTAAACATTTGTCCACAAGCCTTTTGAGAACTTGACCTTGTAGCCTAGAGTTTTTGCTACAAAATTGTGTGAAAACCATCCTGATCACTCATTCATACAAAACAATAAAGTAATTAAATTTTTGTAAGACACTTTTATTGTTAGAAAGGTCATATGCGAGAAGGCGTGAACTATAATGAATATTGATTGTAATTCACACCTGAGGAGACAAAAGACCCCTCCCCTGGGTTTATCAATGAGGAATGTGACAGAAAGAGAATGAATATGAGAAGACTTAATGATCAAAATCAAGTTTTAAGTTAAAAGAAGTAATCTGACTATACATTTTCTTTACATAAAGACTTTTAATTTTAGACCTACAGTACCGTTTAAAAGAAGTCTCTTCTGCTCACCAAGGCTGCATTTATTTGATCCAAAATACAGTAAAAACAGTGATATTTTGAACTATTTTTACAATTTAAAAGAACAGTTTTCTATTTGAATATATTGTAAAATGCATTTGTGAACAAAGCTGAATTTTCAGCATCATTACTGCAGACTTCAGTGTCACATGATCCTTCAGAAATCATTATAAGATGGTGATTTTCTAATATGGGCATATTTAAAGTGCATTTTACTCATTTAACCTGAACACATATTTGCAAGCAAAAGCTTTGTTAAAGATAATGAGGCAGCATAAACACTAGTTAAAATATAATCTAAACATTCATATTATTTGTATATCATGTAACATATCATATTTATATCATACAGCATACAATTTAAATACAGAAACAGCATTTAAATGTATCTAAAACTTGCTTATTAGGACATATTTCAAATTGTAATACTCTGAATCCTGGCTGGCAAGTCTGGAAACAGTTCCACTAGTAAAATATGTACATGTTTATATAAAATAGCATGTCAACAAATGAAAACTAAATGACTTACTCATCCGAAATGTTATCCTCGGCTGGATCAAGTCTCTCTTCAAAATACAAATGTTCATCGGAGTCCCGCTCTTCTTCTGAGGAAAATGTTAACTTTTCGTCACTATCCAGGAGTTTTCTCACTTGTGTATCGTGCTGTCTTTCAAACGCGCCATTCAGCACATTAGCGTATGAATGGCGCGCTCTGCTTGTTTTAAATTTGAACTTTTATTTAAAAGTAGACATTTTAAGCTTTCTTTAGACATATGTTTCATATTTGTGTAATAAGTATTCGTGGAGATTCAGTTATCTGTATGCCCCAAAATGACGGAGAATTTTATGTTGTTTCGTTATGTTATGTGGAGGTCCCATGTAGGCATCCTCTGGACTTGTCAGAACTGGCCGGCCGGGGGGGCAGCAGTCGTGGGTCTGGAGGGTTGTGAGAGTGGATGAGCGAGGAGGTTTTTTGCGGGCAGTAAAAGGATGAGTAAAAGCTCATCATGTACCTCTGGGAAGAAAGGAACCCGAGGAACCAATCATCCAGCCATGAAGGCTGTGGGGAGGATGGAGGGTTCCAGTCCAGCCCCACACTGATGGCAGCCCAGGCAAGCATGTCGGCCATCTGGCCATCAGCCTCAGACTGGGCGTTTCGACCCGAGGGTAGCAGCCCAATCAAGTCTTCCACATCAGATGCCGGAAAACTCTCGCAGTGAGCTCATCATCCAGCTCGGAGGGCTCAAGGTGATAGGCAGACTGGCCGTGAGGCGAGTCGCTGTCACCCTGAGCCCGGGCGGGAGCGGGTGGTTCGTGTGGATGTACCCGGCGAAACCAAGCGCCTTCATTGCCGCAACGTTGCCATGGTAAGTTTCTCGCAGTGAGAATACGAACCATCCACAAATGCTGCCTCTGTGTTTTTTGAGACAACTCAACCGCATCCAGGAACTATACAGGGGCGGAAGAGCATCTTTATAAAGACGCGTCCTGAAAAGGACGTTCAATGCCGCTGTGTATTGCTCTTTTAGCAGAAATACACTTTTTTAAATGAAAATATTCTCTTTTTCAAAAGTGCTGTCGAAGCTACCAGGGGCAAAGCTGCACTGTTGTGCAGAGAAGGAGAAAGCCGCTGATATGTGCCGTAGATCCAACAGCATATGCTCTTGCAGAGATGAAGTGAACAGTATCGTGAATGCAGCTCGCAGGAAAAATCTGAATGGACAGACTCATTTCCCTCCCTTTATACCTGTATGTCCGGGGGTGGGACATGCAAATTCTGTCTGCCAATTTTTCATTGGCCTTTTCTCAAGTTCAGAGATGCATGAGGCTCTCAAGAGAGACCCCTAGTGTCGCTTCTTCGACACAACGTCGAAGTGAGCGACAGACTTACTTCTTTGTAACAAAAGTCAAATCAAGTCAAGTAATTTTTTAATTGTGTATTTTTTTATTTGTGCTTTTCCCAATACACATTTTCCAAAATAGCTTCACAGAAAATCTGATTTAATGTCTGTAACATCTCAGACAACTTGAATAACCAACACTCCTGGAAACATAAGCAATTAGACAAAAACTTTACTTACTTCTATAGCTTGGTATTATTTAAAATTTCACAACATTGTTTTAGGAAAACGATTTACTCTTCAATAATAAAAAAAAACTAATAATTTTAGGGGCTACAAGTTACAAATCAATAAGTGAGATGGAAAATTCACACAGCATTAGCGCTCAGCTCTGAGGAGGTTAAATGTTGTGTTGTATCCCCATTTGATTGCTTTCCAAAAATTATTTGACAAACATGTTAGCTGAACAGGGAAGTCCCATTTTGTTATCTTATGTGACTAAAGTCAGAAAGTGGCCAGACTTCAAATCAATTAATCTATCTTAAAAAATCAATACTGCAGCATTGCCATCTTTTATATAAAGTTGGACTTAGTCCTGGGCTGGAAAAAAAATAATCAACTCTTCCTTTTACAAAATGGCAGTCATTTCCAATAAGATTTCAATTGTGCTCCAGACTCTTTTTCCATTACAGACAGTAAGAACAGGAGAACATGTACAAGGAGACAATAAAATAAAATATATTGTCCCCCAAAGCCCTTTTAGCACTATGTGACAATGTGCCCTTCTTTATACATATGTGGAAAAAGCGGAGTGTTCGTCCGCTGACTGATCGTGGCCTGTAAATAGACTGAGGGGAGCTATTCAATCTTTGGTGTCAAGAGCTAATGACAGTCATTAGCCAATATTACATTAGCCAGTACCCTTTCACTCTTTCTTTCTTTCTTTTCTTTCTTTCTTTCTTTCTTTCTTTCTTTCTTTCTTTCTTTCTTTCAGTCTGTCTACCACCCAGTAGTAAATAGTAATTCAGTAATAAATACTATTGCTCAAGATTACGTTCAAATTTCAAAATAGCAAAAATATCAGACAACAATTTTAAATTTTAAATTGAAAGTCAAGTAGTGACCCACTATAGGAAAAACTAAACCTGTATTTAAAGGGTTAGTTCACCCAAAAATGAAAATGATCCCATAATAGGTGTATAAGTCTTTCTTCTTTCAGCCAAACACAATCGCAGTAATATTACAAAAATATCCTGGCTCTTCCAAGCTTAATAATGGGAGTGAATGGTACTTTAGATTTTGAAACCCAAAAAAGCGCATCCATACATAAAAAAGTAATCCATACAGCTCCAGGGGGATAATAAAGGCCTTCTGAAGCAAAGCGATGCATTTTTGTAAAAACAAATTATTCATATTTATAACTTTATAAACTATAATCACTGGCTTCTGGTAATGGCCATCCACGGGTTCACGAGAGAGTCAAGTTCCGGCTTATGACGTAGGCGTATAGTAAGCTCCGGTAAGAGTATGGGAGACATGGTGGTGCTCATGCAGGAAATGCGAGGTAATGCCAACAGAGGCTGAGAGTGTTTGCCGCCATAAATGGACGATTGGAATGACTGGATAGATACACGAAAGCACCATTTGAAGACTAAATCTACAGTCTGCCATCTTCAAATCTACAGTTTAGCTAAAACAACTCACTACTTTTCATAATTTTCCTTTGCTGTAAACAATGCGCGCTTCCGCATTTGTCACTTCTCACCGGAGCTTACGCTATGCTACATCATACACCAGAACTCGACTCTCTTGTGAACATGTGCATGGCCACTGGAACTGGAAGCCAGTGATTATAGTTTATAAAGTTATAAATAAGTATATATTTATTTACAAATACGCTTAGCTTCAGAAGGCCTTTATTAAATATATTAAATAAAATGTATTAATTTCTATCACTTGGGCAGCCGAAAAATCATTGTTCTTTCCCTGCTGTCCGTAAACCATTTCGATTAGACCTGCGACCCACATTTGGACCCACCAGTTGAGAAACACTGCAATCAATCAGGAAGCTTAGGTGTGCAAGGAGGGTAGACAGCTGAGCAAGAGAGTAGCTGTCCATCATGCAATCTTTCAAAATGCTAATGTTATGGACTTTTACTGGGTGGATGAGTTGGAATACATTCTGTAACAATGTTATAATGGGAAAGGCAGGAACCGCCTAAAAATTAAAAGTAATATTTACATTTAAACTTAAACAAAAAAACAAAAACATAAACGCACACATTGCAGCTGCGTGTGTCTCTCTGTCAAACAGCTGCATCCCTCTGCACTAATCCCTCTCCTCGACTGATTAGCCCGATTGGGGAACAGGCGTGCGTTGTCACGGCCCGGCCCCACCCTCCTCCTTGTCACACATTCTTTTCCTTCAATGGAGATTCCGAGCTTCCTTTGTGATGTTATTTGGCTGAGGCTTCACTAAGCCGTGGGCTTTAAAAACAGTGTCGGGAAAGGCTCTCATCTGCTCCCTTTGCTCCATCTATGATTTGTAGAGAAGGAGAGAAGGACTGTGTGTGTGTTCATTCATCTTCAGTGTGATGAAAATTATTCCTTAAAGAAAAGATTGTTTATTATAATCAATCTCTGTGCTGTTTAAGTGTGTAACCTAGATTATGAAGCAATCTTTCCAGAGATCCTGTAGACATTGAACTGCTGGGGAAAGGGGAGGATGATTGTGTATCAGTGGATATCTTTTGCAACTTGAGGAGGACACCTTCATCTGAAATGATCTTATGAAATAATTACACACATCCAGTTCAACCCCATCTCATGAAAAGTCGTTCATAACTTACGAGTTGGCTATTTCGTATGGTCTCGCACTGTGTTGTTTGCATAAACTCATACGACTTCATCACGTGCAAATTCCCGGATGTCTAATGCAGAAGTAAGCCCCCTTCCTCCCCGACACCGGGTATATGGAGGGAGGTAAGTGCTTTGAGGTTCCCCTCAGCTCAGCAACCTTCGGACGAAGCAAGGCTCCTCGATGTGGCGTTTCCACAGGGACCTGGTGCTCAGGCACCTCAGCCGTTTAAGGTTTCCCATCAACTGGGAAAAGAGCAAGCTCTCCCTGGTTCAGAGAATCTCTTTTCACAGGAAAAAGTTAGACTCAGTCTCAATGATAGCAGTCGGTGCTAAACTCCTGGGGCATATGACGTCCTCAGCATGGCCGTGGCGGTAAATTTGATGCATATGAGACCCCTCCAGCACAGACTTCCACTTCTTCAGCCCTTACAGCAAGCATCCAGGTGTGTCATGGTTATGACAGACACATCCAAGCTAGGCTAGTACGTCATGTGCAATGGGCATGCAGCCGCTGGTTCCTAGACAGGACCACGACTGTGTTGACATATAAACAGCCTCATGTTTTGGCGGTACTGCTCGCCCTGCAGAGGCTTTTGCCGTTGATCCAGGGCAAGCGTGTGTTGGTCCAGCCGGACAACACAGCGACGGTGGCGTATTTAAAACCGCCAAGACGGCTTATGTCCGTGTTGCATGCCACAACTCGTCAGACGTCTTGTCCTCCGGAGTCAGCAGCAACTGTGGTCACTGTGGGCCACGCAAATCACAAGCAGCCTCAATGCAACAGTCAATGCGATTTGGAGTCGATTCGGCAAAGAACAGATTTACCTGTTTCTTCTCGGGATTCCTCCCACTGCCCACTCTGTTATTTCCTGACGGGAGTCCCCTTCAGGATAGACGTGCTGGCACACAACTGGCCCCGGGGGCTGCGCAAATACGTGTTCCCCTCAGTGAGCCTACTTGCACAGACCCTGTGGGCGGTCAGGGAGTACGAGGAACAAGTCCCCCTAGTGGCTCTCATACTGACACACCCAGACTTGGTTCTTGGACCTGGCAAATTTCCCTGAGGAAGGACATCCTCTCTCAGGGACAGGGCACCATCTGGCACCCACGCACAGACCTCTGAAATCTCCATGTCTGGCCCTTCGATGGCCCACAGAAGTCACTCAGGACAAAGCTCTCTCTATAAGGCAGCTATTTGCCCTGAAGTGCCATTTGTTCGCAAATTGGTGTTCTTCCCAAGGAAGATGCGCAGTCAGTCAGTGCTTTCCATCCTGTGGGAGAGCCTGGAGGGGCGGCTGTCCCCCTCCACCTTGAAGGTGTATGTGGCTGCTATAGCGGCGCACCACGACGTGGTGGACGGTAAGTCCTTGAGGAAGCAAGACCTGATCATCAGGTTCCTCAGAAGTGGCAGGAGGCTGAATCCTCCTAGGACAGGCCTCTTCCCCTCATGGGATCTCTCCGTGGCCCTCCTGGGCCTTCAGAGAGCCCCTTTTGAGCCGCTAGAGTCAGTCGAGATGAAAGCCATCTCCTTAAAGATGGCCCTCCTGATTGCCCTCACCTCCATCAAGACGTCCAGCGACGTCATTGGCTGTAGTGAAAGTCGTAAGAATTAAAACAAGTGCAGTCGCAGGATATCATACGAACTAGCTAATTTTAGAAAAGTCATACGAATCCTGACAATTTCACCTTGAGAGTGTGTTGTCCAGTTCTTTACTTGGAAGGGTTGGTGGGATTTTTTTCTATTGTTGTTTTACAGATTTTTTTTATTTTTTTACAATTGGTTGTGTGTATTTCTTAACACTGAGTAACATTAACATAACACATACTGTACAGTAACATAAACACAGACAGTCTGAGTATATTGTTGCATAAGTTGCAAAGATTAAATTTGACATTACAAAGCTTATTTGGTCTGCAACATCAAGTAAGGTTGCTCTTTTTTCTTTTGAAGACAGTGTTTGTTTTCTACCTCTCATTAGAAAAATACCAGATTCCTTTGATTGTCAACCCCTGGTGTGAATCAATTTTGGTTGTATTGAATTGCACCTGTGGTGAAATGTAGGGTGTACTTTGTTTGAATTTTGGGCTGAGTAATTTAGCTCGGTGTGGCTATGCAACACTAGTTTTTACATAAATATATTTATTTTAACAGGTGTGACGGACACGTGTTAAAATAAATATATACATAATACAGCAGCCAACCACAGTTTTGTTTTCACATGTCATCAAATTATACTGAAATTATACCTATATCTATGTCAGAATCTGCCTTTCGTTATTACGAAGTGTCACCCCATTTAAGTAGTAAACAAAATAAGTAATAAACCATACACAATGAACAGTGACTATATGATTTATGAATGCATGATATCAAGCAAATTATTCATTAATTTGCTTAAAACAATTCACTGAGTCATTTGAACGTCATGTGTAGTATACAGAACAACAAAGTGATATTTTTAAATTAAGCACTGAAATGTAATTAACTTCATTAATGAAATAAGTGAAATCATTGCTTTCCATAATGTCAACACAACCCTTCAAATGAACAAGTGATTTTTAATTCCAAATTTCCACTTGTAAATACAAAATTGCATGGACATTTGCTTGGAACTCATAATTATGATATTTCCAACTCCACTTGAAGGACGTATATATGCATCAGATGGACAGTGGCCCTTGGACATGCTGTCTGAGGCTTATAATGTAACTGCCATGCATGGAAATGTGCATGCACAGAAAAAGATACACACAGTGAATCTGGGACATTCTAGTCATTCATCAGCTTCCACAGTCTCTCAACACTTTCCCAGGATTTTTCACAATTTTGAGCATTATTAGCAATACTAAAATGTTATTTTAAGACATGTGACAAAAGAGTAAACAAATAAATCCCTCAGCACCATGGCCACAAATAGTTTGTTTCAATACAAATCTTGGTTTGTGTTGGAACATCGGTTTGTATGGTCCCAATTGATGTCCTCAATCCCTTTCAACAGCCCCTAATGCTAAACAAAAGTCCCAGGTGAATGTAGACCAAAACTAGAACAAGCCTAAACACCCTAAAATGCACATACACATAAGCTGTGTTTTAAAAATCTAGCAAGCTGTCTAACAAGGCATCATAGGATTACATGGCGTTCAAACCTGTGTTTTGGGAAACTGAGTGCATAGGGCCCTGGCATGTGAGGGCCCCTCGAAGATCCTAAAATTATTATTACTATTATTATTTCACCATTGTGAAATTGTGCATATACCATATCTGTGCTACTTCTCTGTTTGTTCTTCACCCGTTTGACAAACTCAGGCACATGTCTGACAGCATTTTCTCACAGTGACACTTGCCTGGCGTTCAGTCCGTTAGATTCTCACGTGACCCTGAGACCCCGACCGGGCTATGTGCTCAATATTCCCCCGACCCCTTTAGGGGCCAGGTGATGAGCCTGCAAGCGAAACTGCCCCAGATGAGGCAGACCTAGCTTTATAGTTGCTGTGTCCTGTGCGTGCTTTGCACACCTATTTGGATCGCATGTAGAGCTCTAGATGCTCTGAGCAGCTCTTTGTCTGCTTTGGCGGACAGCAGAGAGGGAACGCTGTCTCACAACAGAGGCTTGCCCACTGGATCATGAATGCCATCATGCTGGCATACCAGGCCGGGCCATGCCCACCCCTTTGGGAATACATACACACTCTACGAGGAGTCTGGCATCCTTGTGGGCACTGGCCGGTGGCACCTCTCTAGCAGACATCTGCAGGGCAGCAGGCTGGACAACACCCAATACTTTTGAGACTTGTTGGTCTCTTGGGTTGAGCCGGTTTTGTCCCTTGCATTTTCAGGTATGAACAGGTAAGGTTACGGGACAGCTGGCTGGGTATACTGCTTGCCTACAGCGCATTTCCCCTCCTTGAGGCGAAGACGTGCGCTTCTTTCCCATGTGAGTTCACGAACCTGTGAACCATGGATGCCTTCCTCCTTAGCTCTGTGGCTTGCGAATTTGGCGGAGGAGTTTGCAGCCAGACCCACTATGGGTACTAATATGCCCTATACTGGGATAGATGCTCCACAGGTGCCGACTGCTCCGGTAACATCCTGTGATGTATTTTCCGTGGTACAGTCTCCCTGTTGGCAGACCCGTATCTCCCTTGGGCAAAGATTTCTCTGCCCCGGTCGCTGTGTTTTTAGAGCTTCTCCCCTTCGAGGCAGGATGTACCTCTGCGCATCTTCCATGTGTGGAGAATGAGACCATGTGTCATATTGCCACTTTACCCCCCTTCGGGCAGGATTTGGTCTCCGCGGGGTCTTTTCCCCCTGAAAGAATAGGAAAGGAAAAGAACACCTTCCCCAATGTGTATAATAGCGTTAGATGGGCCTAGCCGAATTTAATATTCTGTGGAGAGAAAACATAGAGAGAAAAGGCTACAGCTGGCACGGCCTGCTCCTGTGCTAGTTACGTCTCTTCCCACCCTCAGGGGTGCCTGGCATCTATATGACGTGTGGTGAACTATTTGACATCTTGTGGGGCATTGGGGGAGGTTACGTGCAGACAGATGCACTTGCTATTACACACGCAGCAGCTTGCGTGCACCTGCAGGGACCCCTAGTGTCACCATATCGACACAACGTCGAGTGAGTGACAGAAGGGGAACGTCTCAGTTACTGTTGTAACCTCCATTCTCTGAATGGAGTGAACGAGACGTTGTGTCCCTCTTGGCAAAACGCTGTACTATCCACTGAAATGGCCAGGACCTTGTCTCGGCTCTTCAGCACAAAACCGCATTCCAGCTCCTTTTATACCCGTATGTCCAGGGGAGTGGCATGCGAATTCCACTCGCCAATACTCATTGGCCTTTTCTCAAAGACTGGAGGTGTTTGGGGCTCCCAAGAGCGACCCCTAGTGTCACTACATCGACACAACGTCTCGTTCCCTCCATCAGGGTACGGAGGTTACAACAGTAACCGAGATTATCTAAACTTAACCAATCAGTAGAATATGTAAACATGATAGGAAGCTGTTGTTTGTGACAGAAGCAAGTAATTGTCATGCATTAGATGGAAACGATGTCCAGCAATGTCAGTGGCTGTAGTGAAAGTTGTAAGAATTAAAACAAGTGCAGTCGCATGATATCAACAAGTCAATTTTAGTCGTACGAATCATGCCGATTTCGCCATGAGAGTGTGTTGTCCAGTTCTTTACTTGGAAGGATTGGTAGGATTTTTTTCTATTCTTGTTTTACAGATTTTTCTTGTTGTTGTTTTTGTTTTTTTTACAATTGGTTATGTGCATTTCTTAACACTGAGTAACATTAACATAACACATACTGTACAGTTACATAAACACAGACAGATTGAGTATGTTGTTGCATAAATATAACACATCCTCCAAAGATTAAATTTGACATAACAAAGCTTATATGGTCTGCAACCTCAAGTAAGGCTGTTTGCTTTTGAAGACAGTGTTTGTTTTCTACCTCTCATTAGAAAAATCCCAGATTCCTTTGATTGTCAACCCCTGGTGTGAATCAATTGTGGTTGTATTGAACTGCACATGTGGTGAAATGTAGGGTATACTTTGTTTGAATTTTGAGATGAGCAGCCACACAGAAAAACATTTATGTATAACCACACACACACTGTCAGATTTTTGGGCTGAGGTAATTTAGCTCAGTGTGGCTATGCAACACTAGTTTTTACAGAAATATATTTATTTTAACATGTGTCCGTCATACAGCAGCCAACCACAGTTATGTTTTCACATGTCAACAAATTATCGTGAAATTATACCTATATAATATAATACAGGCAGGGGGTTATAAATGTCAGCCTCCGCAAATGGTTGTACAGAAAACACTGAAAACAATTGAATGTGTAGGAAATATGCATTGATTTCATTATCTGTCCATCAAAAATAATAAGTATAGATTATTTCACATACATATCTAAAAGCAATAAAGAATACAGTATAGTTCCATTCACAGACATCCAGTTAAGTTGCTATTAGGTGCCTCAAACTAAACTTTCAACAATTTGATGCCACAAACCTGACGGATTTTGATAAATCCAATTTCGAATTATTCCTCCGAAGTCCTCAATCTTACCAGATTGAGAAAATGCTTTCCAGTTTTAAAGTGCACCTGGGAAGCTCCTCTATGTTAGAATCAGCCTTTCGTTATTACGAAGTGTCACCCCATTTAAGTAGTAAACAAAATAAGTAATAAACCAAACTTCAACAAATACACAATGAACAGTGACTATATGATTTATTAATTAATGCATCTAGCAAATTATTCATTAATTTGCTTAAAACAAATCACTGAGGCGTTTGACTAACATGTGCAGTACAACAAATTAATATTTTTAAATTAAGCACTGAAATTTTATTAACTTTGTAAAATCATTGCTTTCCATAATGCTTTTCAAATGTCACAAGTGATCTTGAATTCCAAATTTCCACTTGTACATACAAAATTGCATGGACGTTCATGTGCTTGGAACTCATAATTACAATATTTCAGACTCTACTTGAAGGACGTATATGCATCAGATGGACAGTGAATAGGCTGTTGGTGGCCCTTGGACATGCTGTCTGATGCTTATACTGTAACTGCTGTGCATGGAAATGTGCATGCACACAAAAAGACACACACATTGAATCTGGGACATTCTAGTCATTCATCAGCTTCCACAGTCTCTCAACACTTTCCCAGGGTTTTTTTTTTTACAATTTTGAGCATTATGTGCAATACTAAAATGTTATTTTAAAACATGTGACTAAAGAGTAAACAAATAAATCCCTCAGCATCATGGCCACAAATAGTTTCAATACATATCTTGGTTTGTGTTGGAACATCGGTTTGTATGGTCCCAATGGACGTCCTCAATCCTTTTCAACAGCTCCTAATGCTATAAAAAAAAGTCCCAGGGGAATGTAGACCAAAACTAGAACAAGCCTAAACACCCTAAAATGCACATACACCTAGGCATCATAGGCATTACATGGTGTTCAAAACCCGTATTTTGGGGCATGGTAAGTGGGGGAAAGGGTAACTGTGTGCATAGGGCCCTGGCATATGAGGGGCCCTCGAAGATACTGAAATTATTATTACCATTATTATTATTTAACAATTGTGAAATTGCGTGTATACCGTGCCTGTGCTACTTCTCTGTTTTTTCCTCACCCATTTGACAAACTCAGGCACACGTCTGTGTACGTGCCCCCCACAAGCACAATATATGAGCACAATAATAAGCATTTGATTGGTTGTATGGTTCAGGGCAATAACAATCCTGTATTCATCATGCTTGTTGAGGGCTCTGTACAGACACCAGAGGAAGAAGAGGTAGTAGAGGCAGACCTGTGAAGAAGGTGATGGAGGTGTAGACACTAAAGAAAATTATTCCCCAGAGGACAGTGAGAAGTACACAGTGATGCAGTGGTGGAGGGAGAAAAATGTGCAGTTAGTGCCAAGTATGTAACTGATAATCCGGCATTATGGCCAGAGTCGCAGAGGTTGACAAATCAGCAGATTGATTCATATTATGGCTTTATATATTTAATAATATTATATGACATCAGTAATTTGCCAGTAATTACTCTACCAATGAGTTAGTAGTAGTAGTTTTTCACAATAATTAAAAAAAAAAAAAAAAGTGTGTAAAGGTGATAAATAGCATGGATCATGGGATGATGGTAAAGGGGCCCCCACAAACTGTCTTTGTATATGGCCCAGTAATCTGTGTTACGCCCCTGCCCATAGGCAAGTGATTTTCTTTTTCTGAGCAGATCTTTGGCCGTCTATAAACAGAGGATCCCCCACTGGGTCGTGGACACCATCGCTTTGGTGAACCAGGCCCAAGACGTGCCGCCCCCTTTGGGACTATGAGCACATTCCACCAGGAGTGTGGCGGCCTCCTGGGTCTTTAACAATGGCTCTTTAGTAAACATCTGTTGAGCAGCGGGCTGGGCAACACCCAATACCTTCGCAAGAACCGGGTTGAGCCGGTTTCATCCTGTGTGTTGTCGGGTATGAACAGGTTAGTATGCGGGGCACCTTACAGCACCTTTCCCCCATGTGAGTTCACGAGACTGTGAACCCTGGATGTCCTTACTCCTTAACCCTGTGGCAGGCGAATTCTGAAGAGAAATTTGATGACGGTGTGTTTGATGAATGTGTGCTGGTTGCCTGTGAGTAACCCTGTGTGATATATTTTCCACAGTATGGTAAACCTGCATCCTTGGGCAGATGGTCCTGGCCCGGCAATCCACATTTCAGCTAATGTGGCATTTCGTATAGGGACCCCTAGTGTCACTACATTGACACAACTGTCGTAACCTCCGTTCCCTGATGGAGTGAATGAGACATGTGCCATCAGAGCACAACCTGAATGAGTGGTTGCGAGCCAGCTCCTTTTATACCTGTATGGCCGGAGGAGTGGCATGCAAATTCCATTCGTCAATTCCCATTGGCCTCAAAGATCATTGGTGTTTGGGGCTCCCAAAAGTGACCCCTAATGTCACTACATCGACACAAGGTCTCATTCCCTCCATCAGGGAACAGTGGTTACGACAGTAACCAAGACCTTTCTTACTTGGGTTTGAACCAACAGTACATTTTACAGTTCACAGTACAGTACTGTTCAAAAAACGGCTAAAAACACATCTTTTCCATGAGCTTTTAACCAGCCACAAAAAAATACATAAAATCTTGTTAGATTTGAATCTGTCTTGAGTACTACTATTGTTATGCTATTGAAACTTTGTAATACAGCACTTTTCAAACCACTGTCTCCTTCAGATGACTGCTTATAATGTATTCCTCTTTTGTAACTCGCTTTGGATATAAGTGTCTACCAAATGAATAAATGTAAATGTAAAGGTACAGACTTCAAGTAGGCAGACTTGACCATTATGCTACCCCTGATCGCCACACTTTGAAGTCTTCATTAAAACCATCTGCCTAATATTGTGTAGGTCCCCCTCATGCCACCAAAACAGCGCCAACCCGCATCTCAGAATAGCATTCTGAAATGCTATTCTTCTCACCACAATTGTACAGAGCGGTTATCTGAGTTACCGCAGACTTTGTCAGTTCAAACTAGTCTGGCCATTTTCTGTTGACCTCTCTCATCATCAAGGCGTTTCCACTGTGTATTTTTTTATTGTATACTGTGTATTATATATTTGGTATATTGTACATTATTAATTGTATATTGTGTTATGTGTAAATTAGATGTTTATTGTAGATTGGTACATGTCATGACGGCTTTGGTTGCTTGGATCTGTATCCAAGACTTTCACCCACTGTTGCACTTGTGTAAATTAAAATGAAAATGTAAATGAAGTGACAATGAAGTGATTTGATTTGATACGCACAGTCAATACAGCAAATGCCATCTTCCTCCGACGCATGCTGTCATTTGTTTACATTAGTAGCGGTTGTCATTCATCAGACAAACAGCTACTCAAAGTGTCTTTTCAAGCACATGATATATTTATTTTATGTAACATACAAAAAACTTTCTGCATTTTTACATTGGGGAATTCTTTTTTTATAAGCGATTTGAATTATGGAGACTCTAGAAATGTGCTCATAAACCACATTTATAGCATATAACCTAATTAAATGTTCTCGTAAACAAATACAGTTCAGCAGACATAACTCATTTGTTCACATGTTTACTATACTATATACAGTATTTTATTACATTTTTTCATGACAGGAAATAAAAAATTAAACCAAAATTTTATAAAATATTTGTCTACACCCTGCCCCCCTCTACCAGCTGTACAGTGTCACATGCAAAAATAACTCACTCCAGGGGGCACTGCAGGGGAATGTAGACCCTACTTATGAAAAGGTCAAGTCTATCTGTAAGTGTGTGATGTATTATTCACACTCACTGACATTTCCTCTACAATGCTATAAGGCAATGATATTACAGCAGTTCTGTTAGAAAAAAGAGTTTAATTTAAATATTGATCATGCTCATTTCCATATCAAACCTGCCACTCAGACACCGTGCTTTGATACAGAACTACACGTGTACATGTGTGATTCTGTTTCCTCTGTCCCCGCTGAATTCATTATGTTTTTTACACCTTCAAGCACACTGAGAACTAAGCCTTAACTTTGAAGTGACATTTACTATGCTTTCAAATATGTATATCATGAATATTCAAGTTTGAGGCTAGCTTTAAACCACTACACCGTAAAACTCAGAAAAGGACCATAACTAAAATATGGCTCCTCAGAGGACTAAACAATGGTTATGGCCACAACAGTGAAGCGATAAAACTCTTTAGTAGGGTGTAAAATCTGTAATTACTGGAAAAAATAGGTTTCAACAACCCAGACATTTGCTTAAAGGCAAGGAATGGGTGTATAATGAGCATGTGAGTGGAGCCAGAGCTTGCACTAGTTTCATGTAACATGTATTATTTGATGGCCTTGAATGAAAAACAAATCTGAAAGTACATAGACAATTTAAATAATGACACTATACATATTTATACATATGTACATTTGTATGTATTTTTAAAGATCAAGTGTGTAATTTCAATGCCACCAGTGGCACTAAAATGAATTTCAAAAATAGTGTCTGTTTTCAAACAGGTTTCCCAAATACTTCCCCTGTCTTCCACTGGCTTAACAAATAGTCACACCCCCAAACGCACAACATTGGCTTAGACAATTTTGCTCTGTCCAGCTGGTTGGGATGCACAAGCAAACAGAGCAATGATTTGAATGGCTCTGTAGCCCTCAGTGCTTAAACTTTGAATAATTTAATGACTTCTTGTAGTTATCTCTGCATATAAAACATAGAAAAGAGAAAAAATGCATACTTCAAATTTAAGGGAGTATTGTGAGAGCATGTAACAAAATCCATCTTCTTCACAATGCAGTTCTAGCAATTATGAGAAATAATGGCATACTGCATAAAACAAAGTTTACCAAGGAAGTAAACTTAAATGAGTAAATTTCTAATTGCCCCACCTCTCACTTTTAATATAGACTCATGAGAGACTGCAGATCCGCACTAAGCAATAATACATTACGGCAAATATAGTTGGAGAATGAGAGAGCCGCTGCACACAATAGACTCTATAGCCACTAACAAAGATTAGGTTTGGAACAACAGCATGAGAAGTAAATTATGACATAATTTAAATTTATAGGTGAACTATCCCTTTAAAACATACAGTCTAATAATTTTTTACAAGCACCAGTGAAAGCTAGTAGGGTACTTTTGACAAACATCATATACATCATATTACAATCACAATGTGAAAATAAATAAATAATATAATGTGTGCCAAACACAACCAGATTTTAGCAAACTTATTTCCAAACAAAGCTGGCCTGTATCCAGACATCACACAGAGCTCTGCATAGGTGGCATAAGGAATAAGCCCAGGACTCTGATGTGAGTTTCTAGCGCTGTGGTTTTAGTGTCTTAGCAATGAGATGGCATTCTATGTTTGGCAGATATCTTTATGCACAATATCTGACAGGGTTAAAAAAAAACAAACAACTGGAAGTTCTTTGGTTATTTGTCAAAGTAAAACAGATGTTGAGAGCCAAGATGTGACTTGCAGTAGAGTCAGTACTCTTCTGGCATTTATCATTCAAAAGCACGATAGCAGGTATTGACATGGCAGCTGATTGTGGAGAACTGTTGCTTTGGCTTATTTGGAGATGTTCAGGTGGATGTATCAACAGTTTTATTGTACTAGGCACAGGTAATTATGCAAGCAAAGATGTCAGCCAATCATATTTGTTAATAAATGTTGAAATATTTGCATGCTGTGAACAAAGTGGTAGCTTTTATTACTGTTAACTACAGTAGCTAGTGGTTCTCAAAAGCTGGCTCGCAACCCAAAAATGCTACATACGTCTGTTCTGATAGAATTGCGGACAGGAGGAAAAAGCAGTGCTAAATGATGTTATAAAATGCAACTACTCGTAATGGTGCATTAAGGATAGAAAAATAAATAGGCTTATCAACTTTCCCTTCCCATATCTGTTCTTGTTGATTTCTAAGATCATGTGTCCAATAAACCTCTATGGTATTCATCTGTTACTCAGTAGAAGCCAGACAAATTTGGCAGATACTGACATGGACAGGTTGCGTGACACGCTCTAATCCATAAACAAAGCTATGCAAGTGTAACAGCAGCCAGCTGTTACGTGATAGCTGTGCGTTATGTGTAAATTTCACTCCCCTGGCCTTAAGAGGCGCACTAGTGACTGATGCTAGAGGCTGTAATCCGTAGCCTCCTTGTTAGCCCCTCCGCCTCTCATGCCAGCTGATGACGGTTCGAATCCTGGTCGGAGTTGGCTGAGCAGGACTGGCTGCCCAAGGTAAATGAAAATACTACCGAGCCTACACAAAATACGAGTTTGAAATTGTGTTGGGCTTCAACTTGTTGTCTGAATTAAAATCTGGGACCTGAAGCAAAACCACTTGAGAACTGCTGATTTACGTGTATAATATCTTTATTCATCTGAACTAAACATTGTTTATATATTAGCAAACAATATTCAAGCAGATATTGAGAGGAATTGCATCTCTATTGACAGCGGATGAAAGAATTGCTAAGCAACAGTTTCCCTGGCGTATTTCAGTGAAGTATAATAGTCAGGACTGTGTAAAATGTCTTTCAAATCTTCAAAGTGAGATCTCACATTTTCCACAAAACGGCTACAAAAGTGGATGCTTTTCATGGACATACTCAAGAAGAGAGGTTAAAATTTGCATTTGATTGCTCAAGTTGATAATGGAGATTCTATCAGCAAGTTGTATGCATACTAGCAGGAAGGCTTGACCTTTAGAGAATATTTGTGTTTGTGTGTTTGACAGATGATGATACATTTGTAGATTTCAATAAAATTTGAGGAAGTTAATGCATTCTGAAGAGCAGGTTGGTTCAGTCTGGTTTCAAACCAGAAAATAAAACCAGCTCCAGCTGTTGTTGTCTCTCAAAGGCTCTTGTTCACCCAACTTTAAAAAAGGCGTATACAAATTGCAAGGCAGAGCGACAATGAATTAAACAGAGCACTTCAATTTCACCGAAAAGGCATTCTCCTTAATGGCACGAAGGCCATGACAACATGCAGAGATCATGCAATGGAGGTCTCGGCAAAATGGTTGAGCACACGGAATGCTTAATCAAACAAATGAGTCCTTGGTTAGTGGCAGGCACGTACACACTCATAGGTCGTGGTTGGTGCTCAGATCACACTTCGTTTCCAATAGCTGCTCTCAAGTGAAGTTATTTTCATAAATCATGCGATGCCCTGGATGCTCCGTTGTTCACGTCACTGTTTAATCAGGCAAGTAATGCCGTTCTACTTGAGTTTGGAATTTGACAATACCCCAAGGGCAATTCCTGACACTTGTCAACATATTCAATGAACAATTATTGCATCATAGGTGCATTCCTGCTTATTGTAGCCTAATATTCAAGCATCATTTGCAATGACTGAATTCAGGCGTCATGAATCAAGGGGTTGCAATTCATATTATTAGACAATCTAAAGACTTTTTGTTGCAGAATAATGACTAGAGACAGAAAATGGCAGGCCTTGGAAAAATCGTTAATCCTTATCGTTACAGTATTAATTTTGATGGAGACAGCCCAGTGATAAAGCCCATCAAGGTATAAGACTAAAGAAGTAATGTCATGTAAAGTAATTAGCCATTAGTAGGAGGAGCCCTGGAATCCTTCTTTTTCTTCAAAACTTTTAGACTAAATTAACATTCATTTTCCTCCTTTTTAGGCCATTTCAATAATTTCCTAATAAATTTCAGGATGGCTCCATGCCGAATAGACTTAGCATAGACTAGAATGAATTTCCATGCTGGTACAGGCTGGTTTATGTTGGTTATTCATGGTTTGGTATTGGCCTTGGCTGTGTTTCCCAAAAACATTGTAAGCCTAAGTAGATCGTAGAAACCATTGGCGCCAATGGTCTCTACGATCATCTTAAGCTTGCGATGCTTTTGGGAAACACAGCTCAGACTGGTAGACCAGCACAGTCATGTTCTTCTTTCTGGTGAGGTTGGTTAAACAAAGAAGTCTTGTTGGTTAAGCTAGTAAAAATGCCATAAATTGTCATGAAGATGTGGTATTAACATCTACAACACAGCAAAGCTGATGCACTGATAAAACATTTAGAGACTCATGCTGCATTCCATTCTACTTGGATGTGGAATATTCCTACTTTATATCTCTGATCTCCAATGATAAAGGCCTTATATTGCATGATGCTAGGAAGCTGATGTGTAAGGAAACAAATCTGCAACACTCCCGTTAGCTTAGCAGGGGTTTAACTGTCACCGCAATGCTAGCATTTGTGCTACAGATGGACGATTATGAAAAGCAAATATAATTTACGTAAGGAATAACTGATGACGGACCATTGAATTATTGAAAAATAATGCACACAAATAATTGTTTTGAGTGATCGAAAGAGGGAAACTCAGAAACTGATTAAGATTGCTTCTGTGATGACCTTTTTGTTGCGGCTCTCGTCTAAAGTAACTTCGCTTCAAAATTGAGATGTAAATTTAAGAACTTCTCAGCAACAGTGATTGTCATAATTTTTGTATATAGCTTCTCTGATGTAAACCGTAACAAATGTTTTCAACCCCACTGAGATGCAGGTATGCACTGACATGATGGCTCTGTTTTTTGATTTGTGCGTAATGTGCATAATGTATGTGTGTCCACGTGAGTGAGGGCCTATGAGGGGGAGCATGAGGGTGTTTCCCAGAGATATTTCAGATAATATAGAAACTGTTATATTGATCTATCATTAATACAGCTCAAGTCTTCATTGCTAGTTCGAAAACGTCACTTTAGAACTAGCAATGGAGGATGAGCTGCTTTTGGAGTAACAAGGTAGTGCATGTGTGTATGTGAGTGTGTGTGTGTGTGTGTGCGTGTGCGAGTGAGTGAGCGAGCGAGGAAAAAGAGAGAAACTGACAGAGATCGCATGAGGAATTACCTGTTTGAATCTGTTTCATCAGGAATAACATCGTTATTGCAAATGTGTAAGTTTAAGTATACAGTAGTTCTCAGCAGCAGCAAGTGTCACCATTCTTGTACAGCTTTTCCATTGCTAAACAACTCTTTACAATCCCACTGAGTCACAGGGTTGTACTGACTTTGTTCCCAAGAGTTTGTGTGAGAGCGAAAGAGAGAGGGAACAGTAGCGTGGTGCTCCCTAATGTATCAGTGGGAGACTGATTAGAGCGAAATACATTGAAAAATTAAAAGTTTCACATATTACCTGTTAATTCGAATAATAGAAACTTTTGTATTGAACAAATTGTGGAGGTGTGTGTCTATTTGTTGTTTGCGACTCAAGTCTCAATGTGTGTGTGTGTGTGTGTGTGTGTGTGTGTGTGTGTGTGTGTGTGTGTGTGTGTGTGTTAGTGCGGGGGAGATGAGAGGGCCCAAGGACACATTTCAATCAAAATTTAAATAAACTTAGGATATTATAGACTTTTTTGCCATTCTTATCTGATGTACTTAACAAATGTCTTAGTTTTAATTGGATATTTGTTGTGGTAGCCTGTAGGGCTCTTTGAAATAACTGAGTGATATGGAACCATTATGTGGTCAAGACCTGGAATTACTTCATAGCTGTGTGTTCACTTGAAAAATAATTGCACACCTTAGAACATCCTTCAACGAATCAGAATCAAGCATTCAATAGCCCCATGGTATAATATGATTTATACACTTGTTTCTGCAGGCATTTTTTAAACAAGTTTAAAATTCCATATAATGTAGGAACTTTGACTCATTTATCAATATTATCTAATAAAAGTGAATATTTATCACTTATGTAATGAGGTAAAAGGGAAAGGAAGAGGCGAGAACTGGCTTTACAATATAAATAATATTTTAATAACCAAAACAACAAACACACACACAGGTGTAGAGTATGAGGAGAATCCTGGACTCAGTAATTCTGAATACAGTGAACTCACTGTAGAACCCCCCCTCTTCTCACTGAGATGGCGCCGGCGAGTCTGGGGAGTATAATGTGCTATTGACAGAGAATCCTCGTGCCTTCTAAAACCCCCTACCCATGTGACTCGCCCCACACCCTCGTGCCTTACCATGTGGAAAAGGAAGGGGAGACTTTGAACGTAAAAATGTGTGTGTCTTTCATTTAAAACCCAGAAGGGCTTATTTTTGAAGGAAATATGTTTATCCCAGTATGATTGTGTATTTCTGTTATATCAAACTAGTTAAGATTGTTTAGTTGTGTAGTTAAACTCTGAGGCCTTATATAAAGGGTCTTAAAATGTATATCCACTTTTAAGTGTACCAAATACACGTTTCTTGGTATCAAATTAAACCTTACGACTTGTCCTAGCTGAATATAAATATAAGGGTACATTAAAAGGTATTCTGCTATGTTTTACTGTCTTTTGAGTGATTCAACCCAAAAGCCTTTACGGTCGTAAATTATGCAAATGAAGAGCCTTGACAGGACAAAGAAACCATCTCGCGCCCAAAACAAAGGAGCCTCATTGGTAATTTCTCCCAAAGGAGGTGTGACCTCCCTGCCTTAAAAGTTAGGCACCGGCATTGAATCGCTCTCTCTTCTGCTGAACATTTCAACTCTTACATCTCTTCTGCTGCTCCCACCTCCGCTCTTTTGCTGCCCCCACTTCAACTCTTCCCTCTCTTACCCCGCTTCTGGACCTCTTTGGACTCTCTCTCTCCCTCACCCCAGCTCCCTTCTCCTCCCTCGGACTCTCCTGAACACTTCAACCCTCCGGAACTCATCAACTATTCAACAGTTACCCTTTTAGACGCTTTGAACTTTCCGCGAGCAATCCACGCTCTGGAAACACCGACAGAAAGCCCATCTCAAGGACGCCACGAGGACATAACATACACGCAGTCGTGCTCAGCTACACAAAGGTCCATTGTGCAAGTATTATTTCATTGAAATTCAAATGCGTTACAGTGTGTAACTTCCGTGCTGGCTCTGAAAGGTTAACTGTGGAAATAAGTTTGCTATACCTCTAATTCTTTATTTTCCTTTTCTGTTTTTACTTTGTTTGTTTCATGTTTATTCTATGTTAAATGTTTGTTTGTTAAGTGTAGTGATATATCCTAGTTCCTTGTATTAAACCCAATTATACGCATGATTGTCTGTGTTTGTTGGTCCTAAAACAAAGCCTCTTCAATGTGCGATCTAAATCTACGAGCTGATATTATCAAAGTAAGTTAACGTGCTTTGATGAGTGAGCTTATAACTAAGAATAAACCTTCTGGAGAATTGATCAAGAGTATTTAGCAAAGCGGTTCGCTGGACGAACTGGTTGGTTGCGATAGCCTACGGGTCAATTCTATTAAGGTGTTCTGAAAATCAATACAGCCTGTCTGCATACGATGTATATTCCTAATTAATTATAATTCGTTATTATAATTCGTTTAATTATCTATATATATCTGAAGCAGACTTTTGGGCTCTATAACCCCTGTTTTGGGGCAATTTAGAATGTATTGGTATCTGGTTCAAACCGTATGATTAATCATTGATTACAATCATTAATATTAATTGTACATTCCCCAAACCTGAACCAAGAAACCATACACAGGTGTCGGACAGATGTCTGTAATTCACTCTCTCATGCACTGCTGTCTCCGGTCAGCCTTATCCCTCTCGGCTTCATCAGACTAATTAGGGGCCAGGTGTGAGGAATCACGTCCCGGCCCCACCCTCCATCCTGCCACAATTTACTTTGTATACCTCCAAGGGTGATGTCACGCACCTGCATCTCGGCCAAATCTGAGTTGAAAATTTCCGCACGAGTTTCCAAGTTGGAATTCTGACTTCATGTGACATTCCATTGCACTTTTCCTAGTAGGAAGTTGGAAAATCAGACTTTGCGAGTTGGAAAAATGGAATGCAGCATAAATACAATTTTTAATACCTTTTTTCTGGAACTTGATGTAAATTGGGCCATTTTTAAACACTTGTGACAGAACTGCCTTGGAATTGGTTTGAGAACATTTGTGGTGTAACTTATTTTGAGATAGACTATTGCATATCCATACTGTAATCATAAAAATGTATTATGTAAATGTATTTAACAAATGTATCAACACTAAATTCAATAATTTAAAAACTCTAACATTGTGCAGTTTTTTCTTTGCTTAATTTATAATCTTATTAACCTCTAAATTACTTTTTTTTAGGTTGCAAACTGGTAATTACTAGGGTATTATGCTATAAATGTGTTTTAAGATGACATTTCTAGTGTCCCCATAATTTAAATAACTTATAAAACATAATAAACTATGTTTTGTTTTGTTTTTTATGTAAAAATGCAGAAAGTTTTTTGTGAGGGTTAGATTTAGGTGTAGGGTTAGGGGATAGAATCTTTAGTTCCCCATCTGTCGCTCACTTCGATGTTGTGTCGAAGAATCGACACTAGGGGTCTCTCTTGAGAGCCTCGTGCATCTCTGAACTTGAGAAAAGGCTAATGAGAAATTGGCAGACAGAATTTGCATGTCCCGCCCCTGGACATACGGATAAAAAGGGAGGGAATGCATCTGTTCATTCCGAAATTTTCTTCGGATCCAACCGGTTGAGTGATCAGTGAGCTGCGATTCACAAAACTGTTCACCTCATCTCTAAGAGCATATGCTGTTGGATCTATAGTGCATATCAGCGGCTTTTTCCTTTTCTGCATTACAGTGCAGCTTTGCCCCTGGGCGCTTCGACAGCGCTTTCTAAAAGAGAATTTTGTAAAAGAGTTAGATTCTTTAAAAGTAATACACAGCGGCGTTGAAAGTCCTTTTCAGGACGCGTCTTTATAAAGATGCCCTTCCACCCCTGTGTAGTTCCTGGATGCGGTCGAGTTCTCTCCGTTCCTGACGGTAACAAGCGCTGCCTCGTGTGTCTGGGCTGTGATCACAAAGAGGCAGCATTTGTGGATGGTTCGTGTTCTCACTGCAAGAACCTTACCATGGCAACGGCAGTCCTCCCAATAAGGTAGGATCTACCACCGAGCCATTTTCCACATGCAAACTGAAATCCCATGTGATGTATTTCACCAATCTTTACCTCCCCCAGCCTGGGCAGGTGTGGTCACCGCAGGGTCTTCCCCCCCTGAAAGAATAGAAATTGGGAAAGAACGCCTTCCCTGATGCGTGTGATAACACTAAGATGGCCCCAGCCGCTTTAACTCTATGCAAGAAACATAGAGAGAGAAAATGCGCAGCTGGCGCGGCTTGCTTCCATGCTTGGCATGTCGCCTTGTTCCCCCCATATCGGGGTGTAGGGAACCAGAAGTTTATGACAATTTTATGGTGCATTAGGGAAGGGTACGTACAGTCTGACACGGTCTGTTGCTTTGGCACGCAACTCCCTGCCCGCACCTGTGTCAGCAATGCACGTACATGGTTCAGCGCATTGCGTGACTAAAATTGGACCCCTAGTGTGTCCTCCCGGCCATGTCGCTGAACCGAGAGACTGTTACGGCCGAACCTAATTTTCAGCTCCTCAGGCAAAATCCTGAATGAACAGACGCATTTCCCTCCCTTTATACCCGTATGTCCGGGGGCGGGACATGCAAATTCTGTCTGCCAATTTCTCATTGGCATTTTCTCAATTTCAGAGATGCGTGAGGCTCTCAAGAGAGACCCCTAGTGTCGCTTCTTCGACACAACGTCTCGTTCCCTCCATCAGGGAATGGAGGTTACAACAGTAACCTAGACGTTTGTACGGTATAAAAACCATTATGTCTATGGAGAGTCCTCATAATGATAGGTAGACCTGTCTGTGTCTAGACTGTGTGTGTGTGTGTGTGTGTGTGTGTGTGTGTGTGTGTGTGTGTGTGTGTTCTCCATTGTGGATGTGTTATGGTCTCAGCCCTTCATTTATGTGTGTTCTACATTCTGGCTGATTTTATTTAGCAAATTCTATAAAAAAAACAAATGTTCTCTTTTATAGTCTCACCTTTTCATTGCTGTCTGTTTGGGTGGTTTAGGAGGAAAAAATGTTTTAGGTTACAAACTGGTAATTTCATAAAGGTTTTTTATGATATTCATATCCTACAACTTTTTTTTTTTGCATCAACATTTTTTTTTCTGAAGAGGCAACACATGAGAATGTTTTTTTTTATTAATTTTTTTTTGCAAGCAAACAATTAGCATGCCACAAGGTGCCACAATCATTAAGCATGAAATCTTATGCTAACAAGGTGACAGATGACAGCTGTGGTACTTGGTCTGTTTATTTTTATTGTTGTAAAATACATCAGAAATGTTTTGCAAAACTTAATCAAGGAAAGAAACACATATGATGTTTGAAAGTGTACTAATACGTGAGATCCCACAATTAAATGAATATACCTCAAGTTAATATGTTTCACATGGCATTTGTTGTGAAGTATGACAATGGGAGTTATTTCTGGTTGTTTGATGACACTAACCACTTGGAATATCGATGCTGCTATTGATATTGTACTTTTTTTAATATGTTGGCCAATGTAAACATGCGTTAGATAGATCTCTTTGAACGTTCCCCTCCCCCGTGAAAAAAACATGAAACTAGCTCTTTATTTCTATATGCAAAACATAAACATCTTTAGTCTTAACCAATCATAAACACTCTTTGACTGGCCGCTCTTTGATGAATTTGCATTGACATGGGACCCTGATGTTTATTCTAAATTCCATTCCTTATTTATTTTTTTATTTTTTTGTCTGCGATTTTCCCCTCCCCCGTGAAAAAAACATGAAACTAGCTCTTTATTTCTATATGCAAAACACAGAACACAACCAGCATAGTACGGTACATTTGTGTTAATGCATTTGGCAAACACTTTTAAACAAAGCAACCAGCAAGGTTTATATTTTTACCAGTTTTTGTGTTCCCTGGGAATCAAACCCATGACCATAACATTTCTAACACCATGCTCTACCAGTTGAGCTACAAGAACCCAATGCCTAAATCCAATTCCCAAACCACTGACTCTTGAGCCTGTTCTTTTGATTCCACAGCACAAAACACACAGCGTGGCCAGTGTAATGCCATTCCCGAATGAATGACTCTTATGAGACTCTTATTCATCTTAGTGAATCAAAAACACTTCGTTCAGAGCAGTTACTTTATTAATTCATCTCTCTGACCTGAGCTGGGTTTCCCAGAAGTATCGCAAGTTTAAGTCGATTGTAAAGACCATTGCCATCTGCTCTGTTCAAATCTGAAATTATCAAGGATATGATTCCTATCCCTAAAAAACAGATGTGTACCTGTTCAGTGTAAAATTCTACCTGTATCTTTGTACGCTAGGAAAGCACTACACGCCATTGCAGCGACATCTACCGATTAGTTTGTCACTTATTTCAGTGGTTCCACCAGACTACTGGGGTGCAAATAAACACTCTGTTAAAATTAACAGGGTACTGAAGATAAGTTAAATGGTGACAATAATGTAGTAGCGTTCTTGCCCTCTAGAGGGCTATATCTTTTTCTGAGCATGCATGACTTGTTCACATTCCGTTGATCGCCATCTTGCAGAAAGTGAAGAGCTACGCTAAAAACTGTGATTAACTCAAAAGCGAAACAACTTAAGTGTAAAGTAACTGAAGTGATAAAAGAGTGTTTATGGTCAGGAGAGTTTTTTTTGTGAATCCTTCCATTGGATGAATGTTGATCCTGGATCAGGCAAGCCAGAAAGATTCCCATGACATCTCAACATGCCACCTAGTGAATCTGTGTATCATTCGTTCATTTCATATTCATATAGGCTTAAATATTTTATTCACACATATGGGTGGACATGAAACGCCACTTTCTTCTGATTAGCCAACCTGCACCATTGACTTCTCAATGCTGTGAGACAGAATAAAAGTGCCCTGCTGTTTAATTGTTCAGATAAATTAGTCTCAGTTAATATTAAATTCTTTACCATTTATTCTCCAAAACTTGCCACATTTATTGCAGCTGAGCTATCTCATCAAGTAGTCAGATTTATCAGACAGCCCTACACCTAAACCTGCTGTCTTTGACGTTGCTCAAGTTTGAAAAGGCATGGTTTTTAATGAGATGACAAAAGTAACCATACATTCATAAGATGATTGAAGCATATGCCTACATTGTAAAGACGTTTGCGTTTAACTGTGGTTAAGTTAGTTTTAGGTTTGATATTCGTTGAATATGTTGTGTAAGGGACCGTCTGAAAACTCTATCCACAACTAAAACATCACTGGCATCAGAGCAGTCATTTATTTGACCATTGATTGGCATGTTCTATCTAAAAAATAATTGTTATTAAAAACAAAAAAAACAAATCACAGGTTTTAGTAGATCGCCAGAGTGATGTGTATGTACAGTATGCATTTATATTATGAAACAAAAACCACAAACATTAACAGACTGACTTACTACTGGTGAGATTTATACTGTACGTCCAATAATATTAGTGTTACATTATTTAAAAAATGTTTGAACTAAAATTCACCAAAATGTTATTTTCACATTCCAAAGGTTGTAGTAATTTTCCAGTAGATATACTTACAACATGTGTGATTTTTACAGTTAGTCAGTCTGTCCACTGGGAAGTTATTATAACCTTTGGAATGTGAAAATAGTATTTTCAGGAATTTATATGATGTTTATCCTAAAATAACCTAATACTGTACTCATTCACTGTAATACTCTCAACTGTCAGAAATCTACTTGGAACTTACCTTTGGAATGTGAAATAACATTTTGGTGAATACGTTTTTTTTTTTTGTCGAAAATAATCTAATACTGTACTCATTATTGGACTTACATCTCATCTGTAGTTTGTCAGTCTATCCACTTAGAACTTACTACAACCTTTGGAATGTGAAAATAACATTTTGGTGAATTATTATTTATTTATTTTAAATAATCTAATACTGTTTTCACATTATTGGACTTACTGTAAAAATCTCACTTGTAGGAGCTCAGTCTTTTAACTGGCAACCTACTACAACATTTGGAATGTAAAAGTGTACTTTTAAAGTTTTATGTTTGTGACAAGGAGACGGTCTCTTATGTACGCTAAGCAATCAAAGCACATCGGAGCATTTTCAGTCATAATTCTGCAGCCACACTAACAGACAGTTACCATTGCAACAGCTGGTTGATTACATCACAGACATGGAGCAACAAAACCCGGACTCACTTATTAATAAAACTGTGTAATAACATTCGTTCATGGAGTAGGGTAAGGAGGAAGCGGGAAGCAACGGATCCAAGTCAAAAAGGTATTTTCACATTCGATATTGCGGGCTGCATGGACTCACACACACACATGCAAGCTCGGCACTCTCTGCCTCTCTGGGGTTTTGGACAGTCTTTTATCTAGACTAAGAAATCTTCAGGCCCAGATGGTGTTTCACTTGCCTGTCTGAAATTCTGTGCTGACCAACTGACCCCCATCTTTACACAGATATTCAATAGATCACTGGAGCAGTGTGAAGTTCCCCGCTGCTTCAAATGCTCCACAATCATTTCGGTCCCCCCCCCAAAAAAATGTTTTTACTTACTGAGCAAACAGGTCTGTGGATGATGCTGTCAATATTTACTGCATTATATCCTGCAACACCTCGACAGGCTTATTCAAGAATCCAATTTGTGGAGTTCAGCCTTCATCCAAACTGACCCAGCTCTCTGTGCCCACCCCAATCTGTCAATGAATCATCCGGTTTCTGACAGATAGGCTGCAGCTTGTGAGACTGGGGAAACTCACATCCGGGACCCTCACTATTAGCACTGGTGCTCTTTAGGGATGTGTTCTATCTCCACTGCTCTTCTCCCTGTACACAAATGACTGCACTGCAAAGGACCGAACTGTCAAGCTCCAGAAGTTTGCAGACGACACTACGGTCATCTGCCTCATCCGCGATGGTGAAGAGTCTCCATTCAGATGGGAGGTTGATCAGTTGGCTGCCTAGTGTGGTCACAAAAACCTTGAGCTGAACATGCTCAAAACAGTGGAAATGATGGAGAAATGTTTTGGTTCAGCCACCAAATCAGACAGAAGGAAACTACAATGGACAGTCAGGACTGCTGGACCACTCTGGACCCCACAAACCCTGCCCACTCCCTCTTTGAACTGTTGCTCTCTGGCCAGCACTACAGAGCACTGAGCGCCAGGACATCCAGGCAAGTTTTTGCAATAATGTAAATACAAATCTCATGTACATATTTAATTCAATACTGTACATACCCCTAACTTGCACATACATTACCACATGGGACAGATATGTCCTATTAATTGTATGTCTATTTATACTCTTAACTTGTTTTATATTCTGTGTCTCACTGTAATGTTCGGTGTGCACTTTTTTCTCCTATCACCAAAAAACATTCCTTGTGTACGTGAGAACACTCATTCTGATTCTTTGCACTGAAATATATACGAATTTAAATAAACAGATTCTTTCAATACTCTGATGATTTCTCATTTAAAAAATGCACAAAACACTGATGTCAATTTAAATGCTTATTTAAAACAATCAAACTATAGCTGCCTTAGACAAATTATTAGGACAAAAGGTGTCCCAACTGTAATTCCACCATGACACGGTACATGACATATTCAAGCCATATATTAATGAAATCAAATAATTAAAACACACAGAGTCCCATGGCTATTTTTCCAATTTCCTATTTTTACCTTGAGAATGAAATCGAAATTATTGAATTCAATGATATTATTTGTTTGTTTTTTATATTGGTTTTGTAAACGAATAATAATATAACAAGTCGTTTTTTGTATATAACAAGTCGAGCTTTTCATTCAGATTAAAAGGAGTGGTTTGAGAACAGATAAGATTTCAAACACTGAATATTCTGAATTCCTTTTCTGTGACTGAGAATAAAAAGAAAACTACCTGGGTAGTAGAATTTTTTTCCTTCCCCTGTTGGATCCTGGAAAATACCATAGACTTTGTGAAAGACAAAACTTCATTCAAATCATATACTTAAAGAGCTCTGAAATTTGGGGGGTGTTTAATTTTTTTTTCTTTTCTTTTAATACAGGCATGAATGTATGTTCATACTTTTATTTGTGGACACTTTTTGTATACTAATACAATGTTCCAGTTTTCAAGTATATTGTGTGTTGCAGTTTTTAAATCCTCCTTCTAGCCTAGAGGTAAAGCATGTGTATATACTATTGGGTCCATCTGAGCCACCTAGATTATTATTCTGAATACACCACGTTGTGTATTGGTTACACACACAAAGCTACATATGTGACTTTCAAGCTGTGGCACTTCTATACTTGACAGTTATATATGGGATATAATCTGCCAATAAACCCCAGGTCCCCTACAGCCTAACTTCACCCCAGCCCCCTGCCGCACATCGCCGCCAGCAGGTAATTTTCAGAGTGCAGGTGAATTCATCTTGTCAGAAGATGATGGACAGGTGGGGGTGACCAGGCTGTCACCATTGATTTTGCAATTTGTAACTTCGCACCAGCAAGCCTACATTCCTGCTCTCTGTCATGCAGCTCCAGCACACCGGCTGGCTAATTTACACAGAACAGACCGGAAAGAGAGAAGAGAGTTAAAAAAAGGGAGAGGAAGACGCAGAGTCACGGTCATTCATCTCATACATGCTGCTGGATGGGTGAATTAAACCCTTAAGAGCTAAACAGGACATGACATGTCCTGGTTATCACAATGAGATGCCCTCGTCTTGGTGATGTACAGTGACTGGGGACAGAGTCATCAGCATTCTTGTTTATGCACTCACTTCAACATGACTCTCTGGCACTCAGTTCTGGTTAGCATGCTACGATATGGCAATGGAATCATGGTACATTCTGCTCATAGACTTATGAGGTGATGGAAGGAGAGTGGACATTTTGAAATCTTTTGGTGAATACCTGCCAGCACAATCAACCTAATGAATCTGCTAGCCTTGAGTGGCTTGTCTGTGGCAGCCTCGTTCATTTATTTTTCTAGCCTGGGACGTAGCGTTTGAGAGCACAGGATAAGCTGTGGCGGTCTGATGCTGGAAGTGCCATAGGTTTTATTTAAAAATTATGGAAGGAGTTATTGTCATTAATTTCCACACAAACTTACAATTACATAACTGTGCAAGTGTTTCATTAATATACAAAGTGGATGCCTATGTAAGGAATAATGTACAGTCAGACAATAATAATCGCACAATAAGACCTTGACAGAGTCTATTTATATTAATAGTCAAATTATTTTCATATGGATAATGCTTTTCATAATACACATTGTGTTAAATCCATCACAGTAACACTTTTTCATTAGGCATTACAAACTGTTACCCCCTGGGGACACGTCTTCCTTGCCACCCCAAATCCTCCAAATTCTTATGTATGCTAGTCAGTCACTTTGCTCAGAACTGATAATACTTTCTGGCAAAAATGCGGATAATTAGATATGCCACTTTGAAAATAATCTTGGGGTTCTTCAAGTGCCAATGGTGCCAAAGAAATACACTCAATAATCAATCAAAGGTTTTCGCTACAATGTTTAACGTCTGATTCAATGCCACCTCTTTGTCTGCTGCTTGCATTCTCAAATATTTTCCTGTTCCTTCTTTTCTCCTCTCAGCCTCCCATCAACCTTTCTCTCTCTTGCTCCCTCTGTGCCAGACCGGTCTCTGCAGTACCATGTGAGCAGATGTGCGGTGTGTATTTGGCTGACAGATAGACAGCAGCTTTGGCTTCCACATCTATAATTTTCCCACAGCCTCCAATGCATGGGCTAAGACTGCCACCACAACAGGATTAATTTGCACACTGGTTTTAAACCCTGACAAAGAAGCCATCACTCACTATTTTGTGTGCCTTACTTTGTCAGTCCTTTTCCTTCACAGTCCATTCTGGCTATCTTTGTCTATTAGGAGACACTTGAATGATCACATTGAATCTGACATCTGAGTTGGTGGTTTCAGGGCAGCCATTGGAGAAAAGTGGTGGTTTGATTGTGTTTACACTTGTCGAAAACCTCATGTGGTGGGAAAGATAGGAAGCTTAGCTTGAGAGATATAGTCTTATGCAATTAGTTGTTGATTTCCTGGTAAGGGCTACCATTACATCTTCATATTGTTGCTTGAGGCTGGACATGCAAGTTTATTAGATCAGGTTGGATCTATATATTCACAATTACATTATTCTAGAATAAATGAAGCTATTATGTAGTAATATCCCACAAGTATTTGCATAGAAAACAACATTTACCAATCATTTGCACAGAATTGTGTTAGAACTGATAAAAATGAGTGTTGGTCTTTGAGTGTCGGTGTTCAGTATGTCCTTCTATGGTGCTCATCAGAAACCCAGGTGCAAGTCTGAGCCAGGTCATGTTTCCTGGGCCATCCCATTCCTAATTTTCTCCAATTTAATTGTTTTTGCTCTCAACAAAATTTGGGAAAATGCAAAAGAAATAAAGTATTTTCTAAAAGTATTTTGATGACTACTGAAATTACTTTTGACCATTTCAAGGACTATTCGATGGTTTAAGGAAGTGGCATCTGTGTCCCTTGAACAACTCATTTAAAACAATACTGGGAGGTGCTTCATTCATAGTGATTTTAACATGATTAACTTTACTAATATTAACACGTCTGGCAGGGTGGATGATGGGGCAGGGTCGTGATTCCACACACCCGGCCCCTAATTAGGCTGATGAAGGCAGAGGGGGATAAAGGCGAACGGAGACAGCAGTACATCAGAGAGAGAGTTATGGGCAGCTGTCAGACAACTGTGTACTGATGGTTACGTTTTATATTAAAATATTATTTATACCATCAAGCCGGTTCTCTCCTCCTCCTTTGCAATGAACTGTGTTACAACACGGTTGTCAAAAATGTCATCATTAAAATGTGACTAGATGCTCTTTCGATACCTCGAACTAACAGAAATTAAAGTGTTTAGATATCTGAAAAAGTGAGCACAAATGGATGCATGAACCGCTGCAGGTGAAGGAAGATGGCTGGAAAAGTGCAGTAGCCTACTAACAACTGTTGCACACATGTTATCTCTGTGTGACACCCGCTAGGGCCAAAAAAAATAGATCGATCACAGACAACAACAAATTGTAAAAAAGTACAAAATTCTTTATTATACACTACCATAAAATTATTCAGGGCATGACTTAATTCAGCTGGCAGGGGCAGCAATTTCTCAATTTGTCCAACTAGGAATACAAATAAAACCTGAGCTACCTATACAGGAGACACTTCACTGCATCATGTGCAAACCACAGCAAACCCCCATAAGCCCTTCACTACAAACATGCTTATGTGATCCACGTTCACAATTAGTAGCCACACCAAAAGACCTATAAGGGCTCTATTAAATTGTACTCCCAGTTCTCCACCGACCACGATGGGAAACTACCCCCCGCAGCTTAATCAAGGATGGAAAGCGGTTTAAATTAAATACATAATTTAAAGAAAATTACAAAAATAGATAAATAAACAATTCCACTAGCCAGCAACAAATCAACCAATACATTAAACAAAAAACAATAAACAAAAAAACACATATAGCTGGCTAGGAAATTAATCACCACAAATAAGTCAGGGAGCAGTCAGTTTCACAATTGTCACATAAAATCAAATAAACATCAAACAAAAAAACAATATAAGAGAACAGCGACTAGCAATCAACATCCAACACCCTATAAAAAAATAGAATATTTTTCATGAGCGTCAGTCACGTTGCACGTGGCGCGTAACCCTTATCAGCCTTAGGGGACTGGCCCTTAGATGAAATCCCCTGGCTTTGAGCCACAAGAGTGTACAAAAGGCTCAAGGGGATCATAGAGAATGCAGTTGCCATGAGACCTAGGAATCGTTGATACTGATGAACAGTGTAGCCTTGGCCTAGCCTGACTTTGCTGAGGGTGTTCTGAATGGACTCGATTCGAGCAGGAGACAATTGTGCCTGCATTGTTATCGAATTCCAAACAATCCCCAGATAGGTAGTTTTCTGAGTGGGAGAGAGGACGCTTTTCTTGGCGTTGTACCCCAGAGAAACCAGATGTGCTAGGACGATATCCCTGTGCTGTAATGCCAGTTCTTGTGACTGTGCTAGTATCAGCCATTATGATTCAGTAATTCAGAATGCGGATGCCCCGGAGTTGCAAAGGAGCCAGTGCTGTATCCATGCATTCCGTGAATGTGCGGGGTGATAAGGCTAGACCGAATGGAAGAACCCGATATTGGAAAGCTTCGTCTACGAAAGCGAACCTTAGGAACTTCCTGTGTTGTTGCAGACTTTCTATATGAAAGTGTCCATCGATGAGATCGTGACCAACCAATCGCAATGTTGGATTTGAGACACGGCCATTTGACGGTTAGCATCTTGAACTTGAACGCCCTCTGAGCGATTCAAGCCTCCAAGGTCTAAAATCGGACGCAACCCTCCATCCTTCTTGGGGACCAGGAAGTATCACTGTAGTAACCTGACACTCACTCTGGAAGGGGAACATGTTCTATGGCCCCTTTGAGTAAGAGTTTTGCAGTTCTTCCCACAGTAAACATGCTTGTTCCGGTTTCATGGTAGTGGGAACCACGCCGTAGTGTGCAGGGCAGCACCACCCTGACCTGCTGCCTGATAAGCTTTTCCCACGAGCTTGGAGGTGGTCCTGCATGGCTTTGTGGGGAGAGTGGGTCTCTTAAGAGATGATGCCGAGACAGGTGAGAGATAACCCACAAGTGTCTCTTCTACTGACGGCATCGTGGAATACCCCCATGTCTCAGTACCTACGACAGTTGAATATGTCGAAGTCGAGGGCACGAAGACACGGGAAGTATAAGGATTCCTCCATGAATGAGAAAGGAGGTCATCGAAGAAAGGAAAGGACTGATATAGTGTTCCCTTCCCTCTTTTTTCTTTTTTTTTTTGGCCACCAGACAGAAATCTGTCTTTTAGTTTGGCGGTCTCTTGTTTGCGTGGCCAGTCTAACTGTAGCCTGGCCACAGCCTGAGTAACCACCTTGAGTAATTCCTCAGCCACTTCATTATTTCGCGTGGAATGATCAGAGGTGGGTAGCTCAAAGTCCGCAGACTCAAGAGATTCAGCGTCCCCCTCGTGAACCAAAGAGGCACCAAAGCACGCTTCAGGCTCACGAGAAGGACCAGCTTGATCTGGGAAGAGAGCGAGTGATAGGGACGGACCCGTCTCTCGCTCCTCAGCCAGATCCATGTGAGAGCCCAACGATGAAAGAGTGGGCGCTGGCTCTTGGAAGTAAGCGAGACAAGTGCAAAACATTTTGACTGTAAACAGATAGCAATGCTTGCACCCGCCCCGCCCCAACGCAAGAGCAGCATGCTCTTCCCCCAAACACACAAAACAAAACTAGTGTGTGTCCGTTTCAGCCATAGAGCATTAACACGGGAACACATACTGCTTGCTTTGCTTCACATTCATTCTTGGAAAGGAGAAAAGGTTTCTGCGCACTGCCTAACAAATTCTAACTCCTAACAGAGGAAAAGAAAGTTCTGACAGCTTGAGAAACACAACACACTGAGTGGTCTGAAGACAAAAGACCTGACGATGCACCTGTGACACATCTATTTATAGCCCTGCTACAGGTGCATCATATGATGTCACCAGTAGGGGCTATAAATTCAAGTCAATTTCATTGATGTGTTGCACACATATTCACAGCTGGTCACTCCTAAAGACGTTCCCCAAAGCGCTAAATCAGCGCAGCATCAAAGTCTAGCTTTTTGATAGGGAACCTACTTTTGCCGATTTCTCTGTGAGATCAGTCTGTTAATTATATGGAAGGGGAAAAACAATGCAAGTGAATGGTGACTGAGACATTTCCTTTTGTGTTCCACAGAAGAATATCATGTGGGTTTGGTACAATACAAGGATTTGTATATGATAACAGAATTTTGGCATGAACTATCCTTTTAAATAAAGCTTTGAATCTAATTTTCTTTATTTACGTCATTAAACTGTGTAGTTGAGCCAATAAATAATTTTAAGTTTGAAGGCTAAATCAAAAGCTTAATTTAACCAGCCAGTAAGCATCTAACACTCTTGATGCTTTAGGAAGTGCGTGGCAATAAAATTAATATTTTTTGCAAATCAGTGTGGGTTCATTTGAATTGTGTAATTTTTCAGGGTTTGAAAATGTAGTTAAGAATTCCATTCCATCAATTTCAAGATATATTTAGCAAACGAGAGTGGTGCGATCAGCCGCCAGTGGCGTCTTTCATGGAGACAACTGAGGAGCTCTCTGCTCTGCTCTGGGATTTCATTACTTCATCTCTCAACTCCCTGACACCCCGAATATTGGGAGTTTTCTAGTGAATATTGCATTATGAAGACAGACTGCAGTTGCCTAGATGAATATGAGAACAACTCAAAAACTGACGGTATTCAGGGTGATAAATATACTGTATATAATATGGGAGAGAAGAAAATATTTTTTTACAGCTGTTGACTTCTTGATTTGTATGGTATTTCCTTTAGCCTATCAACAATTCATGTGTGTAAACTTCAGAAATAAGGAATTCTTCGTTCAAAAAAATTACACTGAAAGAATTTATCAGGGTCGACCTCATGGGCATATATTTAGTTTGAATATTGGGGGGTTGCAGCGTGAAGCATCTACATGTTTCCATTGACCAAATATTGGGGGGTTGTACTTGACTGTTTTGATTATGGGGGGGGGGGTGTTATCTCCCCCATCCCCCTAGGAAACTACGCCCCTGGCCGGACGTAATCAGATTTTTCAAAATGGGGCCTTCCTACACCTAACCAAACACACCTAACATCACCAACTAAGCAAGCTTAAACTGTGTAAATAAACAAGCACATGCAACAGGCATAATTGTTTCAGAAGTGCAGAATGTAAAGTATATATATTTTAAAACTAACCTAACAAACCAAACATACGCACAAATAATTACATTTAATTAAATTCTAAGATGAATTAAATTAATAAAACAGAATTAAATGACCAAATTAAGGTATAGTATATGCTATTTACAATTGTGTAACCATGTTGCAGTCATGACCCTCACTCTCTCCTGGTCCATGAGATGAAAGGTGCGCATGTGGCCGCCCCACCTCACCTCACATCCCTCCCTACCTGATCCAAACACTTCTCTGCACTGCCGAATATGTAGTGAGGCCCTGAACGTGGTAAGAATACCGTATTTACTTTCAGTAATATATAGTGTACTTATGTCAATATGTCTTCTTTACAAAATTAAAATATTTTTCCTAGTTTTTACAGGTTTGACATATAGCTGGGCTGTGTGGTCAGTTCTATTTATACTTAGTGCAAATCATTATCTGGCCACACAAAAACTGTACAAGGGTGCCAACTGGTGGACGAGGGGCCCTGTGCAGCAGCTTATGTCGCTTAATATGCCAGGCCATCACTTAAATTTATTCTCTAACAAAAAGCATATAAAACAGCAAAACCAGGGGTTAAATTGGGATTTTGGAGGTGGGGGAACCATGCACTTTTGAAACACCAACATAAATAGATATACTGTATGTGATAAATGAAATATCAAAACTTCATCAGAGGAAAGATTATCAGTGAATAATGACTTAAACTTGGTCTATTCCTCTTTTTTACACCCCTCTCTGGATTCTTGATTCCGATTGGTCAATGGCTCCATCTAGCAGTCTAATATTTCCGAGTAACAACCGCACATCCTCAAATCAGACCGCTAAAATAGGTATTGCAAGCCATTTTTACTACTTTTCGATCACTGTGCAATCTCTACAAGTAAGCTAATAAAATAATTTCAACTCAAATCAGTGTTTCAAAGTAGTCTTTTAACGAGCTGGATTATGAACAGAGAGACAGTCATTATAGTAATTACCAAACGAATACCCAACAGAACACATTATTACATCATTTCAATGCAAATCAATGTATCATGTCCATTTATTTATTTATTAATTCATTTGTTTGTTTATTTGTCAAATAGCCTTGTAATTGGCTCGATAATGAGCAGTCAGACAGTCATTTGGGTAGAATGTACACCAACAGAACACTGACGCAAACCATAGGTGGATTTCAGGTCTTTAGCAAATTATTTCTTTAAGTCTAAGAATAAAGTACATGAGTCATATGGAAAATTATAGTTTTGTGGTGTGTTCTTATATTTTGGTAGCTTGACAGACATTGCCATGATGAATTATCTTTGTATGAAAATAGCTAAGACTAAGTTTCTACCTTTGTATTCCACAGAAGAAAATAGCAGCTTATGAGTTTGGAACGACATGAGAGTGAGTAAAAAATTCTACAGATTTTAGGTTAATGGTTCTTTTATGAAGCTCAATTGAGCCAAAAAAGTTTGGTTTGAGTTTTCATGGAGATCACATTTATATTGAATATACATCATTGAGATGCACACTCATCCATGAACACACATCCATGTATTATTATTTTTTATATACTTTATATATTTATTATATCCCTTATGAATGCCATCTAAAAAATAAAAAAAAATCAAGTTGAAGAATAGAGTGGCAGACATTTATTTTCAGCTATCAGTTGATCTGAGGCATTTTGTGGCTTGTGAAACTTCTCACATCTCTTTTCTCTTTGATTAACTCTGCAATCATATTTTTACCCAGTTACAGCATGACTGCATGTCCACCTACGCCCGCTCCAGATCAAACCTCTAAATGTTTGCTTCCTAAAAAACATTGGTAGCAAGTACATTGCTCTTAGCCTAAAATATACACAGTATATACATAAAAGCAAACAAGTACAACATTTTATTGCAGTCAGCCAACGGTCCCACGTGACATGATCAGTGCGGATGGCCTGTAACATCATTTAGCCAGAAGAAAGTGAGAGTAACAGAGGGAAAAGAGAAACAAAGCCAGTCTTATAAAAAAGCAAATGCGTGACAGGATGAATTGTTTTTCCCAGAGGTGATTCATTTTCTCTGTCTGCGGTTTATTTTGGAACACCACATACAGCTCAAAAATGTTTATTGAAAGAATGGGGAGAATTAGACATGACAAATTTGCAAACAGACTTCTTATTTCAAAGCATTTGTTTATGATAGTCTGGAAAGTTGTAAAAGCATCAATACACTTGTGAATATGAATCTTAAAGAAATAGTTTATACCCAAAAATCGAAAAATGTGTGAAATATACTCATGTAAACAGCAGACCAATCCAATGCGATATGTCAATAACATCAAATCTCACTGATTCTTTTGTCATGACGTCTGGTCAAAAGAACACAAATGAACCAATGAAGTGTCCCCATATTGGATTTGTGTGCTGTTCACGTGAATTGGTCAAATTGGATTAATATCATATAAATGTTATTGACTAAATAGATAGATAATCATAAACTGCTTATATTTCTTCATTGTTTGTTGCCTCAGGTGCCATCTATATATGAGTTTACAAGCAGAAGGGTACAACGGGGCTAAAGTCTCTATTCATTTTATTTTCTCCTAAAACACTAAATATCAACAAAACTACCACTTTCCTAACAAACTGATTGTCAATATGAACTGCAACATTTTCCTGATCCATGAGATGAGGTGCCTATAGCCCTGTTGTACCCTAAATATTTCTGCGACAAAAAAATTGCCATTCATCAATATCTGAATTATCTCCCTTTTTCCCGCCTGTTTTCTGTATAACTCCAGCAACGAGCCGCAATTGTTCTCACTTATCATATACAACTGACTGTCACAGTTCAGCCCTGCAGTTTATGGAAACTACTGCTGCAATATGCTTTCGTACCCACTTTATGCCTACAACAGTGTAATTTCTTCCCACAACATTTTTCATTGCTGTCTGGCAGGTCTACATGATGGCAAAGAGATATTATGTTTATTTATTTGTGTGCTATCCACAGAAAGCACAAACACTAATCTTCTGGATCATTTGCTTCTACGTTTAGCTTCCCGTCGCAAATCAGGAATATTGCACTCATGACAGAGGCCTTGGTAAAAAGATTAACACTGAAATATTATAATTTCTCACAGCTTTGATAATTCCTTGCTATTTTCATGAAACGACAGGCACTTAAAATGTTGGGTAGGCCCTGCTCACTTCTCAACATAAAATCTAAATTCACTCTATTTACTTTCTTATTGCATCTTCCTTGACTTATTGTCAGGGTTTCCATGGTCATGGAAAACCTGGAAATATCAAGGACCGTTAATATTTTGTTCCCCTTCTGTCATTCACTCGACGTTGTGTCGATGTAGTGACATTAGGGTTCTCTCTTGAGAGCCTCGGTTGCCTCTGAACTTTTAGAAAAGGCCAATGAGACAGAATTTGCATGTCCCTCCCCCTGACATATGTGACCGATCACGGAAAGTAGGGACACAAGTCGGTTTTGGGGCATTTTGAGTTATTCACAGATTCTGAAAGTGTAGTCTCCAAGCTTTCCAACGATTTGTAACACATGGAAATCTGACAATATTTGGAGAAGTTGTGGCCATTTGAAGGTAGGCACTCAAAAAAGCTAAAAGGGGAGAAAACGGCCTCAAAAGATTGTGCAGTTCTCACCTCTCTCTGCTGCTGGGAGTGACAATAGGGCTCATTTACATCTCATTTAGATAAGCCATACCCCTGTAAAGCTCCCCCTGTAAACATGGACTAAACATGAGATAACGTGTACGTGTTCTTAGAATGAACAAAAAGCGACAAACTTTGATGTTTATGGAAACTCACCCCATAAGAAACAGAAAAGTATTCTTGCAGATCTCGTTGCCTCCAATGAAATAAGTCGTTCGGGCACACTTTCTCTTTGTCGGGGTCTTCTTTGTGGATGTAACCATCTCCGAAGTTTGCACTGTGCGTCTGTTTGCCTCTAAATGTCCAATAATTCGCATGACGCCAGTCCGATACATTCTTCCTCGTCTTCATCTTCGCTCAGTTGTAGATTAGGGATATTATTCAGTCTTATCATGCCACTTTCATCGTCGCTCAGATCGTCTTCAGAATCAGTGAACGCTTGTTCATAAGCATCCGGCTTGTCGAAGAAGTACTTCAAAACATTTTCGTTGTAACGACCACGGTTCAGCTCGTCTGCGACATTCTTTGCGGCGTCCATCTTCATTGAATTTTGATATCAGATAGAGCCGGCTAGAGCACTGCATAATAAGTAGCCACGCTGTTAGGGGGGCGGGGGCAAAAGCGCCGGCGGCTATTCAGTACGGAAATACACACAGACAATGACACGCCCCTACTGCATGCTAGAATCTCCGAAAAACAAGCCGATTTCAACCTCAAAATGTACGCTTTTAAATATACCAATACTGTTATCTCAAACATGGAGAGGCTTCTTCATGATCTCAACTAACAGATTCTGCAAAAAAGCGGAAATCACCAATTTTGGAAAAAAACACTTGTTTCTCATTTTGCTCACAAGTTGTGCTGCCGACTTGTGTCACTGGTTTCCGTGACGGGTCACATATGGGTATAAAAGGAGGGAATCGTGCATCTGTTTAGTCAGATTTTTACTTTGGAGCCGAGAGGTTGTGTGTCCCACTACTGTTCACTCGCCTCTACAGAACTTTTGCTGTTGGATCTACGGCGCATTACCAGCGGCTTTTCTCTTCTCTGCACGCCAGTGCAGTCTACGCCCCTGTTCGCTTCGACAGCGCTTCCAAAAGAGTAAACACCCTCTAAAAGAGTTTTTTTTCTAAAAGAGTAACACATTGGCGTTGGACATCTTTTTATAGACACATCTTTTTGAAGATGACCTTCCGCCTTTGTGTAGTTTCTGGATGCGGCAGATATCTCTCCGTTTCTGACGGTCATAGACGCTGCCTAGTGTGTCTGAGTCGCGATCACACCGAGGCAGCATTTGTGAATGACTCTTGTTCTCACTACGAGAATTTGACCGTGGCAAATTTGCGGTCATGGCTTTCGCCACTCCAGCTGCCCCCCCACATCTCACCTTCTTCACATGGGATTGAGGCCGACCAGGCTGCCGATGGAGGAGTTCAGTGGGCGCGGTTTCGCCAGGTAAATCCCCACAAACCACCCGCCCCCCAGCAAGCTCGTTTGCTCCTGTCCGGATCCGATGTGAGACCGGCTCGCCCCACTGCCAGTCTGATGTCTCTTTCAGACCCCTCGAGCTGGATGATGATGTCGGCACTGCATCGGAGAGCGTCACGGCGTCTGACGAGGAGGTCTTGACTGGGCTGCCACATTCGGGTCTGCCCGCCAAGTCTGAGGCAGACCCGAATTTGAACGAGAAGTTGTTTCCCTCTTGCCACAACACTGTACCAACCGCTGTAACGGCCGAACCACATTCTCGGCTCCTCAGCATAAAAACCTGATTAAACATATGCACGATTCCCTCCTTATGTCCAGGGGAGGGACATGCTAATTCTGTTTACTAATTATCATTGGCATTTTCTCAAAGATCAGAGGCAACCGAGGCTCTCAAGAATGACCCCTAGTGTCATTACATCGACACAACATCTCGTTCCCTCCATCATTGAATGGGGGTTACAACAGTAACCTAGACGTTTTCCCGTGTCATAAACAATTAGCATCCTTAAGCGATTTAATTGGCTTAAAGAAGTGGTTTTGTGTATACTATTCGGTGCCTGATTATAAATCGTACAAATTTGCTTTAAGATGTATGTTGATGTTATCATGGAAATATAGAAATGAATGTCATTTAAGCTTTGTATACCATGTCACATGACATAACCAAAGCAACAAATGATCAAATTAAACTTTTTCGTTTTCAGTTAGTATGTTAACCGTTTAGCCTGCTAGCATTCCATCATGCATTTGCTATGGTAAAATTATCCTACTAAGCTAACATATACAGCTCAAGTACTGCATGAAATTATATCAAAACATTGAATTTAGTATATATGATTAATAGATATAGTAATACTTTATTGACCAACTGTATATATGTGAACTTGCTGCACTTCTAAAACAACTGTCCTTCTTAACTGACTTCACAAACCTCTCTTACTTTTTCAATCTCTCACTTACAACAACCTTGATCCATTCTGCTTCATAACGTCCAATTTTCACAATCCAACCATTTTCCAATGGATATAGTGTCGCCTTTTGAATACCCTGTTTCACTCAGTAATAAATCCGATTATGAAAATAAATGTGTTGCAAACTGTATTTGACTTTAATGGTATAGTGCACCCAAAAAATTTTAATTCTCTCATCATTTATTCCCCCTCATGCCATCCCAGATATGAATGACTTTCTTTCTTCTGCAGAACACAAACAAAAGGTGCATCCCAAACCTCACACTTCTGTACTATTCTACACCATTTTGTAGTGTAAGAAGTGCGAGTAGTATGTTAACACTGAAAATGCAGCTGAGGCCCCCTAGTGGATCCTTGCCTCCTGGTTGAGAACCACTGGTTTAAGATACAAGTGAACTGTGGTTGGCTAACATGCTAAAGCTAGCGACAACACATCATGTGCACTTTAAACGTCACTTCCGTCAGCTGCATCTAAAAAAAAAAGCATTCAAAGCTCTGGTCAGCATAAAAGGATTCCATATGTCTTCTGAAGAGATATGATAGGTGTGGGTGAGAAACAGATCAATACTTAAGTCAGTTTTTAGAATAATTTCTTCTCCCTGCCCAGTAGGTGGTGATATGCACAATGAATGAGAATCACCAAAAACAAAATAAGAAGAATGTAAAGAGAATAGTGAAAAAGGACATAAATATTGAACTGTTTCTCACCCACACCTATCATATTGCTTCAGAATTTATGGATTTATCCACTGGAGTCCTATGGATTACTTTTATGCTGTGTTTATGTGCATTTTGGAAATATTCTTAAAAAAAAAATTGTTTGTGTTCTGCAGAAGAAAGAAAGTCATACACATCTGGAATGGTATGAGGGTCAGTAAATTATGAGAATTTTAATTTTTGGGTGAACTATCCCTTAAAGTTATCTTCTTTGACACTTCTCAATGATTAGCCACTTAACTTTAGATGATTAGCTTCCATTTCCAGCTTCCACTTCCAATTTATACATTGGGTACAGTATAAGAAAATGGCAAGGTTTCATTGGGCCCCCTGGAGAGCAAACACAACTCTCCCCACCTATTTTTCTAAATTAATTTGAAGTTTTCCCTCCACAATGAATCATACTCAGAGCCTCTCAGTCCCTGGAGCACCTTTGTGACTCTCCCTTCATGTTATTTGAAAAAGAAATCTTGGATCGCAATCACTTCTTATCAGCTTGCTGAAATGCGATCATTCATCTCATGGACTTGCACCTTTTCTATCCTTTCCCTCAAATCTGCTTTTGGTGACATAGTGTGATGGTTTATTGATTCTTTTTGAAGCTTGCTGTGTATTGGAAATTCTTGGAGAATTGTTTGTGTCTGTAGATGTTTTCCTCTGAGTTTGCATCAGTCTCATATATGATGTGAGTCTTTATCATCCTAAGATACATTTCATTTGATCTAAAAATGTTTGGCATCAGCTGTGGTATTATTGGGAAGGTAATGAACACTTACGGTGGGGACAGTGGAAATATGTCCCTACCACTGTATGAAATATCTCATTGCAGCAATGTATCTAATGCAAATATTGTGTTTTCAATAATCTAAACAAATTATGAAGCAGGTTTCATTTAGTGAGTTTATACGTGTGTTATATTGAGTGGCAATGTCACACTTGAATTTGTAGATTTCAAAAGGGTAGTTCACCCAAAATTGTGGAAATCGGTGAAACACAATATGAGATGTTAGACATATCGTTAGCCTCAGTAACTATTCACTTTCATTGCATATTTTTCAATATTAATATTTCTTTGCCAGTGTTGTTGATGCTATGTAATAATCCAAATTGCTTTTGCATTTGCATTCACTCAATTAGTAGACGTTCTGGCCTGAGCAATGTACGATTTTCAATTTAAAAAATGTCATGTGTTTAGTTATGAAACCAATCACCTCTCCTTCTACCCCTCATTTCTCAAATGTCTAGCATGAGGAACCAAAATATCCTATGATTATCTCTGCAAATCAAATCAGTTATTACATTTTGTGTGGTGTCTTTTTTATATTTGTTGTGTAGCTGGAATAATATTTTTGAGCTGACTACAGTGGTTAAGTTAAAATTGCCCAGCGATGGATAGCATTTTGACAGCCCCCCTCCATCTTTGGTGCGGTAAGCAGGGGAGAGGCTTGTTTATTTACCAATTGCATTACTGCCTGGGGTGAAAAGGACTCTGTGTGGTACCAGAAAGTGCTTCACAAGAGTAGGGAATATGATGTATTGATCAGGGTCTGGGATGTATTTGCTGATTTTGATTCAGGACCATCATTGTCACCTTGTTGATCCAGGATCATCATAAACAGTTTGATTTTGGGTAGATTTGCTTGTGTTGATGCTAGACCATCATTGCTTAGTTGATACAGAATTATTGTCACTATGTTGATCCTGGTACATCATAATAATTTTCTGGACCCAATCGACTTGCATTGAATGGATATATAAACAAATCATATATCAGTTTGTTCTCCACAACAACAAGAAAATCACACAAGTTTTAGATGGAATAAGGGTAAAAAAAAATATTTAGAACAAAAGTTGAAAATATATCCAGGCATTGTATTTTTTTTAATGAGAGATATTTACGGATATATACTCATTTCATTTACATATTTAATTTTTGTATTTCACTTCTGTTTTTCACTTACACAGTTTTTCATTCTACTGTGCTTATATATATATATATATACACTCACCTAAAGGATTATTAGGAACACCATACTAATACTGTATTTGACCCCCTTTCGCCTTCAGAACTGCCTTAATTCTACGTGGCATTGATTCAACAAGGTGCTGAAAGCATTCTTTAGAAATGTTGGTCCATATTGATAGGATAGCACCTTGCAGTTGATGGAGATTTGTGGGATGCACATCCAGGGCACGAAGCTCCCGTTCCACCACATCCCAAAGATGCTCTATTGGGTTGAGATCTGGTGACTGTGGGGGCCATTTTAGTACAGTGAACTCATTGTCATGTTCAAGAAACCAATTTGAAATGATTCGAGCTTTGTGACATGGTGCATTATCCTGCTGGAAGTAGCCATCAGAGGATGGGTACATGGTGGCCATAAAGGGATGGACATGGTCAGAAACAATGCTCAGGTAGGCCGTGGCATTTAAACGATGCCCAATTGGCACTACGGTGCCTAAAGTGTGCCAAGAAAACATCCCCCACACCATTACACCACCACCACCAGCCTGCACAGTGGTAACAAGGCATGATGGATCCATGTTCTCATTCTGTTTACGCCAAATTCTGACTCTACCATCTGAATGTCTCAACAGAAATCGAGACTCATCAGACCAGGCAACATTTTTCCAGTCTTCAACTGTCCAATTTTGGTGAGCTCTTGCAAATTGTAGCCTCTTTTTCCTATTTGTAGTGGAGATGAGTGGTACTCGGTGGGGTCTTCTGCTGTTGTAGCCCATCCGCCTCAAGGTTGTGCGTGTTGTGGCTTCACAAATGCTTTTCTGCATTCCTCGGTTGTAACGAGTGGTTATTTCAGGCAAAGTTGCTCTTCTATCAGCTTGAATCAGTCGGCCCATTCTCCTCTGACCTCTAGCATCAACAAGGCATTTTCGCCCACAGGACTGCTGCATACTGGATGTTTTTCCCTTTTCACGCCATTCTTTGTAAACCCTAGAAATGGTTGTCCGTGAAAATTCCAGTAACTGAGCAGATTGTGAAATACTCAGACCGGCCCGTCTGACACCAACAACCATGCCACGCTCAAAATTGCTTAAATCACCTTTCTTTCCCATTCTGACATTCAGTTTGGAGTTCAGGAGATTGTCTTGACCAGGACCACACCCCTAAATGCATTGAAGCAACTGCCATGTGATTGGTTGATTAGATAATTGCATTAATGAGAAATCGAACAGGTGTTCCTAATAATCCTTTAGGTGAGTGTATATATGTGTGTGTGTGTGTGTGTGTGTGTGTGTGTGTGTGTGTGTGTGTGTGTGTGTGTGTGTGTGTGTGTGTGTGTGTGTGTGTGTGTGTGTGTGTTTGGGACAACATAAGGATTAGTGTACGATGACAAATGTTTCATTTTTAGGTTAAATATCCCTTTAACTCCAAACAATCACATAATTAACAAATCCAGCAAATGCTTAACAATGAATCTTTTCTTTCTTTATCTCATCTATACTTTTCACGAAAGGATTCTATTCTCAGAGCTTGATTATGAATGTCTCTTACAAAGAAGTCTCTTTACTCAGGTCTTTTTATAAACTTAATAGGCCCAGTGATGCAATATATTGCTGTAATCATTAATTAAATATGACTATTTCACATCTCCACAAACAGTATAAAAGTATATATAGTATAAAATGAGGCTACATCAGCTCTTCCAAATGTTAATGTCACCTCTGAAAGAGTTACACATTATATATGTATCACAGACCATTTTGGATCTGTGTGCTGAATTTCCATTGGGCGTTTCTCCTCTATCAAAAGAATCCCTTAGTGGCACATTACAGCTCATAGTGCCCTGACTCTTGGTTGGATGCAGGGCCGTAACCAGAGGTGGGTAGAGTAGCCAAAAACTGTACTCAAGTAAAAGTACAATTACTTCAAAAACATAATTACTCAAGTAGAAGTAAAAGTACTAACATAAATAATTACTTGAGTAAGAGTAAGAAAGTATCCAATTAAAAGAGTACTCAAGTAGTGAGTAACTCGTTACTTTCACAAATTACATAATAAACGTTAGCTCCCCGATATTCAATTACATAATACACATTGAACATGTACTACAGGATTATGATTATTATTAATGGAAATTCTGTCATCATTCACCATCATGTTGTTCCAAACCTGTATGACTTCCATATAACACAATAAGGAGATATTAGGCAGAATGTTTGCCTGAGTCACTATTTACTTTCAGCGAATGTTTATATATATATAATGGTCAGACCAAGGGCTGAACAGATGGCAGCAGACCTGCGTGACGAACACTTGTTGCGACCTAGTTTAACTCCATAACGAGAAAAGAGATGTTCTGAACCGGGGAGAGTTTGCTCTTTTCCCAACCAAGGGAAGGAGTGGTCTTCTTACCAGCTCCCGAAGTACAGATTCACGATTTCCTGGGCTGCCCGTCTCAGGGGAGCTTCGAAGCTGAACTTTTTCTGGTTCTTGGCGGCTGGCCGTGAGATGGTGGCGTCTGTTGCCTACGGGCGGCCCATATTAGGAGACCTCGTCATTCTGAGCTTCAAACCTAGTGTAGAATTCGTTCAGCGCATCTGGAAGGGAGGCATCTTTGTCACAGGCAACTGACGTTGTCCTGTAGTTGGTGATGGATGCCCAACCGCTTGAAAAAGAAATCTGAATGAGTGGCTGCATTCCAGCTCCTTTTATACCCGAATGTCCGGGGGAATGGCATGCAAATTCCACTCACCAATTTTCATTGGCCTTTGCTCAAATATCATAATGTCTGGGGCTCCCAAGAGCAACCCCTAGTGTCACTTCATCGACACAACGTCGAGTGAGTGACAGAAGGGCAACCTGTGTTTCTATTGGAGTAAAAATAGTCACTTAGTTATCCAATCTCTTAATCCACTAAATATCTAACCATTTTAATGTCTCAGCAGTTGACCCTAAATAAATTTGGCATGGTTGTCTTGAATTTGGTCTGAGCAGTGGTGGGCGGAGTTAGTGTAAATAGCCTCTGCCAGCAAGATGGGCTAATTGCACTTGGTGTAAATAGACACTCTATATTTTTAATGCAAATATTATTAGGTAATAATTTAAAATCAATTTCAGATTTTCTAAATAATTTCCTTGTCTTTAATTCATTCAGAATTTTGTACAGCATCTCCTAAGAGTCTTCTTTTAAAAGAGACTATTTTATTTTGAAGATGTTCCAGAAGTTAAAGGAGTATTTCACATAAAAATGGAAAATGTGCTTTTACTCACTCATTTACTCACCCTTATGTAGATTAAAACCCACATGCTGTTTCTTTTTCTTGAAACATAAAAATAGATTTTTTTGAGCGGCTCTATTCCTATTTAGGAATATTAGTATAAAATGTTATACTGAGCAGGAGCTGTCAAGCTTCAAAAAGGACAAATACTATAAAGCACTATTAAAGATTCAGTATAAAGACATCATAACAGTGGTCCATATGACTCGTGCACTATATTCCAAGCTTTCTGGGGCCATACAACAGCTATGCATTGTTTAGACTAATTTTATGGTATATTAATAATGATTTTTCTTTCTTTAGACCTTGACAACAGTAGTCAATATGAACTGTTTTTGTATGGAAAAGAACCTCGTTAGGATTCTTGAAGAAAAGATTGTTTTAAGATTCTATGGGAGAAAAAACAATGAGGGACAACTTAATGGCAGTAAATAATTGTGTGTATTTTCTTTTTGCAAACCAGCTGACTGTCATGTCATTTTACAGATAGAACAGTGATGAAAAGAAATTCAAATTGTATTCATCTTTTCTTTGAAACAGGACAAAAAATAAAATAAAAGATGACTTAAACAGGCAAATTGCTAGCAATATAGACACAGTGGTAGTCTTGTACTATGTAAACTTCTGTGTGAAAAGACAATTATCTTATAATACTGAAAATTATAAAATGTTGGACATTTTTCACATTTAAAATCCTTTATTCATAAAATGGTGGCATTCAGAGCTTTTACTGTTTTAAAGGTCCAGAGAGGACAATTATATTTTTGACCTCAACACAACCCCCACCCCCATGCCATGGCTATAAAAATAGATACAGCGGATGGATGTGGTGAGGACTTTGGCATGATAGAAGATGTTGTAAAACCTGTCCATTCAGTGTGCAATTGAGATGGCACCAGGGAATGGATCTGGCCTTGGATCTGATTTATTCTCACTGTGAGAGACACCTCAGGCTCTCGCCCCTGGAATGAAAGCCCTTCAGATTTTGGGACAATGCAGAAGTGGTCTGCTCTTAGTTGAACACAAGTAAATGTTAAAGGAATCTCAGAAATCCCACATGGAATTTTCAGTGGTTTAGTCTTGTGAAACCCATTCAGAGAGTTAAATATGTACTTAAGTCAAACAACGTCCACAATAATTCATTTCATTTGAAAACTCATTGATATTGCTACATTTTTGGCCACTCTGTGCCATTATGGAGTAATGAAATTGGATTGAATTTAGCGTTGAGATTTGGGGCATTCCTATGTCTTTTCATTTCAAAGCGGTTTGTTCTCAGAATCAACATTTACACACACCAAAGAATGTAAAATGTGTGATGAAAAGCTGTGGTAAGTATAATTTAATTACCTACACCTTTGATGTCAATATTGTGCTTTTCAAAAAGACACTCATTATAATGTACCCCTGAGTGGTTGCTGGAATTGCCACAGAAGTATCAGCTAACAGATCAGCTGCAAGTACAGCAGCCAACAAAAAGTTTAGTGTAGATATATGATTCTACTTGAGAAAGGGCAAACACTTTAATGCATCTCTCATCAGAAACAAATGATGCTTTCATATTTACTGTAGATGAAATATTCCATTCCATAAGCCAGCATGGTGAGCTAAGTGCCTTTAAATTTGTCTATGTTCACAAAAAGGAATGCTTGCTTTTTTTCTTTTCTTTTTCTTTTTTTTTACGGTATTCAGTATAACACCTTACCTCATGAAAAGAGGTCAGGGCATTTACGGGGAGGATATATGCTGGTAAGACATAAATGGATGACATCTACAAATAAAAAAAGGGCAATATAACACCTATATATTAAATAAATAAATTACTTTGATAAATTACTTTGAAAGAAAATCTTGGCATGGGTATATAATGACTGCTTTTCCAGCTTTCACTATAACTCCACCTTGCTGCTGTATTAAATGCCAGTATTAATGGTAAGCGAAATATTTAACGTTAAATGCAACTCATTACATTAGTGTGAGAATTTAAATTACATCCATTAAATGGGCAAATGGTGGGGATGTACAGCAGAACACAGCATGAGGTGATAATCCTTAGAGCGAACTTTAATCTTTGACACAATACTAAGCTTGACTGTACATTATGACTCCCTAGGGGAATGTAGTTGAACACGGATTCACAGTGGACAGATTTTGAGCTGTTTTGGTGGAAACAAATCCAACGAAATAAGAATGACATCTTTCCATAAGATATAACCCAGTCTCCCAAAGTGTGGAGAGGCATTTGGTGTGTGATGAATTGTGCCTTGTAAACTCTAGCCCTTGTTTTCAGTTGGCAGTTTGCATGACAAATGGTTAAGGACCCCTGTGGGAGCATTTACCTTGGGCGTAGGCTGCCGGCATAAGCTGGTCTGCAACAAAAGTTCCTAAAATAGATAAATAAGGCATTAGTTCTTTTATAAATTATATGTTTAAGGTATTTTATTGATCAATTTCCTCATTCATTTGAGACCTTGTGATCTAATGCAGCAAATACACATCACTAACATATGGATCTAATCAATGAGGTCCATTAACATCCTAACAGTTAGCATTCCTATTCATCTCAATGACAGTTGTTCGGGTGGCTCACTTCTTTTAGCCAATCATTTAAACCTTTAATGCCATATGACTAATCACTCTGAAGCCACAGGAAATGATATCCTGAAAACACTGATTGTGTAATGGAACCATAAGAACACACACAGTCCCAAACCCTTTACTAGGGACTATTACGCCGGTCCATGAAGTGTGGTGTGAAAAAAGCAGACAAGGAAAGTTAATTTCACACTTTTAAGAGCTCTCAAGTCAGGTACTGGTAAAACATCCACGAATGAAATGTTTGTGATTCATATGTTTCTTGTGAAATATAATTTCATAAACTTTTGTCAGCTATTTTTGTATGCAGGTCTGTACTAAATATTACTGTCGATCGCATCCAGTTCTTCCATTACATCAGGTCACAGTAGCATTGCATTATTTCATTTTTATCAAGATATTTGCATACTTGATCACGTTCTTTAATATAATGTATCAAAATGGTATAGTTTTCATTAGTTTGTTCTCAAAATCTAAGTTACCCTGAGAAGCACTATCTGGTCATCTGAGAACTTTTGGAAACTTTTATATAAATGTGCTCACTGCAGTGGCGGCTTGTCAAAAGAGGGCGCTGGGGCGCCACCCCCATCAAAATTCCAGAAATATACATGAATACAAAAATGAAATAAAAATAAAATAGTTTACTCATACGATGTGCAGGCTGGTAGTAAGAGCCTCAGCATTTAATAAAAACTGGCTCTAAATGGAAAGGGCCCTGAGTTCTTATTCTCTATTATTTATCTGTGTATTAAATTTTTCCTATGTCTTAAACCCAAATAAAAACTACTTTAAACTCTTAACTTAATTTAATATTATTTATCGTATCATGTAAATATGTACATTACTCTTTTTACTATATGTAAATACCTTTTACCTCAATAATAAAACACAATACAATGTAATATATAAAATATATCACCTGAGTCTTTTTAATTAACCAACTTAAATAAATAAAATCAATAAAATAAACAATAACGTTTTAAAAAATAAATAAAATAACCCTTAAATTTATAAAATATAACACATTAAGTGTTTACGGTATTCAGCATACCCTATTCACATTTCACTTCAGACTCATAGTAACATAAACACTTCAAATATCACATCACATATGAAACATCACTTAAATATAACTCTTAAACCATAAATATAACTGTAAAGTGATCAATGGAAAGGAGGAGGCAAGAACCGGCTTGACGATATAAATCATATTTTAATGAGAAACTTAAAACAAGGACAAACACACACATGACGGACATGTCCGTAAACGATCTCTCTCTCCCGCACGATCCTCTGCAGTCGACCTTTATCCCTCTCGGGAGGCTTGATTAGCCTAATACTGGACCGGGTGTGTTGGATCACGACCCGGCCCCACCCTCCGCCCTGCCACAATAACTTATAACAATATATTTCACCCTTTGAAATGTCAATTCTCATGTGATAGTATCAAACTTAAGCCCAAAGTCTTTGAAATAAAACAAAATAAAATTTGCAGGCCTGTTACTTGGATGTTGCATGTGCTTCGAACAAAATGGATACCTCAGTGTTATTAGCAATCCGAGCTTTTCTTCACACACTCCACGTCCACAAGGATTTCACAAGCGATTTGTCCATTGAACACAGATATCAGGAACATTCCACAGTTGCTAAAGGAACCACTGAGAATTTCCTGGATCTCAGAATGCTATCTGGTTCTTCCTACGCCTCTTCGGCAATAAGGGGTCAACTCCATTCACTTCATTGTTCAATAAGCAAATTTACGGTCTATAACACTGATTGTTCACACTTATGAGAGAAATTGCTACCTGTTGGGCCAGTACTTCAGATTTTTAATGGCCCTGCCAAAATTTTCACTGGCCCCAACACAAAAATTATAAATAGCTATTTTAAACCATCATGGCTTTAAAAATGTGTCCGAAGATAAATATTTTTTACATATATTATGTTTTTAAGACAATGTCCACCCAAACTGAATCACATTTATAATTTGCAAGATATGATTTATGCCTTGTGTAATCCCATATAAGCGCTTTACAGATATAAATTCATAAATGCATCATATTAACCTCAGCCTTCCTGCCATTTACACAAGAGTTTTAAGCAAAGATCTCTGTGGAGGTGATGATGGGTTTTCCGTCACCTGTTTAGTCATGCTGTCATGCAACTTTTGGCCATGTGTAGTGTATTCACACACAGGATCAAATATTTAATCTCTGAGTTAAAGATGTGATTATTGGCTGAATGTAATAAACATATTAATCTCTGAGAAGAGACTTCCAAATTGGTTGTGACATGTAAGATACATTAGCGGGATATTAGGCCTAATCTGTGAATTAATAATGTGTATATAACATGAAATCAGACAATCTAAAGGCCAACACAGCCTGATGCACAAAGCTAAACAAAAACAAAAAACCTGTATGGTCCAGAAATGAGAAATATAACTGGTGTTTCATGAGAATACGAAGTAGACTGTTTTGAATATTCATCTTCACCCTGCAGTTAACAGCTCTGATAATAATATCCTGATAATAATATCCTAATAGCCATAGTGTTCTTTCCTCTTTTCATATCAAATGCCATTATCATTTATCATATTATCAGTTAGGTACATGTAAACCTTCACTTCACATCATAGGTTTTGTTTCTTTTTTCATGGCAACATCAAATAACCATGTATATTCATTTTACCCATAATATACCTAAAATACAAATATATAAAATATATAAACAAATAAACAATCAATTAAGATACATTAATGTTTTATCAAGGTTACACTACAACATTTGAACAGGTCTTCACTTAACAGGGCTACATTTCATTTCTAATTAATTGATAATATTGGCTATATCAAGATATCAAATTAACATTGACATGTAAGGCTGTAAGAACCTTAGAAACTTTGCAGTCCACAGAGATGGACAAAACACATTCAATAAATTAACATGCAGACATTTGCCTCCACACCCCAGAGTGAATGAGTGGAACGTTTCTTTCTCATCTGTTCTCTCTTAACATTCTCCCCATCTCCCTTCTCCTCCACTCCATTCTCTTTCAACGCAAACAACTCAGAATGGCATTGTGAAATTAGACCATTGTACCAATAGCACTGAGACCGTTTTAATGATACCAAACATGAATGTTAAATATCATTAAAACGGTCTCAGTGCTATTGGTACAATGGTCTCATTTTGACAGCAGTAGACTTAGTCCTAACAAAGATTTTAGAATTTAGACAAATTATACAGTATCTCTGCTGTTGGGGTGTATCTTCCTGGGGTCTTAAATGTAACTGATCACCACTTTTCAGGAAGCTGTGAGTCACTGGATTTCAATACCAAATTTCAACTTAGTCAATTCAATTCTCCATTTAAAGCAATGATCTTTCTCAGAGGGATTCTATAGTCAGAAACGCCTCATAGAGTTGTGTGTTTTTGAACATGCAACACTACATATTAACCCTGTGAAGCCTAACATATGAAAGTTATTTAAGTTTTTCTTAGCCCATACATGCTACAGAGGTAAATCTTGAGGGTATTATATCAGAGGGCTCCCTGAGCTTTTCAGAGCTTACAAATGTTTGAGAGTTTGGCCATGACAGCTTCCCCTCCTTGGTCTATCAATATGGATTGAAATGTATCACAGTTTAGTATTCGTCCTTACCAGTGTTGGGTGTAACATGTTACAAATTAACACATTACTGTAATCTGATTACATTTTGTGGTAATGCAGTAATGTAATGGTTTACATTAAGTAATCTGATTACAGTTACATACATGAATAAAATTAAATTACTTGGATTACACATTTATTACTAATACAATAATATTAATTAAGTAGCATGCATTTTAAAATGTATTACATTCCTATGTTGGTACTTTTATGTGTTTTGCTATGTTAGCTAATGAGCATGTGTTCTAACAATCCACCATGGCATTGAGGACACGTATTGAGGCGATGGCAGATGAGTGAGCTGTGTTACTATGGAAGTAGTGGAGCGTAGTCATTTATTCAAATTGAAAACGAAAGTGAAGCGTTTCACGTTTTCATGCGCTCACAATCCATTTCAGCGAGCTCTGTGTCAGTGTGCTCCCAGCCCTGGCTGAGGGACGCAAGACTGGGCCGCCGACAAATTCTCCTTAAATATCCGTGCTCTACCCCTTCATCACGAACCTCCCTAGTGTGTCCCTCTGCAGCTGCCGCAGGAGGAGATGGGATCGGCTTTGGGTGTATATGGAAAGCAGCGCTCATTCCTGTCTGACAGAGGGATATATAGCTCACAAGGTGGAAACATTTGTAGTTCGGCGTCTTGAAAAAGACGTCGTTAAGCAAACAGCTTTTTATGTTCTTTATGTAGGCCTACTGTACACAATAAAATCCAAACCCAATGCTATAGGATTACAGGTGCACAAGTGATAAAGGATACTAAATTCATCCAAGCACAAGCAGGGAGATACTGTAATCCACTCACTGAAAAGTTGTGTAAACACACACATGCTGCACATGTAAACACACAAACAGACATACATACACACACAAGCAAAGCTGTATATGCATACCGAAAAGAAACAACAAGCATTCAAATACACAATGGTTTTACAATCAGAGATGTCTGCAAATGGGTTTCCTGAAATGTTTTCAGTTCATTAGTATTCTTTTTCCATCTTTCACACTAACACAAACACAGGTAAACAAGCATACTGTACACATTCATGCCACACACAGCAAAGAAGGTTGTAGATAGCGGATACTACTAAGATACTACTACAGCATATTTGAGATAAGAAAGTTAAGTTGCATTTTTAGAAATGCATTGGATCTCTTTAGCCAAGTTGCTGTCTGTGTTATATTGCTGTAATATGGTTAATATTTCAGTCAACCGTTTTAGACAGTAATTTCTGTTTAATTAGTAATCTAATTACTTTTCAGATTTAAGTAATTATTAATCAGTAGTTGATTACTTTCTGAAAGTAACTTACCCAACACGGGTCATTGCCTATAATTAATGGTAACATTACTCCAGTTAAGTGTAATCAGAAACTAAGCAAAATATCTTGGTTACTGTCGTAACCTCCATTCCCTGATGGAGGGAACGAGACGTTGTGACGATGTAGTGACACTAGGAGTCGATCTCTAGTGTCACTACATCGACACAACTTCGAGTTGTGACAGAAGGGGAACTACTATTTGAGTAAGGTATATTGCTCGGCCTTATCCAAAGAGCATTAGTCTCTTTACTAATGATTTACCTCTGACTAATGATAATGTTATTTTGATTAAGTGTATACATATCTGTAGATCAAAGCAAGCTGCTACAGGTATTTAGAAATATGTAAGCTGAAATAGAATTAGTTGTTTACCGGTAGCTTTTGACCCAATACTGACAAGTTTGTGGCACGAGACCCTAAGTGACAGGATTCTGAATGAACAAGCACAATGTGAAGTAGAGAATTAACTAGAATAATCAAGCACTGAAGAATGAGACAAATTCTAAAATATGATCAATAACAATTGGACAAACTAAAGTCAAGGTGTAATACAACTGGAGTCAGATTAAATTAATAATTGGAGTCAGAGTCTAAAACGCTACAAATACACATGTCAAAAAAGACAAATGCGCAGATACCTTCACCACTCTACTGGATATCGTCCATGGCCCTTTGGGATGACCCTTCACAAAAATGGAACGCTATACACACAAACACATGCACACACTCAAAACTTTTTGTTTTGTGCAACTCTGTATCAGCGGATGCTCAAAAACTGGGTTTTCAAAACAATTTATCAATAGACCACTACTTAAAAGTGTACATTGTGTATTTTTTTCTGGGTGAATTGAATGCAGCATAAGTATGAGCAATAGTAAAAGCTTCCCTTAGCAAATACCACTTATGAATATTGGATATTAAATGTGCCTCAGATCCTCTTTGAAGAGCCCAAAATGTCCCAGAACAGACATAGAGTTCCCTAAACTTAGAATAGCTGAACTCAGAGTGAGTTATCAGTCGTAAACAAGATTGCCCACACAGGAAGAAGTAAACTGCTGAAAAGCGATGACAGGGCTTTTGAAAGATGGCTACTCACTCTGTAGAATATCTAAAAATAATGTGTCAATTATCTCTGAAGGTAAACGTGTCACTTCACTGTAGCTCTCAGAACAGTTTTGTGCCACTCACTCTAATGGATATGTTTAGGATTTAGATAATGGAAACTAGTCCAAGATCAGTGCTTCGTAACTACACCAGTGTTTCTGTCAGCACCCTTGAGGCTAGCCAGGTTTTTGTCAATAATACACAGAAGTCTGGGCCCTTAGCAAGCATCGATTTCCACAGCAGAAGTTTCATTACTGAAAGGATGCCAGTGCTTCTTCCCACAGCCTTTGTTGAAACCCCTATAGCTGAAGACTTAATTATTTCTCTTGCTGTTACCACCGACCCAAATAAAGTGAGTGTGGTAACACTGGCTTGTCCTGAACGAATCCCTGAGGATAGATAAATAGCTTGAGGTGATACTGAACAGAGTTTGGAAATAACAGTCAAGCTTGACTGACAAGTAGCACTTTCTCCTTTAAGAGGGTTTGGACTCAGTGTTATTTTTTGTTTACACCTTTCCTCTCTCTTTTTTTTTGTGTCTTTTCTGTCTGATTGTTTAACATCATATGGAACTTCTGGCTCTGGGCTTGCATGCTTAAGTGGGTGGGACTACTTAATATTTGGAGGAAGCTATAGGGCAGGAAATCTTAGAAGATTGAGGATAGAGATGGGGAGGTCGAGGGATGCCAGACAGACTGTCGCTGGAGCAAAACTACAGTTCAAAAAAAATTATTTAAGAAAGGTGGCAGCATAATATTTTATTCCTACGCAGAGATTGGTATTTCTATTACTAAAATCAGTTTACTTCAGCATCTCATGTTGCATTAAATGCAACTGTGAGAGTCCAAAAATTGGGGGGATTGTTGTTTGTGTTGTTCAACTTTGGAGTGCCTATAACTCCAGACTTACTAAAAATATCTAAAGATTCTTGGTCTGAACAGACTTTCCATTTAGTATGATCATTTTTGTTGCCCTGTATGGTTATTTCACAGAGATATGGGGTTCTCAATTTGGCTCCATCCTTAAATTGTTACATTTGACCCATTTTCGATGGCTGAAAGCCAATATGGGTCACGTGGAATGAAGCTAGTTTTTCTTTCGCAAAAAAAATAAAATAAAAAAAGGAAAACAAAGCCTGAAGTACAAATCATTTTGAAACTATAATTATACCTTTATTTGTTTACATAAAAACAATAATGTCAAAATCTCAATTTCAAGAGTCCAGAATACACTATTATTAAGAATCAGCATGAACACATGTGGCGGCTATTCAGTTATGAAAAACCTATATCTATTTTTGGGATTTTAGGAATTTAGATCTGCAAAGAGTAACAGGCAGAGAGATTTATTTGGACACCTATTTCAGAGATAGATGGTAGGATAGGTTATAGGCAGCCAGGAAGTAGGGTCATTTTCTGCATGATATTCTATAAAATACTTACCATTAATCCCTTTAAATGTCTTTAAACATTACATTCCTAAGTGCACTCTTCTCACCCTTACATTTGGCTGTTCATCTGGGAGCATAAATTCTAGGCAAAGGCATGAATTAGCACTCGTTATCAGCGAGCATTGATCACATCTGCGACACAATCAGTGCTCGCACTTTTAAAATCACTCAGAATAAAAAAACACATTACTCATGCCACCACAAAATTGTGGCCCTGAGTTCTAAAATATTCAGTGTGAGATTGAATAATCACTGCACTTGTATTCAAGAGTGTGATGCTAACATAAAAACACAATCTTTAACAGTGGCATGATTCTGTATAAAATTTTAGACCACCCTGATGTCTCTTTCTTTTTCCCTGAAGGCCAAAGGTTTTGCCAAAGGCATTTCAATAGCTTAGAAATTGAGGCTAATACCCCCACACATAATAAAGTTTTGTCTGGCTGGTTTGCACAGTGGGTTATATCATGAGCTTATCTAATTAACTGCTACAACATGTAAACAAAATATTTTCCACATGCAGATCTCTAGAGATCTCTTTTTCTGAATTATTATTCTTACTTTAATATTGGAAAGGCCCTGAGGCAGTGGCTAATGATGTTTAAATCTTAGTTAGAATGGGTCTATTTTCCCAGCAGATGTTTGGCAGATTTGTATTTCACAGACACACTTTTTGATTGTAATCACTTCCGTATTGAACACGTGTCTTTTTATTACACAACCTTAGTACAAATTACCATCTTTTTTTCCACTAACTCAGGAGTCCTCTGGGAAATCTAATCCCATCCATATATGAATGTCTGTGATTGCGATATAAGTTTTTATTTTTCACAATGTTTCTCCATTTATTTAGATTTTCATGGAATACCGTAACTAAAGGTCAATTTCTCGTTGCGCTGCCTGGTGCACCTTTATTATGAATGTAGACTTATTTTTGCCAACTTTCTAGGTATAATAAGCTTGTTGTGAATGTACTTTTGGAATAGGATAGTACAAATACAGATTTCTTAGAATTGTCACTGCAGAAGTAGCATCAGGTATGAATTTCACCTTAACCTTAATTTATACACATTGTTGATCTGTGATTGCGTATATGCTATTATTTTGTTGCAACACTTCTCATTAATTATTTTGACCTTTATCGAATTATTCATCTTATAGCTGCTATTAAAAAGCACCCAAAAGCAGTTCACGCGATTCGTTCAACAAATTTCAAGTATTCTGACTGCATCTGAAAAACAACCGAAAAGTATGTCAAAATTTTGCTGTCCATTGGGCATTCTTGAGTGTCATGAGAGAAGGTCATTCATAGTGGCTCACAAGAATTTGCATTGTTTTTTAGCACTAAACAATGCAAGCCACTGTGAATGAGCACTCACAAATGCACAACGGCAAGAGTTTCACTGAAAAATTACACTACTGTTCAAAAGTGTGGTGTCACTTGCCTGAAAAGTTTCCCATGATCTTAAAAACCTTTTGATCTGAAGACGTATTCTTAAATGTTTGAAATTAGTTTTGTAGACAAAAATATAATTGTGTCAACATATTAATATTTTTAATTACAATTTAAATAAAATGTTTTTTACAACTTTAATGTTTTTGAAATTGGACCGAATAATTAAGAAAAGCAGCCAATAAGTGCCCAACATAGATGGGAACTGCTTCAATACTGTTTAAAAAGCATCCCAGGGTGATTCCTCAAAAAGTTCGTTGAGGAAAAAGTGAAGAGTACATTTCTGCAAAATATGGGTGGCCACTTTGAAGATGCTAAAATATAACAGTTTTTATTTTTTATTTTTTTTAGACACAACATAATTCCCATATTTCCATTATTCCATATTTGTGATGACTTTAATATTATTCTAAAATGTGAAAAATAATCATAATAAAGAATGAGTAAGTAACCCTAAACTTTTGAGTTGTTGTGTAAATTTCGAGCTGTTTCTCACCAAAACCATCCAATGTCTTTAGAAGACTTGCAATATGATGCACAAGCTGCATGGACTTCAACCTGGCCTTGTGAACATTACCAGATCATGGTAATTACATGCTTTATTACACATTTGTTGTTTTCAAGTGAAATGTCAAGCTTAATCACTGGTGATTAATAATGGCATATAATGGTGTCGTAATTAGACACGTTTTTTAAGGTGAATATTACATGGAGGTTTTAATGAGAAAAACAAACCTCCCTAACCTAAAATTTTAACCTAAACCTAACCAATATTGTCCAAAAATCAAATGCCAGGTAGACACAAAACAGACATCCTTACCCTTAACCAACACCTAAACTTAACCGATAATGTCCAAAAACAAAATGAAAGCTGAAAAACAAATTTTCTGAAGCAGCCATGTCACATTGTGTCGCTTCTATGACACTCTTGTCTCACGTGTTGCTTACGTGCTTGATTGGTCTTGAACCGCATACTTCAGAGTACAAAGTCCAACACTCCATGAGCTGAGCTACCGTGGAAGCTAATCACATTTGAATAAGTGTGTAAATGTAGATGAGTCTGCATTACAAGTGTTAAAATTGATCATTTTTCAAATTATACAAGAGTAAAAGTGTTTCAATATCATAACACAGTGTGTGAGTATTAGTGCAAAACGCAAGTGTTTATAAAGTCACAATCTGTCATTGAAGTCGTGATTTGTGTGAAAGTGAATAAAACGCACAGCTGTAGAACCTCAATGTTAATTTCACCAGTAAACTGTGACGAAACTTAGAATTTGGCAGCTGAAATTCAGTTTGCAAAGATTTTTTTACATTAACGTTCATTCTATGAGAGTATTTTTATGTTTTTTTTAAGCTTTAAAGTGAGTCATTATCAACTGCCATTGTGGAGAAGACAGACCGGCAACATTTTTAAAGTTTTCATAATTTTCATAATAATATCTAGTTATTCATTAGATATTTTCTATTTGTGTTTTGCATAGGAAGGAAGGAAGGAAGGAAGTCATAAGGTTTAAAACATCACTTTAACAATATGAATATTGCTTCTAAAAAAGCTATTAAAAAGCTTGTATAAAGGCTGTTTTTGGCTTATTAATAAATATCCACAGAGCGTGTAGATTAAAATACTTTACTTTAGTGCATTATTAATAATTATCCTTTAGTATGTTCTCATATTCTATAATGAATAGTTTCTGTTCACTATCTTTGTTTCCACAGAGATTTATGATCTGCAACAACAGCTATGATTACATGCTGCAATATGTAGATGAAATGTCAAGTATGCATTCATACAAAGATTGTGATTTTGCTATGCGACAACACACGGGCGGACAGAGCCTGACATTGGTTGCCATGGAGAGATGGTTATTTGAGACAATGCCCTGAAACTGAACACAACCAAAATTCAAAGACACAGATGTAAGTAGTGCTGTACGCCATGTTGCTTTATCAGAGGGTGCCAATGTGCCATGTTATGAACATTTACACATATGGATTAAGCTAGTTCTTTCTGTCTGTTTATGGATTTTGATTTATTTTGAAAACAAGCGTGTCTGCTGTAAGCTCATTGATTTGAATATGAATTGAACTGTATACAAGGGTTTTGTGAGTTAGATTAATCTGCATAATTTTACAGTATATCCGCACTAGGCCTAAAATCTTTAGGAGTGTGGCATTTTAGTTAACATTCGGACTGGAAAAATTACGTATAAAATAATCTCTGTAAAATTTAAAGGTTTACTTATCTAAATGAGTACAGACCACAGACATCTATTGTTTTTATATTGACTAAAGCTAATTATAATTACTGTAGACTGTTTTAACACTAATCCAAATTGTGATGAGGAGGAGGGCGTGGCCGGACTGTGAGGGTGCATGCCCAGTGCTGAATTATCCTAATCAGCCGGGAGGCGGGAACCGGCAGAACAGCCAACATAATTTTAATGACATTACTGAATTTAAACAAACATAAAAACACAGACACACACACACACACACACACACAGCGGACATGTGTGTCTCACTCTTGAACTGGTGCCTCCGGCTCGTCTACATCCTCCTCCCGGCTGATTAGGACAATTCAGCGCAGGGCATGCGTCCTCATGGCCCGGCCACACCCTCCTCCTAATCACACTGCTCCACTGCCCGATTCAGGCCGGGGAAACCGCCGGCTTGATGAGCTCCCCTCCCAACCCTAGTGGGGAGGTGTTGCCCTTCTGGCCATCCTTCTGCCAGCAGGTCTTCTCCAACTCTCTGGAGCCATGGGAGAGACGAGGGGAGGGAGAGGGAAGGAGCGAGGGGGAGAGACAGAGAGAGAGTGTGTAGAGAGAGAGAAAAACTCGGACCCGGACATGCCATCGCCTGGTCCTCAGCCACTCCTCCACCCTCTGGCGGAGGACAGCCGCTCCTACCCAAGATAAAACTAAGTACACAAACAAATACAGTACCTGATGAACCAGCAATTGTGATACTGTCAGTGGTTTGCCAATGTACATATTTCTCAGAACTTTTTTTTGGAACAAGTGTAACATAACATCAGTTGGGATGAGCTATTTTTTCCCCCCTCAATGGCCCCATGAGGAAGTTAAATACAAACCTATTTGCATTTAATAATCTTTTCTCATTACAAAGGCTGGTCATCCTGTCTAAGCATCCCTCTTTTTCTAATGAACATTTTATTGGATTTTGTATGAATGAGATTTAAAAGGGTAAAGAGCTTGCTGTATTAATGCATATTAATATTGACTTTGAGAAACTGTCTATGGACCATTCTTTCAGATAGCAGATATGCTGCTCTTTAGGTTATCATTGGTTTCCGAAGCTAAACTTGAATGTGTGTGGGTAATGTATTATATATTGGCTTGTTTGTATTGCAAACAGCAATTTATGGGTATGTGACACATAATGAGAATGAGACATAATGAGAGAGCCTTATAGAACTATAATTGTGGTTAGTTTCTTACCATAAGTGAACCCTTAGATATCCTCATCCTTTGATCCTGTTGCTAGCTTATACATCTTTGCCTTAAGTGTTTTAAGCTTACAGCCAACAGACGTGCTTAAAAAGTTTTAAATTAAATGCCATTGTTTCCTCAGAGTAAAAGGTCATTGCCTTGGAGATGGGAGCTTTTGATGCAAGAGGACTTGTCACACATAATGTAAGATGTCTTACAGTACCTATTATGTTGTCAAATATTAAAATATTCAATAATCATGTCATCATTTTCAGATTAATGTGTGCATAAAGTCAGTGATGTCTTAGTCTCAGCATGTAACGATCTAGACACACAACAGGCAGAGACGATGACGAAGTGGAGATGAACCCAAGTGCAGAATTTTGACAATGTGAAACCAGGATCCCGAACTATAAAGGTGAAGGGAGACAAAACAAATCACGAGAAAGAACAAGCTGGGGAACACAAGCGAAACACTAGAGTGGGTAAAGCAGCGTGGGTGACAAAACAATAACCAACAAGGACCAAACTCATAATGACAAACCTGGACCCGACATGAAATAATTAAGGCAGGGGCTAAGGCTAAGGCTGGACAGGAATGGAACAAAACTACAAGGTACAAGGATACTGTCAGAGATCAGTCAAGTTCATTGCAGTCCACCACTCAAAGATCACTCTCCCCAGAATTCTAAATCACAAACACCTGGTCATCACTTATCACCTCATCAGCCAACTCATAAAAACACTCACCTTGTATCCAGTCTTTGTCAAGCCTCCAACAGGAACAGACCATTTCTCCCTGAGTCCTGATATCTCCGTCGATCCTGAAAACCTGAGTATTCCGTTTTCTTACCTGATTCATACTAACCCTATGCACTGTTGTTCTGCCATCTCCAGATCACTTATCCGATTCCTGAACCCTTGTCTGAGATCTGATCAAACCGGCCCGATTGCTCCTAGAAAAGAGAAGGAGTTAACGAACTGATACAGAGTGAATGTTCTACGATCCAAGTCATTTGGATTTCCAGTTGTTCTCCGTGCAATGAACTATCTTCACTAAACCAGCACCTGAAAAGTCACCTGATACTTACCTTTCACCTTCTATACTTGAATAAAACTATATTTGAATCACTTACCTCCGATCTCCTGGTCTCTACCCTGACAGAAGGCTTGGCGAAAAAAGGGAAGAAGAACAGCGCGATGGAATCTGTTTGTAATAATGATAACCCTGCACAACCGACAGCCGCCGCTGTTAATCCCAGTCAGCCAGCTTCCAGCACTTCCGTAAACCCCGCTCCTTCTCTGGTTTGCTTCGCCAATCCAACTTCCCGTCCAGCGCCATTCTCCGGCCGGGCGGAGGATTGCAACGGTTTCCTGTTACAGTGTTAGCTCGCTCTAGAACAACAAATCCAGTTATACCCCACTGAAAAGTCGAGGGTTGCTTTTATTATTCAACAGTTATCAGGAGCTGCATTAAGATGGGCTGAAACTTTGTGGCTGCAGGAATCTACCGTTACTTCCTCTGTACAAGAATTTATAAACCATTTCTAAGAAGTTTTCGAGCGTCCAGTAGATGATTCATCCATCAGTGACAAGCTATTGCAATTACACCAAGGCAAGAAGTCAGTTGCTGAATATTCACTGGAATTCCACACTCTAGCGCCGCCAGTGGGTGGAGCGAAAAGCTCATTTCCATCTACCGGCGTGGTTTGAATCCTGCACTCCGCCTTCAACTTGCGATTTATGTTGATAGCCTGGCGGTTGAGAAATTCATACAGCAAGCTCTCCGTGTGCACCAAAGATCTCAAGGCTGCTATCGCGAAGCCCAGCAACCCACCTTTTCACCAACTCAGTACCCGATAAGCGACCCTCCGAAGTCACTGTCGAGAAGATGCAGGTGGATAACTATCGACTGTCCCAAGCTGAGCGTTCTCGCCGTCGAGAGTTAAAACTGTGTCTATATTGTGGAATGGGAGGACATTTTCTTCGTTCATGCCCTACACGACCTCCTAGAATGCTTGTGAGTTCTGTCTGCACGTCCGCCTCTGTATCAGCTCCGTTAGCGATATCTGTGATTCTGAAATCTACACGTTTCCATGTCTCTGCTACAGCCATTGTGGATTCGGGTCAGCAGGAGACTTCATCTCCGGGCAGCTCTGTCAGAAACTCCAACTTCAACAATCCGCCACCTCCAAGCCATACGCCATCCATGCAGTGACGGGTGAAACCATTAATCAGGGGTATGTCATGTCTCGAATTAAACCTATTCTACTCTGTATTGAAGACACCCACCATGAACTGTTTGAACCTTTTGTACTTGAGAATAGCCAGACTGATATTATCCTTGGCCGTCCATGGCTTATACGACATCAACCTAACATTGACTGGAAATCGGGTAAGATTTTGAAATGGGGTTGCCTGTGCTCGATCCATGAGTTTTGAACACCCCGTATACGCCCATCGCCAACTTGCCCGACACCATCCCGATGAATTCAACCTCCATTGAAAGCCCCATAGACAACTTGTCGGTATCCATTCCTTCATGCTACTCTCAATATTCAGATGTATTCAACCCGTCAAGGCTGCCAATTTACCACCCCATCGAGCATGGGATTGTGCCATCGATCAGATTCCCGGAGAATCCATCCCCAAGGGGCGAATCTACTCTCTGGCTATTCCTGAGCAAGAAGCCATGAAACAGTATATTGAAGAAGCATTAAAACAAGGCTATATTCGGGCTTCTACTTCACCTGCTGCCGCAAGTTTCTTCTTTGTCCCTAAGAAAGATGGAGGTTTACGTCCGTGTATAGATTATAGAGCTTTAAACAAGATAACCGTTAAGTTCAGTTACCCACTCCCATTGGTTCCCTCTTCACTTGAACAACTTCGAGAAGCCAAGATATTCACCAAGCTGGATTTGAGAAGTGCATACAATCTCATTCGAATCCGAAAGGGCGACGAGTGGAAGACTGCATTCATCACTCCAGCAGGACACTACGAATATCTCGTCATGCCGTATGGTCTGGTCAACGCCCTTCAGTTTTCCAAAGTTTCATGGATGAAGTTTTCGAGACTACCTGAATCAATTTGTCATTATCTACATAGACGATATCCTAATCTACTCCAGAAACTTGGTGGAGCATCAGCAACATGTCTCTCAGGTACTCCAACGGCTACATGAATTCTCCCTGTTCCTGAAAGCAGAGAAGTGCTCCTTCCATCAAACCTCAGTCGAATTTCTCAGTTACCACCTCAGTGAAAGAGGAGTAGAGATGGACGATCGTAAAACCAAAGCCATTACTTCCTGGACCACTCCACAGTCTGTCAAAGAGTTACAACGATTTCTTGGATTTGCGAATTTCTATCGAAGATTTATTTATCAATACAGCCTGCTTACAGCTCCTCTGACCTCTCTACTCAAAGGAAAACCGAAAACACTGCTCTGGACCACTGAGGCTGAACATGCCTTTCAATCTCTCAAAACCGCATTCACCACAGCCCCCTTACTCCAACACCCGAACCCTGAAAAGATGTTCATTGTGGAAGTAGATGCTTCTACAACAGGAGTAGGAGCAGTGTTGTCACAAGACTCTGCTTCCTCACCTAAACCCATGCCCTGTGCATTCTTCTCCCACAAGCGATCTCCTGTGCAAGTGAACTATGATATTGGTAATCGAGAACTCCTGGCCGTTAAACTTGCGCTAGAAGAGTGGAGACACTGGCTAGAAGGAGCCAAACATCCATTCCTAGTTCTCACAGACCACAAGAATCTGCAGTACTTGAAAGAAGCAAGGAGACTTAACCCACACCAGGCCAGATGGGCACTCTTCTTTACTCGCTTCCATTTCCAGATCTCCTATCGTCCGGGTTCGAAGAACGTCCGAGCAGACGCCTTGTCCCGTCTCCATGCCCCGAAATTTCCCACGAAGAACCTGAGAGTATACTCCCGAAAAAATGTTTGTCAATCCCATTCAGTGGGACCTAAATGAACAACTGCTTGAAATGTCTCAACACCAACCCAGTCCTCCAGAATGTCCTATCGGAAAGATATCATGTACCGAAGAATTTCAGTACCTCTCTAATCTCCTCCACACTCTCGTCTGTCGGCACAGGTCATCCTGGAGTTAATAAGACCTATTCCACTCTTCAAACTCGATACTGGTGGTCCAACATGTTACAGGATATCAAGACTTTCATCCAAGGATGCATTCTCTGTGCCATGAACAAGAACCCTCGTCACTTACCCACTGGAAAACTCATGCCTCTGCCAGTCCACTAGCGACCTTGGTCGCACATTGGAGTCGACTTCGTCACTGACCTTCCTCCCTCAGACGAGAATACATGTATCCTGGTAACTATTGATCGTTTTTCCAAAGCCTGCAAATTAATTCCCTCAAGAACTTACCCACAGCCTTCGGGACTGCAGAGCTATTGATGGAACACGTCTTCCGAATTTTGGCATCCGGAGGATATTGTGTCAGACAGAGGGCCACAATTTATCTCCAAGGTGTGGCAAGCCTTCTTTGCACTAATGAATGTTACAGTGAGTTTAACATCAGGGTACCACCCACAAGCAAATGGTCAAGCGGAGCGAAAAATACAAGATGTCAGTCGTTTCCTTCAGTACTTTCTGCCATTCGAATCAACATCTCTGGAGCCGATATCTCGTATGGGCAGAGTATGCTCAAAACTCCCTTCGACAAACCTCCACGAATCTAACACCATTTCAATGTGTACTGGGTTATCAACCACCATTGTTTCCATGGTCCGGTGAGTCATCTGAAGTCCCGCAGTTAACACTTGGTTCCAAAACAGTGAGAGGGTATGGAACCAAACTCATCATCATCTCCAACAAGCCTTGAACCGTCAACAACACTTTGCAGACATTCACCGCAGTAACACTCCGAATATCAGCCTGGGCAACTGGTCTGGCTTTCGACCAGAGACATCCGTCTAAGACTCCCTTGTCGTAAACTAAGTCCGAGATACATTGGTCCATTCCCGTTGTAAGACAACTTAACCCAGTCACCTACCAGCTCCGTTTACCAGCCCAATATCGCATCCACCCCTCATTCCACGTCTCACTCTTGAAACCCCATCATCCACTTGTTCCTGTTCCCTCCACAGACCTAGTGCACGATGACAATCCCCCAGTACCTCCCATTGAAGCCGACCCCATCTATACTGTTAGAGAAATCCTGGACTCCCGACGTCGTAGGGGTCTACTCGAATATCTGGTAGACTGGGAAGACTATGGCCCAGAAGAGAGGTGTTGGGTACCTCGAAGGGACATCCTCGACCCCATGTTACTCACAGAATTCCACGAACTTCATCCTGAAAGGCCTGCTCCATGACCCGAGATGGACCCCCACGGCGTCAAGGTACTAGGTCAGCTGGCGTGGACTCTGGAGGGGGTAATGTCAGAGATCAGTCAAGTTCATTGCAGTCCACCACTCAAAGATCACTCTCCCCAGAATTCTAAATCACAAACACCTGGTCATCACTTATCACCTCATCAGCCAACTCATAAAAACACTCACCTTGTATCCAGTCTTTGTCAAGCCTCCAACAGGAACAGACCATTTCTCCCTGAGTCCTGATATCTCCGTCGATCCTGAAAACCTGAGTATTCCGTTTTCTTACCTGATTCATACTAACCCTATGCACTGTTGTTCTGCCATCTCCAGATCACTTATCCGATTCCTGAACCCTTGTCTGAGATCTGATCAAACCGGCCCGATTGCTCCTAGAAAAGAGGAGTTAACGAACTGATACAGAGTGAATGTTCTATGATCCAAGTCATTTGGATTTCCAGTTGTTCTCTGTGCAACGAACTATCTTCACTAAACCAGCACCTGAAAAGTCACCTGATACTTACCTTTCACCTTCTATACTTGAATAAAACTATATTTGAATCACTTACCTCCGATCTCCTGGTCTCTACCCTGACAGATACAGACTGGACTAAACTAGGCTAGACAACGGAGTAACATGTACACAGGTGAAACTAAACTATGGGTGCACAAAGTTACACAAAGACAGGCTAGACTAAACTATGGAAAACAACAAGGCTAAACAACAAGGCCACATAGACACAAGGTAACAAGAGCAAGGCAACATAAACACAAGGTTACTAGTGAAGAAAGACAAGGTTACAAGAACAATACCTGACAAGGGCAAAAGGCAAACCAAATGGTTTAAATACAAAAGACAAGGGTGACAAAGGCCAATAAACGAACAGAACTCTAAAACAAGATAACAAGACAATTAACTGAAACCAATGACAAACTGGAACTGAAGTGAAGTGAAGTAATCAAACAATAAACCAATGAAACCGGACACATGAACAAGGGAAAACAGGAATAGACAAGACTGGGAAACAGGAACTAATCAGGAAATTTAAAAATAAAAGTACAAAAACAGAAGTCAAAGTGAGAATGTTACACAGCCTCAGAAGGCACACCCCTGGACCTTCCACAGTCCATTTACTGACTGTCTAATACATATTGCGGACAGAACTGGAAATCACTTCAACACAACTGCAGGGATTCGGGGTGCACAGGTTTTAGTAGTCCATAAGAAAACAAAATTGTTCTTTAAACGGTGGAGATTGCTTTTAAGACTACATTGGAAGAAAGGCTTCTCCTGATATTTCAGTAGAAATGTTGCAATGACTAGTGTTATAGATGAACAAATATTATTTGTGAATTATTTCTTCTTTGTGCATTTCAATATTTTAGTGAATAAAAGTGTCAAATGTAACACATCACATTGTGCTGTTCTCCAAAGTGCATTTGGAGGCTTGGAGATACACAGTAGATATTTAACTAATAAGTTATTTAAAAAGATGAATGATGTTTTCTACAGTTAAAGTAATGATAGTGATCCAGAAAAGATTATCCCATGGTCCTTATTTGGAGGCTTGGAGATACACAGTAGATATTTAACTAATAAGTTATTTAAAAAGATGAATGATGTTTTCTACAGTTAAAGTAATGATAGTGATCCAGAAAAGATTATCCCCATGGTCCTTATTTAGCAGGCAAGCAAGACGAAGACGATGATGATGTGAGAACCAAAGTGCAGCGTTTATGTACTAAATGAATATCTAACATAAACTATAACAAAAGACTTAACTAAACTTGACATTACTTGACTTGACTTAGACAGACTTGCCAGGGGACCAGGGTGGAGCTGACAAAGGCCCCAGAGACCAGGGTGGATCAGTAGACATGGGCAGAGCTGGCGTAGGGCCTGGAGACAAGAGCGGACCAGGAGACCAGGGCGGAGGTCCCAGAGACCAGGGCAGACCAGGAGACCAGTGCGGAGGTCCCGGAGGCCATAGCGGACCAGAGAACTAGGGGACCAGGGAGGAGCCAGTAGAGGACCCAGAGAGCAGGGCAGAACAGGAGACCAGGGCAAAGCCGCTGGAGACTCAGGGTGGCGGAGCAGCTGGAGGCTCAGAGGTCAAGGTGGACGGGGACTCAGAGGGTTCGGACATCAAGGTGGCTGGGGACACAGAAGGCTCGGAGGTCAAGGCGGCCGGGGACTCTGAGGGATCAAAGGTCAAGGTGGCCGGGGACTCAGAGGACTCAGAGGTCAAGGCAGCTGTGGACCCTGATGTGGCTGACTCTGATGTGGTGGACTCTGACGTGGCGACTACTGGAGGAGTGCTGAGTTCCTCTTCAGCCACACCCACAGTGAAAGATTAGCCGCTCAGTATAAGAGCATAGTCTATGTACTGAGCCAGAGTCCATGGAACCCCTCCTCCTATCAGCATGAGAGGTTCCTCTACACCTACATGAACAAATTCCTTTAGGGCAACCTTTCTAAATCCACATGGTCATAGAGTCCACAAAATTAGTACTTTAGGGGACAATTCACTGGCAGAAATGCATCAGTGCTAATGCTGGGTTCATCTTTTGGTCATGTATTCTGTAACATATAGCAGGCAGAGCAAGGAGTAAGATGAAGTAGCGATGGACGCTTTCGAAACACTGCTTCATAAAGTATGAAACCTTTATGAATCATTTGTTTCGAACAAATGTTTTGGAACGTGTATTAAATTGGCCAAGTCATGTGATTTCAGCAAACAAGGCTTCATTTTGTCATAATGTTTCAAGGGCTTCAAAACAGTGAATCGTTTTGCGAAGCAATTGGTTCAGTTGACTTGAAGTTTTGGAAAGCTTATTTTCAGCCATCTCTAAGATGAAGACGATGATGTGAGAACCCAAGTGCAGCGTTTATTTACAATATGAATATCCAACATAACCTAGAACAAAAGACTTAACTAAACTTTATTTGAAATTAATTGACATGACTAAGACAGACTATCACATTAAAAGATCAATACACGACCAAGGACAATGGCAAACATGAGGGCTTAAATACACAGACATAGGTAACAAGTAAACAACACAACCAATCATAAGATTGAACTAATAACAAGATAACATGATAATAAACACATGAACCAATGACAAAACAGAACTGAGAGCAGGATAAAGGGGAGGTCACACTAGGTTTTTGGCATGCACATTTTTGTCGTATAATGCAACGGACCAGGGTATGATGTCACGCAGGAGGACTACTGGTTTAATTAAATAATGCATCACAAAAAAAAACTAATAATATGTAGCATCTGGACCAATCAGACACACATTTATTCATTATTCAATGAATAAGCTAACAGATGTCTCAAGACTGTAGCAAGCAGAGGCCCACACAGGCTCCATTTATGTCTGATCCCCCACTGATCGTTATCAGCAAAGGAAGGCAGAAAGCGTGATTCACTCCTTTCCCCCATAGGAAATGTACACAAAGCCCAGTACAACAGACCTTTCTTCATTAAATTATAGACAAACTGTCTATAATTTCACATATATATCCCCAGGACATTGTGTATAGGATCATTACCGTCTTGTAAAGTGTTTTTGTACATTATGCTGTTTTATGCATGACTTATGACAGGACTTCCAGCTAATGTCAAAGTATTTAGTATCATGTTTCCTACCAAATGAATCCTTGTGTGACATCCTGCACAATTATATATATATATATATATATATATATATAATTCTGACAGCATGCATTGTATGCTTGCAATATTAATCAGAGCATAAAGGGGCTTAAACTAACCCAAATCATGCAAATGAATCAGCTTCCAAACAAAGGATAATTTCCTGCTTGAAAATTGCACCTTTCTCATTGGTCAACCCAGACTCAAGATGAGGGACCTCCAGTAGAAGTTAAAAGACACGACCCACCTCTTACACTCTCTCTTTTTCCCCTGACTTTCTCTTCCCTCTGCTGCATGGTCATGCTGACCCCGATCCAACCATGAGGCCGGCAGGCCTCAACACCTCAAGCCATGTGCAACTTGAACACCATCGACTCGAGGAACCATCAAGACCTTCATCTGGGCTCTCTCAACAGCCAAGGCAATTGCAAGTATTGTACCAGTAGCTAACTGAACCTATGTTTAGTATAAGAGGTAAACCCCTTTGTAACAAAAGGTGCTTTTAAATTAAGAGCTCGATGGTTCTCTCAGATGCTCAAAATGACTATTTTCATAACTGCATTTCCCTTATTCTGTTCCGGTTTAATTTTATTTTCACTTTTCCCTTTCCCATGAGTTGTCTCTGTTTAGATGAGTTGTTGTGGCAGGGCGGAGGGCGGGGCCGGGTTGTGATTATACACACCTGGTCCCTTATCAGGCTAATTAAGCTCTCCTTCAGGGAGACAAACACACACACATGACGGACATGTCCGTAAACTATCTCTCTCTCGTCTAGCCTGATAAGGGACCGAGTTTGTATAATCACAACCCGGCCCTGCCAGCCTCCCTGCCACATTTGTGTTCGTATTTTAGTTAAATAAACTTTTGTGTACATTCTTGCGAGTTGATCCTGGTCTGCTTGTAAATCAATATAAATGTAACGATTCGGTCTCAGCTCCATGCTAAGGAAGAGTTATTTTTGTGTGGCCATGAAAAATATCCTTTCTGAGAATTGATAGACGATCAATACTGTGTGTTCGCCAGACAAACAGATAAATTGATTGTAATATTAATTCAGTTACATCAAGCTGATTCTATTAACCGATCCAAATGTTCATAATTAAATATAACAAGTTATGATTCATTATTATATTATCTATGTTTCCCTTTTAAAGATATTTTTGATTGTGATATTTTTTGATAAATAATCTCATCCCTGTTTCTAAAAGATTTAGCTTCAAAGCTATACCTATATGTGTAATATTACTGTCAATAAGCCATGAGAATAATATTACTCCAATAAGAGAATGAATCATAATTCTCTTATTAAATGCTAATTCCCTACAGTAGAAATTGTGGGCTGATACAACGAGACTGTTATGAAGGTAAGTGAGGACCCAAAAGCGATGTATAAAAACAGAGTCTTTAATGAAGCTCAGAAAATAACGTCAACACAAAGTCTTCTCCTTGAGAGGAATACAAACAAAAGCAGCCCGCAGAGAGGGCGATAACACAATGGCAAAACAAATGCTTCCTTCGAGCTGTAGTTAGTCCACGGGTAGCTGAAGAGTACCACTCTCTCATGGCGTCAGGTAACTGGGCACAGAGATAGGGGATGGCCCTTACCGGTGAACAGTTTAGTGACGGCGGATGCCAACAGGACAGGACTCTGGACAGAGACACACAGGGCTGTAGTTGCTTCTAGAGATAGTAACACAGAGTGAGAATCCAACAGAGAATGTAGTGAGAGCGAGGAGAGAAATAGAGAGCTAATCAGAGGAAAGAGGGAACAGGTGGATTAATGAGGAACTCAGGGAAGATGAGAAACAGTTGGGAGCGGAGGAAAGGAGAGGGAAAGTAACATAGAACGACCAACAGAGGGAGACAGAGTAGAGGGAAAGAACAGAAGTGAGACATAACATGACAGAGACGTTGTATTACGATTTTAACGGTGGAGAATTTATTCAGAAAATTATTTCGTTATTTGTCATTTATATAAATTATAACGGTTGTCAAACACGACTTATTCCATTATAAATTTCTTTACATAGTAATGTAGAAATAGGACCATTTCATTTAATTCCTAGCTCACACATACTGTTTCCCTTACAAATAATGGTAATGTACACAACACTTTAACCCGTGCAGTGAACATTTATCATACCAAATTGGCTACATATATTGGTGTGAGAATCTGGGCACTTTAAATGATTACTGTTTATTTGTGCATTGTGGAATGCGCTGACATACATATGCATCGATGATACTGTTTAGTGTTGACCCAGATCACAAATCAATGGTGTTGGTTGCTATGTCAACGAAAGTTCACAAGAAGTCCTAAAGAGACTCTTCCGGGGCAATCTATCACGCATGCGCAACCTGCCGACGCCATATTGTAAACACAGTACAGCTAAGCTAATAGCGTAACACAACACCACCAAACTAACCAGTTAACAAACTTTCATTGAAACCCCTAAATACGCTACAAATATTAGATTACAATTTTTTTAATATATTGTCTGCTTATTTTTTTGCAACAATAAATCACAAAGCTTTGAAATGTTAATCCTTTGAATTAAGCCAAGAGGTCAGTGTATGCTGTTTCAGTCTCCTATTGGTCACATGTCCTTTTGTCGTACAAGTTCTCGGTTCAGAGTTCACCAAAACGAAATTTCTTCGCATTAGCTTGCGTTTCCACTCTACTTCATTCAGATGCATTTGAATGAGAGTGAATGGAGCGCAAAGTGTAGTGTGATTGCCCCTTAACAAGACTCATGAACATAAACCATTGAGAACAAGACACATGGAACCAACCATGGAAGATGTCAAAATATACTTGTATAGCTTCCCAAACGATATCCTCATCCTATTCTGGTAGCATTGCGCTCCTTGACAAATCCATGAGAGTTGCCCTATGGTGGCCCACATCAAGTTGGAGGCAATCAGTCAGTATGGGATTACTAAGGCAGCACACAAGGAGACACCTGCATGCAACACAGCGCTTATTGACTTTAATGAGCTGATGCTTGTAAGAGAAAGATGTCACAGTTATTGTTTATTCTGTGCATGAAGGCATGCGCAGTACATTCACCAAATGTTGTTAGAATTTTTACAAATGACAGTAGACATTTTCATACATTACATGATGATTTATAGTGGATTTCAAAAGTCTGAGACCTTCCAACATTAAAAAGCTGAATTCCACTCACAATTTACATCATATGTTTCATATATAGTATTTTCAATTTTGAATTAATAATGTTAATTTACACATGATAGGATGATAGCAAGCGAGAGAAAGAGATTTGTCAAGAAGGACACAAGAAACACACTCAACCTTTTCAAAAACTTACAACCTTTTATTTCAAATATAAAGGGCACATTTCAGGTCTTCTCTCCTTTTGGAAATGTCATAGAGAGGTAGATTTGCACAGGGGCATTACAGGATCATCTCCAGGTGAATTATTTGCTCATATCCTTGCCTTAATAAATAAATCAATAGCTTCTTTTATGTTTTCTGAAGCCAAAACGTTTTTAAGTGTAATTTAAAACTAAAAAGTAAAGGCTGAAACTAATTCTACTTTCTGTAATTGATAATTTAATGTTTTAATAGTTCTTTGAAGGAGTCTTTTTTTTAGAAGCCAACATTATACTGCAATATAAATCTTTGAATGTGGCCCAAAACTGAATTAGACAACAGTAGGTTGACTTTTCTTGACCAAAAATCGGTTTGTTCTCACCGAAATTTGAAACACTATCCCCAGCAGTGTTTGGTGTAATGCATTACTATAATTACTGTAATTTAATTACTTTTTCATTTAAAGTATGTAAAAAAATGTAAAGTATTAAATGTAAAGTAAAGGTAAGTACTCTTCATTTTTAAGTAATGTAATTACTGTTACTTCTGATGTAATTATGTTAAATACTGTATAATCTATCGAACAATTGTAAATAAAACAATAATGAATTTAAAATAGAAATGTAATGTCTAATGTTAAAATATAAGTTTTCTAATTTAACGCTGCCCCTTAAATTCTTTGGCCAGTTCATGAATAATTTTTTTGATATTATATTATTTATTTGAATGAATTAAAAGAACAGATTCATGTCTATTCTGTACTTTTCATCTGGTCGAGGTTGATAAGGGTTTAATAAAATAATTAGTCATAAGTAATGCAATTACTTTTCAGAAGTTCAGAAGCGAGTTGTTTTTTTTAGCTGTACTGGCTGTAATACAATGAAGAGGATTGCATATTTTTTTAACTGTATCCCAAAACTCCAAATCCGCACCTAACCATCAGTTGGATAAAAATGTAATGTAAGGAAGATTGCAACCTCCAATTTGCGCTTTTCACTGATTATGCGAACGCTATTACTTCCTATTCTAATGCATGATACAAAACCAGGTCTCATACATTGCTGTCACAACACACTTACAGACATGCCACAAGGGAAGATAAACACCTTGGTGCCAATGAAAAATATGTCTGATAGGAGATGACGCTTCTCAGCCGGCATGTGGCCAATCCTAGGGTACTGGAACTCTTGGAAACAGCATACTGACTTCCTGTGTGATCATGTTGATGTTATAGACAGTCATGTCCTCTGTTGATGGAGATTTTCCTCAGCATTTAATGGAGTACCAGACAGTGATTAATCACATCAAATTCACTGAGATGTCATTCATGACTTTGGCTGCTCGGACAGCCAGACAATGAGATTATAGGGCTGTTGCGGGTGGCACAACTCAGTAATCGCCCAGCGTATCATCCAATGAATGACTCCACATGTATGCCTCCCTAACACTCAAATGTGTTATAGCTTTAGAGGTCTGTTGTTGAAGCTCTGTGCAGAGGGGTTACCAGGATATCATGTTTGGGGGGGCATTTGGCTTGTTTGGGGGGGCAACATAAACAATTGAAAAAATCGGTGCAAAATTAAGCTATACTACACACAATCTGTTTTAGTGCATATCTTTTTCTAAGCCAGGAACCCAGAGATAGGCACAGTGACTGTCTGACTGTGACTACTGCGCACTCTGGTTGTTAATGTGGTCCGGCAGCAGACTGACACACACCCAATAATGGCCAATAGAAAAGCAATAGGCTACATTTTTTTAATGAACGTTCTAGTTAGGACTGTTCGTTTTTTATTTAAGGGGCTACTGGAGGAGTTTTGAGATCTATAGTCAAAATAGACTTAGATAAATGTATTTAATTAAATACTACTATTTTTCACAGTCTCATTTTTACTTTAAGACCAGGGTAAAGCAAGGAAAAATAAATTTTACCTCAACAAGGTGGGATAATGAACGACTCTAGTCTCATTCGTGGAGGTGGAAAAACAAGTTCATTGTGAAATGCAATATTTATTGTATTAAAATTTAAATGCATAAGAAAAGGTATGAGTTTGCTGTTTTTGTCAATTTTAAGTTTTAATTTAAAATGTTTGCGATTTTAATATAAATACATGGTTAAATATTTTTCCACTTAATTGCTCGAGCAAATTAATATATACATCTGTATAGAAGTAATGCATTGAATACGTTGATTAAATTGGGTTTTAACGTGAATACGTCTATTAAAGAGTGTACATGTGTACAAAGAGAATCGCAATGCTGACAAAACGTTTTTTTTTAAATAAAAGTTGCTGATAACTTCTGGATTTGAAATAAAAAAAATTGTGAGTATGCCTATGTGTTTCTGGTACAGTACAGCCACGGATCAGTTAGCCTACAAAGTAACGCAGCATATGTGAAAGCATCTCGCGCTGCTCGTGCACCGCATACAGTGCACTGCACACTGCTTTCTCATCGCCGCACATTCTATCAGCTGCAGATCTGGCGCCTCGATCACTCCCCGAAAACTCGACGTACATTCACATCATATGTTAATGCAGCGGTAGAGTTACACTCACAGGACACTGCACTTATTCGCAATTACAAAAGTTAATTGTTTGCTCGTGCTTTAAAGCTCTACCAGGTAAACATTTCATTGGCGTTCTGTTCTGACATAATGCACTTTTTCTGAGCCCGTACGCCGAGCTCGCGCGCACTGTGAAACGGCATTGGATTTTTGTTGTGTCAGACCTCACTCATCTGCTAGCGATGGAAAAATATGCACAAAACAATCCACTTTTAAATTATAATTTATCATCAGATGGACAGATTATTTCTCAAATTCTCAGGGGAGGCAGAGTTTATTCTTGGGGAGGCACTGCCTCCCCCAGCCTTCCCCTAGACATGCCCCTGGCTCTGTGTATGAAATAAAAAAGAGGTAGCCTACATTTATTTTGTTTCTTATGGTTAAGGATAACAAATAGTATGAGGTGGTTTACACTGAGCACAAAGTACAACCGCAAATAAAGAGGTTGATATTTTAGCCAGCAGTTCTTGTTTTCGGGACAAGTCAGCGATCAGAGAAGGTCTTCATCATGGCTTACAGATGCTTTACCAGGAACCAGGTCATTCTGCTGAGAAAATGATTGTTCCTGCAATAATGAGCCTTTTCCAGGTCTGAGTCTGCCAGTTTTAAAGCATATTATGGCTTCTGTTCATCCAGTGTGGTCTGAAAAGTTGGCCCTCGGCACCAGTTTTTGAACTTCTCAGTCAGCTTTGTGTTCTGATTTTTTGGAAATTATTTATTTTATTTATAAGAATGTGCTATCATGCACTAGTGGGATGGCACTTTCTTGTTTTCCTTAAGCCAGTTGACCCAGAATGCATGGATTGACATAAAATAGGGCTTTCTAATGTAGCTCTGCAATCCTCAGAAATACCCAGTGGAATATATCCCTTTAACCCTTAAAATTCTTTAAATCCTGTCACTGCTAGGCCAAAGCCCAGGCTGACTTGTTCTTTTTATGTACTCTGTCTCTTTCTCAACATTCGCAGGATTGTTCAGCAGAGACTCAGAGTCATGCGAGACGCCTGGCTGTGCGCAAAAGCTGAGGAGATTCAATCTTTCGCTGACAGTAACAACACCAAGTGCCTCTATTATGCACTCAAGCAGGTCTATGGTCCGCAACACAGGAACTCCATCTCTCCTGCACCTAGATGGAACAACACTCCTTACGGAGAAGGACAAAATACTTGAAAGGTGGGTCGAACACTACAGTGCGGTCCTCAATCGCCCATCATGCATAAATGAGGAGGCAATTGCGAGATTGCCTCAAGTTGAAATAAACCAGTCCTTGGCTGTTCTACCATCCACTGAGGAAACTGTTCTACCATCCACTGAGGTTTGTGATTCATACTTTAATGAATCACAAACATTTATCAAATTGGCATATCAGATGAAACTGGAGACTTTAGTCATTTGACTCAAACAGGTTTCAACTTAAAACTTAACGAGATTTCTTACCAGATGTAGTTTTGTTGGCGTTTCTCCCAAACACAAACTCTGCTGTGATCGGTGCCATATTGTTTTGTCACATGACTTTGTGCATCGAAAGTGTAACCCCTGATATCAGTTGGTTTAAATTAAATTATATTATGCATAGCGTACAGCAGGGTCAAAAAACAATGTCCACACAGGAGGACACACGGTCGAATGAGGTTTAACACGAAGTCAAAATGTATCCCAAGTGCATTGTAATTCATTTTGGATAAAACATCTGTTAAAAGCATAAATGTAAACTGCAAATATAGATGTAAAATGTTGTACCGTTGCTCAAAAGGTTCTATGTTTTATTCTAGCTAAGGATGGTTTTTAATTTTATACTTCTCTTGACCTCTGAGTCTTCATGTTGTACTTACTACTTCGTAAGCTGTCCTACATTGCATGATTCCTGCTTGAATTCAAAACAAAATATATAAAAAAAAGTTGTGATCATTTTGTACTTGTGGCTTAGAACATGTCTTTGGCAATGTTTGGCTGTGGAGCTGTTTGGTCTAGTGTTCGATTCCTGCAGAGCAGGGTTTTAAAATATTTACTTTTTGTCATCTGAGTCTTGTATGAGTATACTGTACTACATTTTGGAATTCTTGCTTCAATTCAATATTGCTTTGCATTAAAAATACTAAGCTATCTTTTCATACTCTTAGCTTGTAATTTATATATTTTTTGGCATAGTTGAGATGTATAATCTGTGTGGCCTAGTGGGTAGAACATTGGACTATGGCTAAAAAGGGTATAAGTTCAAATCTGATAAATAATGCTTACTAAAAGAAAAAAGAAAAAAAGAATTGTACTAATGGTGAAAACAAATTACGAATAAGCCTGAGAAAAAATAATGTTTTAAGAGATGATTTAAATATAGATAGAATAGTGGATGATCTAATAAAAAGAGGTAGGGTGTTCCAAAGCATTGGAGCCTGAAATGAAAAGGCCCTATCACCTTTGGTTTTTAAGCGTGACTTTGGAACAGTCAATAGCACCTGAGAGGAGGATCTGAGCATTCTCTGAGAAGAGTAGGGACGAAGAAGATCCAAAATATAAGCAGGAGAAGGTCCATGCAATGCTTTAAAAACAAATACTAAAATCTTAAAATCAGCTCTGAATTGAACAGGTAACCAATGAAGTGATACCAACAAAGGCATAATATGCTCCCTCTTTTTTGTCCCATTAAAAAATGGGCTGCGGCAGCAGTACCAGCTGTAGACGTGAGAGTGAAGACTGGTTTATTCCGCCATACAGAGCAAAGAAAATACCTTTCACTAAAGGTTCTCCTCCCGGCCTTCCATCGGGGGGACGGAGTGGTCTGCTTACTAGCTTGGGAGAAAACGTCTCATTCCCTGGGTCGTCCATCTCAGGAACGCTTCCGGGTCCTCAAGGACTTTCGTGAGACGGGGGGTATGCACTTCCTGCAGAGTGCTTGAAGCTGGGGCTGAGAGCTGGGCCTAGGTTGAAGCGGAGCTGCCTGATGTTTGGAAGCCACAGGGGGATGCCCTCAGCAAGCAGACGAAGCACGGCCCGCGCTGGTATGGCGGCAAGACATGATGTGGCCTCTGTCTGTTTCTTCACCCCTGAGAACTGATGGGCGAAGTCGTCAATGGTGTTGCCGAATAGACCGAGCTGGGAGATGGGAGCATTGAGAAAGCGTCCAAGTCCAGGCATAGATGACGCTTCTGGACCACGAGGGTGGCCATCGCCCGTCCAAGTGCCGGTGCTGTGATCTTCATCAACTCGTCATGCACTTCCAGAAAGAAAGAAAACGGGGGGTGGGTGCATGGCTGTGAGCTCTCTGATGCAGTGGCGAAATCATCATTAAGTCGAGAAATTCGACCGCATCCAGGAACTACACAGGGGCGGAAAGACATCTTTAAAAAGACGCATCCTGAAAAGGACGTTCAACGCCAGCTGTGTATTGCTCGTTTAGAGAAAATAAACTCTTTTTAGGAAAATAATCTCTTTTAGAAGCGCTGTCAAAGCGCCCAGGGGCAAAGCTGCACAGTTATGCAGAGAAGGAGAAAGCCGCTGATATGCGCCATAGATCCAACAGCATACACTCTGTAGAGATCAGCTGTAGAGATCAGCTGATCACACAACCTCTCGGGCTCAGAAGGAAAAATCTGAAAGGACAGACTCATTTCCCTCCCTTTATACACGTATGTCCGGGGGCGGGACATACAAATTCTGTCTGGCCTTTTCTCAAGTTCAGAGATGAGCAAGGCTCTCAAGAGAAACTCCTAGTGTCGCTTCTTCGACACAACGTCAAAGTGAGCGACAGACGGGGAACTACTAAATAAGGCTCATTATCGTTGCCCACGGGAGTTAAACGATAAATGTAATAGCCTCTCACAAGTCTCGCTGTTGGAAGAAATTATGCATACATGCACCAGGAAAACAATTATAAGCATGCAGTTCTGCTACCTGTCAATCATGCTTTCAATAAATACATAGAAATGAATTCATAATGCTTTTAGAAATACACAGCAATGGGCCTGTTTCAATTTTTTTTATTTCTCATTGCTTGCCATTGCTGCTGTGTGCATGTAACCTGAGACACTGGGGCAGCAGGTTGTTGGCTGCTAAACATTAAAATGAAAGAATAAGGTATCACCCTATTCTTTTCTCAAGACAGGTCTGTGGATTGGTTTGCTGTACGAGCAGAATAAAAAAATAGTACATTTACTAAATATACCATGAGACTTAATTCCATCCGCTGAGCTAAGATACGAGCACCAGAATGATTAAATGAGCGACCTCAGTGTGTCTTCTCTGACCAATGCATTGACAGCAGCAGGCCTTTTGAAGAGAGGAAAATTAACTATTATGTGCAATGTTAACAGTCACTCTATGTGGTAAATGATCAGCAGCAGGGATCAATCAGTCTGCAATTCTAAATTTGAGGATAATTTTATTTCAGATAAAAGAAAAATATTATCTCTAAATGGACACAGAATTGGATGCCTTGATCAACATGCTGTGTAAATTAACGTATTCTACACTAATACTGATCCAACTTGATCATATGATAGACTGTTTAGTCAAACGCTGTGAATAAATGAATACATTGTTTTCTAAATCGGTATTTGCTTCTGGTTTTCCAGTAAAATATGTAAACATCCTTAAAACAAGATACAGAACAATTAAATTATTAAGTCTTGTTTTTTTTAACAAAATTGACTTAGTAAAAACTGCCAATTGCTCCTAGGGGAAAAGTTAAATAATAATAATAAAACAAAAAATGTAAGCACATTTATTTTAGAATTTTGGCAGAAGTTACTAAATTATATTGCCCCATATTTCAGCTGGGAAACTCCCACCCCTGACAGATGCTCAAAGTGCTCAAAGTGTCCTGTATTGCATTGTGTGCTGTTTTAAAGCCTTAAGCCCCCTGGATGGATGACCGAAGACTTGGAGGGGACCAACCCCTGAAATGTACTTTTATTGCATATTTTGTAAATGAAAATGAATGGTAATTAAGGTTAATATTCTGCCTAACAACTCCTTTTTGTATTCCTCAGAACAGAAAGTTTGGAACAACATAAGGGTGAGAAAATAATTTTTAAATTCACTTAAATATATCAAATATTTAAGTGAATTTGATATAGGCAACTTTTAAAAAAACATGGCATAACTTTCTGTGAAAGGGTGCCCTATATTATTATTTTTTGTGAACAAGTTTGGAAGTAATTAAGTTGCTGTTTCCTGAGCTTGCCTTGGTTTATTTAATAGTAAATATTTTCAACCATCTGTCAACATCTAATTGTTTAATATTTGTGTAAGAATGTCAGTAATAATCTACTAAATGTCAATTATCAGACCAATAACTGATGGTCATTTGATGCTATTTGTTCTTGTATACAGTACAATTATTGGCGGCAAGTCATATTTGTATTTGGTTTATGGTAAAACATTGGCAAATCCAGAGGCTACTAGCCTTCTGCTCTGTCATCACTCTCATTAATCTGTCTCTCCCTCACTGTGAAACATTTGTATCTTCTAATTACTCTGAACAGTGGCAAGAATGACCTTTATAGGTCAAGACTCTGCTACACAGGATCATTGGAGAAAGTTATGGCAGGCGGGGGCACTTGTGATAATTATCAAAGATATTTGTGCATGCATCTTTGTGTGTGTACACAATTCGTTGTCATGTTTTGTGTTTGTGTGTTTGTGTGTGTGCCACAATGAAATACAGTATACTGTGGTCCAAATGTCTGACCACTGGTAAAAATGATTCTATTAAGCATTTTAGGAAAATTCTGCAAATTCACTAAACAGTTGCAAGATTTTAGCAAAAAACGTAGCGAATTGTTAGTCATTAACCAGCTACGATTCAGTTTAACCATGCTGTAGTGCTGCAACATTGCAAATTACATCATTGTCATTCTTTTCAGCACAGACATGCCTTCTTTCTATGTAAATTACTGTAGGTTTATTAAAGATTTGCCTGCCGCAATTATCATTGACTGTTACTGCCTGTGAAAAGAAGGTGGTAACCTAAATTTAGTTTGAAAGATAAGTTTTTGTACATTTTCTTGTGATCATGGCAACAGCAATTCATCAAATGATGATGAAGTCAAGTCAATTTTATTTGTATAGCGCCTTTCACAACACACATCATTTCAAAGCAGCTTTACAGAAGATCAGCATTAACGGACGATAAAACTGTAATGTGTATAATGTCGATGAATCATCATTGTGCAATTAGATAAAATACGATTGTTAATCATGTTTAAAAATAAGTAATTAAATAATAACTGTATTAATAACCCCAGTGAGCAAGCTGAAAGCGACTGTGGCAAGGAACACAAATCTCCATAAAATTTTGATTAATGGAGAAAAATAACCTTGGGAGAAACAAGACTCACTGTGGGGGCCAGTTCCCCTCTGGCTAACATCATGAATATAATGTAAATATTACTTATGTATAGTTCAAGTCATGGTTTAAATTATTAAACAAAGTGTTAAGGGTCAGTGTTTAAACATCGATTTTGCTTGAAGATGATGTAACGTTACATCCATCGAGAGTCAAATTGTAGTGATACAACATGGCGCCGCAGATGGCCGCCTCGGTGTGGAGCTCTTCAATTCTTTTGTTGTTTTTGTTAGTTTGTCCTGTGTTTAGCAATCTTTTACCAATCAGTTTTACCAGGGACGAACTGCTGAACATTCGGCAGCACATACCAGATAATCTTTTCCCGGTTTTTCAATATTCGGACGTTTTGCTGGACATTTTAGTTGGAGGCGCTGCTGTGTTGTTTAGATGCGCTACGAGACGCAGGCGAGGGAGACGAGCTGGCGCGCTGGTTAAACTCCGTCAGCGCGGCGTTCGAACAGCACTGCCGAGCATTCATCTCGCAAGTCTCCGCTCTCTTCCCAACAAAACGTACGGACTACATCTCCTCACACATACTAATAAGGACTTTTCAAACTCTGCTGCACTGTGCTTCACTGAAACCTGGCTGAGTGAAGCCATTCCGGACAGCGCATTACATCTGCCGGGCTTCCAGCTGTTCAGAGTGGATCGCATCGCGGAGTTAACGGGGAAAACGAGAGGCGGTGGAAAGTTGGTGTACAGATGTAACAACACTAAAGAGGATGTGCTGTCCTAATCTGAAAGCGCTCTTTATTAACTGTAAGCCGCTCTACTCGCCGCGGGAGTTTTCTTCGTTTATTCTGGTGAGTGTTTACATTTCTCCTAACGCGTCTGGGAACTTAGTGCTGCAACAGCTGGCTGATCAAATCACAGACACAGAACAACAATACCCGGACTCAGTCATTATTATTCTTGGGGACTTTAACAAAACAAATCTCACACGCGAACTGCACATTACATGCCCCACCAGAGACAGGAATATATTGGATCACTGCTATACAACATTAAAGGATGCATATCGCTCTGTCCCACGTGCAGCTTTGGGACTCTCTGATCACTCTCTGGTTCATCTTCTCCCGACCTACAGGCAGAAATTAAAATCAACAAAGCCAGTTGTAAGGACTATAAGGAGATGGACTATTGAAGCAGAGCTGGAACTACAAGCCTGCTTTGACTGCACTGATTGGAGTGTTTTTGAAGCTGCAGCTACAGACCTGGACATCATATATCAGTTTCTGTGAGGATATGTGCATCCCTACTAGGATATTTTTGTCATTCAACAATGATAAACCATGGTTCACAGGAAAACTCAGACAGCTTCGTCATGCCAAAGAGGAGGCTTACGGGGTGGGGATAGAGTCTTGTATAATCAGGCCAGGAACACACTGAATAAGGAAATCAGAGTGGCTAAAAGAAGCTACTCTGAGAAGCTGAAAAGCAAGTTTTCAGCTAACGACCCTGCATCAGTGTGGAGTGGCCTGAAACAACTTACTTATTACAGGAGTCCTACCCCCAACCCTGTGGCGGACCAACGACTGGCTGACGACCTGAATGTGTTTTACTGCAGATTTGAAAGGCCCGATTTCACACCCCACATGCACTCGGACCTTCATTTCACACAACCATTAACACCTCCTGCAACCCCCTCCTCCCCTCCTGCTACACTACCTGCACTCAAGATCTGTGAGGACGATGTGTGCCGTGTCTTTCGGAAGCAAAGGACAAGGAAGGCTCCAGGACCAGATGGCATCTCACCAGCTTGCCTTCGTTCCTGTACTAACCAACTGGCCCCCATCTTCACTCAGATCTTCAATAGATCACTGGAGCAGTGTGAAGTCCCATGCTGCTTCAAACACTCAGTTATTTTCCCCGTCCCTTAGAAACCTAAAATCACAGGACTTAATGACTACAGACCTGTCGCCCTGACATCTGTGGTCATGAAGTCATTTGAGAGACTGGTGTTGGCCCACCTGAAGGACATCACTGGACCCTTTCTAGATCCCCTTCAATATGCTTATCGAGCAAACAGGTCTGTGGATGATGCAGTCAACATGGGTTTGCATCATATCCTGCAACATCTGGACAGACCGGGGATATACGTAAGGATCCTTTTTGTGGACTTCAGCTCGGCTTTCAACACAATCATACCATATATACTCCAGACTAAGTTAATCCAACTCCCTGTTCCCACCTCTACCTGTCAGTGGATTACCAGCTTTCTGACGGACAGGCAGCAGCTTGTGAGGCAGGGAAAATTCACTTCCACCACATGTACCATCAGCACTGGTGCCCCCCAGGGATGTGTGCTCTCCCCACTACTCTTCTCCCTGTACACCAATGACTGCACCACCAAGGACCCCTCTGTCAGGCTCCTGAAGTTTGCAGACGACACCACTGTCATCGGCCTCATCCGAGATGATGATGAGTCTGCATATAGAAAGGAGGTTGAACGGCTGGCTTTCTGGTGCAGTCAAAACAACCTGGAGCTGAACACGCTCAAAACAGTGGAGATGATTGTGGACTTTAGGAGGAACACCCCAACACTGACCCCCCTCTCCATTCTCAACAGCACTGTGGCAGCAGTGGAGTCATTCAGGTTCCTGGGCACTACCATCTCACAGGACCTGAAGTGGGAGATACACATCGACTCCATTGTGAAAAAGGCCCAGCAGAGGTTGTACTTCCTTTGCCAGCTGAGGCAGTTCAACCTGCCACCAGTGCTGCTGAAACAGTTCTACTCAGCAGTCACTGAGTCTGTCCTCTGCACTTCAATAACTGTCTGGTTTGGTGCAGCTACGAAATCAGACATCAGAAGACTACAAAGGACAGTTCGGTCTGCTGAGAGGATTATTGGTTGCCCCCTGCCCCCCCTTCAAGAACTATACACTTCCAGAGTGAGGAAAAAGGCTGGTAAAATCACTCTGGACCCCACTCACCCAGCCCACTACCTTTTTGAACTGTTGCCTTCTGGCCGGCGCTTCAGAGCTCTGAACACCAGAACCGCCAAACACAGGAACAGTTTTTTCCCTCAGGCCATCCATCTAATGAACAATTAAATTGCCCCATTGAGCATTAATTATGTGCAATACACAGTTTAATTTAAATTTTAATTTATATTATCCAACATATCCACTTCTGCCATTACTTACATTTCTCTGTACATAATATACAGGTTTTTGTTCTTTATATAACAGATTGTATTAGATTTGCACTACGTGTGTGTATGTGGGTATGTATGAAGGTGAGTGTATGTACGTATATGTATAATTATTTATTTTGTGTTCTTTTTTGTTTTTAATTACCTATGTCTTGCTGCTGTTTTTGGTATTGTTTGTATTGTTGTTGACTGGAAGCTCCTGTCACCTAGACAAATTCCTTGTATGTGTAAGCATACTTGGCAATAAAGCTGATTCTGATTCTGAATTATATTGTAGTGGCTTATTTTTTGAGTTTTTTGGTCCAATAATTAGTACCTCTGTTTTGTCAGAATTGAGTAGAAGGACATTTCTGGCCATCCAATCTTTTATTTCATGAAGTGACAGAGCAAAGCATTATAACCTGTCGTATATCCAGTTTCATGGTGTAGACAAGCGATTTAAGCATCATAAAGAGCTGATTCCCTCGATCACCCTCATGATGTATATACTCACAGCTGTAATCAAGCTACAGTCTACAAAGTGATTTTGTTCAGAAGCAGCAGCATGTCTCTCTTTTCTCAGATGCTGCATATTTCCAACAGCTGCAGCATAGTGTCTAATGCCAAGCAGCAGCAGCGTGCGTGCGTAAAGCAGATCTAGTCTGCCAAGACCAAATCTACTCCAATGTCATTAATTAACATTAATGAAATCTTTTCTAAACTACTCAGAGAGTTATCCTAAAGGAAATTTGTATGCCAATCAACCAGCCTGATCTCATGAAAATTATGTGACTGTGAGGAAAATTTTTTCAAAATGATATTAGATGATTCCTTGCACACATTGCAGCACATTGAATTGCGCTAAAAGCGATATAAAAAACATACCTCCCTATAGCCAACTTTAAACCTAAACCTAACAGTGTCATATAAAGCAAATATGAGGTAAAAAACAAAAACAAAAAACAGATGAGGTTTTAAAGGTTAATGATCTATCGAGTTTCAAATCAACAAAACCTACCTCACTACCCTAAACCAAAACCTAAGCGATTGTGTCAAAAAAGCAAATGTGAGATGAAAAATACAATTGCTGAAACAACCACGACTTTTTGTGGTGCTTCTATGACACTTTTTAGGACTCTTCAGTACTCCCGAATCTCTCATTATAATATTTTGTTCCTTCACTTCACAAACACAATTTGATCATGTTCAAACCAGCTTATTAATTTAGTTGGTTATGTAATGCATTAAAATATATCATCTTACAAGTCATGCACTATAGTAAAAGGGATTAGATGTTATAACATACAGTATGTGGCAATGTGTGAGAAACAGGGTGATAAATGTTTATGAACTGACAACAATTTTCTTCATGATTTGTGTGAAAGTGAACAAAATCATTTGTTATTGTAGCGCATCTAGTGTTCATTTCTCCAGGAAAGTGTTGTGATGCCGTGAAATGTATAACTAATTATATGATTCTATGAGTTTTCTCTGCATATTAAACTGGGATAGGAGAAAGTAATTTTACCAAATTACACATTTTGGGCCCTATTTTAAGAGCGTTAGCATTAAGCGCAGCACTATGCCATAAGTCATAAGTCAGTGGGCATGGCCATGACATTTTGGTATTTTCGTGCATTCATGTGCTGAGTCTAGGTTTGATGAAATTTTATGCGCAATGTGCAAATTGGCTGAATTAGGTGCAGTTTAATTCTGAAGTTTTTTCAGGTTATTCCACCATCTGCATTCTATTATATAATTAATTCCCTTAAGCACCAGCGATATAAACCAAGACAGCACATTCATAAGAAGCTGGTAGTGTGAATGGACTGTATGCCATGAATAAGAAGAACTGAAAATTAAATTCTTTTGTGCATTAAAATGCGTCCTTGATGATTGTTGGGCATTTTTCTATGACAGTGTCATGCTCCTTTTATACACATGAAAAATATGATTCTCCTCAAAATTTGGATGTGGGCTCCATTAAATTACAGAGAATGTATGAATTATTAATCCTTTTCATCTACTGATACACAGGGCTGGGGAGTAATGAAAAACATGTAATGGGAATAAATATTTAAAATACAAAATAAAAGTAACTATATTCCACTACAGGTACAATTTAAATAATTGGTATTTAGAATACAGTTTTGATTACTGAAGAGATTACTTTGCATTTTATTGACATTTGTTTCATTTAATATTTAGTCCTTTCAGATGGAAAACATTTATACATATAAATTATGCGATGATGAGCGGTGAAACAATTTTTTATATTGTAACATTCATACGAGCAGTTGCTCCTCAGTTTGAAGTAAGTTTTAAGCAGAAGAAACAGAAATAAACTTATGCTAAGTTAAAATGCTATTTCTAGCTATTTTAACCCCACAGTGTCACCACTGCACAGGGGATCTCCGCGAGACACTAAGGAGTGTGGCTGTGTGCTCTGAGTGTGTGTGTGTGTGTGTGTGTGTGTGTGTGTGTGTGTGTAGGTGAAGTACATGAAGAGTTTGAAGGGGCAGCAACATCTGTCAATTTGTAGAAGTTGTCAGGATGACAGCTACACGCACACGTATACACACACCCAGTATTAATTAGCTCATTCTTCATGTCATACAGCATTAACGTTTTGGTTACTGTCATAATCTCCGTTCCCTGATTGAGGGAACGAGACGTTGTGTCAATGTAGTGACACTAGGAGTTGCTTTTGGGAACCCCAAACACCTCTGATCTTTGAGAAAAGGCCAATGGGAATTGGCGAGTGGAATTTGCATGTTTAAAAGGAGCTGGCTCGCAAACACTGATTCAGGTTTTGCGCTGAGGAGCCGAGACAGGATCCCAGACATTTCAGCGGGTAGCTCAGCATTGTGGCAAGAGGGACACAGCGTCTCATTCCCTCCATCAGGGAACGGAAGTTACGACAGTAACCAAGACGTACCCTATCTGTCACTCACTCGACGTTGTGTCGATGTAGTGTCACTAGGGTTCCTTATACGAAATGCCACAACCAGCTGAACTCTGTTACGTGGACTGGCAGTGCAGCTGAAAGACACCGCAGAGACCACATCCTGCCCGATGGGGAAGTAACGTGTGGAGAATACGTCACATGGACTTACCGACCGGCAATATCGCATGTGGAAGAAGTCCCACGGTAGGTCCTACCCGGAGGGGAGGATCTCTACAAAAATGGTGACCGGTGGCAGAGGGAGCTCTGCCCAATGAAGATGCGGATTTACCAGCAGGGAAACCGTATCTCGGAAAATATATGTAATAAATGTATTACTTATCACATATTCTGAATGCAATTAATTGTTCAAAATAACACATTAATTTGACAGCTTTAGTATTATTGTATCAGAGCAAGCAAAGGCTCGTGATTAGTGTGTAGTGGAGTGGGAAAAGGCACACACGTGAAGGTAATGTAAAGTTAAGTTGAACTGTCAGATGTGTTAATGCTGATGAGGGCTAGTTCTTGCACTCAGAAATTATGCTGTCATTTTTTCTTAGTTACAAGGTGCAACCTTGACAGTGGTAAAGGCAGAGAGATTCATGTTCCTCTATTTTAGCTGCAGGGCCTCCTGCAGGTTGGCCACGCATACATGTTTGAGCTTGTTTATTCCAAACCTAGATGGGCAACACCTACATGTGTTAGTTAAGTTACAAATGTCAAACTTTCAGTTAATTTTTTGGTGTTTCTTGTGGACATTTAAAAAATTTTCTGTCAATCATTTATATGAAACAGCAGATATATGGAAGTGACGGTGAATGGTGGAAATGTTGTGTACACGTGTGCTGGTTAGAATGTGAGAACAGACATTGTGCAAGAGACCTCCTGGTTTTGTTCATCAGTTGAGAATTCTTTGGGATGATTATTTATTTTCTTTGTTTTCTTGAGACATACATTTCTCATATTTCATCTCTAGCATGCTATTCACTGGCACATTTGGCTCCTTGTTGAGCTAGAACACTAACTTTGATAAAACTATTAGAGGCAAAATTGTTGGTCTTTGTGGGCTGTGGGACATTCATATTTCACATTTGTGAAATAATGTTCACACAATAAATTCAATGGCTTATATTTGTTTCATCGTTTAGATTATCAAAAAAGTAATATTTTTTTTTAAGTTTAATATAGAAGGTCTGGGACGAGGCTAAAATATTAAAATCTACACATACATTATAAGGAATTTTAAAAGCAACAAAATGATTGATGATGGTGTGTAAAAAGTTTCTAAGACAGTTTTAATATGATCTTTATTAACCAAGAAAAATTTGAAATCTGTCAATTCTATTAAAATCAACCCCTGGGACATAAAAGTGCTATAGTTGAAAATACACCCGTTTAGAGCTAACATAGCATATTTTTAGACATGTAATGTGAACATTTAGTGAATTTCTAAAAATGGAAGATCAAGTGGGCTACCCAAAGTAAATAACTACAACCAGTTATGTTATGTTATTATCCAAATTGTAGCCATCTCAATATGCTGAATTTCTTAGTGGCTATTTTCTGCCCTGTGTACTTTGAAGTAAATTAATCAAAGTTATGCTCTATCCAGGGGCGTGTTGAGATGGGTGGCATGGGGTGGCCCTGGCCACCCCTAGAATTTGATTGACCACCCCAGGTGCCACCCCAAATTCTGAAGTATCATTGGTAATTTCCCATATCAGAAGAGGACCTTCAATACAACCAGGTAGAACCATGTTGGTTTAAATCTGAGCGGGAAGCAGTGTCAAGAAATGACTTGGACTTGGGGGAAACACTGCGAACAGATAATAAAATATAGCCTAAACATGCACTGTAGATAGCGCTGAATGTCACATGATCCATGTGCTTTTTCCACTGTACTATATGAGGTGCCCCTAGGGACATTATTCAGAACTACCATGCACATACACATATGAAACTAAATTCATTCACATACTATACTGAAATGCTCACACACACACAAGTGAAAAGCTCTCACACACCCAACTGAAACGCGCTCACACACACAACTGAAATTATTACGCTCACACACACAAGTGAAAAGCTCTCACACACGCAACTGAAACGCTCTCACACACACAACTGAAATTATTACGCTCTCACACACACAAGTGAAAAGCTCTCACACACGCAACTGAAACGCTCTCACACACACAACTGAAACGCTCTCACACACACACACAACTGAAACGCTCTCACACACACAACTGAAACGCTCTCACACACACAACTGAAACGCTCTCACACACACACAACTGAAACGCTCTCACACACACAACTGAAATGCTCTCACACACACAACTGAAATGCTCTCACACACACAACTGAAATGCGCTCTCACACACACAAGTGAAACGCGCTCTCACACACACAACTGAAATGCGCTCACACACACAACTGAAACGCTCTCACACACACACACAACTGAAACGCTCTCACACACACAACTGAAATGCTCTCTCACACACACAAGTGAAACGCGCTCTCACACACACAACTGAAACGCTCTCACACACACACACACAACTGAAACGCTCTCACACACACAACTGAAATGCTCTCACACACACAACTGAAATGCGCTCTCACACACACAACTGAAATGCGCTCTCACACACACAAGTGAAACGCGCTCTCACACACACAACTGAAATGCGCTCACACACACACACAACTGAAATGCTCTCACACACACAACTGAAATGCTCTCTCACACACACAAGTGAAACGCGCTCTCACACACACAACTGAAATGCGCTCACACACACAACTGAAACGCGCTCTCACACACACAAGTGAAATGCGCTCACACACACAACTGAAATGCGCTCACACACACAACTGAAACGCCTCACACACACAACTGAAATGCGCACACACACAACTGAAATGCGCCACACACACAACTGAAACGCTCTCACACACACAACTGAAACGCTCACACACACACAACTGAAATGCGCTCACACACACAACTGAAATGCTCACACACACAACTGAAACGCCTCACACACACAACTGAAATCGCTCACACACACAACTGAAATGCGCTCACACACACAACTGAAATGCGCTCACACACACAACTGAAATGCGCTCACACACACAACTGAAATGCGCTCACACACGCAACTGAAACGCGCTCTCACACACACAAGTGAAATGCTCTCATACATACAACTAAAATGATTACACTCTCACACACACAGCTGAAAAGCATTTCAGTATGTTGTATGAAAGCATTTCAGTATGTTGTATGAAAGCATTTCAGTATGTTGTATGAAAGCATTTCAGTATGTTGTATGCAAGCATTTCAGTTGTGTGTGTGAGAGCATTTCAGTTGTGTGTGTGAGAGCATTTCAGTTGTGTGTGTGAGAGCATTTCAGTTGTGTGTGTGAGAGCATTTCAGTGAAACGAAGCACATTTCAGTTGAAACGGAAGGTGGTTAAAGTACCCACTCCACTCCAGTTGGTGGCAGTAGTGTATGGCGTTTAATTTTGGACAAAACAGCGCAAGCGCAAAAACACAGCGCGCAAGTGAATTTCAACAGTGTGAGCACCATGACACAGCTCGCACGTAAAATTTAAACCTGCAGAACTTGCAAATCACAAACTCGAGCACAAAAATATGATTGTGCACACAAATTAACAAGTCCCACACACGCGCGAGTTTTTCTGCACGCGCGCAGAACTGTACACACGCGCGAGTTCTTTTCTGCACACGCACGAGTTCCATACAATGGGAAGCCAAACAAAGCAAAAGTGGGACGAGACAGCGGGGGTTTACAGAGCTCGCACCGCGCTGACATGTCATCTGCGCGGTTCAATGGTCCGAGCAGCGCGGCCAGTTCGTCAGCGCAGCGCGGACGTGTTTCCTAGCGACACCCAATGGGCAGCGCGGCGCGAACAATCCTCAACAGCGCTGCGCTGACCAATTTAAACAGCGCAGCGCAAACCTTACATGCAAATTAATGTACAATAAAGAAACCCCTCCTTCCTTACCAAAAATTGGTTCTCTGCTGAAATTTAGCAGTTTTTCCCTACAGAAGACAAAGAAGAAGAAAGACAACATGAAAATGCATACATTTCTTATGTTTAATAGTGTTAGTAAAGAGTAGTGTTGTGCGTCGATACCCTACTTTGAAGAACTGCACATATGTATAGAGGCTACGGAAAGAGCTGTACAAAGCAGAAACTTCAATGACTTTCAATATCGTAGTCGTCTTGAGGAGCACGCCAACCTTCTGCTAAGGTCATTCTAAAACATTAGATATATATATCACAACACTACTCTTTACTAACACTATTAAAGATAATAAACATAAGAAATGTATGCATTTTCATGTTGTCTTTCTTCTTCTTTGTCTTCTGTAGGGAAAAACTGCTAAATTTCAGCAGAGAACCAATTTTTGGTAAGGAAGGAGGGGTTTCTTTATTGTACATTAATTTGCATGTATGGTTTGCGCTGCGCTGTTTAAATTGGTCAGCGCAGCGCTGTTGAGGATTGTTCGCGCCGCGCTGCCCATTGGGTGTCGCTAGGAAACACGTCCGCGCTGCGCTGACGAACTGGCCGCGCGGCTCGGACCATTGAACCGCGCAGATGACATGTCAGCGCGGTGCGAGCTCTGTAAACCCCCGCTGTCTCGTCCCACTTTTGCTTTGTTTGGCTTCCCATTGTATGGAACTCGTGCGTGTGCAGAAAAGAACTCGCGCGTGTGTACAGTTCTGCGCGCGTGCAGAAAAAACTCGCGCGTGTGTGGGACTTGTTAATTTGTGTGCACAATCATATTTTTGTGCTCGAGTTTGTGATTTGCAAGTTCTGCATGTTTAAATTTTACGTGCGAGCTGTGTCATGGTGCTCACACTGTTGAAGTTCACTTGCGCGCTGTGTTTTTGCGCTTGCGCTGTTTTGTCCAAAATTAAACGCCATACACTACTGCCACCAACTGGAGTGGAGTGGGTACTTTAACCACCTTCCGTTTCAACTGAAATGTGCTTCCGTTTCCACTGAAATGCTCTCACACACACAACTGAAATGCTCTCACACACACAACTGAAATGCTCTCACACACACAACTGAAATGCTCTCACACACACAACTGAAATGCTTGCATACAACATACTGAAATGCTTGCATACAACATACTGAAATGCTTTCATACAACATACTGAAATGCTTTTCAGCTGTGTGTGTGAGAGTGTAATCATTTTAGTTGTATGTATGAGAGCATTTCACTTGTGCGTAGTGAGAGCGCGTTTCAGTTGTGCGTGTGTGAGCGCATTTCACTTGTGTGTGTGAGAGCGTTTCAGTTATGTGTGTGAGCGCATTTCACTTGTGTGTGTGAGAGCGCGTTTCAGTTGTGTGTGTGAGCGCATTTCAGTTGTGTGTGTGTGAGCGCATTTCAGTTGTGTGTGTGAGCGCATTTCAGTTGTGTGTGTGAGACGCATTTCAGTTGTGTGTGTGAGAGCTGCGTTGTCAGTTGTGTGTGTGTGAGAGCACATTTCAGTTGTGTGTGTGAGCGCGATTTCACTTGTGTGTGTGGAGAGCTGTTTCAGTTGTGTGTGTGAGCGCATTTCAGTTGTGTGTGTGAGAGCGTTCAGTTGAGCGTTTCAGCTTGTGTGTGTGTGAGAGCGTTTCAGTTGTGTGTGTGAGAGCGTTTCAGTTGCGTGTGTGAGAGCTTTTCAGTGTGTGTGAGAGCGTTTCAGTTGTGTGTGTGAGAGCGTTTCAGTTGCGTGTGTGAGAGCTTTTCACTTGTGTGTGTGAGAGCGTAATAATTTCAGTTGTGTGTGTGAGAGCGTTTCAGTTGCGTGTGTGAGAGCTTTTCACTTGTGTGTGTGAGCGTAATAATTTCAGTTGTGTGTGTGAGCGCGTTTCAGTTGGGTGTGTGAGAGCTTTTCACTTGTGTGTGTGTGAGCATTTCAGTATAGTATGTGAATGAATTTAGTTTCATATGCGTATGTGCATGGTAATTCTGAATAATGTCCCTAGGGGCACCTCATATTACTAAACTTTCCCTTCACTGCCCCCTAGGCAGGAAGGGATTGTATTTGCTTTGAACGGCACATGTCAAGGTAATCAAATAGCCAAAAAATGTGTCCCCTTCCTAATATCAATCCTCTGACACCGTCAGTAAAATCACGTTCCAACGAGCCATGTGATGACCTAAATGTTAATACGAGGATGTGAGGCAATATACTAATTACTAGAGCTTCTCATTGATTTTAATCCCGTCCGTAACGGTCATATTAAAAAAAATTCTGGATCTTGTCAGTGCAAGAGTTCAGTGTTTTATCTTTATCAGTGTTTTATCTTTATCTGTCTGGAAGCACTTTAACTATTGTTGTTTATTTTCTGAAGTCTCTGAAGTGGATTGTGGTCAATGCTAAGACACCAGAAAATTATAATGCTGGCTGTTGCATTTGGATGTTTTTTTCAAGCATTTTATTCTGTAAATCATTTAGGTTTTAAAGAGAAATAAATGATTGTGTTTTTTGTTTGGAAAAGTGCAGCCCCACATTTTAAGACATATTTTCCAGAAGTATAATTAAAATGACATAATGATAACGGATTGACATCTTTTTCATTATAGAGCGTATGCATTATAATCACCAGATCAGTTGTATTTTGGCACATATTCCTATCATTTTCTTCCAAAAAGCCTAGTATATACTCAAGTTTAATGTTTCAAATTAATCAGCACAGCTACAGTAGATACATTTTCAGATAGATCAATAGCGTATGATGCACCCAGCTCTGTGATTAATACAATCATTGCTTAAATCATGTTTTGTAGTTTACAAAATTTATAGGCCCATCAATTTTTTAATTTTCAGAAACATGCTTGTTCATATCCTATGTTTACAGTATGTCCTTTCATAATGTAAAGCATTCAGTCTTAATTCATCTAGCCTAGTACGTCTCTTAAGAAAAGAAATTAGAAAAAATGAGATCAGAAAACAGTTTTAATATCAAGTGAATCAAGTAAGTTTGAAAAAAAAGAAAAGTTTAATTAAATAATCAAACTACTTTTGGCAATCCCAATATATGGCTATATTTAGGACACAAAACTGAAATCTGAGTCTTTATGTGTAGGTGTTACAAGACAGACGAGGAGTGAAGGTCTACATGCTGCTTTATTGAAAATAAGACAAACAAGACTGGAACAAACAAAACATCCACGAGGGGAAACGAATCGTTACATAACGTAACCTCGGTTCTCTCTAGATGAGGGAACGAGTATTGCGTAAGCTAGCTTACGCTACGGGAAAGATGAATCTTTTCTGAGATATTGAAGCCAAAAAATTATCCTTAATTTTGTATCATTTGTCAACGCAGTGCAGCAACTGCAGACCTTGAGCGGGCTAGCTAGCGAGCTCATTGGTTGCTCTGGCGCAACTGCTGCAGCCTATAGATCTAACTTGAGCTAACTCGGCCCAATGAGAGGCGTCCTCGCTTATTGCATCAAAGCCCGCCAAAATGGGCGTGGCTAGAGTGCATATAAGCGTAGTTCGTGAGGCTGGAACCCTGGTTTTCATTGAATGAAGTGAAAGTCGCCGTGGCGCGAAAGCATCGGCCAGTTACGCAATACTGCTCCTCATCTAGAGAGAACCGAGGTTACGCTAGGTAACCGATTCGTTCTCTTACGAGAGGTTCTCTCAGATATGCGTAAGCTAGCTTACGCTACGGAACCCATTGTCAACGCCATGCGTGCCAAGCATCCACTGCATGAGCCCCGGGGTGGGGGACCCGGGAGCCCTTGTGAGTGGGGAAATAATATTTGGCCGGCAAGAGTGCGGGCCAGTGTGTGTGTAATACATAAGCACATAGTGGGAAGGAATCGACAGAGCGGCAGTGCCGGTCTGTGTGGAATGAGTCCCATCAGTGCAGCTCACCAGGGGAGCTGTAGCGTATTAAACCGCTAGTAGTTTTGAGTGCAGGGCGGGCACTTCCAGATTGTAAAATCTGACAAAGGTGGAAGGGGAAGCCCAACCCGCTGCCACACATATGTCGTGAATGGAAATCCCGCTGGACCATGCCCACGATGAGGCCATGCCTCTAGTGGAGTGAGCCCTAATGCCCAACGGGCATGGCAGGTCTTTTGACGCATATGCGGCAGCAATAGCGCCCACTATCCATCTAGACAGTGTCTGTTTCGAGGCGGCGAGACCTTTGGTGCACCCTCCGAACTAAACGAAAAGCTGCTCAGAGCGCCTGAAAGAGGCGGAGCGCGCAGTATACAATCTCAGTGCTCTGACTGGGCAAAGGAGATTGGCGCCGCTCAGCATCGGATGCTGGCAGCGCCGATAGGGAAATGACCTGTGCTCTGAAAGGAGTACCGATCACCTTGGGAACATAGCCGTGTCTAGGCTTTGAAATGACCTTGGAGTCACTTGGTCCAAACTCAAGACACGCAGCTGACAGACAGCGCAGAAGGTCTCCCACACGCTTGACTGATGACAGGGCAGTCAGAAAACGGTTTTGAGTGAAAGGTATTTCAAATCCACGGATTGAAGCGGTTCGAAGGGGGGCTTTCATAGTTTCGAGAACTATAGAAAGATCCCAGATAGGAACCGATGGGGGCGCGGGGTTCATCCTTCTAGCTCCCTTGAGGAAGCCGGATGACCAGCTCCTTTTTTCCCAGTGACTGGCCATGCAGGGGTTCAGCTAACGCCGACAGCCGCCACATACACTTTGAGCGTGGATGGGGATCTGCCCTTATCCAGCAGCTCTTGTAAAAACACGAGCAGCGACTGACACCCCACATGTCCGTGGGTCCAGGTCTCTGTCGGTGCACCATTTTGAAAACACAGACCATTTTGACGCATAGAGTCTTCTCGTGGAAGGGGCTCTAGCGTGTATGATGGTGTTTATTACCCCTTCTGGCAGAGCGACGGGTAGTCGCTGATCACCCACGCATGCAGCTCCAGCTCTGGGTGGGGATGCCAGATCGCGTCGCGAGCTTGAGAGAGGAGATCTGCTCTCACTGGGATGGGCCACGGTGCTGTCAGTGACAGCTGCGTAAGCTCTGGGAACCATGTCTGATTCTCCCAACGCTGGGCTATGAGGAGCACCGAGTGATGCGCTTCCTGATCCTCTGCATTACCTGTGGCAATAGCGAGACGGGAGGGAAGGCGTAAAGCGGGCGGTTGGGCCAGTCCTGGGCCAGTGCGTCCTCGCTGAGAAAAATATTGGGCAGTGAGAGTTCTCTTCTGACGCAAAGAGGTCTATCTCTGCTCTGCCGAATATGCGCCATAACTTCTGGACTGTTTGAGCGTGCAGGACCATTCCCTGGAGGAATATTGTCTCTGGACAGTCTGTCTGGGCCATCGCTCAGGTGGCCTGGCACGCGCGTCACCCTCAGCGAGCGCAGGTGGCACTGGGACCAACTCAGTATGCATTTCGTCAGATGGAAGAGGTTCCTGGATCTGACACCGCCCTGACGGTTTAGGTAGGATACCACAGATCTGTTGTCCGAACGGACCAGGACGCGGTGACCCTGAATGACCGGAGAAAGCGCATGCGCCGCACTCGACCGCTATCATTTCCAGACAATTTATGTGAAGGAGCTTTTCCTGAACTGACCATAGGCCAAAAACCGAAGAGCCCTCGCGAGACCGCGCCCCAACCCGTGTTGGACGCGCCTGTCGAGATGACTTTTCGGCGAGATACAGCTCCCATCGCCACTCCCCGCTGATACCATTCGCCACTGTCCAGGGCTGCAGAGCTGAAATACAGGTCTGAGTCACCTTGATCGGCTGGCGCCTGTGGCCCAAGCCTGGCGAGACGCGCGGGTGTTTAGCCAATGCTGAAGCGGGCGCATGCGCAGTAAACCCAGCTGAAGTACTGCTGCGGCTGAGGCCATGTAACCTAGCACTCTCTGAAATTTTTGCAGAGGCGTGAGGCTGTTCATCTGAAAGGACACGGCTAGTCGCTGAACACGGCACGTGGAATAGTCTAGTTCTATTCCAAGGATGGAAATTGCCTGACTGGGCTGTAGTGAGCTCTTGGTCCAATTGACTGCAAGACCCAAACTGTTCAGATGGCTGAGGAGTACTGTTCTGTGAGACAGAAGCTCCGTATGTGACTGTGCCATAATCAGCCAGTCGTCCAAATAGTTCAGAATTCGCAAGCCCTGACTCCGCAGGGGTGCGAGCGCCGCATCCATGCACTTCGTGAAAGTACGGGGTGCTAAAGACAGGCCGAACGGAAGGACGGTGTATTGATAAACCTGGCCGCCGGCTAATCTGAAGAATGGCCTGTGACGGGATTTATCTGAATCTGAAAGTAGGCATCTTTCAGATCGAGAGAGATAAACCAGTCCCCTGGCGCCGTATGCACGAGGAGTTTCCTGATTGTAAGCATTTTGAACGGTCTTTTGCAAGCACCTTGTTCAAACCCCTGAGATCTAATATTGGTCTGAGGCCGCCGCCTTTCTTGGGAACAAGAAAATAGCGGCTGTAAAACCCCGACTCGCTCAGCTGAAGGTGGCACTTCTCTATGGCCCTTTTGCACAGAAGGTTTGCTATTTCTGAACGAAGCATGCAGGCTGCTTCCGTGTTCACAATAGTTTCGAGCCAGCTCTGAAGCGGGAGGGCGGCGATCGAACTGTAGCAAATAGCCCTGTTTTATTGTGCTTAACACCCATTTGAATATCCCTGGGATAGCTTCCCACGCTTTGAAGCGTAACGCTAGAGGGTGAATGGCCAAATCGCCCTGATTGCCGCGACACAGCCGCTGAACAGAATGTGTGAGCCGCTTACTGTGCTTATGCATGACTGCTCGCAGACAGCAGGGACAGGCTGTTCTGTGAGTGACTTCCGATTGAGGTGAATGGGGAAAGAGTCACATCTGTTAAGTGATGCGCGAGCATAGTCACGGGCACGGGACTTACATACAGAGAAGTGTTTGCTGGCCGTGTGACAGAGCCGGCAGAGAATGGGCACGCAGACGTATTCGCGAGCGCCGCTTATTGACTCTAACACTCGAGCGGTTTGTGTCCGCATTATGTGAGTGGGCTCTGATCGGACACGGAAGTGTAATGCTTGTGTGTAGAGGTGAACACTGGATTGTGGGCACATTTTCTACACATAAGGCTGGTCGTGTGACAGAGCGGCCAGAGAAGGGGCACGCACACAGATTCGTGGGGCGCTTATTGACTCTAACACTCGAGCGGGCTGTGTCCGCTTTATGTGAGTGGGCTCTGATAGGAACACGGAAGTGTAATGCTTGTGTGTAGGGGTGAACACTGGATTGTGGGCACATTTTCTACACATAAGGCATGTTTGCTCTTTACAAGATTTCTTTGGGTCGCCGTGAAAACGGCGTTTGAGTGCAGGCAAGCGGGCAGTATCACCGGCTTGTTGGCTGCTGAATCCACCACTGTAGTAGCCTGAGAGAGGGGACTGACAGGGGCTAAGCTTTGACGGTGGTCCGCCGCGGCGGACTGAGCCGCCGTTTTTTCAACAAGGCTAGGAGGACTTCGGTTGCTCAGGTTTCAGCGCAACCTTAGACCGAGGCCCGCTGGGGCGGCGGTCTGCGGCGGCTGTCTGAGCACGATCGAGGGCGGCCGCCCTGTCGACTCTGAGAAGTCTGACTTTGTTGAGCTGGGCGCTGTGAAGAGGCTCGTGCAGGAGGCTGGTCACGTGGGCGGCCTGCAGAGGAGCTTAGCGACGCCGCAGGAAGAGGTTCATGGCTTGGGTGGCTTTCTGGACTTCTGAAAAGCGGTCAACAATGCCACTCACCGCGGAGCCGAAGAGACCGGTCGGAGAGAGCGGTTCGTTGAGGAACGTGGAGCGCTCTGCTTCTCCCATGTCGGCTAGCGTTAGCCACAGGTGTCTCTCGGTCACAGTCAGGGAGGCCATGCACTTCCCTAGAGCTTGGGCTGCAGCTTGGGCTGCAGCTTTGGTGGCGCGAAGGGCGAGGTCCGTCGCGCTTCTTAGATCCTGGCCGAGAAAGGCGCGTTCCACGACTTTGCAAGCTCAGTGTGGAGTTCCGGCAGGAAGGAGCGCCCGGCCGCGGGTGTTGCGCGGCGACGCTCTGAAGAAAGCAGCCGCCGAGTCTGTTGGGAGCCTGCTCAGGGGCGGTGACCACTCGAGCCCGAGGCGGTCGACGGCCTGTGTGAGGAGGCGTGTTAGTTCCCCTTCGACTCGGGCGCTGGTCCTGCTGGATTCCTGGGCCGAGGAGGAGGCGTGGGAGCCTGACCACCTCGCTGTCCGAAGCCATGATGGAACAGTCCTTATCCTCCGCCTCGTCCTCCGAGATGGCAGCAGTGCGGCTGCTGGGCGGCAACTGCGCATCCCAGGGGCGGGAGGGTGAGAGCGATGCTCGAGGGAGAGGCTCCAGCGAGGCAGTCGCTTCTATCACCGGTTCTGGCAGCCTTTGGGAGCGGGCGCTTTTCCTGCGCGGGCGAACGTAAGGCGCGCGGCGGCTTCGGTTCTGAGCGCTCGAGTCGAGCCCGCAGGGTCGACATCGAAGCTCCTCGCAGAGGTCGCATCCGCCTTCAGCGAGGGCGAGCTCTGCATGCCCCAGTCCCAGGCAGAGAGCGCAGATGATGTGGCGGTCTCCGGCGTTGAGAGGGCGCGGCATGAAGCGCAAGTGGTGTGAGGCATCTTAAAAAGACGCTCGTTACTCTTTTGTGAAGTTCGTTAAGAACTAGCTTGCTCATAAAAAGGATCGTCGCCGGATGGTGTAGCTCGCAGGATGGCTGAAGGTGGCGGAGACGGCCGGCTTCTTCGAAGCTGTCCAAGCTTGCTAGATGCCCCTTGAACGGCGACACGGCTTCCAGTTCAGAGATGCGAAGAGCTTCGCTGAAGAGATGAAAATCAGGGTTCCAGCTCTACTGAACTACGCTTATATGCACTCTAGCCACGCCCATTTTGGCGGGCTTTGATGCAGTAAGCGCGCGGACGCCTCTCATTGGACGCGAGTTCTCCCAAGTTCGTCTATAGGCTGCAGCAGTTGCCGCAGAGCAACCAATGAGCTCGCTAGCTAGCCCGCTCAAGGTCTGCAGTTGCTGCACTGCGTTGACAAATGATACAAAATTAAGGATAATTTTTTGGCTTCAATATCTCAGAAAAGATGAATCTTTCCCGTAGCGTAAGCTAGCTTACGCAATACGAGAGAACCTCTCGTAAGAGAACAAAAGATATAAACAAGAGGAAACATCCACGAAGGGCTCAGGCAGGAACACATACAAGAATATACAAGACATTAACATTACATTTTCACTTAAAAACCGACTACGAATGGTGAAACAACAGGGTATAAATACACAAGGATAATGAATAAACGACACACAGGTGAGAACAATGAATTACTGCTGGCAGTGATGAGGGCAGGGAATTATGGGAAGTGTAGTTTAGGACAGGTGACAAGTGAGAAACACAGGGCAGACAACAGGGGATCGTGACAGTCGGCCTATAATAAGATCAAGAAATATCATTAGTATCATCTTAACTGTCTCAAAATAAAAATAAAAATACGTGATAGAATTACACGACACCACAGTAGCTTAATCTCTCCAAAACTGCACAAACCTGTGTGCGCTTCATGCCAACCTTGAATGAGTCTGTGCTCCACATGGGCCAACCCAGTCAAAAAATTCTGGACATGTCACTGTCTCTTACAAGTAATGACAAGCATAAATGATGTGTAATGTAGGCCACTGTACCTCTGAGTGTGCCATGCAAATAGATACAAATTATATTTGATAGTCTAAAAAAACGAACTAATGAGTTTTGCAAAAAGCTAATCAGATAATAACATTTAGGGATGTTTTTGGTTTCCTCCTATGACATATTAGGATTATTACAACAAAAGCCGTTACCTATAGTTCATCGCTGAAGTATTTGAATGGACCTTCCCTTCATGAGGGCATGCTACTGAATTATTTCAGCCTAAAATCTTAAAAAAATAAAATAAATGTATGCTAAAATACACACATGGCTAATGAGTGTAAAACCCAAAGCTAATCAACTCTTGTTAAGCCTCAGTAATCACAAATTGTCCATTCCTAATCATTTTGCCATCGTAATGATAAAATGTACAATTCAGCAACATTTCTGACAGGATCTGGCCCTCCAAAATGCAATCAGGAGCAATAAATGTGCTAAAAAAAAAAAGAAAAAAGGATTATAATGCTGAATCGAGTGACGTTCATAAATCTAATTATAATTAATCTGCTGACACAGGAAGGCTTTATTCGGCACAGCTAAGCAAAACAAGTCTGTGGCAGGTGCTCAGACACATGCAACAATTGTTGAGAGTGCTCTAATTCCTGATGAATGCATACAAGCTGTAGAGTAAACAATTATAGCCCTGTGGCACAGGAAACGTTGATGAGTACACATACATTTGTTCATACCATCATTGAAATGTTGATGATTCCGAATTATTCTAATGATGGAGTGTGTGGCAAGTTTGAGAGCTTTACACACAACCTCTCCTGTACAGCCATTCGTCACTCTTTGCAAACATACTGTGTCCTAATGTATGCCATTAGCCCTGTTCACAGATGCATCCAGGTAAATTACAGGAAAATCATTGGGTTGCCTTTACTGGTAAATATATCACATGTGCTGTTCACACATACTATTAGTATGGAAATTTATAGGTAATGATACAGCTTTTCTCATTAAAGGAAATTGCCAGAGCAAAATATACCTGTACTTTTCAGGTAATTTTCTGGTAAAAGTTGTATGTGTGAAAAGGGCTAAAGGTAAATTTACAGTGCAAAATTTACCAGTATTTTCACACATGACCTCTAAACTGAAAAATGCAGTAAATTTACTGGAAAGGGCTGTACTTACTGAAAGAGGTTAATGTTAAAGCGAGTTGAAACACAATAAACACCTTTTAGTAGGCCTTGGTTAATGGTTAGTAAATCAGACTGATTGAGATCGGATCAGTGCCTGTTTACATTTATTTTAAAAGCTCCCATTAACTCTTCAATGCTTTATAGATCACAAGAGACAGGGGCATACAATGGCATTCAACCAGTGGCGAATTCTCAGGGCCAGCAAAGCCTTCTCTGCCTTCTCACCTATGTATTTTTAATTGCTTTCCACTCTTAATTTATCTACAAACAAATAGGGAAAAACTAAACATTTATCCAGTCAGAATTTATTCCTTGATGCTTATAAGTGAAGCATGACGGCACTGTCACAAATCACATGCCGAAGCAGTGTGTGAGTCTGAGCTCCACCCTACTAAGCCTTCAGAATTTCAAATGAATCCCTCAACAGTGCAAGTGAATAGACATCTAAAATCAGACTGTCAGATTCATCAGCCAGTCAGATTGATTAATTTGTTCTTGGTGGGTGTGATCTTGAGGCCATCTAGCTGGCCTTGAGTGATGCAATCACACTTTAAGTGATGTACGTAATTCGAAAGCGAAGAGCATAAGATCAAGCTGTCTGAGTCGCCTGTCATCACTGCCATTATTGCCAATAAGAAAGAGATCCTTATGGATTTAAAAACACAAGATATTCTGTTTGACCGTGTGATTGCTTAATTTATTAAACAGGAAAGGAGGGCTGATTTTCACTTTCAAGTAAATTGGTAAGTGCTTTTTGAATTGTTAATTTTTAAGTGTAAATTAGGATTGCTTGAGCATTCAGTGTTGATTCTGGTTTTGAAAAGTAATGCTGCTATAATCAGATTTCACCGAGATGCAGGTGCATGACGTCTCACAAACATGTCGACTCTCAGGGAGATATACAAAGTAATTGATAATCATTCACTTTATTAAATAATATCGATAAATGAGTTCAAGTTTCCACATTACATGTTATTAAAGCTTGTTTAACAAATGCCTGCAGAAACAGGTTTATAAAACTTTGTAAATTAAAATCTCTCTTGATAATTGTACACATGCAGCACAAATTCTAGAGCTGCAGCATTGTTTATCATTTGAGTTGATAGGAGACATCTCTAATGAGAGTCAAACAATGGTAAAGCTGACAGGAGCATTGCAGTTTTTTTCCTTAAAAGTCATCTTCCGAATATCAGGGATGGAATGCATTTATGGTCGCAGAAATCGGAGATATCAAGTAGGAAGTTCAAGTTGTGAGTTTGAATCCATGGTATGCTGAGTGACTCCAATCAGGTGTCCTAAGCAACCAAATTGGCCTGGTTGCTAGAGAGGGTAGAGTCACATGGGGTAACCTCCTTGTGGTTGCTATACTGTGTGGTTCTCGCTCTCGGTGGGGTGTGTTTGGTGAATTGTGCATGGATGCCATGGAGAAAAGCGTGAAGCCTCCACACGTGCTACGTCTCCACGGTAATGCGCTCATCAAGCCACATGATAAGATGTCCGGATTGATGTCTCAGAAGGCAACTGAGATTCGTCCTCTGCCACACGGATTGAGTCACTACGCCACCACAAGGACATAGAACGCATTGGGAATTGGGCATTCCAAATTGGGGAGAAAAAGAGGAGACATTTTTTTTTTTTGTCTCGCTTGAGCATTAAGTGTCTTTTAAAGTTTTGGCTTTCGTACGTGGACATGTTTTTAAAATGTCGATTTGTATTATTAGTTATTAGCTGTGACATAATGTATGATGCCCAAAGCCATGGGGTGTCTTATTCATTGTGAAACTGTGTTTTCTTAATAGCATGAATCACAATGAAGCCCTAGACCTTAAATGCACGGGCAGCCATTGCGTTCAACTGTAAATACGTGTACTAGCTTGATGGTGGAATGCTAAGAACCAAATGCCCTTATTTCCCTCTTGTGCACTGTACCATTAAATATAAAGGGGCATATTAGAATAACAATGATAAATTTAGCCATCTCAGCCTAGGATCACTGCTAAACTATGAAGAGACCTGTGTAAGCTTAGCCATCATAGCCTATGCTAATACATGTAAAAATGTTATGATTATGTGCATGATTGTGCTAATTTCATGCCTTGCATGCTAACACACATGCTTAGCAATAAAGCAAGAAAGTGTGAGTGTAAAACCCAAAGCTAATTCATGCTAATTACACTTGGTTTACAATTTTAGCCTGCATTGCATAACATAAATAGGAATTCAGGTCTGCACCACTTTTCCATTGGGATATTTTTACCCAGCTGAGGAAGAGATAGCATGCACAGTAGCTAAACCCAGAATCAAGCTAGCTGGTATCACCACAAGGATAATACTTATGAAAATAGAATCATAACTAGAAGCCTTTATTTGTCATACATTATACATTTTTGCATATATATATAGTGAAATTATTTTTTTTCTGCATATCCCAACTCAGCTGGGGTCAGAGCGCAGGGTCAGCCATGATACGGTGCTCTTGGAGCAGATAGGGTCAAGGGCCTTTCTCAAGGGCCCAACAGTGGCATCTTGAGCCCCTGATCTTTTGGTCTGTAGCCTAGAGTCTTAACCACTGAGCCACCACTGCACCTTGGCAATGAATGTAATGGGTCATTTGAACCTTTAGGGTGGGAAATAGTTTATCTCTTTGTTGGACCAGGGGGTCCAGATGGGTTGTTCCTCCATCTGACTGGTGGGCACAAGGAAAATCTAGCCCCTGACCCCCCAGACGAGGTCAATCTGTCTTTATGACAAATTACCTACTTGCCTTTATTTAATATCCAAAAGCTAGAGCCTATTTTAAAATATATCAGAATTACAACAGTGACTGAAAGAAGAAGAACTGGTTAAACTGTCTCTTCTATTCAATTTTGCTTTCAGTCATTTGTGAAATCCTGCACAGAACATTTTACCATGCAGAAGAAAATAAATATATTCAGTTATTACACCCAATATTGAACATTCCCAGCAAGCTGTAATTTGATAGTGCTATATGTTATGTGCTGCTGAGCATCAGTGAATTTCGAAACACATTGTTTAGAGAGTGCTCTTATTTTCCACTTTGTTCCACAGAAAATGTGCCAGATAATGGTGAACAGCCGCAGAGATGTGATACATCATCACACAATCAGTCATTCAGATTGTTCTATGGTTATCTGCTTAACTCTGACAAAATTTTATTACCCAAATGTATTAAAGTTGTTATTCAGGTCACAGTATTAATTTCCAGGTTGCCAGGTCACAGTGAGTCATACATTTTGAGACAGAGCACAGTATAAAATTTGAAACAATTATTTTTTATAAAGGTACACACACCGCTGTCACTACCCACCGTATATCGGTGGCACCTAGCTACGACTCCGGAGGCTGCTTAAAATTCTGCAGCACCACTGAGTGCAACTTGCATAGTTTTTCTTTAAATTCAACCCAAATCATTATCATAGGACATATTTACTCTAGCAATCATTGTATGATACAGTATATTGTGTATGTGTCTTTCATATAGCCTACACAATGTATTTTCACTTACAAGTATGTCTTTTTGTGGTTTGACAGCTTGAATAAAACCCATTCAAGGTATATAATACATTTTTGAATCGTTCAGTTTTTGCAGTTACAGCAGTTTCACTAACCTGAAAACTCATCAATGTCACTTTTTTTAATTTTTGAAATTCAAAAACCTTTGTTTGCATGGTGACTAGATTAACAACTATGGACCACCACCTGTACCACATCAACGTGTCCTGTGTGTGATACATGAGCCTTGTCCTGGCAGTGATGTTGGTTAATATTAATATATCGATGCCTCAAAAACAAATCAGGAAAATAATTTACCAATCATTAATCGATGTATCGATATTTCATGACATTCCTTGTAAGCACCACCAGTTTTCTCTTTTGTCACTTGATTTGTCTTATGGGAAACACACAGCCCTTGCACAGATTTTGAGCAGAAATTACAGATCTGGTGGTTTTATTTAGACCTGTGTGGTGTTATTGCACATTAATTCAATGATTCAGTACAAACTAGCCCATAATTAGTCTATCTATCGGCTTGCACATATATTGCAGCTGAATTTTATTTTGGAAATACGAGTTCATTATTCATCAATGTAACACTTGGAGGCTGATAACTTGTCACCCACAAAAGCTAAAAGTTCAAGAACACAGCTCAAGTTATCACTCTCACACACACTTTCTTTTTCTGTTTAGACGATGTACCTGTCACATTTCTGCCCTCTTTCCAACAGAAAATCTCTGAGGGGACTGTTTTTCTAACACTCTGTGGTGAAGCCATGCAACACTTACATATTTCAGTGCAAAAAAACAAACAAACCAACCACATGCAAGAGTGATGCTATGCAGTCCTAGTATGCCAGATTGTGGTTAGTCTGCTACTAATTTGAGTCCCCCTTAGTCGAGTCCGAGTCCAAAAAGGGCCAAGTCGGACTCAAGACTGAATCCATAATAGGCAGAGTCCAAGAATCTGAATTAAAATTGTAACCATAAACTCAACATTAATATTTTAAGTGTGTAAACTTAAACGTTGTGTCGAATGAAGCGACACTAGGGGACTTTCTTGAAGGCCTCGGTTACCTCTGAACTTGAGAAAATGCCAATGAGAATTTGGCAGACCGAATTTGCATATCCCTCCCCCAGACATACATAAAGGGAGGGAATCGTGCATCTGTTCATTCAGGTTTTGCACTGAGGATCCGAGAATAAGGTTCGGCCATTGCAGTGGCTCGGTTCAGCGTCGTGGCCAGGGGGACACAACGTCTCGTTCCCTCGATCCGGGAACGGAGGATACAAAAGTAACCTATGACATTCCACATCTGTTGCTCACTTCAACGTTGTGTTGAATGAAGCAACACTAAGGTCCCTATTCAATCATACCATGCGCTGAATCGTGTACGTGAGCAGACGATGCAGGGCCATTTTAACGCTATCACACGCATCGGGGAAGGAGTTCTTTTCCAGTTCTTTTCCAACTCCAATCCTTTAAGGGGGAAATACCCTATGGAGACCACCACTGGGGGGAGGTAAAGTGTGTGTGTGTGGGGGGGGGGGGTGCACTGGAGGGTTTTGCCTAGAATGTGGTCCAAATGGAGTAGGACCTGCCTGAGACAGACACATGTCAGGTTTTTGGTTTTCACGCAATGTTGGGCTATTTTAAAAATGCAAATGCGAGTTAAAATGATCACAGGTAGAGTTTTTTGGTTGTTGATACTTTTTAACAAGGCGCTATGTGCAAGCGGAACACCTGGTCAGACGTTCCGCATTCCCGAGTTCTACATGCTCGGACTTGAGAGAACACGGGACGAGACCGGCTCAACCCTGAGGAACAAAGAGGCTGTCTTCCTGAAGGAGACAGCCTCTACTCCAGCCTCTCCTGCAGGAATGAGAGCACTGCACATCTCTACGGGTCTTCTGAATGGGAAGAACATCAATTCGCAAACAAGCACCACTTCAGGGTGGAAAGTTGCCTGGTAGAGGGAGCTCTGGCTTGGTTGATCATGTGTACAACAGCAGGTGGTAGGCCACTTAGATCTTCCGCACCCTGTCCAGGGACCAGAAGTGGAGGTTCCAGAGGTCTGGGCACTAAGGGGACGAGCACGTATGATGTACCCAATTGTGCTGAGAAAAATCTCACTTACCTTTCTCCGCGTATCCGGATGGGGGTGGGAAAGTGACTGAGGAGGAGGACCTATGGAGGCATCCGCTAGACTCATCAGAACTGGCCCGCCGGGAGTCTACAGTCGAAGACGTGGAGGCAAGGGGGCCATGTCCAAGCTGTGTCCACGGCACGTGACTGTAGGTGCTTGGCGCCAGACCGCTGTGAGAACGGTGTGTGGGGGCACCGGTTAGGTGACCAAAGGAGTGAGGGAACTGCTCTCTTTTTCCTGGTAATGTGGGTACCGCGGCCTGGGCAGGGTACAGCAAGAGGTTTCCCTCCCGGCACTCCACCGGGGGATAGAGTGGCTCAGATACCAACTCTGTAGCGGCCATCTCGCTCCTTCGTTGATTCGTCTCAGGAACACTTGGGAGCCTTCTGGGTCCCGGTAGTGGTTCAAGAGATGGGGGCATCAGCTTCCTGCATGGAGCTCTACGCTGGGGCTTAGAGCTGGGCCTAGGTTGAAGCGGAGCTGCCTGTTGTTTAAAAGACACGGGGATGCCCTCAGTGATCAGAAGGAGCACGGCTCGCGCTGGAACAGTGGCGAGTCATGATGTGGGAGATCTTTAAGTGCCTTTCCATGGTGGATTTGCAGGGGGGCCATGGCATGCAGGGCGGAGACAGCTTGGGGCCACTCCGCTGTCGAGGGTAGTGAGAGCGGAGGAGCGAGGAAGCTGGTTTCGGGCCGTAAAAGGTGCCCTCTACGGCTTCGTCAACTCGTCATGCACCTCCAGGAAGAAAGGAACTGGGGTGGGGGTGGGGGGGGGGAGTGGTACGGCTGTGAGCGGCGCCCTGACCAATCATCTAGCCGTGAGGGGTTTGGGGGGACAGATGCACGATTCCCTCCCTTTATACCCGTATGTCCGGGGAGGGACATGCAAATTCTGTCAGCCAAATTCTCATTGGCCTTTTTCAAGTTCAGAGGTAACCGAGGCCTTCAAGAAAGTCCCCTAGTGACGCTTCATTCGACACAACGTTGAAGTGAGTGACAGACGGGGAACTGTTCTTCAACACAATTCCTTTTGTCATTCCAATTATTTGTTTCTTTTCCCCTCCACTAAAACATAGTCATTAAAACCAGATATATTATTGTTTCAAATGTTTATTTAGTTTTTATTTCTACTTCATTTTCCATTTGTCCATTCAATTTAGTTTAGTTTTATCTAAAATTATGGGTGAATGTAACGTTCAATGAGGCGAGGCGACATAGACACAAGTCCTACCCGACATAGCTTGGAAAATTCTGCTGCTAGATCCATATTTCAGTCAGTTGTTCTGTAATGTTCAATGAGGCGAGGCGAGGCGAAAGTTCAAGATCTAAACTTTTAATGTAGGTATGCAAAGCAAAATCAGGAAATCCTGAAAACAAAACATTAAAACAATAAATGGAAAACAATTAACAAACATCACAGGAAAATCAAAGGATTAAATACACAAAGGGCAAATGAGGAAACAAGGAAAACCTTGGACTAATAATCACAAGAACCAATGAAACAAAAGACAATGACAAGAGCTACAAAACCCATTATCAAAACACAAGACACAAGGCAGGGAACAATAAACATACATGGCTACACCTAGTGGTCACCAGGGTAATTGTAACAGTGAAATACATTTAATGTAATTAATCAAATACATTTAAAATGTTTAATATATTTAATAAATGGTAATATTAAAACATTTAATAATGCCCATAAACTTAAATACAACAACATTAAAGAAAAACTCAGTTACTATTAAAAAATATTTATATACTACGGTACTACACTTCACACTTTTCAGTCATCCTGCTGTATCCAGGTGTAGCCTACTTCCCTAAAGTCAAGATCAAACTCACCTTGGGCGTTTTGTTCTTTTCACATTATATTTAGTATGGAACAGAGACTTCTCCTCTCACTTGTGTTCTTCATTGTATTTTCTGACTTTTTTGCCATTGAAACGCCAGCTTTACAGGTATATATAGGTGTATCTGAAACATAGTCAATTAGATTTTGTCTCGATATAGTTAATATTTTTAGTTAGAAATGACTTTGCGTAGTAAGCGTAAGTCTGACAGGTGTCTATTTAATAATTTGCAGAGTTGGGGAAGGTACTTTTTAAAGTGTACTTACGCTATTGATAATTCTGGATGAGAGCGTCAGAGCACATCTGGCGAATGGCGATCTCTGTCCAGCACAAAATTACAGCTCGGCGTGTGAATGAGAGAGTTAAAAAGTACTTTGAAAGAGTGCGCGCTGCTGCTCTCAGCCAGAATAATCACACGTAAGAACACATACGTGTGAAAACTGATACGCAGTATCAAATACACAGAATGTACTAACTGTAGAGAACACATCAATGTGAGAGAGAGGCAATTTTGAAAATGTTCAGGTCTGAAAAAGAGGACATATCTGGGGAAAAGAGGACATATGGTCACCCTATGTTATTTTATGTTATGTTATTTTTTTATTTGTTTGTTTGTTTCTTTGTTTGTTTTTCATTGCTTCACAAATGCCATGGACTCGGCAGACTCTGAAAAAAATCCCAATTCGAAAGACCCGTGTCCGAGTCTAGTCTGTGTAAAAATGCATCCGAATCGTGACATGTCCAAGTCCATTAAAATTGGACTCGTGACTTGGACTCGAATCCTAGTCTGAACTCGTGTACCCCAATTCTACCGTGATGTGGCACCTAGCACTCAGAACCATCCCTCAAGATCAGGAATTGTGCAGAGCAAATTGTATTCAGCACAACTTTTGGGGGTGTTTATGCTTTTACCTAATTTTCATAATTCCTTCAGTGAATCAGGTGCTAAGCAATGCATACAGCATGTGCAAATAAACAACACTGTAAGTGGAATTCATTCTTTGTGAACTCCCCCCTCAATGTCAAATTCAAAATCAACAGAGAAAAGAGAAGTTTCACAATACATCTCAAACTGGGGAAAACAGAATGGTATGAGTTCGCAAATGTATGTTCCACTTCCATTGCTATGAGCTATTTTAAATGGATCTTTTGTGAATTATGGTTTGAGACATACACAACATTATTGCTGATGTCAGTATATGGATGGAATGCGACCATTTAGCCTGATAATGAGCTTGAAAGATGAATGATTGAGATGTTAGCCCTTTCCCCCCTTTTATACAGGTGCAGTGTATATGTATAAATATATATACATATACACTGCACAGAGGGTGGACCTAAATCAAAATTAAGGGCATGCATTATCATTAGACACTGAACTATACAAGGTTTTCTTTTTGCCAAACGGTTTTCTTTTTGCCTAAACCTTTCAGCCTGTCATTCTTAATCTGGACATGGCCTAGTCAAGTCAAGTTTGTCATTCCATAGAAAGAACTGTATCTAGGACACAGAGTAAAAGCTTTTGTGAATTAGGTTAATGGCTAGTCTGCATCAACAGCACACTGTGAAACATGCATTTGTCTGGGCTACAATTGCTGCAGGTAGTACAACAGCAAAGTCTATAATTGTCTACAAGACTATAGTTGCTAGAGGCTGTTAGTCGTAACAAATGACCTGTTTCCCATTTAGTGACCGCATTTGTAGGCCTAGTATCTTGTACAAGGTTCATAGAGGAGGTAGGTGCATGTCTGCTATCTCCTTAAAATTGAAGCTGGTGGGAAGAACAACATATTGTTTGCAGCGAGGCAGTTTTTAAACCGACAATGGAAAAACACAGTCTTATATACTGTAAATCATAATATGATAGGAGTGGTGGTGGTGTAGTGGTCTAAGCACATAACTGGTAATCTGGTAATCAGAAGGATGCTGGTTCGAGCCCCACATCCACCACCATTGTGTCCTTGAGCAAGGCACTTAACTCCAGGTTGCTCCGTGGGATTGTCCCTGTAATAAGTGCTCTGTAAGTCGCTTTGGATAAAAGCGTCTGCCAAATGCATAAATGTAAATGTAAATATAATATAGTGACAAATACTCTTTCTGAATTTTGGTTGAAATTTTCCTTTAGCATTTAGTTTTTTATTATTATAATTATTAGCTAATATGAAATACAAATCTATTTTCAGTGCTAATAGTGATTCATTCATAGTAATGAGACAATATACTCTACACTTGAACACATCACAAATTCTAAACCTGATTGTTAAATGACAGCAAACAAAATGTCACCTCATATGAGTCCCTTATTCTTGAATGTACTCTGTTCGTGACACCTGGTGCATATTTTACCAATATGAGACATGATATGCTCTGCCATTAACTATAATGAAACTGAAATCCTAGAGGGCAAAGTGAACCCTCATACAGCATACTTTCTATTTTCCTGTACTTCTCCCTCCCTAATAATGTATGCACATTATCAGCCTATAATTTTATCACCGGATATTTTTGCTCAAAAAGATCACTCAAAAATTACCAGTCCTGGCATGCTGTACAGTATATGTGGCCCATCTGTATAGGACAAATGTATGTGTTCTAAAAAGGTTTCTTTTTTAATGGTGGTATTATTAATTAATTGCAATGCTATTTACGTATTTTACACAATAGAAATGTATTTTTAACAAGTCTTATACAGAACTCATAAAGTTGTACAGAGTGGCGAATTTGCCAAGGTATCTACAATTAGACGCTTATGCAAATTATCACTTTTCCCCTCACTTGAAACAAATAATGCTCATGACCCACCTCTCTAATCTCAACCTTATCACAATATTTTCAATTAACATTGAAACATTGAACATTGCTGTATGAATTCTTCTTTTCTGGTGATTATTCTAGTTCAGCATGATCCCATAGCTAGATCAAATCCCAATTAACTGAAGCTTATTTTATAAGATCCAATTTCTTCATACTACATTAGAAAATATGCTGATCCCATGTAGTTGAAGAAGAATTTCTAGTCTAAGTTTTTACAAGATACGAGATCTTTAATTAGTTTACTTATTCATAATTATATTTACTTGGATTAACTAATCATTAGTGTTAATACTTTTGCTAAATAGCTAGTCGTTATGGTTTACTGTAGGTAATTGTTACTTTTCAGCTATTATATAAAATATTATGTACAGTATGTGAAAGAAATAAATTTTAATAACCTATTGGAACTATGTTTTCAGCTTATCATTCATGCTTTTAAAGTTGAGCGAGTTACCGCAGAGACATAGCGTGTGTGGAGGTTCACGCTATTCCCCGCGGCATCCATGCACAACGCGAGGATTCGAACTCGCAACTCCAGGGGTGGTAGACTTTACACACTGAGCTACACAGGCCCCCATCAATACTCTTTTAAAAGTCAGTAGATAGCCTTTTACTCTCTCTTTCTGTCTCTTTCTTTCACTCTCCTTCCCTCTATAACAAAATAAACTTCCCGCCAACACTGATCTAATCTCCATCTTTCCCTAACACACCTCTCTCTTTGTGTCTGTGTCTCTTTTATTTATTGCTTATCTCGCTCCTCATCTTGTTCCTTTATTGGAAAGGCATGTAATGAACAATCCAAAAGTTTGTTATATGAAACAGATTCACAGTTAATACCTTAGGCTCGAAAGAAAAAAGTTACACACCAGTTGTTCGCTGTTCTTTTCTGCATATCGCGGTGCCTTTTTGTGGTCCGTTCTGCATAACGTAGCAGCTCATTGTTGCTTATCGCGGCCCATTCGGCTGGTACTCCCGATGGCTATTCCACGCCTGATCAGCCCAAAAGTGGGTCGGCCCACTGGGAAAATGCCCGGTATGACAGATTACCAGTCTAGCCCTGGTGTTACCTGTAAAGCTGGCACTTGCATTTCAATGTCAAAAAAGTCAGAAAATACAATGAAGAACACAAGTGAGGGAAGAAGTCTATATTCACCTATTATCCACACAAAATATAATGTAAAAAGAATGAAACATCAGCCCAAGGTGAGTTTGTCAAAAATTTGATCTTAACTTTAGGGAAGTAGGATACACATGGACACAGAAGGAGGACTGAAAAGTGTGAAGTGTAGTACCGTAGTATATAAATATTTTTTTATGGTATTTGATCTTTTCTGTTTTTATTTTATGTTGTTGTATTTCATTTGATGGGCATTGTTCAATGTTTTAATATTACCATTTATAAAATGTATTAAACACATTAAATGTATTTAATTAATTACATTAAATATATTTCACCCATAGATCAAATTAACTAAATTGAATGGACAAATTGATAATGAAGTAGAAATAAAAACTAAATTAAAATTTGAAATAATATTAACTCTGGTTGTAAGGACTAACATAGCTTTCACTTTCTTTGTTGTATGTTTGTGTGGAGGGGAAAAGCAACATACTTGGCCTGTTATGGACTTGGTCTTGATTCCGACTCTGCCCCTTTTGGACATGGACTCGACTCAGACTTGATTGTTTAAAGATTCAGTCTTGACTCAGACTCGACTAAGGTGGGCTCAAACGCAGCACTAGTTATTTTCATAAACTAAAACTAAGACACAAACTACAGATTCATTTTATTTTTCCATAACCCATAAACGTGAAAGTGCATCTGCAAAGCAACCATCATGAGTAATGCAAATAATTTATGGCTAAAGATGTGGAAAGGAAGAATACCATCGATAATGATTAAGCCTGCGCTTATAGCTCTCAGTGCGAGAAACAGACTTATGATCTCATGTTTCCAAAGATGTGAGGTTTGGGTGACAATTTCACATATAAGAAATGTGAAAACGTACTTGCAAATTTGTTTGATGAGACTGGTATGTCCACTAGGCTGTGTGATTGGGCAGTGTTCAAAACATTTAATGCTGCTCTTGACCAAAAGTTCATCACTCTGAAAATTAGTTCCATGATTTTGCTAAAAATGTTTATGGTAACCAGCATAGAAAGGAAATGCTGAGGGAGAAGTGCAAAGTGACTGTGCTATGGATGGGAAAAAATAATCATTTTGAGATTTAAATAACTACGGAAGTGTTCCTAAGCTATAATTACTAAAAACTAATATATATAAAAACAAAATATAAATACATCCACAAAATAAAATCTAAATTGGGTAACATTTCTAGGAAGTCCATGTTTATAATGCATTGTAAAGTCATTATAATGCATTAGTAATGTCTCATAATACTGTCAAGGCACAGAATGTGAAGAACCCAGATGCAAATTATCATTAACAAGCTTTATTGAGGCTTATGGAATGCCCCACGGGGTGAGAGAGAGGATCAGTCAGGCAGTCCGCACACATGCGTAGCAGAGGTAAAGCTGATGAACTTGCGATATAGATTCCAATCTGCCCAAGTAGAAGGCTCTGCCCAAGCAGGAGGCAGAAGATGAGCGCTATCGGCGTTGGCAGCTCTGCGGGGTCTGAGAGGGAACAGAGGAGGCAAACACTTGGCTGGGGGTAGAGGGAGAGAGAATAGTCAGGTCGGGAAAGAGGATACCCACTCCAGTGAGTATGAGTCGGAGGAGACTGAGGTCGGCAGAACAGACAGCAGAAAAATAAAATAAGGAAAGTAAATATATACCACTCTATAGCTAGAGTAAAACAATTTGGAGTGGACTGGAAACTAAATGGGAATTTTCAGATAAACCAGAACTGTCAAACACGGCAAACATTAACACAGACACAGGGCAACACACAGACCCACAACAAGAGAGGTGTAACACACAGGGGAAGACCGATCATCCCAGAATAACAACAGTTACCCAATGTTAGTGAAGTTCATAGATGAGAGACCGGTCTAGAATATTCCGGGACAGGGCCCAACATCTCTCCTCTGGACCATAACCCTCCCAGTCAACCAGATACTGGTGATCCTGGGGCCTATGAATTTAGGAGTGAGCTTTTGTAAGGACACATTTAGGGGGATGTCTTTTTAGGATAACCATAATTTCTGGCTGACCATGTACCTTGGAGGTGCCTTGACGGTCCATCCAAGCCTTGATACGTCCCCTTGCCCTGATAAGAGTCTTTGGCCAGTCTCCACATGCGGCAGCAGTGAGAGATAAAAGCATGGGCTGAGCTCAAGGTCAAGGTGGTGGTTTATACCCAATGCAGCTCTGAAACAGGGAAAGGCATGTAGATGATGCCGCTGGGATTTATAAGCATACTCCACCCATGTAAGTTGTTCATTCCAGGATGAGGGATTCTTGGCAGCCACGTAATAGAGCATCTCCTCTAGACTTTGATTGGCCTGCTCTGTCTGAGCATTGGTCTGGGGATGAAACCCAGAGGACAAACTAACTGAAGCCCCCAGCTGCCAACAAAACTCCCTCCAGAAGTTGGAAACAAATTGGGGACCCCTGTTGGAGACCACGTGCACCGGAATGCCATTAATCCTGAAGGCCTGGTCCATGACAGCGGGAGCTGAAGGGAGATTAGGAAGCAGGATTAAGTGGGCAGCCCACGAGAACCTGTCTACCACCTTCATAATGACCATGTTGTCATAAGACATGGGAAGTCCTGTGACAAAGTCAAGTGTGATGGGTATCCCCCCAGGGTCTTGAGGAGATTGACAGGGATTTTAAAAGTCCTGCTGGAGGATGGTTAGAGTGTTTCCCCTGATCACAGACTAAGCAGGACAAAACAAACGTTCCTATATCCCGCCCCATCACCGGCCATCAGAATCGCTGTCGAATGACAGCCTCCGTGCATATCTTGCCTGGATGACAAGCCACTTTGGAAGCATGGCCCCACTGCAGGACGGAGGGGTGGACCGACTGTGGTACAAAGAGCCAACCTGCTGGTACAACCTCTGGGGCCGTCACTCCCCGAAGCGCCACTCTGCACTTCTGATTCGACCCCCCAGGACACAGCAGCTACCACCTGATGCTGGGAAATTACTGTGTCTGGGGTGTCCAAGCTCTCCGAATTCTCAAAAAGGCGAGACAGCGCATCAGGTTTGACGATTTTCAACTCCTCACATTTGCCGACATCGTATTTCAAGTCTTCTGGAGTGAGGGGTTGCTCCTGGACTGGACACTAAACGGGAATGTTCAGAGATTAGCCAGCGAGGAACTGGCAGAGAAAGAGGGAATATATACACATGAACAAACAACACACAGCTGGGAACAATCAAGCAATGAGCCGGCAAACTGATTGCCCCGAAATTCAACACGTGCACCGACATATGAGAAATGTCAAACACGCCAAATGTAAACACAGACACAAGGTGACACATCGACCACATACCCACAACAAAAGAGGCGTAATACACAGGGGAAGACCGATCAGCCCAGAATTCCGACAAATACACCTTAAAATATCTTATAACTTCTCATAAATAATTGTAACCACAATTATAATACATTATAATACTTATGTATTCATAGTTATACCTTAGAGTATAATGCATTATAACACCAGCAAAATCCAATTGTATCTGCAGAAGTTATAATGTATTTGTAACACAGTTAAAGGATGGGCAAGGAGGAGGCGAGAACCGGCTTGTCAACATAAATAATATTTTAATGAGAAACTTAAACCAAAAGCACAAACATAAACACACGTGACGGACATGCCTGTAATTCTCTCTCTAACCATCGTCACCGGCCGCCTTTATCCCTCGCACGCCTAATCAGGCCGATTGGGGACCGGGCGCGAGATATTCCGACCCGGCCCCGCCCCCCTCCGCTCCACAGTATTATATATATATATTTGTAATATATATAAAAAGTATACTTAAAGTGACAAAAGCAATGTCTTCTTATAACCATCCACAAGATATATTTAAGTGATTACAAGACATTACAGCTCATGCTGGAAATTATATACATTACACATGCACAAAATACATAATAAAACCCAAATATATCTGAAACTCAATCTTGAGGAAAAAATGCATGTTGATCACACATGTAGCTTTCTTGGGTGAAAAATAAAAACAAATAAAACTGATTCTATATTGGACTCATATTGGATTTAATAAACTTTCATATTTGTGAATCATATTTTGAAACTTATTTTATAAATAACTTCCATTGTATACGTTTGACTTGTAATGTATTGTATGTTGCAACTTATATTATATATTATGGCTGTTTATAGAGGAGATTGCTTTTGTAAATTTACTTAAATCAGGCAATGACCACTTATAATATGATCATGCCATATATCTTTTTGCCAGTTTACACTACGCTGCTTTTGAATGACAGCACTTATACAATTAACTTTATTAGCTTATAATGTATTATTACTTTAGTTATAATTATTTATGAGAGAAGGTGTATGTGGCAGGGCGGAGGGCAGAGCCGGGTTGTGATTATACACACCCGGTCCCTTATCAAGCTAATTAAGCCTCCGAGAGGGATAAAGGCCGATTGCGGGAGGTGGTGCGGGAGAGAGAGATCGTTTACGGACATGTGCGTCATGTGTGTGTTTGTGTCTTTTTAAGTTTGTCATTAAAACTAATATTTATATAGCCAAGCCGATTCTCGCCTCCTCCTTTCCATCGAACTGCTTTACAGTGTATTATGAGACCATTTTGAAAGTGGTATTAAAATAAAAACTAATTTGAAAATCCTAGACTATAATAATAACCTTGGTTTGTTCTTAAAATAATAGTTCACCCCCAAAAATATTTATGATTTACACACCTACATGTGTTCTAAATCTGCATGACACAGAAAAAAGTCATATGGGTTTGGACCAACACGAAAGTGAGAAAGGGGTTGGAACTAAACTCCGCAGGATGGTGGGCCTCCAGGTTCTGAGTTGAATAGCCCTGTCCTATTCCTTCTAAATGCAGACCTGCCCATGAGGACAAAATGCAGATCACAACAAAACAGACTAAAAAGAAACTAGGGCACTAATAATACCTTCACAGAGTGGGACTTATTTATATGTATGTATCAGCTAAATAATGGAGCTAAACCATTTCAATTGAAGCAGCAAACTACAGTAGTCTGTCTGCAAAGGATTTTGTCAAAGAGCAGCATTAACGTATGACTGATGGATTCAGGTTGCATGCCCGGTAATCGCTGGTCACAGTATACTGATCTGTCAACAAAGTCTTGACCATCTATGGTCTTTTGAAGAATATTTAATGTGGTTGAGAAAAAAATCTGCCTTACAATTAATGTAAATGTTAGTGATTGCCTGGTAGCCACTCTAAAAAAAATTACAGCTTTGAAATGATGTTCAATGGCAGCTGTGGTAGCTTACAGACTGTGATGCTTTGTACAACTCATATTCACAGCTTTAATAAAAAGCCATAGTATGTCATGGAAAAGACAGTGTGGAGGCAGAGAACAAGCAGTTGAGCAGATGAGGCTCTTAAAAAAGATGATTTCACTTTTATGTTATGCCGTGTGTAAATGTAGACTGTGTAGGTGTGAGAGTGAATGAGTGAGAGGAAGACAGAGAGAGCGAGTATACTGTTATATGGCAGTCAAGTTGTCTCTACAAAAGATCTATTGAATTGCTTCTTTATAAGAAGAGCAATAGCTGGAGAAGTATCAGTATTCAGCTGCACTACAGAACTCAGCAAAAATTGTATAAAGCTCCTTGAAATGCCAAAGCATTAGCAAAGTGAGAATGTAAGAATGTATTAGTATGTATTTAACTTTATTTTATTACCCACCCTCATGCATCTATATACGGAAGAGGATTAGGGCCAAGCAATAATAAAAAAAATAAAGCCATCTCGAGATTAAAGTCATTATAATGCGAGATTAAACTCGTTAAATTTCGAGAAAAAAGTCGAAATACAATCTTGAGAATAAACTCATTAAATATCGAGAATAAAGTCATTATAATGCGAGATTAAACTCGTTAGATTTCGAGAAAAAAGTCGAAATACAATCTTGAGAATAAACTCATTAAATATCGAGAATAAAGTCGTTGTGTTAAGTTTAATCTCGATATTTAATGAGTTTATTCTCAAGATTGTATTTCGACTTTTTTCTCGATATTTAATGAGTTTATTCTCAAGATTGTATTTCGACTTTTTTCTCGAAATTTAACGAGTTTAATCTCGCATTATAATGACTTAATTCTCGAGATGGTTTTATTTTTTTATTATTGCTTGGCCCTAATCCTCTTCCGTATAAACTTAAAGACATAGTTCACCAAAAAAATAAAAATTCTGTCATAATTTACTCTCATCTTGTTTCAAAACCATTTGACTATATTTATTTATATTTATAATTTTGCATAGTTGTTTGAAGGCATATAAGTAGGGGTGTAACGATTCTTTATCTTAGTGCATCGATTACTTATCCTGCCGATCTATAGGCTATTCATGGATCTTGAAATATGATTTTTGAATCGAGAATCATTAGTGTTGATTAATAATTGATTTAAAATGCTAAAAGGAGGAATCACAGTTTGACAAAACAGTGTACAGTATTTTTAAATATATACATATTTAATTAGTTACATGTGTGATTTAATGGAAACATGTGCAGCATCGAGGCACGCACATTCATAGCTTTCCCTCACAGAAGCGCACTGAACTCTTCTGTCGCCCTTCACGGGAATCATGCCCACTCTCAGTTCTGATCGTAACTCTCATTAAAACCTTTTCTGAGCAGCTTTTGAGCACCTTGTGTCTGATCTCTTAACTATTACATGAGCAATTGAAAGCAATTGCATGAGCAATTGACAGCTCACGCTCTTGCCTCAATTGAAACGCACTCAAAGCAGTGAACAGCCTGCCAACTCATGGCTGCATCCCAAAACTGGAAAATGCTGCCTTCGGAGCCTGTATACAGGTAGGATGAAAACAAGGTGCTTTTCAAACTGTACAGAGACTAGTTTCTTTAAGAGTTACATTTATTCAGAATGCTGTTGGTTAAGCCGTTAACTGATTAGGCAGTAATTTAGCAGCCTACCTTTGTGTTGCCACTACTGAAATAAAATGCTGTCATTGCAGTAGTTATTATTTACAGTAGTTAGTTATATTCTATAAGAAATATAGTCCCATTTTACTGGTATTATTGTTTAGTTGGGGACATGGCATGCAGAAACATTTAAGTTGAAGTGATCAGTCGTATTGCTTTTCTCTTTTCCTTATTTGTATTTAAGGCCTTGAGGAAACTGAATGAGGTCTGATATTACTTTAATACTGTAATATTTTGTTTGTTTTTCTGATTCAGGGTTCCCATAGTCATGGAAAATTGTTGTATTCCAAGAAGCCTGTATCTACATTTATTTAATGTGTTTTCTTTCAAGCAGCTTTTTGTGCAATAAGTATTTAGGGGTGCATTTAAAGGGATAGTTCACCCAAAAATCAAAATGATCTCATCATTTACTCAACCTTATGCCATCCCAGATGTGTATGACTTTCTTTCTTCTGCAGAACACAAATGAGGATTTTTAGTTGAATATCTCAGCTCTGTAGGTCCTTAAAAAGCACGGACCCAAACTGTGAATCCTCAAAAATAAAAAAAGTCTGCATAAAAATCATTCATAGCTCTCCAGTGGTAAAATGTCTTCAGAACCCTTACAGAAAAAACACATGGACTTCACATGTGCAAAATCTCATGTGGTCACATGTGACCACATGCTCATGTGATTTTGCACATTTGAAATTTAACATGTAAAACATGGTAAAAGCACATGTGAAAAATGTGTTTCACATGTGTTTTGAACATGGGAAATGTGTGCTTTTGGAACATTTACACATGTGAAACACGTGCAACACATGTGAAACACATGTGAAACACATGAGCTTACATGTGAAAATGTAAAATTCCCATGTGAAACACATGAGCTTACATGTGAAACGTAAAATTCCCATGTGAAACCTTGAATCACATATGAAACCCATGAAATCACACGTGAAACGTAAAATTTCCATATGAAACCTTTAATCACATGTGAAACCCATGAGATCACATGTGAACCCCATGAGATCACATGTGAACCGTAAAATTCCTATGTGAAACCTTTAATCACATGTGAACCCCATGAGATCACATGTGAACCGTAAAATTCCTATGTGAAACCTTTAATCACATGTGAAACCCATGAGATCACATGTGAACCGTAAAATTCCTATGTGAAACCTTTAATCACATGTGAAACCCATGAGATCACATGTGAACCCCATGAGATCACATGTGAACCGTAAAATTCCCATGTGAAACCTTTAATCACATGTGAACCCCATGAGATCACATGTGAACCGTAAAATTCCTATGTGAAACCTTTAATCACATGTGAAACCCATGAGATCACATGTGAACCGTAAAATTCCTATGTGAAACCTTTAATCACATGTGAAACCCATGAGATCACATGTGAACCCCATGAGATCACATGTGAACCGTAAAATTCCTATGTGAAACCTTTAATCACATGTGAAACCCATGAGATCACATGTGAACCGTAAAATTCCTATGTGAAACCTTTAATCACATGTGAAACCCATGAGATCACATGTGAAACGTAAAATTCCCATGTGACACCCCTGAGATCACATGTGAAACTTAAAATTCCCATGTGAAACCCATGAGATCACATGTGAAACCCATGGAATAACATTTGAAACCCATCAACAATCTACCGGTATGTTAAATCTACACCCCATGTAAACCTGTAACTTCATGTGAATCCATGTAAAAATCATTAAGCAATATACCACAGAAAGGCCTATAGCCATGTTTCCCAACATTAAAACAAATAATTCAAATTGAGCTTTTATTTCATTTCAAAATATGCAATACAAATTGAATGTTCAAAACAAACATAGCAAAACCAAATTAAAATTAAACATAAATACATAAAAAGCCTCTAAAACGCAGGTGTATACGTGTGTGTGTGTGTGTGTGTGGGGTGTGCGTTTGTGAAAGTGTGTTGTCTCAGTCCTCTGTGTCTCCTGCAGCAGGCATCCTGTTTTGGGATAGAAAAAGATCAAAGATTAGGGCAGTGCAAACCATAGACTGTAAAAAAATATGGACTTAGTGTCCGTGACGTCACCCGTAGGTTTCTGAAGAGTGTTTTTGAAGCCTAAAGTGGGTGGGGCTTAAAGGAGAACACATTTGAGGGAACAGCTCCGTGTTGCAAGCACCGATCCGGTTCGTTTTTCTTTCTTTCTATAGACAGTACTCACAAAGGTGTAACGATCAAGATTAACTTAAAAATTGCCCGGAGTTCTCCTTTAATAATTAATTATTATTAATAGGGCTGCACGATTTGGGGAAAATGTCATATTGCAATTATTGAGGTCAATATTGCGATTATGATATAATTAACAAATATTTAAACAAATATTATATCCAACATTACAGTGATTCAGTCATTACAAGTGAAAGCTATCAATTTTTTAAAAAATGCCTGGGTGCCTCTTTTTGACATGGTCTATAAGAAATGAGATTGATTACATTCAAATTTGACAACCAGTTTGACATGACGTGACATAACTGCCAAATTCAAACTGTGCTTTCACTCTATGGCTGGCGCTGACGGACGCGCTCAGCGCTTGTCATATATAAAAACTATTGATAAAAGATATTCAGACATGCGTACCAATTATTAGCTGCACTTTTTCTAGGTCAAGGCTCTTTCTTTTTCACCAACAACCCCTTTTTTTCCAGTGACGGAGCATGTTGCCATCTCTTCGAAAGAGAAGATGGAGTCCATAAGAGTTCTGGTTAACTTTTTGTAACCCTCACATCTTTGAGCATGATCCAAAGCAACTGGGTTCATTAAGTCAGTCACAGACTTGTTCTGCAAAGCAAAAGATAAAAGAAAAAATAGAATACATTCACAGAATTGTCAACATTGTGTTTGTTGTTTTCTAATGATAAAATCACAATTAACTTTCTGTTTACATCTTTCACTGGGCAGCAAAAATCTACCTTTAAACTTGAAAGAAAATGAAGATTTGCCATTTATCGTGATTATTATTGATATCAACTGATATGAAATTGTTTTGGCTTTTATGAGTGAGTCATTAAATCATTAATTCAAACCAATTAAATTCATACATTTCTTTTAAATAGATTAAAGAAATTGAAAATGAAATGGTCCTCAACTGAAATCACTTCTCATGATTATGTAAATTATACCTTTATCTCTCCTGCTTGGTTAGAAGTGGGTACTGGATGGGTGTTAGACGTGGGTACTGGGTGGCTGGGGGTTGACTGAGCTGCCTGAATGGCATCTTTGACCGCTTGTGTGATTGTATCAACAAGTCCTACGTTCAAATCAAAGGAATGAACAGTCAACACACACATCAACCGAGTTTTGACTTATTAGTTTTAATATTTATATTATTAAAATATTATAACCAGTACCTCCAGTTTTTCACTATTAATGTAAACACAGATATCAGATACCAGTAATGTCTAAAGAAAATGTAATAGGTGTAAAAAAAAAAAAAAAATTCGGATATGGTCAAAAAATCAGATCTGTGCATTAAGACTTGCAGAGTAAACGCAGCCATAGTCTCCCTATAGTTAAAGTTGTAAATTACAACTAATACCGATTCGATACCAGCAGTTTTTTTTTTAAATCAAGTAGAATTTCTATAACTGTGTTGAACTGATAATCTGAACATTTAGTTGGGAACAAATAAGAGACAATAAGTGTAACACTAAATCTGGTAAAACGTTACACATTGCTCTTTGTATTGTTGTGAAATACATTAATGAAAAACAAGATAACAAAAATCAAAAGGATCAATTATTTTTTATATAGCCTACTATAAAATTTACATGTAATCGCACTTAAATCGAGATGGCTTATCGCGATTTCGAAATCGCAAAGGCTGCGATTATCTTTTACGCGCAGCTCATCATTGATATACGGCTCTGTAAACGCGGCTCCGTCTGAAAGCACCGTGAGTGCGGCACAGTACAGTGCGGCACAAAGCGTATGGGTGCACATTTCTTGAAATTACCACCACAAAATCAGTCATTTTGATTGCAAAACTCTCTAGGAGAAAAGGAAAATAAATTGCAAAATGCATTACTGGTGGAATTGTAAAATGGAAATGCTTACCCTCATGCATTTGAAAGTTTAATTTTCGCAAACGCCTTATCTCCTTTTCCTTGGTTTTTAGCCTCTCTTCAAGCTCCTTTACCTCATTTCTGAAGTCTCTCTAGAAAGAGGAAAAGTGTACAAGATAAAGAAAATAGAGAAAGCCACTTGAAGTGCTGAAGAACTTTCTAGAATCTTGTAATTGTGAAAAGATATCTCTGTTATCTGTTGCTCAGGAAGAGACAACTAATGAATTGTGTTTTGTTTTCTCTCACCATGTACTGCCTATTTGGTGACATATGTATAAAAAGACACTTTTGCCACATAAATAAGTGTAAACAAATCAGATTTGTTTACATTTACCTTTGGCCGTTTTGGAGTCCAGACTGAAGCCTGCTCTGGAGTCATGGCGTTTGAGTCATCCTCTGTCTGAAAAACAAGTGTATGGAGTGTAAAGGGTCAGCAGTAATTATGAATAATAACACAGGTACCATCAAAAATAGTTTGAAGCTCAAGTGTGTAAAAACTTCTATGATAAACATATGACCAGTGGCATCTTGTGGAGGCAAGGGAGGCACAGCCTACCCAAGATTTTGATGTAAAAATGGGAGAAGGTGATGCTCCTTAGCAATCAAGACATCGGCCTTGTGCCGTTCTCACGGCTCTCACCCCGTCCTGCTTGTCACACCAAGTTTTCATGGGACTCAAGACTTCAACTATGCTTCACTAAACGGTCCAGTGCGCTCACACAGACATTTAAGAAGGGATGGATTGCCTTCAAGTGATAGGTGAGTGAAATTATATTTGTATTGTGTTGTATGTGTATTTTTCCTCAATGTCTGTCTAGAAGAGACAAAATAAGCCATTTAAATCAGTTACGCAAATAATAATAATCATTGTCATTATCATTAACAGCAGGGGATGCCCAGACATTACAATTTAGTGTGCCTCCTCTATTTTAAAACCCATGAGCTGCCACTGCGATATGAAAATGGAGCATGTCGCCCAACATTACTGCATATGACATACAACAAATCATCAGTTAATTATATTTAACTGAATTAAAATAAAAGGTCATTGTACAGGTAGAGACTAGATGAACATGTGTTTGGACACCATCTGCACCTGATGTTGAGGAGTCTCATCCTCGTCATCGGAGTGAGTAACGTTAGGCCAATCTTCCTCAATATCTATAGTCTGACAAAACAGCAAGTGCATTACAAAGGGGAATAGAAGACAGAAGAGAATGTAATTAAGACTTAGAATAGAATAGAAAGTAATAGAAGTAGGCTATTACTTATAACATATCGTTATAACATAACGTTACCTTTGGTTTTGATGGAGTCGCCATTTTGTGCTTCTCTATCCACTGAGACTCGGCCTTTTTAATTGCCCAAGGCTCTCTGTATTCAAACAAAGCAAAAGTGATTATAAGTGTTAAGCAGAATCTTGAACATATATTAAAAACCGTGAGAAAAAAACGAATCAAAAGCACGTATTATTTCTTAATAGCGAGGCTAATACAGTAACTTTAATCTTGTTCGCAACCTTGCTAACGTTAGCTCAATACGTCACGATCACTTAACGGATCTAACGGTACAAAATCGATGTCTGAAGCCTGAAGGTTAAGTAGTGAGCTAACAGTGAGCATGGGCATCATCATCGACCATAAAAATTATAACGTTAAGGCTAAATATTAATTGATTCACTTACCGTTTACAGCGAGTATTTGGGCCGGAAAAGCTTTCCAGCCGCATTTAGGTGGTTTTACTCCAACCGCTCCGTGTTCCACCAGGCCAATCCTCTTTGGGTCATTCAACATTTTTTTGTCCTTCACATGCTTCTCCAAGCCCACACTTACTCGGTTTTCTTTTACCCATTTTATGAGCACATACATGGCTGCAGCTTTCTTGACTTCTATCTCTTATACTATTTCTACTAACTTTAAGTTACGTACGTAAGTTGCTTATTTCTACTTCGATTTGCCTCAGCAACGGGCAGCAAAAAGAGCGCCAATCGTAGCCAATCAGATCCGTCGAAGAAAAAAAAAACTGTATTTATTCATTTTTAAATATATATATATATATATATATATATATATATATATATATATATATATATATATATATATATATATATATAAAATATTTTTATTTTATATATATATATTTTATATGAACTTAAAATTTATTTATATATATATATTTCTATTTTTCTTTTTTATATGAACATCAAATTCATTTTCATCTAACTCAATATTAGTGCCATTGAATGACTGTTTTTGATGTCGATGTTGCAATCCTGTAATTGTGAATAGTTCTTCAAAACATATTGCATAACTAAGAATCTGCAGCTGGTCAGTATTTTTACTTTGGTATAGCTCATTCTGTCAAAATAAAGATTTTAAAAAGCCTACTACATTTGTGTTGTATGTATTGCCTTTTAATTTATCTACATTGCCTTTTTATTGACATTAATCAATTTTGCGAACAATTTGTGCTTGTCAGTACTTACCACTTAGTATTGTATCACTTTTGTATCCGGCACTGCAGACTGCATAGCATAAGTTGATGAGTTTGGGGATTTGCCCATTAACATAGATCTTTTGAATCTCGTTCAAAATTAAAATGTTATGAGTCAGTAAAATGATCTGAACTTTCCATTACAATGAAGCTAAAAATTTACAGCATTTGTAATGTGGTAAGTAACATAATTCACATGTTAAAACCTATTACAACGTGCAAATATATTTCACATGAGCTCCACATTATTACCTATAGTAACATGTTTTCCACATGTGCCACGTGCTCCATTATGTTCACATGTGATGAAACATTGCTCACATGTGGTGACATGTTGTTCATATGTGGTCACATGTGGTGACATGTTGTTCACATGTGGTGAAACATTGCTCACATGTGGTGACATGTTGTTCATATGTGGTCACATGTGATGACATGTTGTTCACATGTGGTGAAACATGGCTCACATGTGGTCACATGTTGTTCACATGTGGGCACATGTGGAAAACATGTGATAACATGTGAAATTCATGTGTTTTTTCTGTAAGGGAAGTTATATATATATTTGAGGGGCTGTCTCAGCCAATAAATGTTGTCGAGCGAGTTGGGGTTGGTGTTCGGCCCACCAGGAAAAGTCCAGGTTCTCCCTATGGGCAGTCCGCCCCTGCAGGTCCATACAATGCAAGTGAATGGTGACCAGAAGTTTGAATCTCCAAAAATAACATAAAGACAGCATAAAACTGATTCAGAAAACTTTAGAAGCGATATGATAGGTGTGGGTGAAAAACAGATAAATATTTAAGTAATTATTTTAGTAAATCTCCACTTTCACTTTCACTTCCACATTTTCTTCTTTTGTTTTTTAGTGATTGCATTCTTCGTGCATATCACCACCTACTGGTCATGGCTGGTCAAAGGTGGAGATTTATAGAAAAAAGGACTTAAATATTTATCTGTTTTTCACCCACACCTATCATATCGCTTCTTGTTTAACTGTAAATAGAAAATCACACAGAACTTTATATTTTAAACTGAATTTCATTTGTATCATTATCCTATCAATTTCCCATGGACCAAAGCTATTATATGGTTTCAGAAAACTAGGACTAGAGCACACAATTCAAATCAAGTTAAGTCAAACTTTATATATTTAGCACATTAAAAAAAAAAAAAAAAAGTAGTTAAACCAAAGTGCTGTAAGAAATGAAGTATGCAAGTATGAAAATAAAAGACAGAGAAATAACATTATTAATACTAATACTGTTAAGCATAATTCACAGTATAATTGGCAAAGTCATGTTAAATAGTCTACGCAGAAATGTCTAACGCTACAGGTTATGGGCCCAGTCATTTAGGCCAAAGGTGGTTTAGACTTTTATTCGACAGGTGGAGTGTTACACCTGCGGTAAAAAGGGACATATGGCCAGGACATGTCCCGACGAATCCCAGGCGAGAAGAGATGATCGAAAATGGGACACACCACAGCGAGGAAAGGGACGCGGTCGAGGACGAGGCCATGACCACGTGAAGAAAGCAGACGGAGAGACAGAGGCAGAGCCTACATCTTTCTGTTTCTTCAAAATGAATGACTGTCCTATTCAAAGAGGAAATATGAAGGGTCTCATGGTCGACTGTGGCGCCACAACACACATGATCAACGACGCCACAAAGTTCAAAACAGCTGACAAGAGCTTCAGGCCCGAGGATCACATGATCGAGCTTGCCGATGGAACCAAGGTGAGCGGGATGGCGAAGATGAGGGGAGACGCCAAAGTCTACTTGATGGACAGCAAGGGACGACAAGTGAAAACGAGGCTAAAACAAGCACTATACATCCCATCGTTTCCACAAAACATCTTTTCAGTCAAATCAGCTACAGCTAACGGAGCCGAGATGCACTTCAAGGACGGTGATAACTGGCTGATCCACGAGAACGGTACCAAATTCAAAATGGACGTGTATGGTAGGCTGTATTACCTTAACACTGTAGAAAAGGAAAATGTTGATGAAGTGTATGGTTGTCATGACATTCAAACATGGCATAAGATACTTGGTCATTGTAATTTTGATGATGTTGCAAAATTAGAAAAGGTAGTTAAAGGGATGACGATAAAATGGAAACATGACAAGTCCAATCAAAACTGTGAAATATGCACACAGGGCAAATTTACACAAAGTAGAAACAGACAGGCAGACGCTAAAGCTACAACCGTACTAGAGCTAGTACACACAGACCTACAGTGGGTACGGAAAGTATTCAGACCCCCTTAAATTTTTCACTCTGTTATATTGCAGCCATTTGCTAAAATCATTTAAGTTCATTTTTTTTCCTCATTATTGTACACACAGCACCCCATATTGACAGAAAAACACAGAATTGTTGACATTTTTGCACATTTATTAAAAACGAAAAACTGAAATATCACATGGTCCTAAGTATTCAGACCCTTTCTTCAGTATTTAGTAGAAGCACACTTTTGATCTAATACAGCCATGAGTCTTTTTGGGAAAGATGCAACAAGTTTTTCACATCTGGATTTGGGTATCCTCTGCCATTCCTCCTTGCAGATCCTCTCCAGTTCTGTCAGGTTGGATGGTAAACGTTGGTGGACAGCCATTTTCAGGTTTCTCCAAAGATGCTCAATTGGGTTTAAGTCAGGGCTCTGGCTGGGCCATTCAAGAACAGTCACAGAGTTGTTGTGAAGCCACTCCTTCGTTATTTTAGCGGTGTGCTTGGGGTCATTGTTTTGTTATAAGGTGAACCTTCGGCCCAGTCTGAGGTCCAGAGCACTCTGGAGAAGGTTTTCGTCCAGGATATCCCTGTACTTGGCCGCATTCATCTTTCCCTTGATTGCAACCAGTCGTCCTGTCCCTGCAGCTGAAAAACACCCTCACAGCATGATGCTGCCACCACCATGCTTCACTGTTGAGACTGTATTGAACAGGTGATGAGCAGTGCCTGGTTTTCTCCACACATACCGCTTAGAATTAAGGCCAAAAAGTTCTATCTTGGTCTCATCAGACCAGAGAATCATATTTATCACCATCTTGGAGTCCTTCAGGTGTTTTTTAGCAAACTCCATGCAGGCTTTCATGTGTCTTGCACTGAGGAGAGGCTTCCGTCGGGCCACTCTGCCATAAAGCCCCGACTGGTGGATGGCTGCAGTGATGGTTGACTTACTACAACTTTCTCCCATCTTCCGACTGCATCTCTGGAGCTCAGCCACAGTGATCTTTGGGTTCTTCTTTACCTCTCTCACCAAGGCTCTTCTCCCCCGATAGCTCAGTTTGGCCGGACGGCCAGCTCTAGGAAGGGTTCTGGTCGTCCCAAACGTCTTCCATTTAAGGATTATGGAGGCCACTGTGCTCTTATGAACCTTAAGGGCAGCAGAAATTTTTTGTAACCTTGGCCAGATCTGTGCCTTGCCACAATTCTGTCTCTGAGCTCTTCAGGCAGTTCCTTTGACCTCATGATTCTCATTTGCTCTGACATGCACTGTGAGCTGTAAGGTCTTATATAGACAGGTGTGTGGCTTTCCTAATCAAGTCCAATCAGTATAATCAAACACAGCTGGACTCAATTGAAGGTGTAGAACCATCTCAAGGATGATCAGAAGAAATGGACGGCACCTGAGTTAAATATATGAGTGTCACAGCAAAGGGTCTGAATACTTAGGACCATGTGATATTTCAGTTTTTCTTTTTTAATAAATGTGCAAAAATGTCAACAATTCTGTGTTTTTCTGTCAATATGGGGTGCTGTGTGTACAATAATGAGGAAAAAAAATGAACTTAAATGATTTTAGCAAATGGCTGCAATATAACAAAGAGTGAAAAATTTAAGGGGGTCTGAATACTTTCCGTACCCACTGTATGCGGCCCTATAGAACCAGCAGATAAAAATGGATACAGGTATGCAATAGCATTTACTGATGATTACAGTGGGATGATTTTTTCATACTTTATCAAAGTAAAGAGTGACACGACAAAAGCTACAGAAAAATTCATAGCTGACGTAGCTCCATATGGAAAGATAAAGTGTATAAGATCTGATAACGGTACAGAATTTACCGGGCAGGAATTCCAGTCCCTAATTAGGAGTAACGGGATAAGGCACGAGACCAGTGCACCCTACTCACCTCATCAGAACGGAACTGCCGAAAGAGGTTGGAGAACCTTATTTGAGATGTCACGATGCATGCTATTGGAGAGTAACCTCCCAAAGCAATTATGGACATATGCTGTACAGACAGCAGCTCAAATCCGCAACCGGTGTTACAGTAGGCGGCTAGAGTAGACACCTTTCCGTGTTTTCACAGGAAAAACACCTAACCTATCTAACATGAAGGTATTTGGCTCTGAATGCTACATATATAAGCAGGATAAGAAGAAGCTGGATTCTAGATGTGAAAAGGGGATCTTTGTAGGCTATGATACATATAGTCCAGCATATCATGTGTATTATCCTGAGACAGGAAAAATCCTAAAACTTAGGCTGGTGAAATTAATCACCAAAGGTAGCGCAGATAGCCAGACTCAGACAGATTGCGACATGGGGGACGACATTGAGAGTTATGGAGATACATCACCAAAGATAGTCAACCAAGGTCAGGGACAGCCTAAGGAGAGTAAAAAGCCCAGTACTGAGGAAGGTCCGGCCCAGACTGATAGTTCTTAGAGTGAACAGGGAGAAAGAAGGTATCCTACAAGACAGAGAAAAGCTTCAGAATACCTTAATGAGTACCATTGTAAAGCTGAGTGTAATAATGATGAAAGTGAAAATGTAGATTATTTCTACAGAGTGGCTTATGATGCACCTAAAACATTTAGAGATGCTATGGACTCTAAAAAGTCAAAAATGTGGACTGATGCGATGATGGAGGAGATGAACTCTTTGACAGAGAATGAGACTTCCACTCTGACGCCACTGCCAAGAGGCAAACAAGCAGTGGGAGGTCGCTGGGTATATACAGTGAAAGAGAGCCCAGATGGATCTGAGACTTGTAAAGCCAGATATGTTGCAAAGGGATATGGTCAAGTGGAAGGGATTGACTATAAAGAGACCTTTTCACCGACAGCCAACATGACCTCTGTCCAAGCATTAATGCAGGTGGCTATACAGGAGGATCTTATCCTACATCAAATGGATGTAAAGACTGCTTACCTCCATGCTCCGATGGACTGTGAGGTATATATGGAGCAACCGGAAGGTTTTGAGATCAAATCAAAAACAGGAGAACACTTAGTGTGTAAACTCAATAAGTCATTATATGGCTTAAAACAGTCCGGACGTAACTGGAACATGTTACTGCATGATCACCTTACAGAGAATGGTTTTGTACAAAATGATGCTGATCATTGTGTCTACAGCAGAAAATCTGAGAACAAGAAAGTGATTTTGTTAGTATGGGTAGATGACTTAATCATAGCAGCGAGTAACAACACCTTACTCAGTGACGTAAAAGAAATGTTGAAGAGAAGGTTTAAGATGAAAGATATGGGTCCACTTAAACACTTCCTGGGTATTGATTTTATACAGAGTGAGGGAGAGATCAAAATGACTCAAAAGAGACACATAGAGAAGATGTTAGCAAAATTTGGAATGTCCGAATGCAATCCGAGATCCACCCCATGTGAGCAAAAGTTAAACTTTGATAGTGAGGGTGAAGTTATTGACTCAACAGGATATAGAGAGATAGTAGGTAGTTTGATATACATTATGACATGTACTCGACCTGACCTGAGCTGGGTTGTTAGTAAATTATCACAACACCTAGCAGAACCAAAGCAACAGCATTGGGCTACAGCAAAACACCTATTGAGGTACTTAAAGGGTACTATAGATCAAGAACTACACTACCAGGAATGTGAGGAAAACCTACAACTTGAGGGATACAGTGATGCTGTTTGGGCAGCCGATAAAAATGATAGGAGGAGCACAACTGGATATTGTTTCAGCTTAACTGAGAATGGTCCAGTCATATCGTGGAAGAGTAGGAAACAGCCAACGGTGGCATTGTCCACCTGTGAAGCCGAGTATATGGCACTAGCAGCCACTACTCAAGAGAGTATGTATCTTGTACAACTACTTAAAGGAATTGATAGTAATAACCAGCATGTACCAGTCAAGATATATGAGGACAACCAGGGGGCGATAGCTTTGTCTAAGAACCCAGTATGCAGACAGAGAAGTAAACACGTAGATATAAAATATCACTTTGTACGATCTGCACACACAGAAGGGAAAATATCTATAGAATACTGCCCTACTGCAAACATGGTAGCTGATGTCCTTACCAAGCCAGTGACAAAGGCTAAGTTTGAGAACTTCAAGGGGTATTTGTTTGGAGAATAACGCGAACTGGCAGATAAAAAAACTGGGTTATTTTTTTTATTTTTTATTTTTTGTTTGTTTTGTTTTTGTTTGCCACTATAGAAAGCTATAAACATGTCTTTGAGTGGGAGTGTTAAGCATAATTCACAGTATAAGTGGCAAAGTCATGTTAAATAGTCTACGCAGTAACGTTATTAAAAACGTGCGTGCCTGCGTGCACTGTATATGTTATGAGCATGCGCAAAAAATAAAAAATCTGTTGTGATGAGTTCCCAGACTAAAGAGACGATGGTGGTCTATCTGATTTTTCTCCCGTGAATAAGTTAATCATTTTGGTGACTGTGAGACGCGAAAGACTGCTGCAGAAATGTCTAACTCTACAAATACTAATAGTAATAATAATATAGAAAATAAAATAAAAATACATTCTTAAATGGATAAAAGCAATTAGAGAAAGCATAATAATCAATTGACAATAAGTCTAAAAAAATTAAACAGCATGAAAAGATAAAGAACAAAAACAGGCCTTTAACAGGCCTGAATTTTACATACATTAGTTAGCGACGGGTTAGGCCCTGATATGAGTAGGTAAACTGTTCAAGAGCAATATAAAAGGCCCTTAAACTTGCAACATGAACAAGGGACAGACAGAATACCTGGGGGCTGAGTAAGGATGGAGAATATCACAGATACAGTATATTCTGGTGCCAGTCTATTCATGCCCTTGGATGAGTTATAATGTTAAAATCAAGGAGGCACGTACAGAAGAAATATAATCCCTTTTCTTAGTTCCCGTTAATAATAATCTGCAAACAAGACAGAGTGGGCTGAGGCAAGCTGACATATAGGGAAGTAAAGTAGTCCAGACGAGATGAGTTAAGTGCATGAATAAAATAAATTGTTTTACTTTTTCATCAGATCTGAGTTGGAAAAATTATTTTAATGACAACACTTATCTGTTTGTCAAATTACAGCAGGGGGTTATAAAAGGTTTTCAACATGATTATTCAAGTTGTTACTTAACGAACCTAACTGATTTCTAGAGGCAGTAGTGGAGACAGGAGAGCCTGGCAATATAACCTCAGTTTTATTTTCACTCATTTTAAGGAAGTTATTGGTCAGCTTGTCAAGTTGGGAATTGTCACATAACATTGATACAAAATGTTATATTTAAGATGGAGCTCAGGGGAAGCATACAAAGGGAAAACAAAAGAGGCCCCAAAATGGATCCCTGCAGAACACCACATGATATGGGTGCATGACGAGGAAGAGGTCCCAATGTTTACCACAAATGTCCTGCTCTTTGGATAAGAAGCAAACCACTGTAAGGCCAGACACTGGATGCTAATCACAAGATCGAGTTTAACGAATAGAAGTGAATCTGAGGCAGGACTCAAATGCAGAGTAAAAACCAAGCAAATTTATTCAAACCAAAACATGCAAAAATTAATTAAACCGTACCGTACCGCAGAGGGCAGACGAACTTTGTCCAGGACTGAAAAGAACTGACAGAAAAGAAACTGGACTGGCTTGAGACCGACATGAAAAATTAAACAAGACTAACTTGCACTGGACAGCACACACAAGGAGACTAAAATAGAGACGGAAATCAAACAGATTAACAGACAGGGCAAGTGTGACTAATTAACTAATAATAGGCAAACAAGGAGGCAGGATATGACGCAAGACAGAGAGACACACGGAAGAACAGAAACAAAACAAAACCACATTGTCTCATAAGACACAAACACCGGAATGGCATGAGCGCACATCGCAAGACAAAGGCAATATGCGCTCATGCCAACTGACAGGGAAGACAAGAGAATGTGTGGCAATGCCAAACAAATCAATGCCATGCATTCTCAAACTATACAAATCCTGAGTGTACATCGCGAGGCAATCACCACACAATGCATGCCACAGGTGTCAATATGAGACAGGACACCTGTGCTAGAGTTCGGCCACAAATAAACCCGATACCTCAGATCGAAGTGACCGAACCTCAGCACAACGCGAAGACAACTTGCGATCCCAAAATGCAGGGCAACGTGTGTCCCTAGTCGTGAGAGATGGAACAGATTATTGAGTGCATCCCGCCAAGGTGACATAAGCACAATGCACTCATGCCAAGACAAGACATGGAGCATGAGTGTCTGGACACTGACACTGAAACCGTACCAGACAGGTAAGTCAGGTCCAGACACCACCTTCCAGACATTAGAACCGACTGAAGAGCACACGGCAGGGAAACAACAACTGAAGCCATGCGCTCACACAAAGACAGAAGACAAAACACAAGACAGATCAGATCTTACACAAACACTCAGACTGACAGATTGAAAGGATCGTGACATAAAGGTATTATGATAATCACAATTATGATATTATAAACAATAGCACTGAACGCTGCACTTAGATCTTAGATCAGGACCAGTATCACATGATCCGATCACTTTCACTACCATTGTATGAAATATTGGCCTGGATAGCCCTTTTGTGTTCCACAGAAGAAAGAACGTCACAAGGGTTTGGAACGGCATGCAAATTTTCATTTTGTGTGGGTGACCTATCCCATTATGTTCTCAAAATTCAAATACAAGAAAAATAAGGAGTGAATTATATATTTTTTAATATTCATCTGCATCTTTAATTTAATGATTTGTATTTTCTGTTCTTCTGCTTTCATGATGTCTCTTGAAACATAACAAAAAAGAGCACAACTGATGATATTCCTCATGTTTGATATAACAGATTGGATTTTAAAACAAGAGCAAGCGTCTCCCATCCCATTCACCTGCTCTGACTTTATACTGTCAATAAGCTTTTATCTTCACTGATTACAGAGAGATTTCCCACTAATCTAATGTACCACTTGTTTAATTGTTTCACAATAGAAACTAAAATGTGCAAAAATGGGGCCTCAAATCTCAATAAGAGCCATTGCATACATTTGAATGAATAAATGAGATAAAGAGATGTAAAAGAGAAAATCCTTAGGTTTACCATCTCAGAGCGTAATCTGGATCTTATTTTTGTTACAGCATAAATCATTATACACTATAAATGCACTCCCAATATAGTAGACCTTTTTATAAGGTTATGTAACAGGATGTTCAGGCTGCTTTTTTTACTCATCGAAAATCTTTCCTTCCCTACCTCTCAAATCTTATCTACAGTCTGTGGGCGATAATGAGAAGATATTGTGTTAGAGACTGATAAAGTCGTTAAAAGATTTAGATTTTTGCTTTCACAGTTACATTTTTCTTTGAGTCACAGCCATGCATTTTTCACAAAATCAGGGAACACTGTGTTATTTGTCACAGATTATGGCAGATACATTTTTTTGTGAAGCTTAAGGTAGGAAAAGCTTAAAGACAAGGCAATGCATGATGAGCAGGTCTGACTGTAGAAGAGATTACAGAAAATGAGAGTTTATCAACCAGAGTTTAGTTGATCAACCAATCATTTAAAATCGAGATGAATGTTCATTCAGAATGGCAATCAGGTAATGTCAGAAATGTAACAGATGATTTGATATCTCTGAAGCATCCCAAAATGGTACAAAGCTTTTCATGCAATATCATGAGCTGACATGAATCACCACTTTTTATACATCTGGGGAAAAGGCAGCAACCTTTTTCAAGTTTCTACATGAAAGGGTTTTCACAAAGGAATGACAATGTTTGGATTAGCACCACATTATAAATTGACTGTCAGATTGTCAATCTATTACTTAAAAGTTCTGTGGTTCAGCAGCATTGGGTGCTGATTAAAAAGCTTAGGTCAAACATTATAAAAACTGCAGGAATTGTAGCAAGCAAGAAATATTTGATTTCTCCATTGCATTGGAGTGCTTCCAGTGGTGGTTAATTGTCAGTTCACGTTCCATTCTTATTCCTTTGGCGACTCAATCAAAAGCAAAACATGTCAGGATAGAGAGCAAATTAAGGGCATACACACTCCAACACAAAGGGCTTTGGAGACATTTTGAGAGCTGATCTCTATGCCAATGCAGAGCCACACAGACAGCAACCATACAGTATCTGACAGTGCACTATAAACGCTGTACATATTGTCCAGTGCAGTTTCAGGAATTTCCATTAAATATATTTTGTTCTGAACTCATATCACAAGAGCCACTTAAACCACATATGACATAAAGCTATTAAGAGTCCTGCCTTAAGTGTCTGTTTATTTTATATCGCTTAGCTGGGAAGACAATGCCATTTCATTGTGTCAGTGGTCAATGAAGCATTTCATTGTGGTTGATGTCAAACCCAAATCCACAGAAGAGTAGTCAATGGGAGCGTAAGGTCGAAGCAGGGGAATCAGAATATATAGATGGACGTAACAAGCGAGTTGAAAAGACAGGGGAAGCTAGGGGAACACTAGAGCTGGCAAAGCGAAGGGGTAAACTAAACAATAACCAACAAGTGTGGAGAGAAAGGGCAGCGTATATATAGGGGAAAATGAACAGTGCAGGTGAAACTAATAATCTAGTGATGGGACCGACCACTGTTTGTCACATTGTATTTCCCTTCCGGTGTCCTCCACCTCCGTAGAAAGCCCCGAAGTGAAGTCTCCGTTCTCCATCCCTCCTGAGTACTCCTCCTACGCTGATGTGTTCGAGAAGACCCAGGTTAGTCTCCCCCCACATCGCAGTGTGGACTGCGCCATCAATCTCCTTCCGGGGTCCCCACTCCCTAAGAGCCGAGTGTACCCCTTAATGCTACCCGAAACCAAAGCCAGGGAGGACTACATCGACGAGGCGCTCAGTCTAGGCATCATCCGGCCGCCCACCTCCCCAGTGGCGTCCGGCTTATTTTTCTTGGCAAAAAGGACGGCGGGCTTCGCCCCTGCATCGATTACCGGGCCTTAAATAAGGCCACGGTGAAGTTCGCCTACCCCCTACCTCTCATCCAACCGTCCCTCGAGCAGGTCAGTAAGGCGAAGATCTTAGATCTTCACCAAGCTCGACCTCAGGAGTGCGTACAACCTTATACGCATCCGCAAGGGGGACGAATGGAAGACTGCGTTCATCACCACCAGGGGGCACTACGAGTATTTGGTGATGCCATAACTCCCCTTCAGTGTTCCAGTCGTTTATGAACGACGTCTTCCGAGACATGCTGGACCTCTTCCTCGTCGTCTACATAGACGACCTTTTAATTTACTCCGCCACACTCTCTGAACACACCATCCACGTCTCAAAGGTGTTACAGAGACTGCGAGAGCACGACCTGTTCGTGAAGGCAGAGAAGTGTGCCTTTCACCGCCCCGCCGTCTCCTTCTTGGGCTACGTCCTGTCTGCGGGAACAATGGAGATGGAGACCGACAAAGTCGCCGCAGTCCTATCCTGGCCCGAGCCTAGTACGCTCCTCGGTTGCGAGGAGCGCGACCTCTGGGAAGTGGTGCAGGACGATCGGGATGCTGGCGATGGTAATCCAGCTTGAGGGCTTGGTCCAGGACATCCCTCGACCGTACCCATGACTGTTCCTCAGGTCCGTAGCCCTCCCAGTCTACCAGATACTGCAACTGGCCTCCCCGACGTCGGGAGTCTAGCAAGGCCCGGACCGTATAGGCGGGTTGACCTCCGACATCGAGTCGTGGAGGGGGTGTTTGGGATGCCGTGGGCGGGAACATGGGGCTATAAAACACGGGCTTCAGAAGGGAGACATGAAACACGGGACAAATTTTGTAGCGGGGTGACCGGGTTAACTCTCTTAACAATTTTAAAAGGGCCGACATACTTTGGGCTGAGCTTCTTGGACGGGAGACGGAGATGGATGTCTCGGGTCGAGAGCCATACCCACTGGCCCGGATGGAATATGGGGGCAGGTCGGTGTTGGCGGTCAGCCTTAGACTTCTGGGTCTGGGTGGAGCGTTGTATCCGGTCATGGGTGGCTCTCCAGACCTGGGCACACCTCTGGGCCCAGGCATCCACCGCCGGAACGTCACTGGGGTCAGCCTCCCACAGGAAAAGGGGTGGTTGATAGCCCAGGACGCATTGGAAAGGGGTAAGACGAGTCGAGGAGCTGACCAGGCTGTTCTGGGCATATTCGGCCCAGGGAAGGTAGGTGTGTCAGCTGCCTTGGTTCTGGGCACAGTAGGCTCTCAGGTATTTGCCGATTTCTTGGTTGAGGCGCTCAGTCTGGCCATTGGTCTGGGGGTGGTATCCCGAGGAGAAGTTGAGTTGGATACCCAGTCTGTCACTGAAGGCTCGCCAGAAGCGAGACGTGAATTGGGTACCCCGATCTGAAGTAATCTCCTCGGGAATGCCGAAGATCCTGAAGACGTGGTTGATCATGTGGTAGGCCAGTTGGGTAGCATTGGGTAATCCGGGTAGGGGAATCAGGCGGCACATCTTGGAAAACCGGTCTATCACAACCAGGATCTCAGTCCGCCCGTCAGAGGGGGGCAAGTCGGTAATGAAGTCCATGGCGATGTGGGACCACGGTCGGTCGGGTATAGGTAACGGTTGGAGGAGTCCTGCGGGAAGGTGACGAGGCGTTTTGGACTGGGCACAGACCGGACACGAGAGGACATAGTCGTTTACGTCGTCCTTGAGCGAGGGCCACCAAAATCTCCTTGCGAGTAGCTCGGTAGAACGGGTAATCCCCGGGTGGCCAGAACAAAGGGAAGTGTGGACCCACTGCATCAGCTGAGGGCGAATAATGGTGGGTATGTACATCTTGTTGGGGGGGTTTGAGGAGGCGCGGGCTCGTTGCCTTGAGCCTGCAGGATGGCCTCCGTCAATTCCCACCTAACGGGTGCGACGACGCACGACTTGGGGAGAATAGTTTCCGGCCCCGGGGGTTCAGAGCCATGGCTGAAGAGACGAGAGAGGGCGTCAGCCTTGATGTTCTGGGAGCCCGGGCGAAAAGTAACAGAGAAATTAAAACGAGTGAAGAACATCACCCACCTGGCTTGTCGGGGGTTCAACCGAGCGAAGGTACTCCAGGTTCTTATGGTCGGTGAAGATGACAAAAGGGAACCTAGAGCCCTCCAACCAATGGCGCCATTCCTCAAGGGCAAGCTTAATGGCCAGCAGCTCTCTGTTCCCGACGTTGTAGTTTTGTTCGGGGGAGGACAGTTTGTGGGAGTAGAAAGCACAAGTGTAAAGCTTAGCGGGAGTCCCGTGTGGTTGGGAGAGTACTGCTCCCACCCCCACCTCAGAGGCGTCCACCTCTACCACGAATGGGAGAGTGGGATCGGGTTGTTGGAGAACTGGGGAGGTCGTAAAGGCATCCTTTAGGGCCTGGAAGGCCTGCTGGGCGGGTGCGTTCCATGTTAGGAACTTCGGGTTGCCTCGTGTCAGAGACGTGAGAGGTGCGGCGATTTTACCAAAGTCTCTGATAAAGTGCCTGTAGTAGTTGGCGAAACCCAGGAACCGTTGGAGCTCCTTGAGCGTCTTAGGTTCCGGCCAGGACAGGACTGCGGCAACCTTGTCGGTCTCCATCTCCATCATTCCGGCAGACAGGACATAGCCCAGAAAGGAGACGGAGGAGCGGTGAAAGGCACACTTCTCTGCCTTTACGAACAGGTCGTGTTCTCTCAGTCTCTGTAACACTCTCGAGACGTGATCGGTGTGTTCAGAGAGTGTGGGGGAGTAAATTAAAAGGTCGTCTATGTAGATGACGAGGAAGAGATCCAGCATGTCCCGGAAGATGTCGTTCATAAACGACTGGAACACTGAGGGGGAGTTGGCGAGGCCGTACGGCATCACCAAGTACTCGTAGTGCCCCCTGGTGGTGATGAACGCAGTCTTCCACTCGTCCCCATTGCGAATGCGTACAAGGTTGTACGCGCTCCTGAGGTCAAGCTTTGTGAAGATCTGGGCCTTACTGACCTGCTCGAGGGCCGGCTGGATGAGAGGCAGGGGATAGGCGAACTTCACCGTTGCCTTATTTAAGGCACGGTAATCGATGCAGGGGCGAAGCCCGCCGTCCTTCTTGCCCATGAAAAAGAAGCCGGATGCTACAGGGGAGGTGGATGGCCGAATTATGCCAAGACTGAGCGCCTCGTCGATATAGTCCTCCATGGCTTTGGTTTCAGGCAGCGTTAAGGGGTACACTCTGCTCTTAGGGAGTGTGGACCCCGGAAGGAGGTCGATGGCGCAGTCCACACTACGATGTGGAGGGAGACGAACCTGGGTCTTCTCGAACACATCAGCGTAGGAAGAGTACTCAGGAGGGATGGAGACCGGAGATTTCACTTCGGGGCTCTCTACGGAGGTGGAGAACACTGGAAGGGAAATACAGTGAGACAAACAGTGGTCGGTCCAGTGCAACAGCTCCCCTGTGCACCAGGAAATGTGGGGGTCGTGAAGTGCTAACCAGGGGTGGCCCAAAACCACTGGGTCCCTGGGTGACTGAACAATCAAAAACTGAATGAGTTCTGTGTGGAATAAGCCCACTTGGAGGGACAATGGCATGGTTCAAAAGGAAATAAAACCCGATCCGAGGGGTGCCCCATCCAGAGAATTAACTTTGAGAGGTGGCACGACCGGACTGAGTGGGATAGCTAGTTTTTGGACCAAGCCATCGTCCAAAAAATTCCCCGCTGCCCCGGAATCAACTAGGGCTGGGGTAGAAAAAGAAACATTGTTAAAAAACTCAACACCACAGGGAGACAGACTTGTTTCTGGGTAATGTTGAGAATGGCGGACGTTCTCACCTGGCTTTTGGAGAGGGAAGGCTGGGGACAGGCCGGGCATGAGGCAATACGGTGACCCGGTGTGCCACAGTACAGACAAAGGCTCTGCGTCAAACGTCTAGTGCGCTCTGCCGGTGTTAATGGAGCGCGACCAAGTTGCATGGGTTCGGATTTGGAAGAGCATTCGGGAGTAAGGGGTTTAGACGAGTTGGAGCCCACTGAAAGCTCTTGGATGACTGAGGGGCTGCGAAAAGCACAGTCACGAAGCAGATTATCTACTGTGATGGAGAGCTGGATATAATTCTCCAGCGACAGTGACTCTCCTCGACATGCTAGCTCCATCTGTAGCTGGCTGTTCAAACCCAGGCTGTAGACTGTTAACAAAGCGGGGTCGCTCCACCCGCTACCCGCGGCAAGGGTGCGGAATTCAAGTGCGCAGAGACAAGTGCGTGACGCCTGTTTCAGAAACACGAGGCGACTGCCCACATCCCTACCAGCTGTCGGGTGATCAAAAACCACGGCAATCTGGTGGCAAAACTGATCATACAAAGTAAGAAGGGGGCTATCGGCAGTCCATAATGCGGTGGCCCATTGCCGTGCTTTACCAGTGAGCAGTGAGATTAAAAAGTGTACTCTCTCACTGTCAGAGTGTAAAAGGGGGTGATACGTCATGTACACGCCATATTGCATCAAAAACCCCTGACAAGCTTCCGACGAGCCGTCAAACCTCTCGGGGGGTTGAAAGCTTGCGGCGCTAGGAAATGCGGTGGGAACACCAACGGGTACAGGGACAGACACAGGTGGGACAGGGTGAAATTGATCCAAAATAGTACGTACCGTGAGTAGTATCTCCTGTATCTGCTGTCCCTGGGCCGTGAGCGCTTGATCGTGTTTCCCAACCATAGATCCTTGGGCAGAAAGTGCCATGCAAATCCGCTCTAGTGAGCTGCGAAAATCCTCCGTGGGATCCATTGTGACTATCTTCAGTATGGTTGGTTATTATGTAACCCGCACAAGAAGAGACAGTCACAATGTCGAGTAAAACTGCTTTTATTTGCAGAGAGGGGAAAAAGTACAAAAGGGCAAATCCAGAGAAGAGTAGTCAAGGGGAGCGTAAGGTCGAAGCCGGGGAATCAGAGTATGTCAAAGGGGCAAATCCACAGAAGAGTAGTCAAGGGGAGCGTAAGGTCGAAGCCGGGGAATCAGAATATATAGATGGACGTAACAAGCGAGTTGAAAAGACAGGGGAAGCTATGGGAACACTAGAGCTGGCAAAGCGAAGGGGTAAACTAAACAATAACCAACAAGTGTGGAGAGAAAGGGCAGCGTATATATAGGGGAAAACGAACAGTGCAGGTGAAACTAATAATCTAGTGATGGGAGCGAGTGCGGGTGAAACTAATACTCTGGTGATTGGGGCTAGAGGGGGCGGGGTGAACTTGAGGATCAGAGTTCGTTACACCTACATAGGCAGCATTTTAAGCCACTATGTTTTGGAACAGAACTATGTAGAGTGCTTTGGTTTTACCTTCTTGTCAGTAAAGAAGAAACTATCTCAGATTGATGTTTAAAATGAAACTGAGCATTGGGCTTTTTCTTTGCAGGGGGTTCCTAAATGTCCATACCATCTGGTTATGGTGAGTCAAATTGTTCCTTGAAGCAAAGTTATGCACTTTCATTTGATGCTTCAGAAATTTTGCATGTGCATTACATTATGGGCAGTTCAAAATATATGCAGCGTTCTGTACAGAATTCCAATACAAACATTGCACTCTTTTGGAAATGTTAGATCCAGAATCCTATGAGATCTCTCTCTCTCTCTCTCTCTCTGTCAGAAGATATCCAAAAACGAATCGGTTACCTAACGTAACCTCGGTTCTCTCTAGATGAGGGAATGAGTATTGCGTAAGCTAGCTTACGCTACGGGAAATATTAATCTTTTCTGAGATATTGAAGCCAAAAAATTATCCTTAATTTTGTATCATTTGTCAACGCAGTGCAGCAACTGCAGACCTTGAGCAGGCTAGCTAGCGAGCTCATTGGTTGCTCTGCGGCAACTGCTGCAGCCTATAGACGAACTTGGGCGAACTCGCGTCCAATGAGAGGCGTCCGCACGCTTACTGCATCAAAGCCCGCCAAAATGGGCGTGGCTAGAGTGCATATAAGTGTAGTTCGTAGGCTGGATCCTGGTTTTCATTGAATGAAGCGAAAGTCGCTCGTGGCGCGAGCACGGCCGGCTACGCAATACTCGTTCCCTCATCTAGAGAGAACCGAGGTTACGTTAGGTAACCGATTCGTTCTCTTACGAGAGGTTCTCTCGTATTGCGTAAGCTAGCTTACGCTACGGGAACCCATTGTCAACGCCGTGCGCACCAAGCATCCACTGCATGAGCCCCGGGGGTGGGGGGACCTGGGGGAGCCCTTGTGAGTGGGGAAATAATATTTGGCCGGCAAGAGTGCGGGCCAGTGTGTGTGTAATACATAAGCACATAGTGGGAAGGGAACGACAGAGTGGCAGTGCCGGTCTGTGTGGAATGAGTCCCATCAGTGCAGCTCACCAGGGGAGCTGTAGCGTATTAAACCGCTAGTTTAAAACTTCCAGATTGTAAAATCTGACAAAGGTGGAGGGGGAAGCCCAGCCCGCTGCCACACATATGTCGTGAATGGAAATCCCGCTGGACCATGCCCACGATGAGGCCATGCCTCTAGTGGAGTGAGCCCTAATGCCCAACGGGCATGGCAGGTCTTTTGACGCGTATGCGGCAGCAATAGCGTCCACTATCCATCTAGACAGTGTCTGTTTCGAGGCGGCGAGACCTTTGGTGCGCCCTCGAACGAAACGAAAAGCTGCTCAGAGCGTCTGAAAGAGGCGGAGCGCGCAGTATACAATCTCAGTGCTCTGACTGGGCAAAGGAGATTGGCGTCGCGTTCGCTATCGGATGCTGGCAGCGCCGATAGGGAAATGACCTGTGCTCTGAAAGGAGTACCGATCACCTTGGGAACATAGCCGTGTCTAGGCTTTAAAATGACCTTGGAGTCACTTGGTCCAAACTCAAGACACGCAGCGCTGACAGAAAGCGTGAAGGTCTCCCACACATTTGACTGATGACAGGGCAGTCAGAAAAACAGTTTTGAGTGAAAGGTATTTCAAATCCACGGACTGAAGCGGTTCGAAAGGGGGGGCTTTCATAGTTTCGAGAACTATAGAAAGATCCCAGATAGGAACCGATGGGGGGCGCGGGGGGTTCATCTTTCTAGCTCCCTTGAGGAAGCGGATGACCAGCTCGTTTTTTTCCCAGTGACTGGCCGTGCAGGGGTTCAGCGAACGCCGCGACGGCCGCCACATACACTTTGAGCGTGGATGGGGATCTGCCCTTATCCAGCAGCTCTTGTAAAAACACGAGCAGCGACGACACCCCACATGTCCGTGGGTCCAGGTCTCTGTCGGTGCACCATTTTGAAAACACAGACCATTTTGACGCATAGAGTCTTCTCGTGGAAGGGGCTCTAGCGTGTATGATGGTGTTTATTACCCCTTCTGGCAGAGCGACAGGTAGTCGTTGATCACCCACGCATGCAGTGTCCAGTGCTCTGGGTGGGGATGCCAGATCGTGCCGCGAGCTGAGAGAGGAGATCTGCTCTCACTGGGATGGGCCACGGCGCTGTCAGTGACAGCTGCGTAAGCTCCGGGAACCATGTCTGATTCTCCGAACGCGGGGCTATGAGGAGCACCGAGTGACACGTTTCCCTGATCCTCTGCATTACCTGTGGCAATAGCGAGACTGGAGGGAAGGTGTAAAGCGGGCGGTTGGGCCAGTCCTGGGCCAGCGCGTCCTCGCTTTTCGAGAAAAATATTGGGCAGTGAGAGTTCTCTTCTGACGCAAAAAGGTCTATCTCTGCTCTGCCGAATATGCACCATAACTTCTGGACTGTTTGAGCGTGCAGGGACCATTCCCCTGGAGGAATATTGTCTCTGGACAGTCTGTCTGGGCCATCGTTCAGGTGGCCTGGCACGTGCGTCGCCCTCAGCGAGCGCAGGTGGCACTGGGACCAACTCAGTATGCGTTTCGTCAGATGGAAGAGGTTCCTGGATCTGACACTGCCCTGACGGTTTAGGTAGGATACCACAGATCTGTTGTCCGAACGGACCAGTACGTGGTGACCCTGAATGACCGGGAGAAAGCGCACAAGCGCGTACTCGACCGCTATCATTTCCAGACAATTTATGTGAAGGAGCTTTTCCTGAACTGACCATAGGCCAAAAACCGGAGAGCCCACGCAGACCGCGCCCCAACCCGTGTTGGACGCGTCTGTCGAGATGACTTTTCGGCGATATACAGCTCCCATCGTCACTCCCCGCTGATACCATTCGGCCACTGTCCAGGGCTGCAGAGCTGAAATACAGGTCTGAGACACCTTGATCGGCTGGCGGCCTGTGGCCCAAGCCCGGCGAGATGTGCGGGTTTTTAGCCAATGCTGAAGCGGGCGCATGCGCAGTAAACCCAGCTGAAGTACTGCTGCGGCTGAGGCCATGTAACCTAGCACTCTCTGAAATTTTTTCAGAGGCGTGAGGCTGTTCATCTGAAAGGACGCGGCTAGTCGCTGAACACGGCGCGCTGTGTAGATAAGCGAGCCGTCATTGCCACGGAGTCTAGTTCTATTCCAAGGAAGGAAATTGCCTGACTGGGCTGTAGTGAGCTCTTGGTCCAATTGACTGCAAGACCCAAACTGTTCAGATGGCTGAGGAGAACTGTTCTGTGAGACAGAAGCTCCGTATGTGACTGTGCCAGTCGTCCAAATAGTTCAGAATTCGCAAGCCCTGACTCCGCAGGGGTGCGAGCGCCGCATCCATTCACTTCGTGAAAGTACGGGGTGCTAAAGACAGGCCGAACGGAAGGACGGTGTATTGATAAACCTGGCCGTCGAAGGCGAATCTCAAGAATGGCCTGTGACGGGGATTTATCTGAATCTGAAAATAGGCATCTTTCAGATCGAGAGAGATAAACCAGTCCTCCTGGCGCGTATGCGCGAGGAGTTTCCTGATTGTAAGCATTTTGAACTGTCTTTTTGCAAGCACCTTGTTCAAACCCCTGAGATCTAATATTGGTCTGAGGCCGCCGTCTTTCTTGGGAACAAGAAAATAACGGCTGTAAAACCCTGACTCACTCAGCGAAGGCGGCACTTTCTCTATGGCCCTTTTGCACAGAAGGTTTGCTATTTCTGAACGAAGCATGCAGGCTGCTTCCGTGTTCACAATAGTTTCGAGCCACGCTCTGAAGCGGGAGGGCGGCGATCGAACTGTAGCAAATAGCCCTGTTTTATTGTGCTTAACACCCATTTGGATATCCCTGGGATAGCTTCCCACGCTTTGAAGCATAACGCTAGAGGGTGAATGGCCAAATCGCCCTGATTGCCGCACACAGCGCGCTGTACAGAATGTGTGAGCGCGCTTACTGTGCTTATGCATGACTGCTCGCAGACAGCAGGGACAGGCTGTTCTGTGAGTGACTTCCCGATTGAGGTGAATGGGGAAAGAGTCACATCTGTTAAGTGATGCGCGAGCATAGTCACGGGCACGGGACTTACATACAGAGAAGTGTTTGCTGGCCGTGTGACAGAGCGGGCAGAGAATGGGCACGCGCACGTATTCGTGAGCGCATTTATTGACTAACACTCGAGCGGTTTGTGTCCGCTTTATGTGAGTGGGCTCTGATCGGGACACGGGAAGTGTAATGCTTGTGTGTAGAGGTGAACACTGGATTGTGGGCACATTTTCTACACATAAGGCTGGTCGTGTGACAGAGCGGCCAGAGAAGGGGCGCGCGCACGGATTCGTGGGCGCGTTATTGACTCTAACACTCGAGCAGGCTGTGTCCGCTTTATGTGAGTGGGCTCTGATAGGAACACGGGAAGTGTAATGCTTGTGTGTAGGGGTGAACACTGGATTGTGGGCACATTTTCTACACATAAGGCATGTTTGCTCTTTACAAGATTTCTTTGGGTCGCCGTGAAAACGGCGTTTGAGTGCAGGCAAGCGGACAGTATCACCGGCTTGTTGGCTGCTGAATCCACCACTGTAGTAGCCTGAGAAAGGGGGACTGACAGGGGGCGAAGCTTTGACGGTGGTCCGGCCGCTGCGGGACTGAGCCGTCGTTTTTTTCAACAAGGTTAGGAGGACTTCGGTTGCTCAGGTTTCAGCGCAACCTTATACCGAGGCCCGCGGGGCGGCGGTCTGCGGCGGCTGTCTGAGCGTGATCGAGGGCGGCCGCCCTGTCGACGCTGAGAAGTCTGACTTTGTTGAGCTGGGCGCTGTGAAGAGGCTCGTGCAGGAGGCTGGTCACGTGGGCGGCCTGCAGAGGAGCTAGCGCGACGCGGCAGGAAGAGGTTCATGGCTTGGGTGGCTTTCTGGACTTCTGAAAAGCGGTCAACAATGCCACTCACCGCGGAGCCGAAGAGACCGGTCGGAGAGAGCGGTGCGTTGAGGAACGTGGAGCGCTCTGCTTCTCCCATGTCGGCTAGCGTTAGCCACAGGTGTCTCTCGATCACAGTCAGGGCGGGCAAAGGTGTGCTGCTACCGAATCCTCGACCGGGGGGATGGAGGAGTAGCCCTTCTCGGTGGCGCTGTCCACCGAAGCGAGAGGGGTGGAGTTCTGAGCGCTTCGAGTCGAGCCCGCAGGGTCGACATCGGTAGCTCCTCGCAGAGGTCGCATCCGCCTTCAGCGAGGGCGAGCTCTGCATGCCCCAGTCCCAGGCAGAGAGTGCAGATGATGTGGCGGTCTCCGGCGCTGAGAGGGGAGCGGCATGAAGCGCAAGTGGTGCGAGGCATCTTAAAAAAGACGCTTGTTACTCTTTTGTGAAGTTCGTTAAGAACTAGCTTGCTCTAAAAAAGGATAAGTCGCCGGATGGCGTAGCTCGCAGGATGGCTGAAGGTGGCGGAGACGGCCGGCTTCTTCGAACGCTGTCCAAGATTGCTAGATGCCCCTCGAACGGCGACGCGGCTTCCAGTTCAGAGATGCGAAGAGCTTCACTGAAGAGATGAAAATCAGGGTTCCAGCCTACGAACTACGCTTATATGCACTCTAGCCACGCCCATTTTGGCGGGCTTTGATGCAGTAAGCGCCGGACGCCTCTCATTGGACGCGAAGTTCGCTCAAGTTCGATCTATAGACTGCAGCAGTTGCCGCAGAGCAACCAATGAGCTCGCTAGCTAGCCCGCTCAAGGTCTGCAGTTGCTGCACTGCGTTGACAAATGATACAAAATTAAGGATAATTTTTTGGCTTCAATATCTCAGAAAAGATGAATCTTTCCCGTAGCGTAAGCTAGCTAACGCAATACGAGAGAACCTCTCGTAAGAGAACCAGTCAACATCAGCAGCTTGTTATTTAAACCCTTCTACCAGGTCAAGAATAGGCAGATGCAGCAGGGGAAGAGCAGGAGACAGGAGATGAAGTGATGGTAAAAATGAGCTTCATTATAAATAGTAGACTTGAGTTTATTGAATAATCTTAGTTACATGTTTCTCCATGCTCTGTCTGACTTCATCTGAACAGCACAAATTCAAGAAGTGTTATTTTGAAATTTGAAATTGACTTTGAAATGGAGACTGCTCCTTATATCTTACCTGTGAAGACAATACAGTACAGAAATGATAATAATGCATAGTAAGTGAAAGAAACAATATAAAAAATATAATATAAAAGAAACAAGTAAACATGTAAGAAAATAATATGTGAAATACTAAAAAACATGAGACTGGGTTTCAAAATGGAAAGCTGGTCTCAGATCAGATGTACATCAACCCAAAGTCTGTTTCTGATTCATTCTTTGGTCTGTTTCCTATTTTCCACAGTGCCTCACTTATTCACTGCCTTTAAGGATCGGATGAAAAACATTGAAGGACCTCCTGTGTGACAGGTCTGGAGGATCTCCTGGGGTGAACATCCAAGATAAACTCACAAGCTCGACACTGCACACAAAAATAACAATCCTCTCCCCAGACCCAACACAAGCTCCTTCTCGCTGAGGGATTGAAGATTCTGCAGAATTTTGTGTTGTAAGATAACAGGCAAAAGTATTTGGGTGACTAATTTAAATGCACATACATTTGTTGTGTAGTACATGCTAGTGCTTCTTTATAAATACTTTATAAAACTTGGATTACCATCAGTAAAAAAATACACTATTCTTAACATTTTTAGCATCCGTATCGTATTTTTGAGCAGAAGTGTCATTTTTAATGAACAGCAGGTATATTTACATACAGGCCTTTATCAATATACAATGGCACCAACAAGTATTTGGACAGTTAACCCACACTTTAAAATGTGTGAATGCCATTGCATTAGATAACAAAATACCAAACCAAGTGCTATTTATTTCAAAGAAAGATATCACAAGCACTCTTTCCAAGAAAAACATTTCATATACATTTTTTTTCAAAACAGTGTGTCTATTTATACTATGTGCAAATAGCCCATCTTGCTGGCAGAGGCAATTTACATTTACTCCGCTCACCACTGCTTTGACATACTTTTTCCCATGTTTCTACTCTTAATATTTTCTATAATGCTACTTATAGTAGCAGTATATTCGCAGTGATTTGGTCACACTGATGGTCGGGGAGTTGAGAGAAGGATTTGATTTGAATAAAATTAACCATGGTTTTACTGTAGTAATATTGTAGTAACATTTTGTATTGGTGGAAACTATATAGTTCCAATGTACTAACCATGGTGTTACTACAGTAACATGTTGTTAATAGTAGTTAATTGTAACCATGTTTAATTTAGTGGTTACTATGATTTTACTAGAAAAATACCATGGTGATACTATGGTTTCTGTAGTAAAAACATGGTTAACTTTTGTAAGGTAGGGTTAGGAGTAGGGTTTGGTGGAGGGTGTCTGTGGGACTCCAAATAAACACAATAAAAATGCTACAGTGATATGTTGAAGGGGGCCGTGATATGTAGAAGGGAACAATGAAACACATTGTTTTTAATTGCAAATGATGTAATACTATAGTCAAAAGATATGCAGATGTCACAAGGAATGTGACTGAAATTCCTTGAAATCATATTCCTCTCAATAATCTCCATACAGATAATGGTCCACCACTATAAACCACAGCGGTTCATTAACGAGTGTTTTTCCTCAAAGTGATGCTGCTTTAGAAATACATTCACCATATATGTCAACGTTCAGATTCCAGCACAATCATGGAGTGTTAGTGCATGTAGTGAAATTAAGTTCTGCAGCTGGTTGCAAGAAACCCCAAAAGTTAAGAAAGCACATAATGAACAGGAATGTATATTTTATTAACCATACAAATTAACCCAAACCCCAACCCTAAACCTAACCATCAATGGAGTAAACATGTAATCTTAGAGGGAAAATACAACCTCAGGATAGTGTTTATCATTGAGTATCTGAACTCTGCCCATATACAAAGAAAAAAAAAATATGCATTGAATATGCGTTATATAATATATTTCAGATAAACCCACCTCTAAACAGCATTTAAAAACAAAAAATGAGGACATGCGGTTTCTCCCTATCTAAGTGAACGTGTATTTTATGCTACAAGTCAAACATCTGGCTACAAGACCATCATGTAATAAAACATTGAAATGAGATATATAAAATATTTTATCTACCAGATTAGTATCAAACTCATTTGCATTTAGCTCAGCTCATAATGACACCAATGTTGCCATGGCATTTTATACATCAGCTTTGCTGGCACATGGAAATGTGTTCATTTCAAGGGTGTTGGCACTGGAGGAGCTCTCTAAACCTCTGTGTGCAATATCATTCAGATAGCCAAAACAAGTAATGGAGAGTGTGCTAAATAACTGACAAGTGTCGCATTATGAAACGCCTGCATAATTCATCTCCCCTGCCATTAAAATCCTTCTGGTCATGAAATTCATGAATCATAAGCACAAGGGTTGAGATATTAGAAACTACACATTTTGTTTGTCACCTGCCAGGACTCCTAAGCAACCAAATTTGCCCGGTTGCTAGGGAGGGTTTAGTGGGGTGCGTGGTGTGTTGGGCGTTGATGCTGTGGAGAATATCGTGGGCCTCCACACGCGCTACATCTCTGCAGTAACACCCTCATCAAGCCACGTGATAAGATGCACAGATTGACGGTCTCAGGAAACTGAGATTCGTCCTCCACCACCTGGTGTAGGTGAGTCACTACACCACCACAAGGACTTGGAGCATTTTGGGAATTGGGCATTCCAAATTGGGGAGAAAAGGGGAGAAAATAAAAAAAGGGTCTGTGTATGATATGCAAGAATTACTGTGTAAATGAGGGATTGTACCTCCTGTCTAATTTCCATGGTGAGCCTGTGTTACATGGTAATGTTGCCATCTAGTGAGAACATAGAAAAAAGCATAGTGGTTTATATAAAACATTACATTTGTATTTATTTATTTTTTAAGTCTGTTTCACAGGGCTGTAAAGCACATCATTTTATTTATTTATTTATTTAACTAAATCAAGCAAAATTGCAACTGAAATTGCCAGTGATCACCATGTATTTTCGTTATATAGAAAACAGCATCTTTTGCATTTTGATAAAAACTCTTTCTGTGTTCCATGGGGAGGTGGTGGGGGGAGATGAACAAATATAAAAATAAATATTGTTTTGGTTTTTTTTGGAAGTTAAGTTCAAAATCATCTTTTTCAACTATTTGAATGGGCAGGAAGCTTCTGCTTACACAGTAACATATCAATTTCAATCAATCAGTTGTCATCCTTAGTCTTTTCTACCTACTTAAAAGTGTCATATTCTTTATCCATGTCCTTGACTCTTCCATTCTCTTGCTGGCTGCCATTTTATGATTGAATATATCTGTCAATTATTAAAAAGACCTGCATAGTGACCATCAAGGACACATTTGCGGGTTTTAGCTGCAGCCTGGGAGTAGCACCTGTCCAATAAAGGACCTGTTTGAAGTTTGGATGCCACTGGCAGAGTGTTAAAATGACTAAAGGTCAATGAGCAGTCAACAGACCACAGCTATTTGCTGGATGATCATGACACACGACTTCATCCTCACTGCTGAGAGACAGGCTGGAAGACAGGGCATGAAAATGGATGTGTCATCGCCTTCGATTATGGGAAGTTAGGGGTGTGTGATAGGGAAACGCTTAGCCCAGTGTAACTCAACCCTTTGTGTGGTGTTCAATGCACTGATGAATGAGACTTGTGAAGGACATGAGGTCTATAGGCTGAATGTGTGTTTGTTGATGTGCATGTGCATATGGAACAATCATTGTTTATGAGCTTGAGTGGACTGATTGTTTAAGCAGTTCAATATAGAGAGTTCAGAGTATGTTTAACCCTTAAGATGTTGCATTCCGATTGGTGACTCTATTGGGGACACTAATTGGTGACAATATTCGTGACACTAGTGGTGCAGAAATGAAATCTTTCATGTTTAAAATAGATTACTTGGAATAACATTTGTATTTATTTCAAATACATGCTGGCAGGGATGTGACATGCATATAATTAGCACATGAATCACAGAAAACATGCCCATCCTCCAAATGCATGTTTGAAAGCAATGCATGGATTGGCATGAATTGACAGAGTCTATAAATTAAGTAACCACCCATTCCAGAAATAAACGTAAATATATTGCTAGTCATTAAGATAAGATTGCCTATGCTTTCCCATCCCATTAGAAAGACATCAATACAACCCCTCACATCACCCTCCCGTTCCCTTAAATAATGAAGATCGGACCTCATACATAAAATAACTAACATGCTGTAAAGGTATCAATGGAAATGAGGAGGTGAGAACCGGCTTTTCAATATAAATAATAGTTTAATGAGAAACTTAAAAGAAGACACAAACACAAACATGACGGACATGTCTGCTAACGATCTCTCTCTCTCGCACGATACTCTGCAGTCGACCTTTAAACCTCAGAGGCTTGATTAGCCTAATACGGGACCGGGTGTGTATGATCACGACCCGGCCCCGCCCTCCGCCCTGCCACATTCCTCCCTCGTTCTCTCAGGCTGGGGACCCCCGGCCTGACGTACATCCCCAGCCCCTTTCCCTGGGGGAGGGCGCGCCTTTTGCGCTGTCTGCCAGCAGGTCATCCCCATCTACCTGGACGAGGGAGGGGACAAGGGGAGGGAAACAGAAATAATTAAAATGGGGGGTACTTCCTGTAACAGTGTAGTACCCCCCAAAAAAACTGTAAAATTTAAAAGAGGGAAAAGGCCAACGCAGAGCAACAGTGAGAGAGAGAGAGAGGAGAGAGAGAGATGAAAAAAACTTACTCGCCAGTTCTCCGATACGCCGCAGCTTGTTCCTCGGCCACTCCTCCACCCTCTATCGGACGACAGCCGCGCCTCTCCGGGCGGATCAGAGGCAGTCCTCCAGCCCCTGGCGGACGGAACACCCCGCCACCTTCTCGGGGAACACTCACTCGCCCCTGGCAGCGGTTCTCTCACTCCAGGCGGTCGCCAGTGAGACCCTCCCCGCTCGCGGTCGGCGGTCTTAAACCCCGCCGCGTTTCAGCGGCCAGTAGGTGACTCCTGCGCCCCTGGCAGCGGCCCTGACCCCTCAAGTCGGTCGGCTAGGAGCCCCTTCTCCCCTTGCGGTGGGCCATCGTCCTCGTTCAGGCGGCTGGGCTCCTCGTCCCCCGGCAGATGGCGCCGTTGGGGTGGACAGTAGTGGCGAGAACTCCACTACGGCGTATCCCTCCTCCTTCCCAGGCTTCGGCACCAGTGTGGAACGCTCTCACTCTGAGAGAGGGAAAACACAGGAAACTTTCACAGGTAACAGGGTTTAATATTCCTTCACACACTTTTTGTACAACAATTCTTAAAGTCTTTCTTGGGAACACTGGGTTCCCTTGTCACTCTCTTCCCCTCTGGAGGTTCTGTGGCTGTTTTTATGCCGCTCTCCCCGTGCTCACTGGAATTAGAGACAGGTGTTAGACATGATTTAGCTCAGGAGCAAGCGCCCTTACCGCTTCCTCTCCCCGACGGGCGCTTGACCACGCCCCCGCTGCCACACATGCACACACATTTTGTAAGCACCATGTCAGCGATCAACAGAAAGCTCCATATTACCACTATCTATAAACAGTATGTACAACTTATCTGGAACTAGACCTTGGGTGTGAAAATATCTGTAACTTGCCAAAATTCATAGAATGTCAGCCGACATATGTCAATCAAATTTATTCCAAAAGGTTTTTGGACATGTCCACACCATTTTCAGTAAATGTGTCAAGGGAAGCTGGGGTACAGAAGTGGAAGAAAATACAATTAAAACTAGATAGGTAAAGACAAACTTTGATGTTGGCTTGACAAATCCTTGTCTGAAAGTTTAAACTAGTTTTTAAAAATTTAGATGGATGGATGGTTGGTCTTGGTTTTGAAATTCTGAGAAAAAAAAACCTAAACCAAGTCTGTAGAAAGACTTTATGTAAAGCCTGTACAGCTGAAAACAACTTGCTTCACAACTCACTTTTGGTGCCCCCCAGTGGACGATACACCCAGAAAATGAAGTTCACATGTGTCCATACTCCCAACAACACTTACCGCTTTTGGCCACTGGGGAGTGTTTCGCATTTTAGTAAGTGCAGACCAATTTTAGCTAAAGAAAAGTCACCCTACTGTTTCCGATTTCACTGTGAGATCAGTCTGTGGTCTAGGGGTTTGCAAATGTTCTTCTGGGAATGTAGGAATTGTGGGTTTGATTCTGGCCCATGTCAAATCCTCATCCCATTCCACCTCTCTCCCTCAAAATTCCTTAAGGTATGCCCTCTCCACTGTCAAAATGGACCAAAATAAAGTAAAATTTGATCATCAAATGACTGCACCAACATCATTCATTAAAAATTACTTAAATTTTTCTTTGTGTTTCCTGAAAGGACCCGCTGAAATGTATGCCCCCTTAAGGGGCGTAATCACATTACTTCTGAGTCATGACCTTATCAAAAATCTGTCAGTTTTAGTCTTATTAGATTTGTTATTAATAATACATACTGACTGCTGAAGTGACAGGCCATTATAAGATATGTCAGCTGGAGTCAGACTTGGTTGTGGGTATATATTTCATTGGACAAAATTGCCTAGAATTGTTTTTAAGTCATTCACATAATTCTTCTGCTAAATTTCCAGAAGTCATTCATAGGGGCCATAAGCACTGTGATTCACAATTAATTTTTTTATTTATTTTTATAGTATGACTTGCTCTTTATTATGAATTGAACAGCAGGTATGCAATTAATGTGATGTCAACAGAAATGGGGGAAAATCTGAGGGAGTTAAATATATATAAATATCTACACATTTAAACATTGTTGAAGATGAAGTCTAAACTTGAAGAATATAAACTTGTCCCTGTCCCAGGAAGAGAAAAAAATTAAACAGATATCTGAGCAGGCTAAACTTAGGTGATAAGATAAGATGCCATCAACTTACTGAGATGAGAACTGAATATGTATTGCACTAAAGCTTTTGTCTTGGATGTAAGGAGAATTTTGTATTGGATATGATAGGAGACAGGTAGCCAGTGTAGCCATCTTTCCAAGAAATGTCAGTAGACAAAAAAAAACACCTGACAACACAAGTCATGGAAAATTATATTTAAGAGCTTTATACAAATGTATCCAGTGCATGCCATTGAAGAGACTTAAATATTTATCTGTTTGTAACTCACACCTATGATACCACTTTCGAAGACATGGATTTAACCACTGGAGTATGGACATAAAAGTATGGATTACTTTTATGCTGACTAATGTGATTTTTGGAGTGTAAAAGTTTTGGCACCAATTCACTTGTATTGTATGGCCCTAGAGAGTTGAGGTATTCTTCTAAAAATCATAATTTGTGTTCTGCAGAAGAAAGAAAGTCATACACATCTGGGATGGAATGAGGGTGAGTAAATTATGAGAGAATTTAATTTAATTTGGTTAAACTATAACTTTAAAATCATATATGGCACTACTGTTAATAAGGTCTATAATGTGTTTATCAATAAAATGTGTCAAAAAGCCCAAAACTAAATGTTTGAGATTTTATTTTATTTATTCATTTTTTTCACAGTGAGATGGAGTTTTTTTGTAATATCTATTGGGATTTTAATATAGCTTGAAGCATACAGTCTAGGTTATACAAATCACCCCAGATCAAAGTCTACACTGGACGACTGTGGCTAACATTTGTTTTTTAAATGAAGCCAAGAGTCTCATATTTCTGGATCCTTCAAAGAATTGGGTCAACCTTTCTAACCTACTTGTGAAGTGTAATGATTACCCTGTCTTGTCTCTCTGTTGCCCTCTTGTTTTCCATCTTGTCACTTTTTCACTTCTTAGTTTTCACTTTGTTCCCTTATTTAACTCCATAGCCCACCCTGTCTTGTTTCACTGTTGCCCTCTTGTTTTCCTTATCTCTTTTAGTTGTCACTTTAGTCCCGTATTTGATTCCATAACCCTCTGTTAGCGTTCGTGTTCACTGTTCATTGTTTACACCTGCACTTGTTAATTTGCCTTTGGTTTCTGTTAATCACCTTGTTATCTTGTTTGAGTTCTGTTCTTTCATTGGCCACCTATCCCATGTTTGTGTATTTATACCCCGTGTCTTTGTTCTGTCTTTGTCGATCGTTGTTTGGTGTAAACCCGGTATGTGTTCCCTGCCCAAGTTCTCCGTTTGCTTCCTTCGTGTTTTAGTTAACTGTTTTATGCTTTATTTCCCCATCGTGGGTTGTTACTTTGTGTTTTTCCCAAATAAAGTTTGAACTGCGTTTGGATCCGTAACTCCTCGTCTGCCTCGTTACTCCAACATTACAGAAGTATAAAGGCAAAGGGCACCTTATCTGCTCCAGAAATTAAGTGGTATGCTTTTATCCAGACTGATCTCACAGTTTACTCAGAAACAGTACATTATTTCTTGTTTTTTTTGTAATATTTTTTTTTATTATTGATTCAAAGAAAAAACACAACAGAGAAAAACACAACACATACACACTGAATCAACATTTAACTTTTAATCTTCACTAATATCCCTCCCCAAACACCACACACCAATCCCACCCTAACCCCAACGAACACCCGTGATCACATAAAATAATACACACAAACAAAATTATTATTTTTTTTTTAATCAAATATATAATAAACATACATAATTCAACTAAACTTCTCACTCCTCCTCCCTTCCCGGACAGTCCCCCAAAACTGCCAAATACAAGTTCCCAAACCCCAGCCTTCTACCTGCTATCTCATCAAAAGCTGCAACCCTCCCAATCTCCGCACACCACTCCGGAAATGGTAGCGCTCCATCTGACTTCCAACTCCTTAAAATGATTTGTCTGCCAATCATAATGCTAGTCAGAACCCAATTTTTTAGATATTTGTCCTCCAAATTTATGACTGCCCCATCGCCCAAAATACAAAGTCTGACAAAATAGTATTATATCTGTATTTCAATCCTGTCAATTCTCTCCGATGACTTTCGGCACTTCAGTTCTGTCTCGGTACTTTTAATATTCTCTTCCAACTCAACGAGTACTCGTGCTTTGGATTTTTTGATGAGTGAGGCATACTGTATGATCAGAACCCTAAGAACCACCTTAAGTGCCTCCCAAGCCACTCCCACAGAGGATACTGAGGACCGGTTGGTCTCCATTTAAACATTGATTTCATCCATTAACATTTGTTGTAAATCAGGATTTTGCAAAAACGATACATTAAAGTGCCAACTATATGATTTCATTTTCTCCGTAGTTGGCAACACCTCTAAACTCACCAGGGCATGATCCGAGACTAAGTTGTTTCCAACTGAGCAATCAACAACAGATGAAATGTGGGACCCACTTTTATCATGAGGGGTGCCAGCGACTTGCAACATCCATTCAAGATATATAAAAAGGTTAGGTGCGTAAATATTAGCCAAAATCTACCTTTGCCCCTGAAATTCTGCTAAAATAATAATGACTCTTCCAAATTTATCTTTAATCTATTTGAGACATTTTAATTGTAGATGTTTACTTATCAATGTAATGACTCCCCTGTTCTTACTCGAGCCAGCACTAAAGAAAACATGTCCACCCCATATCTTCCCGAATTTTTCAGCTTCCTGTGGTGAAAAATTCAAGATTTTTGAAGAAACACTATATCATATTTCTTAAGTTTAAGAAAGAAATAACCTTCATTCTTTTTATGGGGTGCCCCAACCCATTCACATTCCACATGTCATAAATAAGATTATAAAGACCACAGTCCCCATTCGTGCAACAATCAAACCCCCGAACTTTGTCCGTGATTTTGCTCAAGTCTGGTGCTTCTATACAAATTTTGGGAGACAAAATTACATAACAGAAAATATTCTGTAAATAACACTCCAGCCAATATGCAGAATAAAAACAAAGAACGTGTAGATTCAGATGTGGTGGAGTGGAACTCAACCCAGTTGTGACCCTGACATTAGTGGCAGGTTTGAGGGTAAGCCCTTGGTGGGCTGTCACCTTGGTGGTGGCCCAACTGCTGGGTGCCCTCAGCGCCTGTGCTCTCCTATTAAGCATAATGTCGACTTCATTGAGAAGCAATCTGGGTCCTAATGGGGCCCATTCTCTACGTGCAAGGTTATGAACGTTTGTTCCTTTTCTGTGTTCATTTCCAAAAAATGCACTCAAACTGAATGCATTTTATATGCCACTTAAATGTTGTTGTCTGTTTTTGAAGTGCAGAATTGTCACCTAGAATTGATAAAATTTCCCCAATCAACTACAGGCTATGGTATTCTTTGTTTTTCCACATGTAGTTACATCTTGCGCACAGTCGAGCACTCTTGCGTGGCTTGAGTGTGCTAGTGTACTCTTTTGACCATAAGCCCGTAAGGGTGCATTCGACTCATTAACACTACAACTGGTTGACAATACTCTTTAGTACAGTTAACCTTAAGAGCATGTGGCAACAATGCACAGCCAGACAGTCCGTAATTTGCGTCACACGCACTGTGCACAAGATGTAGCAGCATGTGGAAAACCTTATATACTTTGACCTTACAATAAGAAGACACCTTTTCATAAATGTTCTTGGTCCAGGAAGAAAGATAAGTACATTCTTAAGGAGTCTTTTGGGGAATATAAACTATTCCTAACTTTTGGGCTGCCCGTTTGCGTTTGCCCAACAGCTCCATTGTAGGAAATTTGGTTGATGTAGATGTACATGGTATGGATTAAAGTGCCCACGTACCTCCACCATTATATGTAGGAACAGTATTTGTGAGCTAGGAATTAAATTAAACTGTCCTTATTCTACCTTATTATATAAGGAAATTTATAATGGAATTAGATGTGTTCGACAACCATTATAAATTAGATAAATTACAAATAACTAGATTATTTGTCTCAATAAAACTCTCCACCATTAAAAGCGTAATACAACATCTCATTGTATCTGCTCACAATTTCTATTGTAAGAATTAGCTTTACTTTACCTAAAGTATTTAACTAATACACCAGCACTTTGAGCTTGTACTTGCGTGTCCTTGCTTTTCCTTGAGTTGCGTTCTTTGTGTTGCTTGGTTCTTTGGATATTTGTTGAAAGCTCGTTCCGTCAATGTTTTGGTCTCTGTTATGATTGCGGAGAGCTATTGTATGGATGAAGCGAGGCCTTCAGCAAGGAGGACTAGCGACTCCCATTGGGTGTGTGAACAGAGAGTGAGAGGCGTCCTCCGAACTTTGTGTGTCCTGACGTTTCCATGGAAACGGAGGATCTGGAAGAAGCAAGAGATGCTTCCAAATAGAGCGTTGCAAGAGCGATGTTCAGCAGAATAGGAAGATCAAGAGAAGAGGAAGATGAGAGTTCTTCCTTGGGTAGAAAAGTTTTGAATTGAAATTGGCCGCACCCCAAAGGTGTTCTGAGACAATCAGAAGTGAATTTCCGGAGTCATATGGTCGACTGGGCTGTCATTTTCAAAAGTTGATTTATGATCCTTTGTGGAGGATTCTTACAAACTCCTGCTCAAAAATAGTGCATGTTTAATCAACTTTTATATCTTGAAAATGGTTCAAGAGACATGATATTCGTTGTCATCAACATTCTCTACATAAACAAGCAAGCATTTACATACTAAATTACATTCTTTCATGAAAATTATACGTGTAAGTATCAAAACATGAAAATCCCTGGTTACAAATCATACTGGTTAATTCGTACATTTTGCAACATGGATAATATATTACACGTTAAGAGCAACCTGATTGTCGGGGTATAATATCCAGTTGAACCTTGACGATACTATACAAGATTAAAGATTATAACCATCAATTTGATAAATAGAATACACAAATTTTAAAAAGGTACATCAAGCTATAATCATTAATTTGTGATCAAAGTGATCAATGGCCATAGAGTCATTTTCAGAATTATCTAGCAAGGCTAGATATTGTGTATATTCTGTGGGTCCATGTGGTCTCTGCTCAGCAAAGAGAGAATGTCCTTGGAATGTGCAGAGGGGGAGAAACAGATGTCCCTGTTTTAGGTTCATGTTGATTTCGGGCCTTGGGACTGTCTTCACGAGTCTCAGTTTCTGCGGATTTATGCATTTAAGGTCATAAGGTGTTATTAGCCATTTGGTCTTACCGAGGGTTTAAGTTTGTGGAACAAAGAAGGAAATTCTTTATTTGTCAGCTCTGTCATTACAAACCCTAATTTGTGATTAAACATGCATGGGAGAGACAGTCTCCTTCAGCAATTTATGTGTCATGGATGAGTTTTCATGGCTCTCTAATGGCTCGGTAGGGGATCACTCAGATCAGTGGAATGTGTTGTTTTGTCCATTGGAAAAACCATTAAAGCTTGATTTATCTGGACTGCCACCCATCTTCCCGCTTCCTTATAACTGAATCCTCTATAATCTGTTGGGATTTTTAGGGGCCAAGTACCGAAGGTGTGTATGCAAATATTGTGTTTGTTTGTGTTCTTTTCATTTTTATTCTTTTGTATATGTTTCCTATGGCTTCCCATAAAACCGTTCAAAGGAAAATTATTAAATATTGCACACATATAGAGGACAGTCTGAAGTAATACCATAGCGAATTTGGAGTCTTTATCTCAAACCCCCTAGCACCACCAAGAGTCCAAATGTTCATTTATGTTTACGCTAATAACTTTTGAACTGTAAATCCTAGAGACAAAATTATTTTTACCGTGATTCCTGAGCATACCCTGGCCTAAATAGATTTTCCACAATTTAAAATTTTCAGAAAAACCTACTTTTTCTTACTTGTCCTTGGCCATTTGTCCGATTTGCAGAAAATTGGCCTGTGTCATCAGTGGATACGCAGGACAAAAAGTTATTAAAAATAATTTTGATAGACAAAACACATTCAACGCGTTGAATGACGTTTCAACAAATTCAACAAAGAACGCACCGAATTGGGATTGAGGCTGTATCTCCACAACGCTTTCACGTATTGCAACGAAACTTGGTATGTGTCATAGCCATAATGCCTTGAAGTGATCTGCAGCATTTTGGCACAGTGCCCCCTACAGGTCAAGAGATACACAAAACAGCTTTTATTGCTTATAACTTTTGAACAGTTTGGCCGAAAATCATGAAACTTGTCTCTTTACATTCAGTGCTACATACAGAGTCGGACGATGCCCAATTTTTGGTGTCGGCCATTTTAAAATTTGTCGTAAAATGCTGTATTTTATGAATGCATTGTCCTATCCTTACGAAACTTTGTATGTGCCCTGAAGGTGTCTAAGAAGCTTGAGTTTGGTGCCACCTAGTGGCCAAACAACGAAATAATTGTATTTTGTGAGCTTATAACTTTTAATGGTGCTGGTCTATTTTCACGAGACTGGTCTCGTTATATGCCTGAGGACTTGCTGAGCGCAACAATACCACATTTGCAATGTTTCGCCTTATTGCCAGTTACCATTTTAAATTTAGTTTCAAAACTACTTTAGCGAATTGCTTCTAGCCTGTTTGTCCAATCAGAACGAAATCACCACCAGTAGAATGGCTGTAAGTTCTTTGATGTAGGGAAGAACATGGCAAAATTTCTATTCTAAGGGCCAAAAACAGGCAGACGATTTTAAAAGTTGTTTCCGCTTTTACATTACTGGATATAACTCTTAAACAGAATGAGATACTTTCACCAAATTTGACACACAAGCTCAATCTGAGAACACATTAAAATTTGTTGCAGGGCTTGGCCACTTTGTGGCTCTATAACAATGAAACAATGTAAAAATAACTGTAACTACGGAACCATTGGTACACCATTGGGGATGGTAGCTGAGTTACCATCATTGACCATGAGGACAGTTGCGTATATATATAATAATATATATGTAATGTGTATATATATATATATATGAACATGGCCACCATTGGCCAATCATCAACGAATTTGACAGCAAGCACACTAAACAAGGCTGTATCTCGGTTATGCTTTGGCCTGTTAAAATGAAACTTGGTGCATGTGATAGCTATCATACCCTGATGGTACCTGAGCCGTTTAGGAACACTACTGGTCAAGACATATGAAAAATAGCTTTTATTGCTCATAAATACTTAATAGTGTGGCCTAAAATCATTAATAATTTGGCCTATAATCAAGTAATTCAGGTTTTTTTTCATAGGACTGGTCTCATTCAGTTTCTTGTGTTATGGTTATGACAATGATGCCATATTTCTCATGGTCTGCCCTATTGCCTGTCCACCATTTTGAATTTCATTGAAATTATACATTTTCTAACTCCTTCTACGTCATTCATCTGATCTTGACTTGAAACTTGTCATCATGCTTCTTTGTTTGCTCAAGCTAACTGTGATGGTCTTGACCCCAGTATTGCTGCTTCCGAAACACATGGCTGCCATTGGCCGCCAACATGGCCAATTCAGCTATAAGGTTAACAAAGACAGATTGAAATGAAACGTGGTGGACATATTTGACTCTTTGCCCGAGAGGTTTTTTCAAAATTTGACAATTAAATTGGCCACCAGTTGATGCTATTACATTTTACGTGCGCATTAACGGTTTTGTATAGCGCAGTGTTTCACAAAACACAAGTAAATGAATTATGATCAACTTTGCCTCAAGAACAATTGGTGTCAGTCAAATCATTCATAACATTAATTTACAAACTAGTCCTAGGCCATTCATCAGACATTTACCAAATGTGGCCTACATCATCATTACACCAAGTTTGCAAAAAGTCATCAAAAGCTTTTTGACAGACCAAACTGTACTACTATAATGCAACAGCAAATGGTATGCCATCCATCCATCCATCCATCGTCAACCGCTTATCCTGTGTACAGGGTCGCGGGGGGCTGGAGCCTATCCCAGCTAACATTGGGCGAAAGGCGGGGGACACCCTGGACAGGTCGCCAGTCCATCGCAGGGCAAATGGTATGCCAAGATGCCAAAAATAATATGAGGCTGTATCTTTCAACACATTGGTTAATAACCACTGCTTGACAATACCATACCAATTTGGTCACAATACCACCTATTGGTCAAAAGTTAAATGAAATTATATTACATTATAAGTAATTTGGTTCATGAATTCTAAACTGCTTTGAATATATCATTCAAAAGTTGATTTTTGGAAGTCATTGCCATTGGTCTGCTTGGCCCCGGAATTGCTGCTTGCAGCTATATTCTTATTATAGTTTTTTTCTGCCCTAAAATAGAATGGGCTGCAAGGTCCATAAGTCCTAGAGATGCTAAACATGGCAGGATGGCCCCAAATCCTGGCCTCTAGGTGGTGCTATAATACACACTTTTAAGTTTGGACTCATATCTCTTTAACTACGAGGGCTATAATCCAAATGATTTTTCCTCTGATTCCTTGAGCCAAGCCCTACAAAACGTATATCTTTATTTTTGCCTATAAACATTTTCTGCCATTTTGAATTTTTCCGAACTCCTAGACCGTTTGTTCAATTGTCAGTAAATTTAGTATACATCATCTACAGACCCTCCAGACAAAATTTTGTTCAAATAATTTTGATACGTCAAATCATTCCAAAGATAATAACGAAACAATTCCTTCGGTTGAGCATGATTTTAGTTATTGATCATCAATATCTACTCAACACAAACTCCAATTGTATCCAAACTAGGTATACCAAGTCAACAGAACATTTTAAAGTTGTACATACATTTTCATACAATTCTGCCACTAGGGGATGCTACAAAACAAAAACTGTCATTAATATGCAGCCATTGGAGTGACAAAGTTCAAATTAAATATGCATCTTTCTATGCTAACATATTCTTAAATCGATTTGACAAAATAACAAAAATGGCTACCAACATCCAATCAAATTTCAGTACCTTATAACTCATATTGGGAATGGCACAGGGTTATGAAAATTACTATACACAAGCAACTCGAAGCCGTATATAACATTTTGTGACAATTGGCCACATGATGGTGGTATAATTAGATAATTCACATTTTTGCTCATAACTCGGAACCATATAGGCTACAATACAAATGTGTAGCTTCTCTGAATCCACCAGTGCCCCACAATGATATGGTCACTTGAATTTCCATTTCCACAATAATTTTTTGCAGTTTTGATTTATATGAAAAGTCTACTTTTTCAAACTCGTCTCACGATGTTCTCACGAAACATCTATATATCATCTACAGACTCTCCTGACAAAATGTAATCGAATCATTCCAAAGATATAAGAAAATAGGTTTTGGGCGTGGCCTATAATGACTAATTAGCCTGTATCTTGTGAGTGCAATTTTCAAACTTAAAATGTGTACACATGGACAAGATAACACAGAGGTATTATGCAAAGTTTTGTTAATTTAGGGGGAGCTATAACTTAAGACAATACTGCAACAGTGCTAATAGTGCAAATGTCACACCAAAATAGCTGTCCACAGCATCCACAGGATCTTTTCTGGCAAATTTGTTTGTTTTGGTCATCTCACCAGAGATGTACTTGAGTTAAAGTAAAGATACACAAGGTAAAATATTACTCAAGTAAAAGTAGAAGTGCTGCCTTTAAACATTCACTTGAGTAAAAGTACAAAAGTATTTGCCTTCAAATGCACTTAAGTATTCAAGTACTATGATTTTTTATGGCCATAATGTCCTATTATAATTTGTCACAAGACTCTTGCTTAACTCAGTCTACATGAAGACTAATGTCACTCTTGGCACACCAATCTATTAATAAAATGACATAAATTAGTTAGGTGTGTGTGTGTATATATATATATATATATATGAATTGAATACATTTTTATGTGTTTAATTTTGAGGAATGGACTGTTCCCATAAGGTATAATACATTTACAGTATTTACTGTATATATTTTTCTCGAGTGTCTAGGTCATAATTATTAACATCCTAATGTTATGATACATTCACATAAACCTGCACAACGCCATTAAATATATATATACACACACACATAGCACACACATATATATATATACACACACACATATATATATATATATATATATTCTATGTTATGGGAGCAGCCAATTTCCCTCCAAAATTAAACACAAAAATGTATTAATGCAGTGTTTCTGCTACTCCCCAGAAAAAAAATGTTATTATATGCAAGTCATTTTAGTGTCAACATAATAAGCAATGTACATTATGTGTCAATATTTACCGATAATTGCTGCAATAATAGCTGCTGCTCTCTGCCCCGCTTAAAATCATTGGCAACTCAATTTGTTTGGAACTATTGAGAGCTACACGAATCACGTGACCGCGCCGCGCGAGATCACTGTCGCAACCGTCTATGTTCGCAACTCTCATATTTAACGGCTCTGGGGTGCGTTTCCCGTACAACGACGTAACTTGCTGCTCCACTACCGTAGTACGATGCACTGTTGAAGAAATCAACTTGCTAGTCACGACTGTTTCCCAAAACCGTATTGACGCAGATTGGTTGTTCAACCACGTTGGTTAATGATGTCACACATGTGGTGGAGTAAAAACTACTTTTAATGAATCTGTTTGCGATCGAATTAATGCTAGATGTTTTTCTATAAATTACGGACATGTCATCTGAGGACTATCTCATATTTTTCTCAGTTATTTGCTTTATTTCCAGATTCAATCATAGGCTCGTTCTTACGCACTAGAGCACGTTCACACATGCGCACTCTTCAAAAACGGTGCTTTAAATCTATTGACAAACTAAAAGACATAAAGGACATTTGTATGTCTTCTGAATAAAAGATACTGATTGTACTGAATGTCATCTTGCTTATTTGTCTCAAGATAATAATTTATTAAGCCCACATGTTATAATAACAAGAAACTCTGCTTCTAACCACAGGTCGAGAGCTGTCGTTCCAACCACACAACTCTGCGATGCTGTTTGCGAATGTTCGTTGGAACGATCGTTTCGGGAAACACCGACTCGTTGAACTATGATGATAACGACGGAACTTGCGACCATAGTTGGCTAACGATGCTTTTAGGAAACGCAGCCCTGGGGCCTGTACTATGAAGCCGGTTTAGGTGGCTAGCCAGCTATGTTCCAGTTTAGCTTCCGCCAACCCTGGGTTTTAGGTACTGGGTTTTAGCTCGGCTTTAATCGGTGTTCGTTGCCATGGTATCTTACGCTGCACGGCTAACCTGCTCCGGGGCAGGTTATGTTCTGGATTCAAGATCTCAGACTGAAGTTTGACCAATCAGCTGTGAGCAAAGAAACATATAGGTGAAGCAACTAATTCCCAGCGTCTGTTCTCTGCTGCAATGGCTTCACCTTTTCTCCCAAATCCTGTGGACATCTCCGCGCAAATTGTTAGACGAGCACTTCGTAGAGAAAGAGTTTTTAGGGACAGACAAAATCCATTTGACTTTCCCGATACTTACTTGTATGAAAGATACAGATTTTCCGCGGAAGGAATGTCTTATCTTTGTGAACTTCTTGAGCCGCACATAACAAATGTGACTCGTCGAAGCCATGCCCTTACTGTACCGCAAATGGTATGTATTGCGTTGCGTTTTTTGGCAAGTGGTACATACTTGTATGCGGTCGGTGATGCAGAGAATCTAGGGGAAAACACGGTCTGTCGGACCATTCGCAAGGTGGTCCTCGCTCTGCAGGGGTACATAAATAGCTTCATTGTGTTCCCTGGACATTTATCGACCATGTCCATAAAAGAGGGATTTGATAAAATTGCCGGTAAGATATCTTGATTGGGTGACATCATATGAACAAATTTAACCTTTCACGTTCGTTTTTTTCTTCTGCAAAAAGCACATTTCATACTTAGAAATATATAATGCAATAGTCTACAGTAGCTGTTAAGAATGATTTTAAATATATATTTTTAATTCCTATGATAGGATTCCCTAGAGTCATAGGAGCAATAGACTGCACACATGTTGCAATCTCCACAGCTCTAGGAGAACATGAGGCTGATTATGTGAACAGAAAGTCCTTTCACAGCCTTAATGTTCAGGTATTTGAAAAATGTGAAGTTATTTTTATTTGCATTGAGATCAATCTTTAAATAAGTAACTAACAGATAGGACAATTATTTACTGTACATTTCATCTGCAGATGACTTGTGATCATGAATGCATGATCACAAGTTTGGATGCCAAATGGCCTGGCTCAGTGCATGACTCACAAATTTTCCGTGAGTCTATTTTGTGTCAGCGCTTTGAGGAAGGCAAGTTAAAATTGGTACAGTACACTATAAAGTTTTAATTTGAAAAGCTTACACAATTTTTCCCTTTTCTGTTCTATGACAGGGCTTTTTGATGGCCTGATGGTAGGAGATCGAGGTTATGCATGCCAGAGGTTTTTGCTAACCCCCTATCCTGACCCTCAGACAGGGCCACAAAACCGCTTCGATGTGGCCCTCAGTAAAACCAGGGTCAAGATCGAGATGACCTTTGGCATCCTAAAGGCACGTTTCAACTGCCTTAGGCGTTTAAGAGTGTCACCAGAGCGGGCATCACAGATAGTGGCTGCATGTGCCATTCTGCACAATATAGCCACTATCAGAAAGGAGTGAGTACCACCACAAAACCAGCTTCTCCCTGATGAAATTGACCCCATCACAATTGACCACCCAGCTGGCGCAGCTGTCAGAAATGCAATCACAACACAATATTTTACTTAATAAAAGCACACTGACACTGCTGATAGGTCTCAAACTGTTTTATTGGTCATGTGGCTAGGGAGGAAAGATAGAAAGAAAAATGACATTAATAAACATTCATAGTGTTCATACAGGGTAACTTGGTTAAAAAAAAAAAAAAAAGTTCACATACTGAGATCTGTTTTTTCCAGCTGTTTGATCTCCAATTTAATTTTTTTTAATTTGGAGCCTCCTCAGCTCACAGTCCAGCTCCTTCAGTGAACAGTCTAGTTCTAGACTCCTTTTGTAAAGGGCCCTGACTGAGTCTGTTTCCACCTGAAACAATTCCACCACAAACAATCATTACACGTTTTCTGGAGGTTGATCAAATCACAAAAAGTGGCATGACTTTCTACAAACATAGGACTGACTGTAATTAAGGGTTTAAAGCATTACCTTGTTCACATTCCTTCTGAAGCCCATTGAGGTAGAGGCTTCAGTTTCTGGGGCAGGTTGTGAAAAATCCTACAATAAAAGAGATGTGTAAGAGCCAGTCATTTAATTATGACATTCAAATGTGTGCTATAATAAAAAGCCCAGTGCATTCACCTCAGCAACTGTCTCTGAAGACACAGACAGAGTGTCTTCATCATTTGGTTCACCCTATAAATTGAAGGCCAATTTAAATCAAAATTGTTATAAAGCAGGTTATGTTCATTGTGTTCTGTCTGGTGTACTGACCTCTGTGCAGGAGACTGTGTGCATGTGTGCTGGCTTCAACAGGGACACTGTATTTCCCTCTACTGTGCAGAACATAGAGTCAGCCATATTTAACTTTTTTTTAAAACATTAGTAATGCATTGCACACACATACCCAGTGTCACTTGCTTACAGGAGCCAGCACCAGGGTCAGACTGTACAGCACTTGCAATCCCATCCATAATCGGCCGCCCCTTGTTGTTACTCAGTGCCAACTCCTCCGCCACAGTGTATTCTGGAGGAGGTGGCCCTCCCCCAGTTTTCCTTATGTCACACTTTTTTCTGTTTGCTGCAAACAAGTGTTTGTGATTAAATGTTCACAAAAGTAATAAAAGGTTTTGGTAAATACTCACCACTTTGAATTATATTTTTATATTTTGTTTTGATCTGCTGCCAAGAACGTTTGGAGTTGGGGTTGCATCTAAAAATCAATGAATATCAATCTTTCTTAGGATGTAATAGCCTATACATTCACACTTTACATACATCTACACACACACACACACACACACACACACACACACACTTATGTATGCATGTATATATCAGCACAAATACACATTTTAATTTTAGCATTTAATAAATTTTTAATATGATTATCCTACATAAATTTACATTAATTGTTTAACTTAGCCTACGCATTAACGCAATCAGCAATCTTCCTCCAAGATTGTTCTCTTGCTTTGGCAGCAGATACAGTGTTACTGCGTGCTTGAAAAACACTCCTATATTCTTCATATTTCTGAATAATAATCTCTTGCTCCTGCGCGGAAAATATATAGCTCTCTCTCTATCCATATCGAACGCGATTGGTTGTTCAGTGTCGACGTCACTCTTTTATGTGCACGCGCGTGTGGAGTAATCATAGCTTAAGGATCAAAGCCTGAGTTGACAGAGAAAGTTGATGAGCTGCGTCATGGTACCAATAAAGCCTGATTGCATCGGTTTGGTTTTGTCGACTCAAAACCAATTCTGTAACCCCAAGTTTGTTCAACTACCATCATGGTACAGGCCCCTGGTTCGCGCTTAGTAGATGCCGCCAAGGCAAGTTCAAAACAAAGCGCGCACGCTGTACTGTGATTGGTGGCTCGTTTGACCAGTTACGTTTTTATCCACTCATAAATAAAAAGGAACGACTGATTTTGAAAATGTAGTAGAGTAAAAAGTAAGATATTTGACTTTGAAATGTAGTGGAGTTAAAGTAAAAGTCTCCCCAAATTTAAATACTTCAGTAAAGTACAGATACGCAAAAAAGCTACTTAAGTACAGTAACGAATTACATTTGCTTCGTTACTGTCCACCACTGCATCTCACCATATGTGCTTGCCCCCCAACAATAGTCGCTTGCAGCTATATTTTGATATAATCTGTTCCCCTTTTTTATTATTTGAGATCCATGACTATTTATCAAAACAGACCATTTAAAATATTTTATATGCGACTGTTGAGCACAGAAACGATGTGCTGCTTTTTTATGCTTTTATTTTATTGTAATACTTTTTGCTAGTGCTTTAAGCAACACATTAAGCATGCAGTAGCATACTAATGTAATTATTGATGGATAAAGTAAATCCAAACACAATTGGTCAAAAGAGACATATTAACTAATGTTCATGGTATTGTTGTCTTTTAATACTTTTGCCTATATTTATACTCAATTCCACACGTAGCCATATATTCTGTATGCCATTTTGAATTTAATTGAAAACCTACTTTTTCGAACTCCTATGGCTTAAGTCCATTTCACTTGAAAGTGTCATCTAGGTACATTCACAACAAAAAGTTATACATTCATAACAAAAAGTTTTAAGACTAAACGGTTCTTGAACGGCACTTGAACAAATTAGATGGCAAGATGCCAAAAAGCATCAGAGGCTGTATCTCGGTGATGCTTTGCTGTATTGACATGGAATTTTGAGTATCTCATTGGCATCAAACCCTGAAAGCACCACATAAATTCGGTGACAGTGCAAACTACTGGTCAAAAGATATCATTAAATGTGTTGTTTTATAAACATTTATATTTATTAAATTGTTACAGCATTTTTTTAAATCATTATCAAAAATGTCCAATCATATTTCCTTACAAGCTGTTGGTTTGCTTCGCCCTGTAACTGATGCTTGTTATGTTTATTCATGCAGACCAGACCATCATGAATATCATAATAAAATTAACGAAAATAAACAAATATAATTATATTGTTTTAGCTCTATTTTAGGTGCTTACAAGCTAACTGAATAATTCTTTAATATTGTGACACATGCACTTATAGGCCCTATGCCACTTGAACCACGATAATTGCTTCTTGCAATTTTTTATGTTTTTCAATTCATAATTGGAATTGGAATCATTGAGACTGAATTATCCCTTTGCCAGGGAGAATATTCAGCAGACCAACAGGTGCCCTTTGTATTCTGTCTGCAGAGCTGCTTCAAAGGCCATGAAATGAACCCTGCCAGGTTATTCAGTCAAGCTATGCTGACCATGAATTTCCACAATCATTGGGTGAGGGATTGGACCTTCTACGATTGCAATAAGAAAAATGAAATTAAAACGTTAAAGGTATAGTTCACCCAAAAATGAAAATTCTGTCATCATTTACTCACCCTTCATGTTGTTCAAAACCCGTAATACTTTACTTATGTCTGTGCAAGACAAAAAGAGATGTTAGGCAAAATAACAGCCTCATTCACTATTAACTTTCATTATGTGGAACAAATATGCAATGAACGTGAATGGTGAACAAGACTAACGTAATGCCTAACGTAACATCTTATACGGGTTTGAAACAACAAAATGTTGAAAAAATGTTGATAGAATTTTCATTTATTTTATTTTGTAATTTTTTTTTACTTAACTGACTCGTAAAATGACTACTATTCAAAATGTTAATACTTGATGTTTATGAAATTATTTTATCAGTAAAGAGGAATATACTCTATATATGGCCTTTTGCAGGTGTTTTGGGTGGGGCCTTGTGCTGGGTCTCTTCTCACCTGGTCCCTGCATGACATGGTGCTCCATCCTCGTTGGAGATGCTTTGAAGACTCGGTGATGTCTGGTGATGTAAGGAGGTGTTTCTGAAAGAACTTTCCAGGCAGCCCAGAGATCTTGAAAAAAATATGGATCCCTAGTCATCCAAATAGACATTCCTCTAACATGGCTCTTTAGATTTATAAATCTCTGTCCCTTAGGTAAAATCACTGTGATTACATCTGTGAAATTTTGTCAAATTAATTCAATGTCAACAAATGACTATGATAAAGAAGCATGCTGGCTGGGGCCTTAACTAATAAACAGCTGTCGTCAGGATTACATTAACAAATTGTTTTGGGTTTATAGGCTATACATTTATGCAGAAAAATGGAAAACAGAAGTGTCTCATATCTTCTGTGTGCATTGTGTGATTTAGATAAAAATTTAGATGTATGTTTAGTCTTGGGGGCTAATCACATGGATTTGACTATTTTGGGTCACGGTCATAGCACCACCACCTGGCAGCAGGAAGTATGTCTCTTACAACAGACTTTAAAATGGTACTTTCATATTTACCCAAATTGCTTAAAAATTGTTTAGAATAATGTCAAATGCCTAATGCATGTGTCCACCTTGCATAGTTTTCCGCATTTTATTGTCATTTGTTTCATTTAATATTTAGTCCTTTCAGATGGAAAACATTTATATATATAAATGATGCGATCCAACGTGCATTTGAACAGTGGTGAAACACTTTATTATGATGTTACATTCATACGAGCAGACAGAGAAGTATGTTTGAAGTAAGTTTGGAGTGGAAGAAATAGAAATAAACCTTGTGTAAATTGTCAGCTTTACGCTAAACTAAAATGCTATTTCTAGCCATTTTACATGCACATGTTACCAGGTACGATCATATTTTTTTACCAAGAAAATTCAAGTTGGAAAATAATTTCTTTTTTTCTAGTAAGACCTTTGATATTAGGGTAAAAATGGTATTCTTGATAATAATTTTTGAATTGTTTTCCTGTAAAAAATCTATTTTATCCATTTGATTTATCTTGTTTTAGAAACAACACTGCATAAGATATTTAGGTTTTTCAGAGAATATATTTTTAATATGTGTATTTTGTCTTACTGTACTGGCAGAGTTTTTAAAGTCTTATAATCTTCCAGTGCTGAAGAAGTAATCCAAAGTATTTAGAATATGTTACTGACCTTGAGTAATCTAACGGAATACGTTACAAATTACATTTTACAGCATTATTCTGTAATCTGTTGTGGAATACATTTCAAAAGTAACCCTCCCAACCCTGCCAGTGGTTGTTCTGGCACTGCTACAGCCCCTTTGGGAGACATATAAAAGCTGTGATCTCTGACAGAAACCATGTGTTAAAGTGCTTTCTCTGAAAAGTCTTTAATCCCTCGGCTGCATTTGTGTTAACATGATGCTTCAGAATGCTGCTTCCTACAAAACCCATTTACATTTACATTTACATTTATTCATTTGGCAGACGCTTTTATCCAAAGCGACTTACAAAAGAGGAAGAACATCAGCGAATCATTTTAGGGAGACAGTGGTACAAAAAGTGCTAAAGTAGTATACAAAACAGATTTAAGTGCAACAAGAAATGTAAATAATAATATTTTTTTATTTTTTTTAGAGACCGGTTAAGTGCTTTTGGAAAAGATGTGTTTTTAGCCGTTTTTTGAAGATAGAGAGTGAGTTAGCTTCCCGGATTGAGTTGGGAAGGTCATTCCACCACCGTGGTATGATGAAACTGAAAGTCCGGGAAAGTGTTTTGGTGCCTCTTTGTTTTGGTACGACAAGGCGACGTTCCTTAGCCGACCGCAGGCTTCTGGTGGCAACGTAGCTCTGCATAAATGTTTTTAGGTATGCTGGAGCAGACCCAGTGAGTGTTTTATATGCCAGCATCAGGGCCTTGAATTTAATACGTGCATGAAACGGCAGCCAGTGGAGAGAGACAAAGAGTGGTGTAACATGTGCTCTCTTAGGTTCAATAAAGACCAGACATGCTGCTGCATTCTGGATCATTTAAGCAGGATTCTAAAATGCATGTAAGTGTGGTCAAAGTGTTGACAAAACAAAAAAATTATAAAAGATATAGAAGCCTCAGTGAAGCCAAATAATGCCTACATTGCAAACTAAGAATAAACTATGCTTCTAACCACAGATGGAGTGTTGTAGTTCCAACCACATGACTTTGCGATGCTGTTTGCGAATGTTCATTGGAACTTTGGTTTCGGGAAACACCAAATCATTGAAGTATGTTGGTAATGATGGAACTTGCGAGTGACCATAGTTGGCTAACAATGCCCCAGTTATAGAAGAAGAGCAGTAAGTACATTAAAAATGTCTACTTTTATATTCCAAGGAAGAAAGAATGTCATATGGGTTTGGGGAGAAATTAAGCTAAGCAAATAATGACAGAATTAAAATTTTTGGGTGAACTATTAATTTAATGAAGACAAAGGACATATTTGAAAGAAAACCAGGACATTGCTGCTGGCATTGATCTTTCCAGCTGGTAATGTCTGTTAAATTAGCCATTGATCTTGCTGTTACAGGAAATTGCATTCACCACCTCAGAATTGAATTTCTCTTAGTTAGAAGCAAATTAACCTAATGAGTCACTTAATGACAGCAAGAGCTCAACAGATCTCATTTTTCTTAGTCACGAAAGCCACGTGAATGTCAATTGACATTAATGGGCAACTCAGGTGCTTAGTGATTGTGATATTATAATTTATATTCATGTTGCTTTACAGTGATTATTTTAAGGAAAGGGTTGCTGTGAGGTTAAATACTTGATTATTGCATAATGTCAGCCAGCCCCTTGAGCAAAATAAACTACTAAAGCTATTAATATGCCTTTATCCTCAGATGTGGCTGTTGAGGTATCTGGCTCTGGTGAAAGGTGCCAAGTTTATTTACCTGTGTCAGAGTGTCGGTTTGACCACCTAGTGTGTTCAGGTCATTAAAAGCCCCTTCCAGAAACTTAATGATCCTCTGATGTTTGGTTTCAGCTTGAGAGGAGGTACATATGTAGATGATAATGGATACCAGGTATGTCATACATAAATAGTAGGTTATGTGTCCAAAATGGAAATTTCTGTCATCATTTACTCACCTGCATGTCTCTTCCAACCCGTATGGCTTCCTGTAAAGCTATGGTATGGCTTTACAAGACTTGTATTGTATTGCACATTTTGCATTGATTACTTTTACGGTGCTTTTATGGTGCTGGTTTTGAGTATAAAAAAAAAAGCATGAACATAATACCTTACATCTCCTTTTCTGATCCATTGAAGAAAAATCAGGTATCAAGAGGGTGAATTCTTGTTAGCTCTTTTTTATTTTTCACTGTACAATCGAGGTGAAATGATCAATGATATGAAAAGTCACTTGGCTCAAATGACAACAATAGCTTTTTAACCTGTACGACTTTCATTAATATCTTGCCAGCAAACCTCAGGTCACCACATCAAAACATCTTAGCCTCAGTCTCTCTCCCAGCATCCCCCAAGAACCACCAATGCATCATGCTTGGAGGTTCAAATCTCTTTTGAGAGCAATCGCCACTAACTGCATTCTCCCTCAATCCCTTTGGGTGAGTTAAGAGTTGTGTGGGCAGCATGAGAGAGTCAATAGCACACGGCATAGCTTTAGATTGTGCCCCCGAAGACTTAGTACAGATATAAATGGAAACAGGCTATGACACTGTGGTCCAGCTTGGACATGGCAATGCTTTTTGACACACAACACCTCTAGCTCTTGAGAGGGACTCTTGGCGCTCTTTATCTCACTCTCTGTCTATGGTGGAGGGATCTCTCAGGTCACTGCTCACTGACAAAGTAATCTGCACTTTCCTCCACTTCAAGACAACTACACTTCTGTTGCTTTTTTACATACTTTGGTGTCTGTTGTGTGCTGATAGAGAGATAATGTTGATTAAGGCAACACCCTATCTGTCTATCTGTCTTTCTGTTTTAACCAACCACTTAGCAATGCCCTAGCAACCATCCTGAATCCCCTAGCAACTTCCTAGCTAAAGTAGACCCTAGCAACCAGTCAAAACACTCTTAACAACTGCCTAGAAAATCCACCCAGAACACCCTTGCAACAGCCGAGCAAATTCTCAGAACTAGGGCTATCAATCAATAAAAAATTAAATGAACTAATTACATAAGACACTGATTAATTAATCAAATTATTAGTATTGTCAATTTTGTATCAATATTACATAAATTGTATATCAATATTTGGGGCCCCAAGAAGATAATTCTATATAATGTAATCAAAATAAATGTATGTTGTATATGATAAATATAATTTGACAATTTCAAGATGTTATATTATTGTGGCATTTGAGTAAGGCATTGATTAGACAATACAAAAATACATAATTTAACATAAGACTATCACTAGTGCTGTACCAGTCCACAGTAATCCATTATGCAATTGATTCTGTCAATCTGTCCAAGGAGACTTTAGGGCTGTTTTCACAGGGCACATTCTTGATTTTAGTTTTTCTGTTGTTTTCATTGGTCTATGTACACATGAGTCAGAAAGATGCTTATGCAGTGTCTCACTATGGTTGCATCGCATTTCACAGGCTTCCATCATCTCCAGCCATAAACACAGCATTTTTAGGATGCTGTGTCAAGTTAAGTGTCATTTTAAACTTTCAAAAATGGGTCTTGAGACCCCTGCACTCTGCTTTGTTCAACTATCTTCGTACAGCTGTCGGTTTGTTGCCTGTACAGTCAGCTGGATTTGTGCTTATTGTCCCCTGCTGACTGGTATTTGCAAAAACATGAAGGTGGTACTTCAGCTTGAACATCTCCTTTGCTATGAAAATTTGTTCAAACTTCAAACTTTACATTCCTCTATAAATGTCCAAGTATTCAAACTAAACAAGGCTTATAACCTTCCACTAACCTTCAAACTGCATGTTCAACATAACATTAATTTGTCTTGCCAAACTTTGATTTTCCACTTTTATGCATTGTGTGGCTTTTCAGACACATTAAGTTGCGTATGTATTTGTGGGCATGTATTCCTATGTGAACTTATCTTTGTGTTTGACTTTATCATGGCACAAGCTGTAGTGAGGACACAAGCCCAACTATCTTTCTTCCTTGATCTTCTGAACCCCAAAGACAAATTTTGTCTGCTCCCCCAGAGCAGCACATCCATTACCAGGTAATGCGTCTAAACTTAGTACAAGAGACAACTTCCTTCATCATCATGATTCAAGTCACCACTGACATTTAAAATGCTCAAGTAGTCAGCTGTGTAAAAATGCAAGGATTATTAAACTTTGTATCAGGAATGGTGCAGGCTTCTTTTCGAAGATTTTCAATGCTTTTGTCTTTTGAAGGAGCAACTTAAGGAAATCGAGTTTTATCCTTCTCTTTCATGAATAAAATTATGGACTATTTACTTTTTTAGTTTGTTTGGAATCTACGCTACACCTTCACCAGACCAACTCGAACCCTTCTCTTTATGCTTTTATCTCCACATCATCCTCTCATTTGACTGGATTACACTATGGGCAAGGGCGTGGCTCATGAATTGCTGCTAATTGGCATTTCTATGTTCACAGTGAGAGGCTGGGAGATAAAAGGCTGCCCAAAACCCAAGAGAGGGAGAGAGAGCTTCACACTCCCTGAGAGAGTGTTGTTCAAATGAACATTGTGTTTGAGTGTGACACTGGAAAGCGAAGTTTGAGTTTTGTAAAATAAAATAAATTTTTGAGTTGGATTTGTCGCCTCCTGCTTTCTCCTTTCCCTCCTCCACAAACAAACTTTATTACACTGGTGCCAAAACCCAGGATTTAGAGGAAGTGGATACCTTGCCATAGAGCATAAAGCCCAAAGTATACTTTGCCTGTCTGCATTCCGCAATGGTCCGTGCACAGTCCGTGTGATGTAATTTTCATCATCACGAGTGTCTGCAGACATCGGCGCACAGTGTCCGTGTGCTGCCAGATTTTTCTGTCCTCACAGACAGTGCACGGACAAACACACATGCACAAGGTTGACTGTTGAGATAGTAGAGTCCACTAGGTGGCAATATGCACAGTTGGTCTATACTGTTAAGCAGTAATCGAAGAACATATCCTTTTCCATCATTTTGTTGTTGTTGTTCTTGCTTCCTCTATTGGCAGATCATACTGTGTTGTACACACACAACTGTGTGCTAGATAAAACAGAACGTGCAAATTGAAGTATACCTGGGCCATAACCGGCTTGTTTATGCTCCTCTGCATTCCCGGAATTAAAAGCGGAGATCCGCACATTAAATTCTGCATGAACATCGCTATTAATCCATGGTTTCTGGTTAGGGTAGATCCGTTTTGTTTTGGTCGGCACTACATCATCTATGCACTTCCTGATGAAACATGTTACGGTATCTGTGTAGACTTCAATGTTGTCATCAGAGACATCACCGGAACATCTCCCAGTCCATGTGATCAAATCAGTCTTGTAGCACAGAATCTAATTGGTCCAACCAGTACTGGATCATTCTAAGGGTGGAAGCTTCCTGTTTCAGTTTCTGCTTGTAAGCGGGCAGAGTGGTCTGATTTTCCAAATGGTGGGTGGTGGAGGGATTTGTAGCCATCCCAGAAGGGAAAGTAGCAATGGTCTAAAACCCGGTCTCCTCTTGTGTTGCATCTATTGTGTTGGATGTATTTGGGTGTGATTGACTTGAAGTCCCCGGTCACAACGAACGCTGCCTCAGAGTGCACGTTTTCCTGCTTACTTCTACTCCCATACAGTTCCTTGAGTACCCGGTCTGTGTCAGCTTTGGGGGAATGTACACAGCTATGATAATGACTATGATAATGGTTTAATACTACTCATCCCTGAATTTATGGCATTTGAATTCCTCGGCCCACCTGTCAGCTGAAGTTTATAACTATTGCGCTGCTCTTGGAATTGCTCGTCACCCCAGGTAGGTCCATCAAGGATCACTGCAACATCCCTGCAGATTACCGGCTGATGTCCCTGACAACCACCATATACCGGCCATCTGGTCTTCACGCCATCGCCTCCGACTGGTGAAAGTGAGGTGAAGCGAGGTGTCAGTTTAGATAACACATCATGTCTTTCATCCCAAAACGCATATGTTGCCACTATTAAAATGGCCCTAGATCTCAATTTTTCAGGTATTTACAGCTGCGCCATTTATTTTGAACTATTATTGGTTGTAGTACACTGCCCCTAAGGCTGATGACACTCTTTGTATGGTGCTCACAGCCTTTGGAAAGGGTCATGAAGCATCATTGTATTACTCCTTGTTGATTCAGTCTGGGTGATGGAGCCTTAACAGCTCTTATGGGAAAGAGATTTCAACTTGGTTTTGGAGGATGGGGAGTGGGAAATAATAATAATAAAAACAAATTAGAAATATTTTTAGGGATGCAAGGTAAGGCTGATTCAGTTTAATATTTTGCATTTTTTTCTACTGCACTCCCTCTAGATTGTTTAGGCTTGATTTAAAAGACACACCCACCTGCTAGCGATGTCAGTTGGAGGACGGAGACATAGCCCATGCTCAGTGGTTCTGTGCTAATATTCAAGAATTCTGGGTAAGTGTCCAGAATTTTATCTGTGAGGCTCTAGATAGTCAAATTAAAGGTCTCTCCTATTGCGTAAGTAGCTTACGCTATGGGAAAACTCTGTTTCTTGAGAAATATTGAAATCTTTATGTAAAACACATTGCAGCTGCACAGCAGACAGCGATGAGCGAGGCAGCTCAGTCATTGGCTGTGCCGCGGCAACTGCTTGAACCAATGACGGGGCGACTCTGAACGCGCAACCAATGGGCGCGTGCCTCACGTTCGCGCGCTCAGAGCCTGCCAAAATTAGCATAGGCAGGCTATATAATGGGGACCCCATCATGCGAGTTCCTTTAGATTTAATCTCCTTCAGCGAAGACCTTCTCTTCGCTGGATCCTCCGGATTGTTGGAGTCTTTCGCCGCCGTTGACAAGCTTACAGCGGGACTGCTAAGAGGACGCCGGCGCCTTCAGCCGCCTTCGAAGCCTTCTGCTACGCTATCCGCCACGCATCGCATATCCTTTACTGCAAGCGCTCGCCCCCGCGACACTTTTAAAAGTAAAAGAGTGATTTTCCAAGGCGTTGTTTCAAATGCCTTCAGCCTGCGCCTCGTGCAGAGGCCCTCTTCACGACGGAGATCGGCACATCATCTGCACTCGCTGCCTGAGTCTGGACCACGCAGAAGCTGCACTCATTCAGGGCGGATGCCCCGAATGCGACTCCTTGGGCCTCGCCAATCTGCGCACTCGCTTTGCCGTTTTCACCGCAAACGAGCCAGCTTCCACCGTGCTGCCACCTCCGTTCGAGCCGCGCAAGAAAAAGTGCCGCTCACAGAGGCTGCCAGAGCACGCCGACTTCGGTGACGTCACGCCGGCTCAGTCCCCGCGTACATCACCGCTACCAGAAATCTCCCCGCCGCCAGTCCACTTCACGAGAGCGGACCTGCACCCCTCCAACAAAGCGGTGGGTCTCGTCTCGTTCGGCACATCAGGGGACGACGATGGAAAGGATGACAGCCTCTCTCTTGACGCTGCATCCGACGACTGGCCGGGCTTGTTCGACCCCGCGCCATCGACATCAGCGGACACGAGCGCGGGCACCAGCATGGACTCGAAATTCGTCCGTATCCTGTCAAAAGCCGTGGAAGACCTCGCGCTCGACTGGTCTTCCCCAGAAGAACCCGCCCGCAGCCGGCTGGACGAGTGGTTCCTGCAGGGGCGCCGGCAGGCCCCCCGACAGAGACCCTCTCCTTTCTTCCCTGAGGTCCACGACGAGCTCACAAAGTCGTGGAAAGCCCCGCACTCTGCTCGCCTAAAGCCTTCTTTTTCTTCCTCGCTCTCCTCAGTGGATGGCGCGAGAGAAAGAGGCTTCGAGGCAACTCCGCCCCTCGAGGAGACCGTGGCCAACCATCTATGCCCACCCGCCACCGCTGGATGGAAGGCCAGAGCTTCTCACTCCTCAAAGCCCTGCAGAACCACCTCAGCTCTCGCCAGTCGCGCATACGCCGCAGCCGGCCAAGCTGCATCAGTGCTGCATTCAATGGCGGTCCTACAAGTTTTTCAGGCTAAACTTCTCCACACCATGGACGAGTCTGGACCTGAACCCAAGGCTTTCAAGGACCTGCGCAGCGCTACGGACGTAGCCCTGCGAGCCACAAAGGCCACCGCCCAATCCATCGGCCGGGCCATGGCTAATTTGACCATCCTTGAGTGCCATCTGTGGCTAACGCTAACAGAGATGAAGGACGCGGATAAGGCACCATTTCTTGACGCGCCTGTCACTCCAAGCGGCCTGTTCGGACCGGCGGTGAGAGAATTCACTGAGCGCTTCACTGAGGCTCGGAAGAATTCGCAAGCTATGCATCACTTCCTGCCCAAGCGCTCCAGCTCGTCTCAGAAACCGCCCCAGCAGCAGCAGTGAGCCAGGGCAGAGCCACCCGTCTCCCAGCCGAAGAGCAGACCTGAAAAGGACGCTCGACGCCGCTCGCGTTCCGCTGGCCGAAGAAAGCCGCACGAGCAACGAGGTCCTCGGCTCAGAATCACTCTGAACACGGAGCCTCGTAAGTCTTCCTAGCAACAGGAAGAAAAAGAGAGAGTACGTGTCTCGCAAAAGCCGGACCACTCTCTCTCAAACATCTAAAACATTACCCAGTCCCCTTACAGGCGGCTGGAAATGTCTATACAGCAGTCAATGGGCCAGTCATAAAACTCGCTCACCTGAAATCAAATGCCATTTTTACGGACACACAGAAATCACAAAAAGAGTCATTTTCTGCCTGTGTCACTAAGGGTTCACATGTCCACACTAAAGTGCGCATTCCCACATATCAATACTGTCCAAACAGTGCCAAATACCTCCCCAGTTCAGGCTGGATGTCCCAAAAATGTAGATCGTGTGCCTATTGTCATGTATGCACCACTACACACAAGCACTGTTCCCACAGTTATAAACACTTCCCCGGTAAAAACGGGAAATTCTATAAGTGTAGCGCGCGTGCCTGCTGTACTGCACACACCCCTACACACAGCTACCCATACAGTTTCAAACAGCTCTCTATTTCATGCCGCAAGCATCACAGATGCCCCGCTAAATGCGGAAAGCTTTATGAATGTGGCGCGCGTGCCTATTATGATGTATGCACCCCCACCCCAAAACACTGTTCATACAGTTGCAAGCATCTCTCTGACTCATGCTGTGAGCATCTCGGGGATAGCGCACGTGCCTGTACTCTCACACGCACCCCTGCACTCGGCACTCAATACGGCTGCTCAGCGCGCACCTGCGCCTCTGAGAGCCGTAGACTCTGTGTTAGCACAAAGCGATTTGCCGGTGGGGCCCATACGTCACTGCGACACGCCCCCAGCCAGCATTCAGCCCATATCTGTGCGAGCAGAAGCCTGGGAAAAAATCCCTGACATGCTGAAATGGGTTTTGAACATAATAAAACACGGATACTCACTTCAGTTCGCTCGCAGACCACCCCGCTTTTCAGCGGTGGTCGAGACGAAAGTGAGAAAAGATGTGTCACATGTTCTACGCACCGAGGTGCTCAAACTGATAGAGAAGGGCGCTATAGAAACTGTTCCTCCCTCATTGAGTGAGGCGGGTTTTTACAGCCGCTATTGTCTCGTCCCGAAAAAGGACGGTGGCCTTCGCCCCATCCTGGATCTCAGACATTTGAACAAAGCTTTAATGATTCGCTCGTTCAGAATGTTAACAACCAAACATATCCTCGCGCAAGTTCGCCCCGGGGATTGGTGTCTATCAGTGGATTTGAAAGACGCTTACTTTCACATTCCGATAGCGCCTCATCACAGGCCCTTTCTGAGATTCGCTTTCGAGGGACAGTCATACCAGTACACAGTACTACCATTCGGCCTATCATTGGCCCATACATTCACGAAATGTATGGACGCGGCACTTTCCCCCCTGAGACAGCGGGGAGTGCGAATACTGAATTACCTCGACAATTGGCTAATCATAGCACAATCAGAGGACCAGTTAATGACGCACAGATCTTGGATTATCAGCCATCTAGAATGCCTGGGTCTGAGAATCAATTTTGCAAAGAGCGTGCTATGCCCCAGCCAGAATATCTCTTTTCTGGGAATAGTGCTAGACTCAGTGCAGATGACAGTGCGCCTCTCATCAGAGCGCGCGCTCTCTATTCGACGCCTTGCAACATCGTTCAGAACGGGCGCGCACGCCCGTCAAACGATTTCAAAGCCATCAACTGGTATCAAACCGGCGTGAGTCTGGGCGTGAGTACGCGGAGAAAAATGATCATGACAGATGCCTCCAAAATAGGATGGGGGGCCCTTTACGAGGGCAGGCCTGTCTCCGGGTTTTGGTCAAACCCGGAAAAGCGCCTACACATAAACTGTCTGGAAATGAAAGCGGTCGCCTTGGCTCTCAGAGCCCTGCTTCCGTACCTAAAAAACGAACACGTCCTGGTCCGAACGGACAACATGACGGTAGTTTCGTATATAAATCGCCAAGGTGGACTCAGGTCGAGCTCCCTGCACTCTATGGCCAGGGAGCTCATTCTATGGTCACAACACCACCTGCGCTCGCTAAGGGCAGCGCACGTGCCAGGTGTCCTGAACCAAGGAGCGGACATGCGATCCAGAGACAAGGTTCTCCCAGGAGAATGGTCTCTCCACCCTCTGACGGTTCAGTGGTTATGGCAAACCTTTGGCGAGGCAGAGGTCGACCTCTTCGCCTCCAAGGAAAATGCGCACTGCCCTCTCTTCTTCTCAAAAATCACGGACACGCTCGCCCAAGTTTGGCCGAGCCGCCCCTTGTATGCTTTTCCCCAGATCGCGATGCTACCTCAGGTCATCAGTCGGATCAGGGAGGTGAAATGTGCAGTGCTCCTGGTAGCCCCACTCTGGAAAAACCAGACGTGGTTTCCAGAACTGATACAGATGATGCAATCTGCCCCATGGCCGATTCCGCTGAGGCAAGACCTCCTCGGACAGGCCAGCAGGATGATTTTTCATCCCTGCCCCGATCTGTGGACCCTCCATGCATGGCCCCTCAACGGGTTCCCGAGAACCTCCCCAGTGGAGTTTTGAGAACCATTACTGAGGCGCGAGCGCCCTCTACGAGGCGCTTGTATGCCCGAAAGTGGAAAGTGTTCAGTGACTGGTGTGATACCAAGAGTTCGAACCCCAAAACGTGCGAGATACCAAGTGTACTCGCCTTTTTGCAGGAGCTGCTGGAGGCGGGCCGCACACCCTCCACGCTCAAAGTCTATGTGGCTGCCATAGCGGCATCACACAATCCTGATAAAGGACATTCATTAGGGAAAAACGATCTGATCGTTCGTTTCCTAAGAGGCGCTAGGAGGATGAACCCTCCTCGCCCACCTTCGGTGCCGATCTGGGACCTGGCCACGGTCCTGGATGCACTCAAGGGTGCCCCGTTCGAACCTCTCCGAACCGTGCACCTTAAGCAGCTCTCGCTCAAAACCGCGCTCTTGCTGGCGCTCGCTTCAGTTAAAAGAGTGGGCGACCTGCACGCGCTGTCATCAAGCGCTGCTTGCCTGGAATTTGGACCCAACGACTGCAGAGTTGTCCTTAGGCCAAAGCACGGGTATATTCCTAAAGTGCTCTCTACACCCTTCAAGAGCACAGGTGATATCTCTGGCAGCGCTATCGTCCCCAGCAGACAAAAGCGACGCAGATTTACTCTGCCCGGTCAGGGCGCTCAGAGTATATTTGGAACGTTCTGCCCTGTTCAGACAGACGGAACAATTATTCGTATGCTTTGGCGGCTGAACTAAGGTTCTCGCTGTCTCAAAGCAAAGAATATTGCGCTGGATAGTGGATGCTATAGCGCTGGCTTATGAAGCCAAGGGCCTTCAATGCCCCTTAGGCATCAGAGCTCACTCTATAAGGAGCATGGCCTCCTCGTGGGAGTGGTCGAGTGGGATACCCATTGAAGATATTTGTGCGGCGGCAGGCTGGGCCTCGCCTTCGACATTTATCAGGTTTTATAACCTACAGGTCCCCTCATTGCATTCCAACATTCTATCAGCCTGACTATAGAATGGAATAGAGTGTGTGTATGCTGGACATCACCTCCTCCCTTATAAGGTCCGTCTCTGACCGACTTAGAGGATTTATTATGCGTACCAGTACATAAAAAGCTCAGTACATAAGATGTGTGCTTGTGTTTGTACAAAGAGCGCCCCGCCTTGGCAAGGACGCTCTGTAATATCCCTGTATATAGCTCGCCGTTGGCCGGCTCGGGGAATAATCACTTTGCTTTAAAGCTCAGGCACCTGCCTCTGGTTTTATAGAGCGATGTCAGCACGCACGGCGTTTTAGATGGTGTTCCCATAGCGTAAGCTACTTACGCAATAGGAGAGACATCTCGATAGGCAACGACTCGGTTACTAACGTAACCTCGGTTCCCTGAGAGGAGGGAACGAGTATTGCCTAAGCTGCCGTGCTTGTGCTTGGTCAGTTCGCTTCAGTCGATTGAACCTAAAGGAACTCGCATGACGGGGTGCCCATTATATAGCCTGCCTATGCTAATTTCGGCAGGCTCTGAGCGCTCGAACGCGAGGCGCGTGCCCATTGGTTGCGCGTTCAGAGTCGCCCCGTCATTGGTTCGAGCAGTTGCCGCGGCACAGCCAATGACCGAGCTGCCTCGCCTTTCCCATAGCGTAAGCTACTTACGCAATACTCGTTCCCTCCTCTCAGGGAACCGAGGTTACGTTAGTAACCGAGTCGTTCACCTTACAAGAATTTGGTCCGAGTTGTTCGTTCTTTTGTCACATGACAGTCGTATGTGCTCTGCATTGATCACAGAGGAAATAGAAATGTTTAGTTCACCTCTCCAGTCTTCTGGTCCGAATTGTTTGTTCTTTTGTCACGTGACAGCTGTATACGCTATTTATTGCTCCCACAGGAAACAGAAATTATTAGTTCACCTCTTGTGTCACAGATTAGTTCACCTCTGGAATCTTCTTGTCTGAGTCATTCGTTCTTTTGTCAGGTGACAGCCGTATACGCTATGCACATACGGCTGTCACGTGACAAAAAATGAATGACTCGGCCAAGAAGATTCCAGAGGTGAACTAATCTTTCTGTTTCTCATAATTTGTCCTTGGCTGCATTATCAAAAATTGTCCTTATTGTGACTATAATCAAAGTTTGCATAAGTAGAGGTGTTGGGGGGATTTGGCTATTGAAAATGTAACATTTATATTTATTTCTGTTCAAATGAATGAAATTAACTAAATTTCTTGAAAAAGGATTTGTTCATTTTGCTGAACGAGACTCAAAGATTCAAGTCAGTAAAATGATCCGATCTTCACATCACTAGTTTGCATATTTTTAGTGTTGATAACAATGATTGGACGAATGCAGACCGCAACAGGTTGCCTGTCAATGGAGATGCTCTGCTCTTCTGTGAAGAGTGGAGTGGTGGTGGTGTAGTGGCCTAATGCACATAACTGGTAAACTGGTAATCAGAAGGTTGGTGGTTTGATTCCCACAGCCACCACCATTGTGTTATTGAGCAAGGCACTTAACTCCAGGTTGCTCCGGGGGGATTGTCCCTGTAATAATTGCTCTGTAAGTCGCTTTGGATAAAGGCGTCTGCCAAATGCATAAATGTAAATGTAAATGTTGCCAAGCAAATAGTCTCTGTTTGTCTTTCATCTTCTGAAATATGCCACAAAAGCATGGAGTACTGTCTCTTCATAATGGTAGTTATCGCATTTGCCACCACTGTTCCACACTTTATTGGTTTCCCTCAGATGGAGAATGTAAACAGCGCATGAAAGTTTCAGCTATGGTACAAAGTGCATGAGTATTTAAGTAAGTACTGAGGCATTATTTGATTGGTTGTCAGTTGCTAAACAATTTTCTGAAACAGTCTAACATTGCATAATTTCAAAATGTATACCTTTGGCACCGCAATGTAGGGTTAACCCCATAAATGCGATGCTAACCCTTTTAAAAATTAAAAGTATGAAACGTTGCTTTACCAGGTTTAAAAGAGGGGTTTAGTGTGAAAACCCCTTATGTTTTTGGGAACAAGCAGATATTGTTTATCCTGCCTTTAAATGTAACTTATATTAGATGTAAATTTTGTTTTGGCAACTTTTCACAATGTGTTTGTTTGTTTCATGTAATGCATGAATGTTTTTTCTGCATTTGAACTAGTAAAGGAAAGTTTGTCAAGACAAACTTTAATACTGGCCTCACAAAACTTTGCCTGAAAGTTAATTATAATTTTTTATATAAATAAGGATTCTGTCAATGTACAGTACATGTATGTCTATTACAGGAAATGTTGAATCAAAATCATAAGAAATCATACAAGATGGTGAAATTGTTCAACTTTTACTCCCATAGAGATAAATAAATGAAGCAACTAACAATACATATTTCCTAATTTTAACTCCTAATCCTACCTAACCATAAAGTCTAACACTATACACAAACCCTAAATCTAACCATGATTTTTTTTAAAAAAAAACTATTTTTAAGAAAAATTAAGAAAGAGAAACATCAGGGTTTGGAACAAGTCAATGACATTTATTGCATAAATAAATATGCAATGAGTAACCAAATCTGTTCATAGACGTTTCCTTTCTTAAAAAGTGTTAGATAGGAGGCTACATTTTAGTCCATTTTACCATGTTGTACGAATTATTTTAAGTTTTCATGGAACTATGTTGGAAAAGTCATTGCAACCCTAGGCATAACAACCTAAAGGTCTGTGCTGAAGTTTGTGGCTATAGCTTGAAAACTCCAGGATTACAGTCAGAAATTGTGGTCAACTATGGTAAAATAATATCAAAACATCAGTATGTTGGCTTTGTCAAGCCCACATAATAAACAATATGCTAATTTAGTCCATCAGTGATCTTTCATGTCCATTCTTTCCTTTTAAGCCTGGGTTCAAGGACAAGTTAAGTCCAATATTCATCTCAGTGGACTACACTTATGGACGTGCTGCATGGACAAAGTGTCGCTTTGAGACAGGTGGACGCCTGGAGAAAATAGTTTTTGTTTTAAGGCACATATTCCTTAAAATTAACCTGTTGAAATGTTTTATTTGTATCTAGACACTTAGACACTTAGCTTATCCTAAACTGTGGTCCTAACAACATCTGATTGAAGCTGAAGGGAGTGGAAGCATTGACAGTTGAAGTTCTTTTGTTAACAATGAGTGAGTTCTAATTATTACTGTATAAAAAACAAGCATGTTGATCACTGCTGTTTTAACCGGTCCTGCTCAACCCACTCCAAGCAGATTTGAACTGGCGTCAGCCGAATCACGCTAACGAGGAGGCTAAAGGCTACAGCTTCTAGCATTAGTCACTTGTGCGCCTCTTGAGGCCAGAGGAGTGAGGTTTACACATACCGCACAGCTTTCACAAACCAGCTGGCTCCCGTTACACTGTCAGACATTTATCTTAAGCATACCTGTCATAAATATGACCAGAAACAATCTTTATTGACGATGAGAATCCAGCGCTGCTGATTATCGAGGTAGAGAATCATGAAGAGGGAGCCAACAAGACCTTGCTACAAATCACCCCACGGGCACACACGCATTTTCATAATGTTGTGGGCGACCAGGAGGTGAGGCTTTAGTCATTTCCTATTTGCTTCAGACGTAAACACGATCTACAGGACATGAAGCCTTTTCATACTGTTGTGTGAAAGCCCTGATGCTGTGAAATGTCACTTTGCTTGCAAACTGAAAAGTGACAATGTTTATTCAGTCAAGTCTGTTTTGACTCTAGTCTAGATGACATAGTTGGGCAAAGTGAATCTTCACAAAAACAATACCTCCAAAAGTAACACGGTTTTTGGGAAACTGTCTTCCATCGGTCAGACAACTAGATCAAGACTAACAAAATTATATCTGACTGTCCTTGTTTCTTTCAGGATGTTAATTTTATGCAATGTAATAAAATACATTGTAATCGGCACAAACTACATTTATCCTCACTGAAAGTGAACCTGTATTTAATGTAGACTGGTGCATATATTTTCCATATATTTTCTGCGTTATTTTGTTTTGTTGTATGGTTTTTAAGGTTAAGGGCATGGCATACAACCTGTCCAATGGCATCTGTGTTGGCAACTGCCTAATTCAACTAGCTTCTACAAAGTTACACATTAATTTTACACAAAACACAGTTTGGTTGTACGCGTGGCCTCTGATGTCAACAACAAAAGATATGGGTAGCATTTTTTCCAAACCTCTTATTTGTTATGCCAACAATGCATGAGTTGGTTAGTTGCATTTATTATTTAGCATTGTTTTATTCCCCATACTCTGGGTTTCAACCCATCAGTTGAGAACCAACAAAATGTAGTTTGTATATCTTAGGACTTCAGTCACTTGGTCTGTAGCTAGAAGAAGGAAAACAGGTCAGTCATTGTGGTTTGTAGCGGAGCTGTATCTCTGTAGCGGAGCTGAACTGCGCACTGCCCCTTTAAGGATCCAGCAACTAAAATGGCTGCTGGTTAGATTACCAGGTGTCAACAATAAAGGCAACAGAACCCACAAAGGGACAAATTTGACAGTGCTTATCACCAGAGAGTGAGGCCTGGATATCATAGCCATTCATTGAACTTCTTGAGTAAACATGGTGTGGCCTGAGTTCATAGGATCTGCAACTGCTGAAGAGCTCCATGGTCAAGGTGTGATGGAAAATTAAAGGTCTAAAGTGGAAGTGCCAGGTGATTCCTTGATTCTTCTGACCTACCTTTATTCCCTGTTGTTGGACTCTCACTCTGCATCCTGCAATATTGTCCACAGTAGTCATACAGGTACATGCAAACTCTCCGTGAACCAGCGTGCACCATTCAACACCATACAAACTCTCCTACTATCCGGAACTCTCTCTCATACATTTACACACATACACACACACACACAAACACGTGATTTATGTATTTATAATTATTTCTGGTATTTCGTTTGTGAGTCTTGGTCTCCTTGCCTTTTGTTTACTGTTTATGCTATTATGTATTTATGCTATTTGAATAATACACTTATGCTTTGAAATTTGGTACACTCTTATTTTGTGAATTATTATTGCATGTAACTGGTGGCTTTTAGAGCTATCTGGGACAAGGAATTCATTTTGATGGGCCTAAACCTGGTGCCAGATGGGGCCCTGTCCCTGAGAAAGAAAGCATGACCCATCCTGAGGTTGCCCGGGATGTGAGTGGCTCACAACGGCTTGAGCCGCTGCTGACTCGAGGAAATGGAGGGCTCGTTGCAACATGCAACGAGAGAGTACGCCACCTTGGTGGTTGATGTACGCTACTGTTGCCGCATTGTCCATCCAAACCAACGTGTGCTTGCAATGGATCAACGGCCGAAGTCTCCACAGGGCGAGCAACACTGCCAGCAACTTGAGGCAGTTGATGTGTCAACGCAGTCGTGGCCCTATCCAGGGACCAGCAGCTGCGTGCCCATTGCACAAGGTGCCCCAGCCATGATTGGACGCGTCCATCGTAACCACAACATGCCAGGAGACCTGCTCTAGGGGAACCTCTGCCCTTTGAAATGCCAGGTCCGTCCAAGGGCTAAATAGATGGTGGCAGACCAACTTGACGAGCACCGTGGCGCCATGCCCATCTCAGGACTCGAGTCCAAGCCAGTGCTGAAGCGGTCTCATATGCATCAACCCGAGCGGCATGACTGCCATCGAGGAAGCCATATGCCGAAGGAGCCTCTGACATAGTTTCAGTGGAACTGCCATTCTCCGTCTGAACGCCTTTGGACAGTTCAGCACCAACTGCGCGCGCTCACTTGTGATACTGAGTGAAAAGTAAGACTGCCAAGAAAAGACATGCTCTGAACCATGGAGAGCTTGCTCTTTTCCCAGTTGACCTGATGCCCCAACCTGCTAAGGTGCCTGAGCACCAGGTCCCTGTGTGCACACAACAGATCCCGAGAGTGAGCTAGGATCAGCCAGTCGTTGAGATAGTTGAGGATATGAATGCCCACTATCCTGGTCCAAGATTGGCCGCAACCCACTGCCTTTCTTGGGTACGATGAAGTAAGGGCTGTAAAACCCCTTCTTCATTTCAGCAGAAGGGACAGGCTCGATCTCCGTACACAGGGTGGCGGCATTCTCGCCCCTCACCGAGGTAAAACAGACGCCGTTGAGCCTGGGCAGATGCCTGGCGAACTGAATCGTGTAGCTGAGGCTGACAGACTTGGTCAGCCACCATGACAGGTTGGGGAGCGTGAGCCATGCCCCCAAGCTCCGGGTGAGTGGGACCAAGGGGACAATCGTATCAGACTGGCAGGTGGGGCCTCGAAACAGGGCGGAGCTTGAGGTGCCACATGTGGCTGTGCTGAGTCCAGGACATCGAAGCACTTACCTGGTCTGGGATTGGGGAGGAGGGGAATCATCCTCGCAACCTGTCGTGACCGTCCTGTCGAGGGTGGGATTGTGCCGCAGTTGGGTGTGCGTGGGTGGGAGGGCTGCCTCCGAGGAGCTGTACCTGCCATAAAGGAACGGTGCCCGGCGGTCATGATAACTATGGCCGTGGAGACTGACTGTGTGGCCCAGGAAGTGAGGAAACCGCACTTTTCTACGTTTACATTTACATTTATGCATTTGGCAGACGCTTTTATCCAAAGTGACTTACAGTGCACTTATTAAAGGGACAATCCCCCCGGAGCAACCTGGAGTTGCTCAAGGACACAATGGTGGTGGCTGTGGGGATTGAACCAACGACCTTCTGATTACCAGTTTACCAGTACTGTGGTTTAGACCACTACACCAGCACCACTTTCTAGAAAATGTGGGTACCGCTGCACTTGGGGTATGCAGCGAATGAGAAGAAAAGGTAAACAAGGATTCTCCATCCAGCCCACCACAGGAGGAAGGAGTGGTGCTCTTACCAGTTCCTGTGTAGTGGGTCTCCGACCTCAGGGGTGCTACAAAGCCTTCCCTGGGTTCTTGGCAACCAGCCGTGAGATGGATGGTGTCTGTTTCTTGCGGCCGGCCTGCTGGGGCGGGCTGTGGTGGAGCCGGTGTTGTTACCGCAGGGGGATGCCCTTGGCCCTTATCCACCTGGGTATTCACCGCGTACCCCCTGGCAGCCCCACCATCTAGGATAGTGAGAGCGGAGAAGCTCCGAGACTGTCTATAAAAGGTGCCCGCCGTGATCACGTTAGATCATCGTGCACCTCCGGGAAGAAAAGTATCGGGGAGGGGCTCGGCCTTGAGCGGCGCTCAGGGCCCAGGAACCAATCATCAAGTTGCAAGGGTTCAGGGCGGGGCGGAGGATTCCACTCTAGCCCTAAGCTCACAGCTGCTCAGGTATGCAAGTATGGCCGTCAGCTGCTCATGGTGTCTGACTGAACAAGCCCGCGAGCCGTGAATGAGATTGCGAACTCGCCCTGAGATGAGCCGGCGGTCTCATCGCAGAACTCGATGGGGAAAACAAGTGTGCTGGGGAATGGGGGGTTTCCCGGCGGAGCAGCACCCATTGATCCCCAAATCGCTCCCGGTGCTAACAGACACAGCCTCAAACACATAGGTAAAAGGACCGCGGCAAGGAGCCGCTGGGGTGGCTTTCCCTCTGGGGAAACAATAATCATGCTCTGACAGTGAGAACATGACCCATCCACAAACGCTGTCCCCGCATGGGCAGTTCCCAGCATGTGAGGCAGTGATAGTGGCCATGGGTAGCGGAGAGCTAACAATCGCAACCAAAAAATATACACAAACGGAAAGGCATCTTTAAAAAGATGCTCTCCATGCGTGCCACTCTTTTAGAAGGGGAATATACTCTTTTAGAGGAAGAATATACTCTTTTAGGCTGCTGAAGTGCCCAGGGGCGTTCTCTGCACTCAACCGGTGCAAGAGGGGAAGAAGCCACTGTTATGTGTCTTAAATCCAACAGCTTTTTTAGAGGCGAATGTATCGGCGGAGGAATTAAGCTCGCTGAAACACAACCTCTCAGCTCCAAAGAATTAAAAAAATCTGAATGAGTGGTTGCAAGCCAGCTCCTTTATACCTATTTGTCCAGGGGAGTGGCATGCAAATTCCACTCGCCAATTCCCATTGGCCTTTTCTTAAAGATCAGAGGTGTTTGGAGCTCCCACGGGCGACCCCTTGTGTCACTACATCGACACAATGTCGAGTGAGTGACAGAAGAGGAACAAATATTTTCTTTACTGGCTTGTTTTCTTTAATATAAATGTCCTCAAATGTTTTGACATTTGCGCCTGATGACAATGATCGTTATCTACTGTCTTTTATTCTTGATCTCCCTTATTATTTTCAGTAAGAGAAGTCAGAACCCAACTGTCAGAATTGCAGGTTGACATTAATGCACCTCCCTGGAGATGCGTGGGTTAGTGCGACTATCATTTCTTTCCTCTTATCACTTTTGTTTCCAGCTTATTAAAAAGGATGAAACTGAAGTGAGATTCTGATTTGTATGATAAAATATAGAATAAAAATCTACATACAAGCAAAAATGTGAGATAAAAGATTTCCAGATCTGTTAAAACTGTTATATTCTTACCCCAAAGCCCATGAAAACAAAATTGTATATTTGTGGCTTTTAGTCCATTTATAGAAGGATTGATGCCAACTTGAATACTCCTAAAAGTTAACAAAATAACACTTTTCACAGATATAAAATATGTGATTTTAAAGTTAGCAGCCTTTCTGTTACAGGAACAGAAAAAGATGACTCTTCTTGTACACATGAATGAAAGCATAATTGTATTATGTGTAAAGTCTGTAGTAGAATGAGAATGTCCCTCCCCCAATACAGTCCCATCTCCCTTTGACCAGCAAAAGTAGAAAATCATCATTCATGGCTGAAATAATAAAAATAGATATTCATTATGTCGCAATACATTTTTCTGTTTCAATGCAAAATATGTAATAGGAAAATAAGAGTGCTGGAAAGACCATTGCAGTTGTTAAACCATTGGGGTCTGTAAATTTTTTGGTGAGTCTCAGCTACAGTTATGTCATTAAACATACTGTCCAGTCAACGCTATGATTAACTGGAGTTTCCTGTTGCACAAAATGGGTCCTATCTGCTGTATGTGTAGCTAATGCTTCAGAGGAGCAGCTCTCCAGTTAAAAAGACTACTCCAACATCGATCCACGTGGGGTGAGAGAGCCCCCTACTGACCATATGGAAATTATCTTCAAATACCTTCTTTTTCTGCAAAGATAACTGGAGTTATATCAATATCATCAAATAAAGGCTGTGTACCATGGTACACCAATGGTATCAATGATAATAGGCTAACATGATACTTGGAGTTGAGTGATTGCTGTATTCATCCATAGATTGTTTGTTTGTTTGTTTGTTTGTTTGTTTGTTTGTTTGTTTGTTTGTTTGTTTGTTTGTTTGTTTGTTTGTTCTGCACCAAGGAAAAAAGTTTCAAGTTCATGTCCAAAAACCATGGTAATAGCATAGTACTTTTTTTTTATAAATGTATAATACCCTTTATTCGATGGCAAGTTCCTCTTTTATCTGGGTCACACACAATTAGTAAAGCTGGATTTCACCAAAATCACTGTAGCTTAGGTTCAGAACAGAATCTGAACATCAATTATTATTATTATTATTATTATTTAAATAACTTACATATACAAATTAATATAATTTTGAACAATAATGTTGTGACCATTCCTAAATACAAATTATATTATAAAATTATTAATTATATTATTTTACTATATATTATATGAATTGTTCATATAATTGTGAATATAAATATAATATAATAATATAATTATTAAACAAAGAATTATTATTGTTGTTGTTGAGATATATATATATATATATATTTATATACACTCACCTAAAGGATTATTAGGAACACCTGTTCAATTTCTCATTAATGCAATTATCTAATCAACCAATCACATGGCAGTTGCTTCAATGCACTTAGGGGTGTGGTCCTGGTCAAGACAATCTCCTGAACTCCAAACTGAATGTCAGAATGGGAAAGAAAGGAGATTTAAGCAATTTTGAGCGTGGCATGGTTGTTGGTGCCAGACGGGCCAGTCTGAGTATTTCACAATCTGCTCAGTTACTGGGATTTTCACGCACAACCATTTCTAGGGTTTACAAAGAATGGTATGAAAAGGGAAAAACATCCAGTATGCGGCAGTCCTGTGGGCGAAAATGCCTTGTTTATGCTAGAGGTCAGAGGAGAATGGGCCGACTGATTCAAGCTGATAGAAGAGCAACTTTGCCTGAAATAACCACTCGTTACAACCGAGGTATGCAGCAAAGCATTTGTGAAGCCACAACATGCACAACCTTGAGGCGGATGGGCTACAACAGCAGAAGACCCCACCGAGTACCACTGATCTCCACTACAAATAGGAAAAAGAGGCTACAATTTGCAAGAGCTCACCAAAATTGGACAGTTGAAGACTGGAAAAATGTTGCCTGGTCTGATGAGTCTCGATTTCTGTTGAGACATTCAGATGGTACAGTCAGAATTTGCCGTAAACAGAATGAGAACATGGATCCATCATGCCTTGTTACCACTGTGCAGGCTGGTGGTGGTGGTGTATTGGTGTGGGGGACGTTTTCTTGGCACACTTTAGGCCCCTTAGTGCCAATTGGGCATCGTTTAAATGCCACGGCCTACCTGAGCATTGTTTCTGACCATGTCCACCCCTTTATGGCCACCATGTACCCATCCTCTGATGGCTACTTCCAGCAGGATAATGTACCATGTCACAAAGCTCGAATCATTTCAAATTGGTTTCTTGAACATGACAATGAGTTCACTGTACTAAAATGGCCCCCACAGTCACCAGATCTCAACCCAATAGAGCATCTTTGGGATGTGGTGGAACGGGAGCTTCGTGCCCTGGATGTGCATCCAGCACCTTGTTGAATCAATGCCACGTAGAATTAAGGCAGTTCTGAAGGCGAAAGGGGGTCCAACACAGTATTAGTATGGTGTTCCTAATAATCCTTTAGGTGAGTGTATATATTACTGTGCAAACATTTTAGGCCCTTTTAAAAATGTTGCATAGTGTGGATGTCTTCAAAAATAATGACATTAATAGTTTTCATTTATCACTTAAATGTCATCAATTGCTTCTGTCGCTTTATGTAATCTCAGTGTTCAATCGGGGGATTTGTGGGTGTCAGGACATCTGTTGCAGGGCTCCCTGTTCTTCTATTCTAATTTTTTCTATTTGCAAAAGAAATGTTTGTGAGTCTAACATTTATATTTCCTATTGACACACTAAAGCTGAAGATATAAATAACCATCTTAAGACAAATGTTTTTGTGAAACATCATATGTGCCTTTTTACAAGATTTTGCACAGTACTGTATATTTATATATATATCCTACCGGTCAAAAGTTTTAAAACACTTACTCATTCTTTATTATAATTTTTCTTTTTTTTTTTTTCTTTTTTTTTTACATTTTAGAATAATAGTAAAGTCATCAACACTATGGAATAACATAAATGGAAATATGGGAATTATGTTGTGACTAAACAAAATCCTAAATAAATCAAAACTTTGTTATATTTTAGCATCTCAACCAACTTCTAGAGGAATCACCCTGAGGTGCTTTTTAAACAGTATTGAAGGAGTTCCCAACTATGTTGGGCACTTATTGGCTGCTTTTCTTTATTATTTGGTCCAAGTCATCAATTTCAAAAAGTATAATTATTATAAAATTTTTGTTTTATAATTAAATAAATTCATATGGTGGCACAATTATATTTTTGTCTACAAATCTCATTTCAATCATTTAAGCATACGCCTTCAGATCAAAAGATTTTTAAGATCATGGGAAACATTTCAGTCAAGTGTTTCAAAACATTATGTATATTCAACCATTATGCTGTGGTTTTCTAAGGATCCCTGAAACGGCATTATATTATATTATATTATATTATATTATTACTCATTATATTAATTATTAACATAATAATGAAAATAATTATTACATTAATATAATTTCTTTGTTATAATAATAATAATTGTTGTTGTTGATATTATTATTATTATTATTATTATTATTATTATTATTTTAAAAACATCTAAAAACTTAAAAGTTCAAATCATAATTTTGTGACCCTTTCTAAATACAAATGATACTGGTTGTCACGTCTGCATTTGCAAAACCTTTGCTTTGTAAAGCGGTTGAATTGATTGTAATATTTAATCTCCTCCAGAAGAGGGTAATACATCTTAACATACAGACTGGCCACTCTTTCATTTACAGATGTTTTTCTGGTTACCATTATATCTTTCTAGTTCAGCCACATATTTCAACTGATCAGCAGTATATTATATTATATTTAATCAAATTTTATATATATAAAAAACATTATAAAATCACAGAATAAATAAATAGCCTAAATAAATAAATGATTAGATGAGAGGGCCATGCTAGGAGTGATGAGCAGATTGTTGGTACAGACCTTCTTACAGGTGAGCAAAACCTCAAAAGAGATCATGTTTATTGTAATCTTTTTTCTAAATCCTCTTTCTGCTTACCTCCCCTGAATGCGGGATTCACTCTTGAAATAGCAATGATTGACATATTGAAAATCATAGCATTGTTTGTTCCTGAATAAAGCAGCCTTTTTGGCTGAAATGTTTGAATGACTGATGACTGACTCACTCATAAGAGTCTGTTGCCGCCACCTACTGACGTAACATGTAACTGCACCTTCACTAACACAGACTGACAGCCTGTCTTGTTACAATGAATATTTTTTATATCAAATAAACTAGCTTCATGCATTTAAACAAGTATTTTGAATCAAACATTATTATCACAAAGTGTCACATCAATCAACCACTTGTTTTTAGGGTAATATATATTACATTGGCAAATAATGCTAGAATTATTTCTTTGGAATAAGTCTCTACTGCTCACAAAGCCTGCATTGATTTGATCCAAAATACTGTAAAAATAGTACAATATTTTGAAATAGTCTGGAAGCCATCTGATTATTTTCTACTGTTTTTGAGACATTTCAATGTATTTTGAAGTCACATGCTTTTACAGGTCTTCAAGTGCCTTATATGTAGTCCCCTGGTATATTTGCCATAGCTGCCCTTTTGGGTCTGCTGCTTTGTCACTCTCTAAATCCAGTATTACTTGGAGTAAGCTATTTAAAAGAAGAATAGTAGCTTATCTCTCTTTGTTATATAACATTGGACTGAAAATGTCTATATTTTTGAATACTTTATCAACACAAATGTCTTTTCTTTTATGTGACCCAGTTTTTTATAATAAATAGTATATAGTTATGCATGTTATGACCAAATAAATATGTTGTATATTTTGTATAAATTGTATATTGCAAGACTAACTCTCCATAACCCCCATGCTGGGGACCCCCCATAAGACTTGATTCAATTCGAGCACTGGGTTGTATCATCAAATGTACAACCCATCAAATATCTAAAAATGTTCTGCGCTATGTTGCCAGACACATACAATTATAGTGTGGCGATGCACAAATGGACAGCAGGAGGTGCCTGTTTGGTGGATTGTGGTGTCAGTCATTGCTGGGCTGCTTACTGGCTGCACAGAGCTTCTGGGAGGTACTTCCCTGTCTTGAATAGCAGAATCCGCTTTGTCCCATTAAGATTTACCGGCCAACATTTTTCTCTCAGTAAGACAACAAACATATCATCACATCATTTAAACACTAACTATAATACACCCTTGAGCTGGTTATAATTACCATATAAATTTATTATCAATTTACCTTTATTCAGTTTAAATTTATACACATACTTTGGTCACTTATAATAACCTAAAACCCTAAACCATACTTTTTATGCATAGTTTGATCTATTAAACTCTTCAGACATATACTGTTATGGCGATAGAGCTGTTCAGCTGTGACGTCAATTTGTAGACAAAACTGGAAGGCTAGTTCGCCTTTTTAGTCCATTTTTATACTGGTGATTTTCAGTTTATGTGGGGAAAAAAGTTCCCTGTTAAACATTAACCCAAACATGAATTTTGAAGTTGCTGTGTTTTTACAAAATGCATGTTGATAACAAGTTGCTAAATCAGGACTACAAATACCACATGCATTTAAGTGAATGTGATTGATGAAATGGAAAACCATTGTAGTCCTGATCTAGCAACTTGTTAGCAACATGCTGTTTTAAAAAATCACAAGGGCTTCAAAATTCACGTCTTGGGTATGACTGTCTGTAAATAATGTTGTAGAACAAAACAACCAAGTATTTTCAAGTTAAGTTTACAAAAGATCTTATTTTACTCATAAATCTAAAACTACAACTAAAAAACTAAACTAAACTAAAAAAACGTTCTTGGCACAACGTTCTGAACAGCTCTGTACTTGTCACGATTCCCTTGTGTTCTGCCCTGTGTTTCACTAGTCTTAAAAAAATTAGTCAAAAAAATACACTTCCCATGATTCCCGGCCCTCGTCACTGCCAGCCCTGTGTCATTGTTCTCACCTGATTGTTGTTTGTGATCATCCTGTGTCTGTGTATTTAAACCCTGCTGTTTCTCCATTCCCCTGTCGGTCGTTGATGTTTGTGGATGCTAGTTTTACCTGTTTTCCCAGTGAATGTCTTCCATGTTTTTGTTTTATTTTTCCCATTGTGGATATTTCCTTTGTTCTTGTTTGTCGTGTTGTCATTCTTGTTTAAATAAAGACCCACTGCATTTAGATCCTCACCCCTCATCTGCCTTCACCTGCTCATCATTACAGAACGACCGACCATAATGGATCTAGCAGCGGTTTTCACCAAACTGGCCCAGGCGGATTTGACCATCCGTGAGTACTCACATCTCTTCTCCACTGTTGCCATCCACACCGGGTTCGATGACGCTTCCCTGAAGACCATCTACCGGCTCGGGCTACCAACATGCCGGCAGAGGGAAGTGCCGGAACCCGGAGATCACACGTGGAGGGAGTATGTGAGTCTCGTTTTGAAAGAACTCGCTGCCGAGGAACCACCACTTTCGATCCAGGCTTTCAAGCCAGAGCCCACACCTGCCTTGATCAACGAGCCAGCGCTGCCAACTTCGTCCGCCCGGAGGAGGAGGAGGAGAAGAAAGGCTTCCGCTCCCCAGCTCACGCCAGCCACGGTCAGCGAGCCAGCGCCTACGCCAGCCACGGTCAGCGAGCCGGCGCCTACGCCAGCCACGGTCAGCGAGCCGGCGCCTACGCCAGCCACGGTCAGCAGTCGGCCCTGCCAGCCACGGTCGCCTGCAGCGCCTCGCTGCACGGTCAGTGAGCCGGTGCCTGCAGCCTCGACCGTCCGTGAGCCGGCGCCTGCAGCCTCGTACGTCCGTGAGCCAGCGCCAGTAGCCTCGACCGTCCCAGAGCCAGCGCCAGTAGCCTCGACCGTCCCAGGGCTCCGCCTCCAGAGCCTCCCAGGGCTCCGCCTCCCGAGACTCCTAGGGCTCCGCCTTCCGAGACTCCCAGGGCTCCGCCACCCGAGCCTCCTACGGCTCCACCTCCCGAGCCTTCCAGGGCTCCGCCTCCCGAGCCTCCTACGGCGCCACCTCCCTCGGCTCCGCCTCCCGAGCCTCCCTCTGGCTCTGCCTCCTGAGCCTCCCACAGCTCTGCCTCCTGAGCCTCACTCGGCTCTGCCCCCTGAGTCTCCAGAGCTTTCCATGGTTCCGCCTCCCTCGGCTCCGCCTCCTGAGCCTCCCGAGCCTTCCTCGGCTCAGCCTCCAGAGCCTCCCTCAGCTCCGTCTCCTGAGCCTCCCACGGCTCCGCCTCCTGAGCCTCCAGAGCTTCCCATGGTTCCGCCTCCCTTGGCTCCACCTCCTGAGCCTCCCATGGCTCCGCCTCCTGAGCCTCCCACAGCTCCGCCTCCTGAGCCTCCAGAACCTCCCTCAGCTCCGCCTCCTGAGCCTCCCACGACTCCGAATCCAGAGGCTTCTACGGTTCCACCTCCTGAGCCACCCTTGGCTCTGCCACCTGGGTCTTCCACGGCTCCGCCCTCCATGGCTCCGCTACCAGAGACTTCCATGGCTCCGCCCTCTGAGTTCCCCATGGCTGTCCTGTGGCCGCCTCCTGAACCTGTCCCTGTCCTATGGCCACCTCCCAGGCCTCCTGAACCTGTCCCTGTCCTGTGGCCGCCTCCCAGGCCTCCTGAACCTGTCCCTGTCCTGTGGCCACCTCCCAGGCCTCCTGAACCTGTGCCTGCCCCTTGGACTGCCTGTCTTGCCCCTTGTGCTCCCTTGGACTGTCTGTCTGCCCCTTGTACCCCCTTGGACTGTCTGTCTGCCCCTTGTGCCCCCTTGGACTGTCTGTCTGCTCTTTGTGGGTACTCCTTTTGATCTTGTCTGTCTGGCCCCTTGTGCCTCCTTAGAGACTGTCATGTCTGATCCCTTGTGTTCTGCCCTGTGTTGCACTAGTCTGTTGTCACCCATAATGCACCTCTTATGGTCTGCTTGCCCTCATCACTGCCAGCCCTGTGTCATTGTTCTCACCTGATTGTTGTTTGGGGTCATCCTGTGTCTGTGTATTTAAATCCTGTTGTTTCTCCATGCCGCCTGGAAGTCTTTGATGCTTGTGGATGCGTGTTATGCCTGATTTCCCTTGTGAATGTCTGCCCTGTGTTTCTACTAGTCTTTGTCCCAAAATGGATACTTCCTATGATTCCTGGCCCTCATCACTGCCAGCCCTGTGTCAATTAAGTTCTCACCTGATTGTTGTTTGTGCTCATCCTCGTCTGCCTTCACCTGCTCATCATTACAGTACTCCCCTCATTGATATTGTGGCAATTACCTAGTAAATAGGTCTGATCATATTCCATGTATAGTTTTTGTTTATAAGATATTTTGCATCTTTAAGTAATAGTTGCATTTTGACAGTGCAGTGCATTCAGAATTTTTAGACTTGCATTTTTATACAACCAGGCATTGGTGACCAGCCCAGCAGGCAGTGTGGAGTCCTACTGTACGGCGTTATATTCAGACACATTTTGATATATCAATAAAAAACTAGACTTGTCTCCATAGTACTCCAGGCGATGTTCCTCTCAATTGCTCATTGTAAATAAATTAATCGTGGTCACTATAATGTGGTTCTCACTCTCGGTGGGACACACGGTGAGTTGTGCATGGATGCCACGGATAATAGCATGAGCCTCCACACGCGCTAGGTCTCCGCGGTAATGCGCTCAACGAGCCAAGTGATAAGATACGTGGGTTGAAGGTCTCAGATGCAGAGGCAACTGAGATTCATCCTCCACCACCCTGATTGAGTCACTAAACCACCACAAGGACAAATTGTGAAATAGGACATTCCAAACTGGGAGAAAATGCAAATGGCTTAAAAGTGTTGTCAGAGAACTGTAAATGGCCTTCAAACTAAAAGTGCAGATGAGTTCATGGAAGCCTCCTAATATTCTTGTGTGCTGTAAGTATTTTGTTGTATTTGTCAAAGTTCCCGAAATTGAGAAATTTGTGTGGTGCATTTTTTCCCATTTAAAGACCTGTTGCAGTGATTTTCACTGCCCTTTTTGCATGGCAAGTAAGCCAGCAAGACTGGACAAATAAAAATTGCATCTCTAAAGCTACTCCAACAAGGCAGTTGTCCATGGAGATATAAACACTTTGGGTTGTTTGTCAATATATGTAGCACAAATATTTATATTTACTTTACTTTTCACAGATGTGGCTTGGGCTGTAGAGCATTACTCCATTTCCACTGTCTGTACCGAGCAACTACAGTTTTAAGGAGAGACTATTTTGAAAATCATTTGCATGTTTGTAAACATAAACAGCATCCCACTTCAGCCAGAATGCCACTAACCAACAGTGCCCACGCCAGCGGTCAAAGACACACCACCACTGCAACAGTGCCCACGCCAGCGGTCAGAGACACACCACCACTGCGACAGTGCCCACGCCAGCGGTCAAAGACACACCACCACTGCGACAGTGCCCACGCCAGCAGTCAGAGACACACCACCACTGCAACAGTGCCCACGCCAGCGGTCAGAGACACACCACCACTGCGACAGTGCCCACGCCAGCAGTCAGAGACACACCACCACCGCAACAGTGCCCACGCCAGCGGTCAGAGACACACCACCACTGCAACAGTGCCCACGCCAGCGGTCAGAGACACACCACCACTGCAACAGTGCCCACGCCAGTAGTCAGACTGTGGGGTTTCATGGTGATGGTGAGGAATCTAGAGAAATCATGTTTTTGACATAAATAAACCTATAATTGGTATGCTTTATAAGTATTTGTTGAAAGAAAAAATTAGAACACATGTTTTAACATTTATTCAACAGGCAGATGCTTTTACTGAAAACAACTTCCAGTGCGATCAATCTATTGACTTATAAGTTCATGCATTTCCTGGGATACCAAAACATTATCGTTAATATCATCCTTGCTCTGTCTCTACTGGTTGAAATGCAGGAGCTCAGTAGCTCAACTGGTAGAACATGGATCATGCTTAACCTGGCATGTACAATAATGTAAACACATATTTGCATAGTACTTTTTATGCCATTTGAACTGTTCTTGAATTAGTTTTTGTTGTTTTTCAGTATGCTCTGCACACTGTCTTGGGTTCAACCTTTGATTTGACTTCTGTAAGTAATATATAACCAATTCAAGTAATTAAATTGGACTTCATGCCGTTGTTGCAGTTGATATTTAAAATTGTCTTTTTTTCTGTCTTCAAGTGTGACCATCCCATTATAAAGAAATGGCTTCATGGGAATAAACAGCAGTTCAGGGGCACAAGTGAGGAGCCACATTTCCAACAGTTGGAAGAAGAGGATAAGGGCCATCTGCCAAATTTTTGAAGAACCAGAACTTTTCCAGAGATACCTTAAAATTTAATTTTCTTTTTAGGGATGACATGGAAATATTTCTCCTGGAATTACATGATAAGATGGGCCCAAGAGTCAGTTGTTCTTTAAATGTGTTTAAGTTGTCTATTTGTTGTATAAAGTTTGAATGTTTCTGTTAAAATGTTGCTGTTGTTTAAATGATTTATTTAGTTCTATTTTATCAATATTAACATTTCTTATTAGTTTTCTAATTGTTCAATGTAAAAAAAAATTATATGATTAAATACATATGACAGTAAATGCCCACGCATTGTTCTTTTCTTTAGTACTATTTGTATCATCATGAACATGAAGGAAATGATATTATCTTGTATAAAATAGTCAAAAACAAGTTTCCATTTGTTAACATTAGTTTACTAAATTTGTTAACATGAATTTCAATGAGCAATACATTTTTAGCATTTGTTAATCTTTTTTAATATAATTAATTAATATAAAAACATTTACTAATATATTTTTAATTAAATTAATTAAAAGTTGTATATGTTAACATTAGTTCATGCACTAAGAACTATCAAAGAATAATTGTTTTTACCATTAACATACCAAGATTAATAAATAATGGTTACAAATATAGTTCATTGTTTGTTCATGATACCTCCAGCATTAACTAATGATAACAAATGGAACCTTATTGAAAAGTGTTACCATTAAGACGGTCATCAAATGGAAATCGATGACAGCACGATTTATATCTGAGAAAGCAAACAAATGTAAGAAATTACGCTTTAAAACTGTAGGTGGCGCAAGCATCGGTCCGGTTTCTGCTGTGGCTCCATTAGCTCCGCTATAACCCCCGGGCTGAGACTGCTGGCCTAAAACTGCTGTGACGTATGACTCTGTGGCACTGCAGATAGCTATATCTTGAAGCCCTCTCTCACAACCGGGATAGAAGGAGAGAAGCGGAGCAGCTCTAGTCGGGAAGGGAGTGGGCAACCGTTGCAACAGCAGTTGTCGAAACATGGATGAACTGCTTCTTACGGGGGATCTGACTATGTGGCTATAAGAATGCGTCCACCGCATACCGCTTGTTCCGTTCTTCGTTTTTTTTTGCTCTGCAATGCTTGGTGGACCCTGGTGAAATCACTACAAACCCAAGGAGCAGTTGGTGAGTTGTTATTCGTGATTTGAGATTGTTGCATCCTTTGAATTTGACATTTTTTACGGCGCCCACCGCTAAGCGCGCTTTCCCTGGATGCTTTGTAGAATACAACATCGATTCGCGGCATAATTATGTAACTGCAGTATTCGCACTCGCTACAATTTCTCACGCACTGTTGCTTTTGCGCACAATTAGTTTAGGAGCCTTTTGGGAGATATAGCTTGGAAACGAAGAATTTTGAACGGTTAAGCCACACAACTGCCCCCACAGTATACCTATAAAGTGAAGATGTTACTTAATCTAACACCATACGCTAGAAACACCGTTTTGCATTACTTTTGGTGCATTTCTAGCTTGGTTTATAAGTATTGCAATTTCTCTTAAACTTAAACGAGGAAAAGTTCAAGTCGCTGAGTGGTTTATAAATGCATTTTTTTTTTTTTACAAGATTATTTTCAAAAAAAATAATTTAATAAGACTCTTTTATAAGTCGGTCACTATTGTTTGTTTTATGCAAATAACTTTCAATAAGGTGATAAATTGTTTTGCCGTTGAGCGCTCTTTTGCCAAAATGACCGTTTTAAGTATTTACTTGCCCCGATTTGTCTATCTGGTGGCTTAGTATTGCACCACAGGAACAAGTGGATCTCAAAGGATGTGAAAACTCTTTTGTGAACAGTCTTTACTTCCTCCGCAACTTCCAATGAATATTAATGTGGGCTTTGAGCTTCTTTTCTCTCATGTGTTCCGTTAGTTTGTACTAAGTAGCTCACAAAGTATCTCCAGCAACTCAGCCACAGATTTAGTTGAGTGTTTTTTAAATTACAAGAGAATTTGCATCACTACCCCTAGAATGTACTCCGATCAGCATTACAACATTAAAACCACTTCCCTAATATTTTGTAGGTCCCCCTCGTGCCTCCAAAACAGCCACAACCCGCAATTCTGAGATTATATTCTTCTCATCACAATTGTACAGAGCAGTTATGTGAGTTACCGTAGACTTTGTCAGTTTGAACCAGTCTGACTTTCTTTGTTTCTCATCAACAAGGCATTTCCGTCCACAGAACTGCCGCTCACTGAATGTTTTGGCATTGGTTTAGCATTTGGAGTCGGTTGTGCATGAAAATCCCAAGAGATCAAGAGTTACAGAAGTACCCAAACCAGCCCATCTAGCACCAACATGATCTGTGATTATCTAATCAGCCAATTGTGTGGCAGCAGTGCATAAAATCATGCAGATATGGGTCAGGAGATTAAGTTAATGTTCTCATCAACCATCAGTATGGAGAAAAAATTTGATCTCAGTGGTTTAGACCGTGGCATGATTGTGAAAGATGGGCTGGTTTGAGTTTTTCTGTAACTGCTGATCTCCTGGGATTTTCATGCAGAACAGCACTGTTTGAATGAAAAATTAAGCCTCATAATGATAGCAAATTATAGCAACATGGAGTGATATTTGCAACAAATATATTAATTAAATTACCAGTGAAGACAACAGGAGCCAGAGAAAGAGAGAGTAAGTTACAAAACTTAAATAAAGTTAACGGAGGAAGACTTGGGCACCGATATATCGGATGCAAAATGGGGACAAATCCTTGGTCTTGTCCACTCTCCATCAATTTGCACGAGACATGGGCTGTTACAGTGCAAGATTCTGCATTGGATTTAAAATACTAATGCAAACTTACTAAAATATACCGCAATGTCAGTAATGCATGTAATCAGTGTAAACAATCACCTGCCAATCTCATACATATGAGGTGGTCATGTCCAAAACTGTTTGACTACTGAGCTAAAATATTTAAAACATTACAGGATGCCTTTAAAACACTCTTTGAGCCTCATACACTTCCAGCTATTTTTGGCGTGCCACCTGAAAATGGCCTTCCTGTACCTTTGCAAAAGGCACTGGCCATTACGTCTCTATTAAGTAGACGCCTTATCCTGTTCAAGTAGAAACATGCTTCACCTCCTACTTTTTGAAATGTGGATCAAAGAGATGTTCACTTTTATTAAACTTGAACAAAATCAGATTTTCACTCTTGGGCTCCCTAAAGACTTTTGCTAAAATATGGCAACCAATTTTATATAGGATACTGTCTGAACTTGTAGGCAATTAAGCTTTTCTTTATTTCTCCATTGTAACATATATCTCTATTATTATTATTTATAATGTTTGTTTGTTTTTTTGTTTTGTAAGGCACCTTAAATTGGGGTAAATAACCTCATTAAGACCAATGGCCCCAGTGTGGCTGCCCTGCCTGCACTGCCGGTAGTTACGCCACTGTTCAGTGATAATACAGTAAATTGATTATATGAGATTTAAAAACCATTTAAAAGGGTCGTGGAAATTACAAGAAACACCAGGAGTGGTAGCCAATGAGTAACACAGCATAAGGGTTAAATGTTGATCATTTTAAACTAAAAATTAGCTGTTTATACCAATTAGGAACACAATAGTTAATTACAAAAACTTGACCAACTTTTTCATGAATGCACTATGGAGAACTTTTTTTAGGTCTGATGTTTTCATCATTTGTAATTAAGCCGATTACATTTCTCCCCAGCTCCAAACCTGAATTACGGTTCATGTCAGGTCCAGTGTGGTTATTTCAGCCTCTCAACACAATAGCAGGATGACCGGGTAGCTTCCTGTAACTTCTCAAGTGTTGGTTGGTTTTATCCTGATGTTCCAGGAAACTAAGATTTTGGAGCGAGCACTGTGATCGTTGTAACAAATACCCATAAGATCCTTATTTTATGGAGGTTTCTGCATTTCTGTAGCTTTACAGTGGTGAACTAAAAGTTTGATTCTTGGTTGTCACAATGAGGCCTCAGATGTTTGTAACTGACACTGCCCAAAGCATCTATCAGAGCATGAAATTTGTTGTTCTTATGGGTTTTTGCAGTGGCATGGCATGCACATCACTGTCCTAATTAAGCTGACACCTAAAGCCGCCACCTCTGATTCAGGACAAAGGCCTGGCGAGGGAAGGCCATCACGACACTAATGCAATCTGACTGCTGGAGATTTTAGTGCATCCGTTCATGCCTCTAGGCAGGTGTTGACCCTACACCATTCCAAAAACATCTGTACCGTTCCTCTTGTTTTGGGCTGTTTGGGCAGAACATGCCACACCACACGCTCCTCACGCAAAGTGCACAAGAGACCCAACTTGCAATTGTTGTCAACACAGTGAACAATGCACAATGAGCACAAATATACATAGCTCATGTTTATATTAAACAACTTCTATCAATACTTTTCTGTTGTATATTTATAATCATAAATATACAACATATTTTGTTGTGATTTGAGAATTGAGATATAATTGTATTGAGACCCAGACGTCAATATATAATACAGCCCCTGGTCCTTGCTGATTCACACCCCAAGGTTGAAAAGACACTGGACTGAATCGCAAGTCATTGAGGGCTTTTGTGGGATGGTTTTATTGAAAAGCAGCAGCTGTTTTGCTCTTGTGTAGGATTCTGTCCAGTCACCCCCTAATGAGTCACTGCATTATCAACTTCCAGTGAATTTCATTATTCCATTTAAAGGGGGAATAACATCCTCTGTTCATGCTAAGGCAATTGTTACCATGACAGCGCTTGTTTGAGTGTTTCCTCTGCTTCCCACTGTATGCTTTTATTTTGGACACAATTGTTTCATTGTACTACATGCTGCTTTGATTTGGTGTCACTGAAAATTGAAACCTGCCTGACTGGTTGTAGTGAAATCATATCAGCCATGTCTAGAATGATGTCAGTTATAGGTCTGTTAATAGATAAGATGTTAATTGTGCTAACTGCTAATGATTAAACATCCGTAGAGAATGAGTAGATAAATTGACCACTCTTGATCTTTTCAGAAACAGTTATTTGAAGTGAATTGCATTCCTTTTTCCAGTCTAAATATTTGGGATGGGAATCAACAAGAATCTAGCGATTCGATTCAGATTTGGCTCACAATACGATACGATTATATTACGATTCTTTATGTTTAGTGAGTTGCAATTAAAAATTATGATTTTTAAAATGCCACAATGGGCGATGTAGCGGATACTAGTGTGAACTGTCCGCTTCTTTGGTGAGTTTTCTCTTTCAAGCCAATGGATGGCATGGCGGAGCAACAGTTTGAAGAGATTACTGCTGAGCTTATAGGTTAAAGTCAATATATTTATAGCAACTTACCTGAATAATAACACATCAAATTTAATAACAGAGACTTTTGAAGGTAACTCTATTGCCCCCTTGAGTACAGAGGCTTGTTATTGCTACTGTAACACACGTTAAGCATGCTCAGCCAAGTGCTCACATCTGTTGTGTGTATGCATGCTTTCAAAGCTTAAGGCATAGGCACGTCACCGTTTATCGTTAATCACTATCTGTACGGAGGACCTGTTCAAACATAGTTAAAAATGAAACAAGGAATAGACTTATTCTTAGCTTTTTCTGAGTTTGTGTTTTGATTTAATAGAAAAAATGTAGCGTTTGTTGACGTAATGCTGCATTACATTTTGTCTTCTCATAGACTTCCTGTGGTGTTGCGTTTCCCCCCACAAAATATTAATGTCAAAATTGCAACTAAAAGTATTGTTTCTTGGTGTTTGAACAGTGATACAGTATTGTTCAGAGGTAAAATATTGTGATACTTTGAAATATTCCCCCCACCTCTAGTCTGAATCCTATCTGAAAATCCACACCAATGCTTTTCCACCTCCTGTAAATTCAAAGCACCTGTGCTTTGTGCTTCTGCGAGTCATAGAATGTTATTTCTGAGGTGACATCATCTGCTTTGACAGCGGATCTTTTATTTATGGCTCTTTATAGCTGGGGCGGTTTGTGGGCGGAAGGGTACAGAATAGCTTGGCAGGATTTTCTGGTTTCACGGGCCATCACAACTTTAAGGAGTGTGCGCCTGGCCATCGGCCCACCATGAACTCCCTGGGCAGCTGTTCAAAGGTAGGAATTTGTGTGTTGACACCAGACACCCAAATGTTCAGAGGAAACGACAGATTTATTGGAGGTAGAGTCCCTGTAAACTTGACCTCTAAGGAGCTCCTGCTTCGCAGATTTGCAGTGTGCCTCAGATATCTTTTTTGTGGGTGTAAAAAACAAATCTTAAGAGAATATATGTAAAAAATTGGAGGTTACGTCATCTACATTAAAACAAATCCTTGACTTTTAAGGCCCAGCGTGGATAAAACACAATCCAACAAATGTCATGAAGTGCAGCATGTCTGGGTTGTTTATTATTATAAGATCTGTTTTTATGCTCAGTATTGTGTCTTAATGTGTTTGCTGATGTTTTAAAATGGTAATCTGGATTAGGTTTTAGAGAGGCTTCCCAAATTTGCTTGTAATCCTTTTGGCCATGTATATTCATTTTTATAAGACAAAAGCAGACTATTACAGAGTTACTGTTTGCAAACTGTTTGGTACAAATGGATAAAATGGAAATTGATGTCTGGATATTGATGTATGGGCAAAGGGAACAAGTTTGCAAGTAAACACTTGGCACTGAACTAAGAGCGAGAAATGACTCTGTTCCCTTCATTGATATTTGCCTGATTTTATGAGGAGTTTGAACAGAGAGAAAACATGTCCAGGACTGCCACACCATTGTGAACACTTTGATTTCCATTCCAAGTTTACAGTAGATATGTTTGAACACTAAAATGACTGAAATTGCATCATTTGAATATCAAATAATCTAATTTTATCTATGTTTGACATGCTAGACACATAGTGATGTGTTGTTTCCTGAATCATAAATTAACACTTGGCCAGCTTCCAAGGTGGAGTTAAGATCCTGGATTTGAAAGGATTTCCCATAGCTTCTCCATACAGTTGAACACAATTACTACTTCAGTGTAATTAACGTTAATTTTAAAATTTAATTAAAGTTAATAACGACATGAAAATGAAAAGGACTGTTCAGGCACAACATTATAATTATTAATTACGTAATGAATTTGTTCCAAATGTTAAGCGTAGCTTGATGAGTTTTTATTGAAGAAATGTTTCCTTCTTGATAGTGCAGTCCTTCATTGACATACCCAAGATGAAGACAGAAGAAAGTGAGTGTCTTGTGAATTTCAGACATTTCCTCTCATCAAGTTGTGCAGTAGTCTATAAATTCCCTGAGCAACAATGGCTTCATTAGAGCTGAGTCAACACATCTCTGCTGCCTGTTTACTCTCTGGGGATGTATCAACACCTTTTGAGCACTTAGAAGATCCCCCCCTTCAGCAAAATGGATTACTGGTTTGTTTATGCAACCCTTTAAGTCTGTAAAGATGCCAGAAAATAGAAGCTAAATGTGTACAGAGAGAATCAAACCTTCAGCTATTTGATCCCACATTGGATTTTTACTCTACCTGCCTATGTTCTCCCATAGCGGCTTGTTAATTTTCCAAACACAACACCCAACATCCTTTGGCTTTGGAAAGTTCCTTAATGCTACAAATCTTTTAACATCTCGGTTCATAACATTCTATTCCATGAGCAGATGCAGGCATTTAAAAAAAAAGTGCAATAACATGATGTTTACTGCAAATTTGCTTGAATGTTATATTGAAATTAATAGGAATATATTTTCAGTTACATTAATCTGATTATTACATAATATTTGATCTTACTAAGTGTGGCCTGGTTAACTGTGTTTTTCTGGGCTAAGGACATTGTTCCGATGATGCATCCTCCTGTTGCAGGGGAAAGGGTGAGGTTTTTGTAATGATTTGTGAGGGTTGTTCTTTATCTTAGACTCAGGACTCCTCAAGCCAGCTCTTACAGATAGAGTAGTGCTCTATATAACTCCGAGAAAGGGTAGATATGAAATTTTGAGAACCTTTTGAAAATATATACTAGGAACAACTCTCCACATGGGCAACATGTTCGGTTTATTACCACATAGGGTCCAAAATTAACTTTTTGCCATACCTGCCAACGCCAAGTGAAAAAAAAAATATATATATATATATATATATATATATATATATATATATATATATATATATATATATATATTATAATAAAGAATGAGTAAGTGTTTCAAAAATTTTATATATATATATATATATTTTTTTTTTCACATTTTAGAATAATAGTAAAGTCATCAAAACTATGTGATTAAACAAAATCAAAAATAATCAAAACTGTGTTATATTTTAGTATCTTCAAAGTAATCACCCTTTGCCTAGAATTTGCAGACATGTACTCTTGACATTTTCTCAACCAACTTCTTGAGGAATCACCTTGGGATGCTTTTTAAACAGTATTGAAGGAGTTCCCAACTATGTTACTTATTGGCTGATTTTCTATATTATTTAGTCCAGGTCATCAATTAAAAAAAATTAAAATTATTATAAAAGTTTTGTTTTATAATGAAGCAAATTAATATGGTGGTACAATTATAATTTTGTCTATAATTTTGTCTGTTTAACAAATAGAATATTCTTTTGATTTGGGAGTAATTTGTGAGAAATATGAACCGTTACACCCTAATATATATATATATATATATATATATATATATATATATATATATATATATATATATATATATATATATATATATATATATATATATATATATATATTCTTACAATTCGACATACACCATGCATTATGTTGCTGCTCCTAATAAAGCTAGTGGCTAACTGGCAAGTAATTGCAAAAATGCATTTGCCCAAGCTAGTGTTGTCACGATACTAGAATTTCTAACTTCGATACGATACCTTGAAAAATATCGATATTCGATACCATTTTCGATACCACAGAGAAAAAAACTGCCACAATATTAAGAGGGTAGAACTGTCTAGAACATGACAATGAGGTATATTTTACATGAACAAAATGTCCTGAGGTATTGCACTTGTTCAAAAGCCTCTCAGATTGCCATACATTCAAAAACCAATAAAGTGCAAGTAAATAAAAAGTGCAATCTTTTGTATTTCCAAGTCAAATCAAATCCAATCTCAATGTCAACAAAAGATTGAAACGTCAAGGGGGGTTGACTAGCTTTCATAAGGTCTCTCGCTCTCTCCCTCTCTGCCGTGCACGCGCTATGTATGTTGTGTGCGCGCTATCTATGTTATGCGTGCAGTATGTTCTGTGTCGCATGTGCGCTATAGATTCCGGGAGATCTGAACTAAATTGCGGGCATCAGGGAGAAGCTATCAATATGCGGGAGACTCCCGGAACTTCCGGGAGACTTGGGATGTCTGGCTTCATATCAAAAATATTTCCAGATAGCACTCCTGCTGTGTTCTTTATCAAACAAAACTGGTCGCGGGGGCGCCGCATGCACTCGCCATCTTTACATTCACTTCACTTTTGCTATTTAACCAGAGCGAATGAGAGGAGTGCGAGTGTGTGTGGTGTTTGTCAACGCGCCTTTGGAGAGAAGTGAAAGTGACAGCTCGGCTAGTATCGATACTTAGGGAAATTAGTATTGGTACCGTTCAGATATTTCAGTATCGATATTTATCGAAATATCGATATTTTTGACAACACTAGCCCAAGCTGATTTTTACTTGCCAATGGACAAGTGTTAATTTGGACCCTGTTAACACATGATGTTAATATATCAGCCTCTTTGTGTTGGCTCTGAAATGTACTGTTTATTCAGCCCTCACAGTAAGACCCTGGCTACACTGCCTTTATGTCTGAGACTGTATAAGTACCCCAGCGAAACCTGGTGGTTTGGCAAACAGAGCTCCTGACAGGCAGACATTCCTGCTTTGCTGTTAACACATCATCAGCCCATCTGAAAAAAACAACAGGGTGGTCCGGAGCCATCGGTGACACCCGTTCCACCTGTCAAAGAAGGAAGAATGTAAATTACACCTCTGAGCCTGGGAGACATGATGTGATGCAACGCTTTAACCTGTGTTAGCGTAAAGTGGAGAGAAGCAACATTGTTTCAGTGGACAAGGGATAAAAATATAACTCATTGGTAATGGATTGTTTATTGGGCCATTTGTGGATGTTTGGAGTCTGCTAAGCAGGGCTCTCCAAGGCAATACAAGATGTATTTAAGAGACATTTCAACAGGGTGGAAATGTTAGTTGTTCTTGGAAATTTTTAAAATCCTGAAGTGAGACTTTGCAAACTGCTAGCAAATAGTTCACAGATTTCTGTGGTATTCATGCATCAGCTTCCTATAACAAACTGCTGGAAGAGATGCAGCCCGCAGGGAAAAGCTGCTCCTCAGAGTCACTTGAGTGAGATTTCCTTTCCTAATACAAGAAAAGCACTGTTTGTTTTAAAGAGACCATTACTGTTGACAGTACTAAACATGGAATCCTGCAATGGAAGTGGTGGAAGGATTTAGGGTGCTTTTTTGCCTTCCACTCAAAGCCAGGCAAACATTTTGCTTTATTTAAATATTTTTTTTTTAATTTATTCATTTTAACTAAGGCTGAGAACCTTTAAGATTCCTAGGTAATTTGAGCCTTGTGTTTCAACTCTAACAATAGGCAGGAAGTGTAATTGTATACAGGAAATCCCGGAAGTTATGTGGAAGTGAATGTTTAAATTCTGTTTATAAACTCAACTCAACTCAATAATGTTTACTTTGAAGAAGCAAATGAATGTGTACATATATAAAACATTTGCATTGATTTGCACAATGGAAGCCAAATAACCTAATCCTTCAGCTAAATATAATAATAAATAAATGATACATTATTTTAGTTGTTATTGCCTTGGTATTTTAATCACTTATTTTTTAGAGAACATGCATACCGATGAAATGTTTACTTTGCATGCATTGAAAGTCGTTGTGAATAAAAGTGTTTGCCAAATTCATAAATATAAAATTTAACTAAGAATGGTTTTACAAATGATTCACATAAAAGATTGTTTTTGAATTTTGCCCTTTTCTCTTCTTGTCCGTCCTGGACTGTTGGGTTTTACTATGTGTGGTATAAAGTAACACGATAACCAAACATTTATCTTCGAGCATTTGACCAATTCTGTGCATGCTGGTGGATTCTCATTCTATGTGATTCATTCAGGTTGTTTGCATATTGTTAGTGATTACATCTGCAGTGCATGACTGAATCAAAGGATCTTATTTTCTGAACTGAACTTGTGTCCTGTTTTTTCCCACAGTTTGCCAGCTGGCATCTTCTTGTATCCATGGTAACATGCATCAATTGACCCATTTAGAATCAAAAAGAATGAGAGGTTCTGTAGGACGCTGTAGCATGCCAGAGTGAACAGCATGCAAATCAAAGGCGCAGGTAGCAGTTCTGTTTTTGCGCACTAGTTTTACCCCAAAATAAATTAATTGTACTTTTGAAAAAACATATTTAGAATAATATAGTTGGACTGCCTCATGGTGGCTGCCATGTTGAGATCACATGACCAGCCGAATACTGCTGAAATGATCTTGGTAACCTTCCTATCAGACTCTTTCATTTGTTACATAAATGAATTAGGGCTGACTCTGAATGGTGCATTTCTACAATAGCATTGGTAATAGGGATGTGTCAGTGTGGTCGACTAATCAATTAGTCGTCCAACAGCTGACTAGTTCATTAGTGGGGTTGATTACAAACTTTAATATTTTTAGTGGTGGTGGTTGAAATGGGAGACGTAATTCTCAAATTAATTGAAGATGTGACTTCTTGGGGAGCATTTTTACATGATGATACCTTGCAGTGCATAAACAGGGAATAACAATCAGCACAGTAAAAATCTCCGCAAAAAGTTCCTTTAATGCTTTAAGGTTATTCAATTCATGCACCGCTGCTGTTTCAGCCATCCAAGTGCCACATCAACAATTCATTACAAGACAATCACTGTCGGATGTTAAATCCTCTGCTGTGAGTAATGTTCCTGTATTTGTGAGGTGTTATAAATAGAAGTTTCTTGCTGTTTCTGTCTGACATGCCTAAATAAATTGTTGCAGTAAAAAAGGTTTAAACCGCTCAATTTCACGGAACTCTATTAGTACCCGCAATATTGTGTTTTCACACCTAGTTTGTTTGAGCACTCAGGGTGCTCTCAGAGCAGTATTACGTGTATATGAGAACAACCCAAGTGGTCTCAGACCCCCTAAAAATGACCCAAAAGCAAACCGGACTCAGACCACCTCAGGAGTGAATACGGAGTAGTGGTCAGGAGGCTAATATTTGTAGTTTAATAAGTATATAAGTATTGTTTTGTTTCTAAAAATAATCAATCGTTTGCGTTCAGAAGAACTTTATTTGTCAACTGGAGTCGTGTTGATTATTTTGATGCACCTTAAATATGCATGAAATCCTAAAAATCTTAAATTCTGTTTTGATGAAGAAAGAAACTGGCCTGGGGGTGAGTAAATTATCAGCACATTTTCATTTTTGGGTGAACTATTCCTTTAAGAAGTATTACAATTTGTACAACAATTGCTTATCATAATTTTCGCAATTATTTATGAACAATTATTGTCAGCCAAATTTAATAAACGTGAAAGCCCTTGCTGCAATGGGTTCTGAGTTCTTAAGGAGCTGTGGTGTGAACAACAAGGGGTCTGAGACCACATTAATGTGAAGAAACTGGTTCCTCTTTTAAAAGCACTTACATTGTGAACACCAAAAGCACTGAGGTAATTTGTGGCTGGTTCCCTTTCTGGTTCACTTTAACCGAACTGGGGTTTGTGCACTTAAAACGTACTATACGTGCAACCACCCTTATTTTGCCGTTCTGTGCTTTTGAATGCGAGCGAGGGTCACCCTTGAGCACTACAGTTACAATGCATCATTCTGCATTCAGGATATTCATGAGTGGGTTTGTGTCGCTCTGTGTTGGAGCAATTCTTATTTCTCTTACTTTGATAGTTTTGTGCATTACGATGTTATAGTCTGTTTATTTGTCCATTAGTTACCATTAGTTACCATGTAGTTTTGCACATCTCTAATCGATAATAAAACTTGGGGGGACCATACTTGAAAATATACTGAGCCACACTTACCACACAGTAATTTATTTATAGTCAAATTTAACAAGCTTAATGAAAGGAACCTCATGTATCCAGATATCTAAAAACAGATCGAAAACGAAGGCTGTGTTGCTGGCCTGTTTACATTTTTCTGACCATGCCCTTGTAAAAGTTCTGGGGTGATGAACCAGGTCATCCATTTCCAATAGTAAGCACGTCCAGGATCTAAACAAGACAGTTTGTCTACATTTGCCCTGCGTCAATCGAACAGGGTGGCAGACATTCTGGCTCACTGAAAGAGGCTCAACAGCACTCCATCCTTTTTGGGCTTCAATGTAAGCAAACCAGAGTCTTAGCATGTCGGATCAGGACAGAGACATCTAAACATAGTCCATTCCTCTGTCTGTTGTATGTAGGCCATGGCTGGGTGTCTAACAAAAACTCAGCGCATAAACTGTATGTTGGATACCACAGCACACACTGATGTTAGTTCAATAATGGGTTTTCACTTCTATATTCATGAGAGATGCTAAATGCTAAGCTGTTTTGAGCTGTTCACATAAATGAGCAAAGTGTATGGTTGCTATGTCATTTACTTGTTTGTGATAGTGATGAGATATTATGAGTTAAATGTCATTTTAACCCTCTGTTTTGGTCAAGGCCCTTTTTAAAAAATTTTTTTAAAAGAAACATGTCAGGGTCCTTAACTTAAAAAAAAACGTCTAATATATATATACACCACCGGTCCAAAGTTTTGAAACAAGGATTTCTCTTGGGCAGGACGAAATTTGGGAAGTGTCTGAAATTTAGCATCGTAGCTGTATAGTGTGAGTGCTATTATGACCTCCAGATGAGACATTCTGCTCCTCTCTCGCACCCCAATTAACTTCGAAAGAAACCTGCTCTGTGTTTGCACCACCATAGCAACATTTGTGCCCAGTTATCATTCTACTCAAGCACTTTCATTGTTTTATATAAAAAGTTTGAATAAATAAATAAGCAGAATATACTTAGAGAAAAGTGTAACACGTCAGCAATATGAATGCATTATTCTCTGAATAAAATAAATACAGAGCTTAGGCTACAAAATGAAAATAAATAAATTATTGCATTTTCTCGTTTTTTTTTTTCTTTAGCCTACATTTATCATGCATTATCTTTTCAAAGTTATTTTAATTATGCTAGTAATTATTATGTAATTTTGCTAGTCAACTTTCTATAGACGGTTGACTGTTTGGATTTGCTTTATTATACTATGTATGCATTGTACCTGATCGGATTGTGCCAAGTCAATCGCTTTGCCTTTTGAAGTATACTCTTTGACCGCGAGTGAATAAGGAGGACTGAAAGTTGCGCCATGCATGCGCTGAGCGGAGCTGATCCGTAACGTGGTCAACCAAAGTACACTTTGGCCTTTAGGCTGGTCAATCTCAAAACAGAACAAAGGGTTTAAGTCAGCAGCAATTTGCAAAAGCCTTAGTAAAAGACATTCATGGAAATGTCATTTAATGAAATGGTTTACATCTATTTTATTCTTATTTCCACAGAGGTGCTGATTAAAGTGCAGGTCATTGACAACAGTGACCTGTCACCCATAAAGGAAGCCACAGTTCAGGTGTGTGGGAACCAGACCATCTTAGCATCCAGCCTTGCAGGAGGAGATGGGATTGTTACACTTACCTTCCTGTATCGGCCAGGAACTTGGGTAATCGTCATGGCATCAAAAAATGGATTTGTTACAAACTCAGCACCCTGGCATGCCAGTCGCATTCCTTGTGAGTACTTTCTATCTTATTTCCTTTAGGACTGAATATTTTTTAAATAGCGTCAGGGGAAGCCTGCCGGTTATTATAAGAAACTGAGCACTCTTTTTTTTTCTGAAATGATTCTGAGTAATACCAGGACTTCCTGTCAAAACTGCTAGGGCAAGACTGACTGGTGTTTGAAAAAGAGCGTTAAACACTGTTTACACCTGGTATTAAGGTGCTCTGTTGGTGATTAGATCACATGTGGTCAGCACTAATACAGGTCTGAATGGGGTCTAAAACGTTGTGGATCACAAAACCTAAATACAAAGGTAGTAAAAAATGTATGTGACCACATCGCATTTGAGGTGTAAACGCTAATCTGTCCTGTATGCATCCTAGACAGCAGTGAAGCACCACCCCCTCACCTGTCAATCAGGTTGAAACATGAGTTTAAACTTTGCTGGTTATGAGCCGCTTTAAAAGAATATAACCATCCGATCGGAAAATTTAAAAAAGTGGATACATACACAAGCACAAGATCAACACAGATGAGAAGTACGAACATCTGAAGCACATTTATTACAGATAATCCACTAAAATGATGGATAATTCTGCTCTAAATGTTGCATTTGTACTTTTAATGTCGTTATTTGATGTATTTCGTCATGAAATCTGAGACCCTCCCCTCGAAATCCGAACACAAGTGGTCACAGGAGATGCATTTAATAGACCAGGTGTAAACAGTGATGTGTCTCGCCTGACCACATCACCCGAGACGCATCTTAATACCAGGTGTAAATGGGTCTTAGTTGTCACTGCTTTCTGCAAACCTATTAGAACAGATCTGCAACCCGTCTTTAGGTTACAACCCACCAGTTGCAAATGACTGGTATAGACTATACAGTATGTACTTTCTTATAAGTGGAAATAAATTCACAAATGAACATTAAAATCACTTGTCCTAAAAACCTCTGCATTCAATTTATGAATTATAATATAATTTGCATAACTTGATTACATTATTGTGTAGACAAATGCTGGCATGGCAAAATTCTTCAATTCTTCATTTGAATTAAATTCCATTTATTTGTGTAGCACCATTTAAAAGGCATATTATCCAAAGCAGCTTTACAGAAAAAAACTGAAAAATGTTGCATTACAACAACAACAACAATAACAAAAATTGTGAGTCAGGCAGAAGTGGCAAGGAAAGATGTTCTATAGATGAGGAGGAAATCTTTGCAGCTTCTGGTTGGCACAGTATTTTAGCAAGCATACTTAAATACACAAATGTTAATGTATAGTTCATGTACTTAGGAAACTTTCTGAATATGACATATGATTTGCGATCTGTTGGCATGGCTACATCCTATTATTTAGATGTCAGATTCACCGTCGAGTTGTGGTCTGCAATCCAGATGGAGATTTTCACACAAATGGCCAAGAATGTTAAACAACACTCACTGGGTGTGGAGCATACTGGCTTGTGTGGTGATACCTAGCAGCTGCTCAGAGACAGGCCCTGTGCGGTCATGTCCTCTTTTGACTCTTTTGCTCTCCGATTGGTGTAATTCTCTTTGCTCATCAGTGTGTTCTCCACCGCCCCTCTCTCCACGCAAAACCCACCCAGTTATGCGGTCAGACCTCTGGGCATGGGAGGCAGTGAAATCATGTGTACTGTAGCATAAAGCTGTCTGCATGAGCAGCTGGAAGCCTTTTAGCCAGTAGGGTAACAGATAAGGCGGCAGTCAGCAAATGGGGCTCCATGTGACGTAGGACCAGCTGGCCTGGTACTGCATATGATGGCATCTTTAGTATGAGATTAGACTCTTGGTGGGGGGGCCATTACACAAAAATTCCCATCAAGTCATACCAAATATGGAGATACTCTTTGTCGGAACTGTGGACGACAGATTCTGTACATAAAATGGAGTTGAAGTAGAAAGGAAGTTATGGAATTAATTGAATTGTGGTCTAACACATTCCCTCTGCCACTAGACATAATGTTGAAGTCCACTCTATGGCAGTAAGTAAAAATATTGATTTGCATCGCAATCTTCATTGATATTGATTCTTAAATCACAAGATCGATCTTTTACTCTATGTGCAACCCTCTACTATGCGAGTAAATCACTTGCATGTGATGAAATTCTGTGCTATGTGACAAAATGTCTGTCATTTGCCACTGGCTGTTAACATTTCTGATCTCACTTACCAGTGATTGAGTAGTATAGTGGTGAGGAAGTTTAGCATTGAGATTCTTTTCAAATTGAGAGTGTTGAGAGTAAAAGTTTGGTTTGACTGGTTATGTGTGTCCAAAGACGAGATCCATGCAATTAATTTGTCATTGAATAATGTTTTTATATATATATATATATATATATATATATATATATATATATATATATATATATTTGTACTTTACAGTCAGTTGTTGGTCAAAAACAATAAAAAAAAATAAACATTTAATTCTAGTGCTGTGAATCAATACAAATTTTAACTAATTAATCGCATAGTTTTCTGTGATTAATCGCAATTAAATTGTGGTTCATGATACAACAAACGTTAAAAAAATAATCATAAATGCTGTATATTTACTTTTGTAGTTTGTCTCAAAGAACTTGCAAGAAATTGGTTAGTCATCGTTTATTTTAATTATTAAAAAAATATGTACATGTAAAAATAAAATTGACACATTTTACAGGTAATCTTTGATAAAAGTATATGTATCCATGCCATAAAATCAGTGGACATGTTGATTCTATTCATATCATAGCAGACATATCACCCTGCAGCTGTTGCCTGGTTACCCACTGAAGCTAAGCAGGGTTGAGTCTGGTCAGTACCTGTATGCAAGTCCTCCTGGGAATACTAAGGTTGCTGCTGGAAGAAGTGTCAGTGAGGCCAGCAGGGGGTGCTCACCCTGTGGTTTGTGTGGGTCCTAACACCCCAGTATAGTGACGGGGACACTATACTCTAAAAAGGCACCGTCCTTCGGATGAGACGTTAAACCGAGGTCCTGACTCTCTGTGGTCATTAAAAACCTGGGGTACATCTTGTAAAGAGTTGGGGTGTAACCCTGGTGTCCTAGCTAAATTCCTTCCATTGGTGTTTATCAATCATGGACTCCTAATAATCCTCCTCCATCAATTGGCTGTATAACTCTCTCCTCTCCACTAATAGCTGGTGAGTGTACTGGTGCACTTTGGTTGCAGTTGCATCATCCAGGTGGATGCTGCACACTGGTGGTGGTTGAGGGGAGAGTCCCTTGTTCACTGTGTAAAGCGCATTTAGTCTAGCATCAGAAAAGTGCTATATAAATGTAACGTTCATTAATTCATATCAAACATTATTTGCAAGATAAAATAAAGTGTACATTGCGATGCATTTTTAGACACTATACATACAGATATAAAATATATTGCATGCTGAAGTCGCATTAAGTTTTTAAAATTAATATTTTTTTTATAATGTTCCTGGTTAGAAATTTCCTTGTAAAATTCAAAGCATTAGATGAGAATTTCTTTCATATGTAAGCAAAATGGACATTCTAACTGAAATATACCCATATGAATCAGAATCAAATTCAAATCAAATTAAGAGCTTGAATTTTCTAATTTTAATAATCTTAGAATTTTATTGATATTTGACTTTTATCATTAGAAAGGTTACTGGGAACTGTTGAGGAGAGAATACATGCATCAGGAAGATTTATGAGCACTCTTCAGGATGCTGGATCTGCTGAAGTTGTGTGAAGTTGGTTTATTACATCTGTATAAACGAGATATGTGCATATTTGCAACAAAACTGTTAAAAGTTACAGGGAAAGGTTGAGAGAGAGGGTGAATGAAACAGGCGAGCACAAACGCATCTGTCACGGCTTTGATATGCAGACTGTTTAAATGAGACTGTATTGCACACAGGCCTATTATTGTAGTAACACGATGGCAACAACAAAACAAAGAGTGACTGGTCGTTTACATGCCTCGGTCTTTTCACATGCAAGCAGGCGATTCTCAGCACACTCAAAAAACAAATCGGCCTAAGGTGGAAATTTATCGGCCGATGTAGATAATTAAAAAATTCGGAATATCGGCCAATTTAACATCCTTGCCGATATATCAGTCGACCGCTAGATGTTAATACTGTAAAAGTGTTAGTAATGAGCAAAATCCTTTTAATTGGCAGGCTCATGTTTTCTCTGTGGACTAGCAGAGGTGTGACAGCTGTGGGAAAGTGATGGGATGCCAGTAATTTAAACAATGGAAATGTATTGCTCCAACCCCAGATTACATACAGAGCAGCTTTAAAGTTAAACCGCACTGCTAACAGTTCTTTTCCCTTGATGAGTGACTCAGCTTTCCGAAGGCGAACATTTTCAAGTCTCATCTGTTTGGTACCACAGCCATCTGCCCACCATTCCCACTCTGTTCAGTGTCCCTGTCTCTTGGGCATGGTGGAAAAGGGAAGGTTTCTAAATAAAACCTACAGTGTCATTGAGTTTTAACTGTCCGCACAGCACTCTGATAATCTGAGTGAGTCACGCAAACTTAAAGAGAGTGAGTCATCCTAGCAATGAGGCGGTCGCTTGCGGCTTAGATTAAATCATTTGAAGTCCAAAGCACTTTTTCTTTCTCCCTATTAGCTTATCTCTCTTATCTCCCCATGAAATCAAAAGGAGTTTTGTGGCTTTAGTCCATGTCTGTTAGCTTTGAAGCCACCTAGTGTACTTGATCAAATCAACTTTTAGCAGATATACAGATTTAAAATGTAGTCTTTTTCTTCTGGCAAAATGGACCCAAAATATTGATGACTCATCTTGCAATCACAGGCGTATCTGTCCAATTAAATCCTCTTTAAAATTAGAATGTCCCTTCTACTACTACCTGCTTTCACATAGCAATCAGCAAATAATGTTTCAAGGATGTGACATAAGCCATCTAAAATATATATATATATATATATATATATATAATAAAGCCTTTCAATATGTCTTCTTGTTTCAATAGGAAATATATGTCAACAAAGGAAAACAAACTGCACTAGACAAGAAATTTCATGGGGTCTTTAAACTTCCCATGTCTGTGCTTTTGTTCTCAATACTCAATTTCTCCCCAGCAATATCTTTGCTTCCAGGTCTGGGGAGGAAAGACATCCAGGGTCCACCATCTTGTGAACTCGCATGGGGGGAAAAAGTGCACGTCTTCCTCTCCAGGAGGGGAAAGGGACTGTATGCAAGCGGTACACCCGGCCAGCTGCCCTGAATACTTACATGTTCGTACCTGACAACACACGGGACGAAACTGACTCAACTCGGAGATTATAAAATCTAGAAGGTATTGGGTGTTGCCCAGCTCGCTGCTCTGCAGATGTCTACTAGAGAGGTGCCATTGGCTAGTGCCCAGGAGGACGCCACACTCCTCATGGAGTGTGCTCGTAATACCAAAGGGGAGGGCACACCCTGGGCAAAGCGATGGCATCCACGATCCAGTGGGCAAGCTTCTGTTTGGAGAGCTGCTCAGAGCATCTAAAGCGCTGCGTGCGATCTAAGTAGATGCGCAAAGCAGACACTGGACACAACAAGGCTGGGTCTGCCTCCTCTCGGGGCAGCGCTAGCAGGCTCACCACCTGATCCCTAAAAAGGGTTGTGGGAACCTTGGGCACATAGCCCGGTCGGGATTTCAAGACCATGTGAGAGTATTCCGGAACAAACTCCAGGCAAGTGTCACTGACAGCGAATGCCTACAGGTCCCCAACCATCTTGATGGATGTGAGCGCAGTCAGGAGGGCAGCCTTCAATGAGATCGCCTCTAGCTCAACTGACTCTAGGGGCTCAAACAGGGCTCTCTGCAGGCCCGGCAGGACCACTGAGAGATCCCACAAGGGAAAGTGGCATGGCCTAGGAGGATTCTACCTCCTGGCACCTCTCAGGAACCTGATGATCAGGTCGTGCTTCCCCAGCAACTTACCATCCACCGTGTCGTGGTGCGCCGCTATAGCGGCCACATACACCTTCAAGGTAGAGGGGGACAGCCGCCCCTCCAGCCTCTCCTGCAGGAAGGAAAGCACTGATATAACTGTGCATCTCTGGGGGTCTTTGCCTCGACCAGATTCCGCCATAGGTGACACTCCTGGACCACCAAGGTGGACATCGCCTGCCCGAGTGCCCGCGCCGTGAGGCTTCATCGCTGTGGGCGAGATCGGTCGCCAAGCGCAGCTCCTGCATCACTTTGGGGTCAGGACTACCAACGTGCAGCTCTTTCAATGCCTTGGCTTGATGTACTTGCAGGAGGGCCATGGCATGCAGGGTGGAGGCGGCCTGTCCAGTGGCAGTGTAAGCTTTGACCACTAGAGACGACGTAGACTTACAGGCCCTGGACAGGAGTTTAGGGCGATTACGCCAGGTGGCACCATTTTGCGGGTACAAGTGTACCGCAACCGCCTTATCCACTTGAGGAATCTACGTGTATCCCCTGGCCGCCCTTCCGTCGAGGGTAGTGAGAGCAGACGAACCCAGAAGTTGGGTCCGCATATGCACCGCATATCAAACAGCATACACATCTCAATTTGAGGTGAATGCCTCAATGTAGCATTTTATAAAGCTTTAAGGTTCCATTAGATTGAAAAGCTTGAGGCGTTGAGTGGAGAGTTGGCAGGGGGGCATTTCAATGTGCTACAGCAGATGGGAAATGGACACAGAGGGTTTCTGCTCACAGCATACAACAGTCCTCTGGAGCTCTGCCAGCACATGTCCTCTTGCCCGAAGAAGGCCACTCAAAGGTGAGGGAAATTCAGATTAACTGACAGAGATAAATGTTATTGGCACAACAGCCATAATGTAAGAATACATAAACTAAAGAGGACTGTTGCGTTAAAGAATAAATTTTTTTAAATTTTCTTATATAGTTAGAAATAAATAAATAATGTATACCTTAAAGGAGACCTATTATGCCCCTTTTTACAAGATGTAATATAAGTCTAAGGTGTCCCCAGAATGTGTCTGTGAAGTTTCAGCTCAAAATACCCTACAGATAATTTATTGTGCCATGTTGTATATGCCTCTTTTTGTGTGGAATCAAAAACACGCTTTTTTTGTGTGTCTCTTTAAATGCAAATGAGCTGCTGCTCCCAACCACTTGTCCACTGCTTCTTCAGTGGCTCTGATAGATTGATTGATTGATTCGTTCATTCATTCATTCATTCATTTTATACTCCCAAACATTACTTTTGCAAATAGAAAAGATTAGAATAGATGAACAGGGTGCTCTGCAAGAGATGGCATTGCCCCCACAGGGATTACAAGAAGAGACAGAAGCAATTAAGAATGAAATTGTTTGAAGAACTGTGGATTCACCAAGATGCTTGGCACATTCCATCTGCAAACAACCAAGAAAAACTGTGTCCAGGTGTACCTAGGAGAATTGGGGCTGTTTTAAAGGCAAAGGTGGCCACACCAAATATTGATTTAGCTTTTTATGTTTACTGGACTTTGAATGATGTTAATTGCTAAATGAAAACTATTTATGGCATTATTTTCTTAAGACATGCAAGTTTTCCACAAGTGCCTATAATTTTTGCACCGTACTAATATATATATATATATATATATATATATATATATATATATATATATATATATATACACACATATACAGTAATATATATATATCTTCCAGCCAATTAGTGCACTGGGCAAATGTTATATTACCTAATTAATAATCAGTAGTCAAGCTGTGTCAGACATGTACATGAACCAATTCTTTGGAGACTTTTTAATTGTATTAATAATTTTATTATATCTACCATGTAATCAATTTAGTATTTATGTATAAAAATATTAACTATATATTGTGTATAATTCATATTTAATTAATGTAAAGTTAGAAAAATGAAATGAAAATTTTAGAACATTTACTTTTATTATTTATTGTGTTGTTATTTTCATTTGTCTCTTTTCTCTCTCTCTCTCTCTCTCTCTCTCTCTCTCTCTCTCTCTCTCTCTCTCAGTATATGCCTCCATAAGTCTGTACCTACTTCCCCAGAGACCAGCCACTGTCCTGCTTTATGATGATGTAGTGCAGTTACTGTTGGGCTCTCCAGGTGAGTTTTTTTTAAGCCTCAATTGGTTGAGCCAATAATGCTGTGTCAGGCTGGTCAGGATACTAAAATGTGAATTACTTTGAATCTTAATTAGACTAAATTTTTTGCATTTTTACACCCATTAGAATCTATATTTTATGTTTTTATTTACATTATTGTGAAGAGAAGGGCAATTATTGTAAGGAAAGGGACATGTTGCAGAACAGACTCAATACTGTTTTGTCCACATGAGTACCACCATTCCAAAGTATCAAGTGAATATTCATATTTAGATTAGACATATACAGTGGCATGCCAAATTTGGGGCAATCCTGATCAAAAGGTCTGTTGCTCGGAAGAGCTAATTGAGTTAAAGGTTATTTATCCCCTTTTCTCCCCAATTTATCATGCCCATTTCCCACTACTTACTAGGTCCTCGTGGTGGCACGGTTACTCACCTCAATCCGAGTGGTGGAGGACAAGTCTCACTTGCCTCCGCTTCTGAGACCATCAGTTCGCACATCTTATCACGTGGCTCGCTGTGCATGGCACCACAGAGACTCAGAGCATGTGGAGGCCCATGCTATTCTCCACGATCCACATACAACTCCTAGCAACCGATCCAATTTGGTTGCTTAGTAGACCTGGCTGGAGTCACTCAGCACACCCTTGATTCAAACTCACGACGGTGGTAGTCAGCGCCAATACTCACTGAGCTACCCAGGCCCCCAGCTTTTTTACAGATGGTGTGATGTTTGCTTCCAGAGTTTGCTGGTATTTCATTGAATCCATTCTTCCCTCTACCAGTGAAATGTTCCCCGTGCCACTGGCTGCAACACAAGCCCAAAGCGTGAGCGATCCACCCCCATGCTTACAGTTGGAGGGGTGTTCTTTTCATGAAATTCTGCACTCTTTTTTCTCTCCATACATACCTTTGCTCATTGCGGCCAAAAAGTTTTATTTTAACTTCATCAGTTCACAGAACTTGTTTACAAATTGCATCAGACTTGTTTAGATGTTAATTTGCAAACTTCTGATGCTGAGTTTTGTGGTGAGGATGCAGGAAAGGTTTTCTTCTCGGGTGTCACTGCACAGTAGAACAGTGCACCACTACTCCAGAGTCTGCTAAATCTGCCTGAAGGTCTTTTGGAGTCAAAAGATTTGCCTTTCTAGCAATCCTATGAGTAGTTCTTTCTGAAAGTTTTCTGGGTCTTCTCATCTTGACTTCCAAGACTGTTAACTGCGATTACATAATTACATTAAGAACTGAGGAAATTGCTACCTGACATTTTTTTGCTATCTTCTTATAGTTTTCTCCTGCTTTGTGGGCATCAGTTATTTTAATTTTCAGAGTGCTAGGCAGCTGCTTAGAGGAGCCCATGGCGGCTGATTGTTGGGACAAATTTTGAGGAGTCAGAGTATTTATAAAGCTTTGAAATTTGCATCACCTGACCTTTCCAAATAATGATTGTGGACAAGCCATAGCCCTAACAAGCTAATTAAGGTCTGAGACCTTGGTAAAAGTTATCTGAGAGCTCAAATCTCTAGGGGTGCCCAAACTGTCGCATGCTGTTCCTTTCCTTTTTTCACTCTAAAATTGTACAAAACAAAAATAATACACTAATCTTGCTTAAAATGTTGAAAAGAAGTTTTCATCTTTAACGTCATGCCTTTTGAGATCAGTTCATCTTCTGCTCATTTAATTATTCACAATAACAGAAATTTGAACAGGAGTGCCCAAACATTTGCATGCAACTGTATAGATTAATATAATTGTTTGTCTCTGTATGCCTGACTGTTGCTTGTTGTCCATTGTTAATATCTCATTACTGATACTCTGCCCCCTATGGCGGCTCAGCCTGTTTGTGTTCCACATGGTTTATTCAGAATCTGAAATCTGAAAGCAGCTCAATTGATTTTACCATGTCCTGCAGTGTTTACATGCGCAGTTGAGTAGAACTGCTGAGTTGGTCCTCACATGTAACAGTCTCGTATCTCAGGAGCTGCCAATAAACAGATGCAATTAAACTCAGCCTTGTTTTTTGCCCAATGGACTACTAAGTAGTGGGTCACTGATCAGGAAATTTGAGGGAGATACCAATATTTTAACACTGTGATTGGACTATACTGATCCAATCACCTATATTAAAGTACCCCCCTGCCACATTTTTAGTGCTGCAGTTATATGTTTATGTCCCCAGAATGTAAAATTATAATACATTTATCTTAATTGTGAAATGCTAACATTTACTAAAACTAAAAACAGTTATGAATAGTTCTGTTGTCTCTACCAAAGATCATTGTGACATACTGGCATCCAGAAAACACCATAGCAGAGATACATTCAAAATTAAGAGAGATATATCCATTATTGCCTATAAAACTGCTTTAGTGAGAAATCACTAGTATACATGATTTGTTTACCATCTTTGGTGTTTTGTTGCAAACTAGAGCCTGACCGATATGGGATTTTTGAGACCAATACCAATTTTAAAGGGGGAAAATTCACGGATTACCGATATGGTGACTGATATAGTTCATTTTTGTGCTGGAATGAAAACAGACCTTTTCTATGTGGATTGTGCACCGATATTGCACCGAAATTAATATGCAAAGGTACTCAGAAGGCTGCATTCTTAAACAAATATTTTTATCAAAGAATATTTGACATTAGTATTATACATTGTCAACCAATTCAAGAAATGAACTCTTAGAAAATAAAGAATAAAAAGTACAATAAATAGCTATATAAACATCAGTACTGTATGTTCAATATCAGTCAGTTCTGACCATTTAAAAAAGAATACATTAAAATTACAGCTAAATAAAAATCAGTACTGTATGTTCAGTATCAGTCAATGACTACTTCTCACCCATACAAACAAGGACTTTTCAAACTCTGCTGCCTTGTGCTTCACAGAAACCTGAGTGAAGCCATTGCGGACATTGCATTACATCTGCCGGGCTTTCAGCTGTACAGAGCGGATCGCACTAGTTAACGTGAAAAACCAGGTGGTGGAACATGCGTTTACATCAATAAAAGTTGGTGTACAGACATAACAGCGTTAAAGAAGATGTGCTGTCCTAATTTGGAAGCGCTCTTTATTAACTGCAAGCCGTTCTACTTTCCGCGGGGTTTTCTTCCTTTATTCTGGTGAGTGTGTATATCATGCCAAACACATGTGTAAGTGCTGCGCTGCAACAGCTGGCTGATCAAATCATAGGCATGGAACAACAGTACCCAGACTTTTAACAAAGCAAATCTCACACGTGAACTTCCCAAATACAAACAGCACATTACATGCCCCACTTTGATTGCACTGATTGGAGTGTTTTTGAGGCTGCAGCCACTGACCTGGATGAGCTCACAGATACTGTTGCATCATATATCAGTTTCGGTGAGGACATGTGTATTCCTACTAGGACTTATTTAACGTTCAACAATGACAAACCATGGTTTACAGCAGAACTCAGGCAGCTTCATCAGGCCAAAAGGATGCTTACATGGGTGGGGATAAAGTCTTATACAATCAGACCAGGAACATACTGAATAAGGAATTCAGAGTGGCTAAAAATGATACTTGGAGAAGCTGAAAAACAAGTTGTCAGCTAACAACCCTGCATAAGTGTGGAGTGGCGTGAAATAACCACAGAACTCTACCGCCAACCCTATGGTGGACCAACAACTGGCTGACAACCTGAATGAGGTCTACTGTAGATTTGAAAGGTCCAATCTCACACCCCACACCCGCCCTGACCTTCACTTTACACAAACACCTACACCTCTTGCAACCCCCCTCCTGCTACTCAACCCTCACTTATGATCTGTGAAGAGGTGTGCCATGTCTTTCGGTAAAAAAAGACTAGGAAAGCTGCAGGCCCAGATGGTGTTTCACCCACGTGTCTTCGATCCTGTGCTAACCAGCTGGCCCCCATCTTTACACAGATCTTCAATAGATCACTGGAGCAGTGTGAAGTCCCTTGCTGCTTTAAATGCTCAATCATCATTCCTGTCCCAAATAAACCAAAAATCACAGGACTTAATGGCTACAGACCTGTCGCCCTGACATCTATGGTCATGAAATAATTTGAGAGACTGGTGTTCGCCCACCTGAAGGACATCACTGGACCCTTTCTAGATCTCCTTCAATTTGCTTAGGTCTTTGGAGGATGCAGTCAACATGGGATTGCATCATATCCTGCAACATCTGGACAGACCAGGGACATATGCAAGGATCCTTTTTGTGGACTTCAGTTCAGCTTTCAACACAGTCATCCCAGCTATACTCCAGACTAAACTACACCAGCTCTCTGTTCCCACGTCTATCTGTCAGTGGATTGCCAGCTTTCTGACGGACAGACAGCAGCTTGTGAGAAATTCACTTCCAGCACATGTACAATAAGCACTGGTGCCCCATGGATGTGTGCTCTCCCCACTACTCTTCTCCCTCTACATAAATGACTGCATTGCCAAGAACCCCTCTGTCAAGCTCATGAAGTTTGCAGATGGCACAACTGTCATCGGCCTCATCCGAGATGACGATGAGTCTGCATACAGAATGGAGGCTGGCTGTTTGGTGCAGGCAAAACAACCTGGAGCTGAACACACTCAAAATGGTGGAGATGATTGTGGACTTCAGGAGGTACACCCCAACACTGACCCCCCTCACCATTCTAAACTGCACTGTGGCAGCAGTGGAGTCATTCAGGTTCCTGGGCACTACCATCTCACAGGACCTGAAGTGGGAGACCCACATTGACTCCATTATTAAAAAGGCCAGCAGAGGTTGTACTTCCTTCACCAGCTGAGGCAGTTCAACCTGCCACAGGTGCTGCTGATCCAGTTCTACTCAGCAGTTATTTAGTCTGTCCTCTGCACTTCAATATGTCTGATTTGGTTCAGCTATGAAATCAGATATCAGAAGACTACAAAGGGCAGTTTGGACTGCTGAAAGGATTATTGGTTGACCCCTGCCCTCCCTTCAAGAACTATACACTTCAAGAGTGAGGAAAAAGGATGAAAAAATTACTCTGGACCCCACTCACCCTGCCCACTACATATTGCCTTCAGGCCGACGCTTCAGAGCTCTGAGCACCAGAATTGTCAGAATGTTTTTGTGTGTGTGTGTGTGTGTGTGTATACTGTCTTGTTGTGTATTCTATATATACTTCATTTTCTATTAAATTTGTATTTATTTATTTGTATTCAATATTTAATATTTTTTTTATTATTGTCTATGTCTTGTTGCTGTTGTGTATTGTTGTGCACTGGAAGCTCCTGTCACCAAGACAAATTCCTTGTATGTGTGAGCATACCTGGCAATAATGCTTATTTAGCAGCGTAAATCTAGAGCACACTCTTATATTTGCAATTTTTTTATTAATTATAGTAAATTTAAAACATTGTGCTTTTTTATTATAATACCCTGGAATAAGTTTTAAAAAGCAAGTTACCACAGATGCAGTATGGTTTCTAATACAGCTGTGAGAGTGTGACAATGAGTTTGCCATCTTTTCTTTCTTTTTTTTATTAATTTTGGAAAGTTGTATAAACTTAATAGTGCTGTTTTTCTTTTTCTGTTGGAGCAAAAGTGTGAGAAAAAAATATAATTGGCTTGGTCTCCCATTCACCGCTATTGAAGTTTATCCTGCAATCGTTACATGTTCCAAAACCAGAAGTGTGAAAAGGGTCCATTGAGTAATTTCAATGCTTTAGTTCAAACCATTGACATTATGGCAGTCTGTAGGTGTTGTCAGTAGAATTTGCTTGTTCATTCTGATAATTTTACAACTTTTTCTCCTGTTTTCCACTATGGAATTAATAAAGCAGATGTCAATTAAACACTTCAGTTAAAAACAAAAGACTCAAAACAGTAAAACAGTTTTGTGAAACATACAATTCCAACTCTAAATTTTGATTGGATGTGTTGCATTTTAAGCTATTGTAAAATAGACGATAAGCGCACAAATGTAATGGATTTTGTAGTAATGCAGTGATTAAAGGAATAGTTCACCTAAAATGATAATTATCTCAACATTTACTCACCCTCATGCTGTCTTGAACTACTATGACTTTCTTTCTTCTACGGAACACAAGCAGAGTATTTAAGGATATATTATGTGCCATTGTCCACACAGTGCAAGTCAATGGGGTCCATAATTTTCAAGCTCCAAAAATAAAAAAAATGCAGCATAAGTTATCCACACGAGTGGTAATCTGTGTCTACTGAAGAAACATGATCAGCTTGAGGTGAGAAACCAATAAAATGTAACAACATTTGTACTATAAATCTTAACATCTGCAGTCTCCGTGGCTTATTCATGAGAGAAGCTCAGTTACACTTTCTCACACTTGATCATGGTTCAACGCTTTTTCTACTGGACCGGTCGGGCCAGTGCTTCATTTTTTATGGCCCTGCCAAAATTTTCACTGGACCCAACACAAAAATGATAAATATCTGTTGTACCATCATGGATTTAAAAATGTGTCCGAAGATAATTATTTTTTACATATATTATGTTTTTAAGACAATGTCCCCCCAAACTGAATCACACTTATAATTTGCAAGATATGATTTATGCCTTATGTAATCCCATATAAGCGCTTTACGGATATAAATTCATAAATGCATCATATTAACCTCAGTCTTCCTGTCATTTACGCAAGAGTTTTTAAGCAAAGATTTCTGTGGAGGTGATGATGGGTTTTCCGTCACCCGTTTAGTCATGCTGTCATGCAACTTTTGGCCACGTGTAGTGTATTCACACACAGGATCTAATATTTTATCACTGAGTTAAAGATGTGATTATTGGCTGAAATATTGGCATAAACATATGAATCCCTGAGAAGAGACTTGCTACCAAATTGGTTGTGGAATAATAGGGTTCAAAACAGTGTTACCATGAATGCAAACTTTAATACAGTGAAAAAGACACTCTATTAACATAACATAAATATATATAAGTAAATAAAAATTTCCAACATTGTTTTGAATGTCCATGTACAAAAAAAATATTTGATGCCATGAGTGTTAGTTTGAATGGCCAAGGAAAATGTGATAACAATTTTACCTGATCGCAAAAAGTAGTTAATTTACCTGATGAATTTTCACCTTTTGCTGACCCTTTATGCTTTGCAGAGCTAATGTGTGCTTCTAAATCCCTTGCACCTTTATTAGCAACTGACACATAAGTGCCAGCTTTACAGTCTTTATCATACGTCTCAATTGCAAAGATTAGCCAGAAAATTTATGTTGTGGTGTTTTTAAGTTTGTTGTTCTTCTATCTCCTCATTTTTTCTTCTTTATGGTGGTTGGCATTCAAACTTTACTTGCCCTTACCACCTCCAATGTACTGGTGGTTATGTTGGGAGAAAGAGCTCTGAGGCTTTCAGCTTTGGTCTGTTGATATTGTACGGTTATAGCACCCCTTAGTTTTGAGCTGCTAATGACCCATTCACGTGGTGATCTCGGCAGTAGAAAGCCTATTCTGAATGGATACCCACTGTATATCTGAGAAGACAAAACCTCTCAGAATTAACTCTCTTAGTCCCATTGTTTTCATCAGACAGATTGGCAGGTGAGCAATACTAATCCATAGCATTTAAACAGTCTTTAGTACAAAAGACCCTCTGATGCTAAAGTCTATGGCTTTGTCATGGAAATGATGATAAATTGGCTGTTCAGTTCACTTCAGTGATTTGTATTTCTCTCTGGTGAGCTCATTCCCTCAGGGGTTTCCAGCTCTCTGTCCGACATTAGAATGATGGGTGTCAGTAAATGCTCTCCTTTGTACAAAAAAAGCAATGAACTTTGTTATTAGAATATTTTTTCGTAAGTACTTTTTAAATTAAAGCATTGAATGAAACCTCAAAGGACATACATTTATTGAGAAAAGGTAATAAGGGTGCAGGCCACACTGGTCTGAGTCAGTTGTGGCCTTTTACAACTTTTAAACCTGCTTTTAACTTGTGTTTAAGGTCAATCTCATTCATACTTCAACATATTCAAACTTGTTTCACCCGATTTGGTTTCAAAACATGTGAGAAGTTATGATGTTTGGTATCATTGATGGTTACCCTAATGCAACATGTTTTCACAATCTATATTTTATTATACACATGATTTATTTTCAAAAAGAAGGGAAGATTTGGAAAGGCCTTTACATGGTAAGTGCAAACATATTTATTGTTGCAGGTCAGCGATGCTATCTGCGAGTATGTATTTTCACTTGTGCAATCCAATGAAAAATTTTCAAGGGCAAGATTTATTCTGTGCAATTCTTTTTAGCTATTCTGGAGCCAACTGACATATGTGAGGTTTATGACTGAGCATCTCTTTGATAGTAGACAGTTGGACTGGGGAGATCAACCACATCATTCTCTATATGAAGTGGATTCTTGTCTGCCATTCAAAATGCCCAAGCTCCTTAGGAGGCTTGCCAAATTGGTGTTGCACCAGTCCCAAATAGACTGTTCTGTTTTTTTTACTGCATAATCCTAGTTTTCAGGGTCAAGTTTACTAGGAATCAGCCCATCTGCAACCCAATCCTTTTGCAATCCTAGAGAAATTAGAAGCTTTTTTTTTTTTTGGCCAGACGCTGTTGCAGCCTTCTTTGTTATCATGTAAGATGTAAATTGCTGCTAGTGCCACAAAATGAAATTGGGTGGAGAGTCAGAGACCTAGAGATATTATTCGGCCAACAGGCCATTACATTAGCCGTGCTTTTTATAGCCTAATTGAATCGGATCACACTTGATCAGTCTGAGTTGGCTGGTGTATGTGTTTGTTTTCATCAATCCCAAGGGATCAGAAGATGTTGGTTAGACTAGGGCTGCATGATTTGAACAAAAAGTCATATTGCGTTTACTTGGAATTATATTGTGATTGCAATTTGAAGTGCTATATGTTAAACAAAAAACTAGTACATGATTCCTTTTGACCAAAATGTTGTGTTCTTTTGCCCATATTCTACTGCCAATAAAAATACTTGGGGACACTCTTTGAGGGTTTACACTTGAGTCCTCTTAAAAAGAACCAAACTCAAGCTTTTTTCACTTCAGCTACAATAAATAAATAAATACATGTATAAAAAATGTAAACAAAAAATAAAATGCACCTCATTTTATCAGCTGTCTGCACCATGAGGTGTATTATTTGTATTTATACTGTATATTAAGAAGTTGCAGCCAAATACAGTATATTTGAAATAACACCATACACAAAAGTGTATTTAGTGTTAGTGTTTAAAACAGGGGTGCTCACACTTATGGAGTAATATCTACTTTTACATAAAGTTATTATAGCAAGATCCACCATGCACAATATGTATGTAGTGCAGTGTTGTCAGTAGTTAGCAGTGAAATTGTACAACTCTTGATAACAATTTCGAGACTACAACAAATAATAGCCTAATACTAATACTAATTTGTAAATTTTGTATTTGTCTTGAAGCAATTATTCAAGACAAATAAATAGTCTGTAATAAAATTAGAACAAAGAAACAAAATAAAAGCAATAAATAGAAACAAAAAATACAAATGAAGAAAACTAGGCTTTTTATCTGCTTTAAAAGTTTTTAATACTTTTAAAAGCTACTAAAGTTATTCAGTCAAGAGCAATGAGTGGTTGTATCATTTTCTCATTTACTATATTGTTTGATTATTGTTATAACAACATTCTTGACAGCAGCAAGTCTATTATATTACAATTATACTTCAAGTCCGACATTTTGATACATATCAGCTTTTTTACCCACTGTTTACTTTTACTTGACATAATACATTGTGTTTACATTAATACCTGTTATTTTGGCAGATTTCTTTTGTGTATTTGAGCATTTACTGTAGGTGCATATCCACAGTATCACTATCACTCTCACAAACAAAGAATTTTGGGAAAATATATTTAGCTCTGTAGGTCCATACAGTGCTAGTGAATGGGTGCCAGAAAAGCTCCAAAAAGTACATGTAACTATCATAAAAGTAATCCATACGACTCAGTGTATGAATTAATGTCTTCTGAAGCGAAATGCTAGGTGTGCGTAAGATATAGATACACATTTAAAAAAAACATGTTCGCGAGGGCCGAGGTCACCCAGTCTATTGTCAAGTTGACGTGAGAACTGACGCGTGAAATACGTAAAATATGGAAACGCAGTGTTGTTTACAACAGAGGCAGAATGTTACACAGAATCTGAATGGTTTTGCTATAGATTTTTATTTGTATCTTGTTTCTTTTTCAAAATGGTGCTTCTGTGTGCTTATCCTGGATGCCTCAACCTACTGAAAAACATTAGATTACATCCGCGGGTATCATCGCAAGAGGAAGGACTAACTTTTCACAGATTCCCTATCAATGATCCTGAAAGACTGAAGCTATGGCTGTCCGCTGTTCACTGGGATATCAAAACACCCATTGAGTCACTCAAAATATACCAGTGTGCAGTGAACATTTTTCCCCTGCCGATTTCAGACAAGCCGAGGGATCTGACAATATCGACATGAACTCCACCTTCGTGACCATTCAACCAAAGTTGGCCAGAAGTTTAAAATATGTACCTATATCTTAAACACACCTAGCGTTTAGCTTCAGAAGACACTAATTAATCCACTGGTGTCGTATGGATGACTTTTATGAAGGCTATACAGTATGTGCTTTTTTGAGCTTAAAAATTTTGGCACCCATTTACTTGCTGAAATATTCTTCCAAATATCTGGCTTAAAATATAATGTGCTCACAGCACGTAAGCAAAGCAAACAAAACCAAATTCGGAGCACAGCTGTTACTCTGAGCACAAGATGTAGTTGTGAAGCACAAAACCACTCTAAAAACACTGATAATGCACTAACATATACAGACAAGGCAGAACAGCGCACATAAACCAAAAGCGGGCAGTGCGTGTAGGTTATTTATTTATTTAATTCAATTCCAACCCTTTGCGGTTTAATAATAGCACAAGGTCATATTGTGATTTCAATTTTATTTAGATTAACTGTGCAGCCCTTGGTAAGTCTAATGGTATTGCCTTTAAATTTTTAGATTTTGTGGACAATAACCTAATAAATGATTAACTGTGCCAAGGAAAGATGTAGAGAGAGGGAATGATGTAGCCTTCAATGGGCCCCAAGCACTGCCACACACTGTCTTGGATATCTGGGACAATCAGTGATCAGCTAATCTGGCACTAATCGAAGCAGACAGCCTGCAGTTAGAAATACAGAACTGTATTTTTAGGCCTTCTATATGCACACTAAACAAGCCAAGCAGAGGAGGCAAAGAGATTACTGCACAGTCACGATTCTGGACTCTGCAGTATTGTTTTGAAGAATTGTATAGTTTACCACATTCAAGGAAACATTTTCATGTTGTTTTTAGCAATTTCTTGAAAATGTAGGTCCTGCTCTAAAAAAAAATATTTGGGGGGTTGTGGCTCAGGTGGTAGAGAGGGTCGGTTTGTTTACGACAGACCAGGAAGTTATTCATTTTCAATTAAGAATTTTACGGGACTGTGTGAAGCAATTGTTTGATCCAATTTCAGATTTGAAAGCATAACAATAATTTAGCTTGTGCAATTAGACCATATGACTGAATGTAATGTATTCCATGCAAAACTAAAAGCGAGTTGTGAGAAATCTCAACAGATTTTTTCCTAAACTTTTTCCTAAATCACCTACTTCCTACCTTGGTCGATTGGATAGCTATGGGGGAAAAAGTCAGAAATTATCATTTATGTTGCAAATAAATCACAAAAGGCATTTGCATTTAAATGTGTTATTAAATGTGTATGTGTGTAATTTATTTCTGCACATGAGGTTTTCAGAGAGGCGGGTCCATTTAGAAAATTCAATGTATTCCTACTTGATTTCAAACTGACACTGCTCTTTCCACACGCCCAGAACTAATCTTACAAATTCCAATCTGGCAAATCAAATGCTCAGATGGGGCTTTCTCTAGTATGTTGGTGCCTGAAAGCATGGTAGCAGCCATTGCAGAGAAAGGTTGAATCACCTGCCAATTATCATAGCAACAGTGGAAGTGCTTGAAGACCAGAATCATATAAAACTGCAATCACAAGTGAAACACATGGAAACAACAAAGCCTAAAGCAGCTTGAATATCTGTGTGTTACAAAAATATCCTTTATAAACCCCTGTTGTTTAGGCTCTCGGAAACAGCCATGGGTACAGCTTCAGAGGAGAGCCATCTGGCCAACCCTAAACACCTCCCAAATAACGCTGTCTGCCTTGCTTACCACCTCCCGCAGTCAGTATGAGCTCGGGGGCTTCCCCTACCCCCTCGCTCTGGAGAAAAGCTCAGCAGGTGAGTTCTTCCACTTTTTGTCCCTGACCATTTCGTAGATGGAGTGACCCATCCATTTGGAATATACTGTCTGTTTCCCATTAACCTCACTTTAATTATGCATTACTGCAGAATACTACTGTAAGCAGAGGCTGTGACTGTGGCCTGTTGGGGTCTAATCCATTTTATACTATTATGGTCTGTTCTGATTCAGGGTCCAGCAGTAGCTGGTTGGAGCTGACAGCACTAGCTGCAATGTGTGCTCAGCTCACTGGGCCCAATGGCACAGAGGTCCAGGTATCAGAACCCATCCACATCACCATTCCACTCCCTTCTGACACTCCTCTCAAGACTGCCACCAGCGTCCCAATCTGGAGGTTCGAGGACAAGTCGGGTAAATGCTGTTTAACCATTTTTAACAACATTATTCCAGTATACTTGCTATAGGGAGAACCTAGGGCTTGAATGAATGGCTGGGGAAGTGTCATGTATATTCATACATGGAAGGAAAGTGCTACCTGATTGTTCAGAGAAACTATAACCCATACCTAAACCTGATCCTAAATCTAACCCAAAACTCAGTAAATGCTTTACTCATAAACATCAATGACTCTTCCCCTGGCATCCTGCATTTAAGAAATCCACCTTCTGGATTGCTTTAAAGTGAAATGCAGTTGTTAAATTAGGTACGGAACTAAACTGTGCAGGATGGTGGCCTTCTAGGAACTGAGTTAAATAGACCTGCCTTAAGGGGTTGCATAGGCCACTACACCACACCACCATATTAGAGGAGTAACTGCACTTAAATTAACTGTTTGATTTGATACGTTTGTGTCATGATAATGGCAGTTTCACGTATCCTCCATGAGCTTGGCGTGTGCTGTGCGGTCGGGTTGGGCTTTCGCATTGGTTGCGTATCTTCTGTGATACACAGCTGCAACTCTGCATAGAAAAAAACTTTATTTTACATTTACACCACAACGATTGTTGTGGCCATGAAACCGAAATTGTTGCTTCAACGAAAACAGCGGGCAGTCATGTGCATTTGTTTATGTTTATCAGCGAACTTGGTCGTAATTGATTAAAGTTGTAAAGCCCATATTATATCACTATATATACATAAGCAAGCAAAAGCAATGCAGTTAATTTATTAATTATTTTATTTAGATCATTTGTGTTTGTTTGTATACAGACTGTAGTGTATTGTAGGCTCGGTTTAAATATTTTTCAATTGCTTTTGGTTCATTTCCATAATTTTTTGTTTTAAGTCCATCAAAAATAGGCTCAACGCCGAAACTATCCGCTCACTGCCATGTCTGTGTCACTTCACCTAGTGACTCACACTTGCAGTGTGAAGGATGTAATCTGTTAATATGGCCGCCGAAATGAAAACACGCTGCTCACGTTTTGCTCACCGAGGATATATGAAACCAGCGTAACATTTTTCAATACAGCATAACAAACAAACTATCAATCCTTTGTGAAAAAACCTCAGGGCACAATTCGGAGCTGCACAAGTGGCCATAATATGGCTCTGCTTTACTGCTTGGTTTGGATTTTCGCATACTGTGATTCAGATATCGCTCAGTCAGTCCATTGTTTTTTTTAATGTCTTTGTGGCAAGCCACTCTTTAGCAGCCATCATAATGGAATTTGACATAAGGATAGTAAGGACAGTAGGAATATTGCTGTTTCGTTGTAAATACATTAAAACATTTTGCTGATCACCTCACCTTGGGGCCTTAGGTTCTGAAGGGTTAAATATCCTGCGCAGACTGTAGAGAAATTTGCTGATGGAGCTGCATCCAGCTCACTAATCATTGTGAGAGTGTGGCCATGGAATTCAACCAAATCATCTTCAGTTCCTTATGATACCTTATGACATGCAGCATACAGTAAATTGTGTAATAAAGTGGAAAAGAAGCAGAAAGTATGAAAAATAGGGTAAGGGAAGATCTTTCCAGGTCTAGTTCAGAGATATTTAAGCAAGGTCAAACTAAAGAGAGAGTAGTTAAAGAAGCAAGTGTGTGGTCCAAAACAAAAAAAGCTCAGAAACAGTTAGCCTGACATCTCATAAAATAGAAATCATCATCAGACATTGACCCTGCCGCGACATCGCTCCCAAAACTGGATGTGATTTAGGATCTGGCAAGGCCTGCAGAACTCCCTAGACCCTTTACTGATGCCAGCTTAATAAATAGAAGTGCTCTGGAGGAAAAATCAATACGCCTAAAAAAAAGTATCTGCTCACTTTCTGTCTTTACATTCAGGTTTTACATTCCCGTAGTTTATTGTGATGTGGTTGCATGTGTTGTAGGTTATCTGGTGGTATATCTGTGTTAAAAGTTATTGGTTATTTTATCTAATGTCTGTTATCAGGATCTATCTTAAAGTGTAGTAAAATATTAATTTACCCTCTCCTAGCTCCAAATAGAGATCTCAAAAAGATTTTAAACTAAGCAGCTTAGTCTATGGCAGCCTAATCCCAGCTCCCCCATTAACTCGCCCATTGCAGTAAGTAAATTAATGATTGGTCAGGGAAGATATCAAGACACTGATTGTCAACACTCTTTGCAATGGCAACGCTTTGACAGATGTAAATCAATGGCTATTAAAAACTGTTGAGTAGTGTTTGTTTTTTAGTGACTTATTGAGAAATATGAGTATAGTAAAGTGCAGTAAAATGTAAAAGAAATTGTTTTGTATGAATATATTTACATATAGATTTATAAATAAATTAGAAATGATCATTGCAATGAGCATTGCATTAGGCAATCATACATTGTCATGTTCAGCTGTCTTTCCAGCTTGTTTTCTTGAACTGTTCTTTAAATATAATATATGTACAGGCAATAAAACCCACAATACATTTGAAAAATGTCTAATCCTTAATTATCTCAGGACTGTGATGATTACCTGGGAAAAATCTCCAATGGCTTGCCTGTTTTAAAAATAGTTGACAAGTCTGTTGTCAGAGTACTGCCCTCTACAGGACTTGAATATGTTTGCTTGATATGTTATGAATAATTGATGCAGGTTCATCATTATCTAACAATACAATAATAAAGTAATTCTATACATTTCGTATCATGTATTATTAGTGAGGTTATGGTTTTAAGCTTTACCAAGGAAGGGTAAACTAACTGTACTGTATATTAAGATATTAAAAACTCTTCCATTTAGAATTAATCCCTTAATCCTAAACTATACCATTCCATTTTATACAACTAAGGCATTTGCAAAGATCTCCTGTCCCTCTTTAGGCTACAAGAGAAAATCGTTTATGGGCTTATTTTTGCATAATGTAATCACAGAAAGGAACAGATGGCAGGTAAAGTAAACAAAACCATAAGAGCTTGTTTTAGAACCAATACATTTTCAGATAAATAACAAAACAACAGTCAAATGAGTAGTCTAGTAGCAGACAGAATTTAAACAAGGCACACAGGACAAACAATAGTAGAATACAATAGAAAACAGATGTTTTTACACGAGTTCTCGTGTCTGTTTGAAGTGAAGATTTAATTGAATATTCCTCCTGAATATTCTTGCAGCACAGTAATGCACTAAAGTGTAAAATAGAGCACGTAGTAGATTGGTACAAAAGTCTGCTCAAATTGAGTCTATCAGTTACCAAAATTCCAAATGATTGGATCTGGATGGAAAATACTTGTATCTGGACAACTTTTGAGGGAAAAAAAGAAACAAACAAACTGAATATTCATATTCATATATGGGTGGTCAGAGAGAACTTGGTTTTTAGATAATATTTCTGCAGAATAGAGTGCTGTCCGGTGGGTGTGTTTTTGTCCATGTTATGGTCAGATGCACTCATGCAGCCCACTATTAGAGAAGACTTTATTGTCAAAGACATCATCACTCTGTTTACTACTTATTCATGGATGATGGGAATATGAAAGAGGAACTGAATTCTTAAAAGGATATATTAGCCAAAAATGAAAATTATCTCACTCTCATGCCATCCCAAATGTGTATGGCTTTCATTCAGATTTTTTGAAAAACATCTCAGCTCTGTTGTTCTTACAATTCAAGTGAATGGTGATCAAAACTTTGTAGCTCCAAAAATCACATAAAGGAACCATAAAAGTAATCCATAAGACATTGTTTAAATCCATGTCTTCAGAAGCGATATATAAGTAATTCTTTACTCTAAATATCCACTTTAACTTTCACTTTCAGATGTTAAAGTGAAAGTAAACAGACACCACATATGACTTTCAGATGTAAAAGTGAAAGTGGAGATTTAGAGTAAAAGAAGGACTGAAATTCTCACCCACACCTGTTATATCACTTTAGGAGATATACAGTGCATTCAAGTGCCCCCTTCATTTTTTCATGTTTTGTTATGTTGCTGCCTTATGCTAAAATGCTTTAAATTATTATTATTTTTCACATAAATCTACACTCCATACCCCATAATGACAAAGCAAAACCCAGATTTTTGATCATTTTGAAAATGTATTAAAAAGAAAAAATAAATAAATATCATTAGTATTTAGACCCTTAACTCAGTACTTATTTGAAGCACCTTTGGCAGCAAATACAGCCACAAGTCTTTTTGGGTATGATGTGAAAATATTTGCACACCTGGATTTGGGGATTTTCTGTCATTCTTCTCTGCAGATCCTCTCAAGCTCTGTCATGTTGGATGGGGACCATCGGTGGGCAGCCATTTTCAGGTCTCTCCAGAGATGTTCGATTGGGTTCAAGTTTAGGCTATAACTGGGCCACTCAAGGACATTCACAGAGTTGTCCCTAAGCCACTCTTGCGTTGTTTTGGCTGTGTGATTAGGTTCATTGTCCTGTTGAAAGGTGAATCTTCGGCTCAGACTGAGGTCCTGAGTGCTCTGAACTGGGTTTTCTTTAAGGATATCTCTGTATTTTTCTGCATTCAGATTTCCTTCAACCCTGACCAGTCTCCCAGTCCCTGCTGCTAAATAACACCCCCACAGCATGATGCTACAACCACCATGCTTCACTGTTTGGATGGTATTGCGCAGATAAGTGGTGCCTGGTTTCCTCCAGACATGACGCTTGGAACTGAGGCCAAACAGTTCAATCTTCATTTCATTAGGCCAGAGAATCTTGTTTCTCACAATCTGAGAGTCCTTTAGGTGCTTTTTTGCTAATTCCAAGCAGGCTTTCATATGTCTTGCACCTTGCAGGAGAGGCTTCCGTTTGGCCATTCTGCCAAAAAGCCCAGATCGGTGGAGTGTTGCAGTGATGGTCGTCCTTCTCCTTTCTCCCATCTCAAAACATGATTTCTGGAGCTCAACTAGAGTGACCGTTGGGTTCTTGGTCACCTCTCTTACCAAGGCCCTTCCCCCCTGATTGCTCAGTTTGGCCGGGCAGCCAGCTCTCATTTCCTGGTTGTTCCAAAATTATTCCATTTAAGAATGATGGAGGCCACTGTGTTCTTGGGAACCTTCAATGCAGCTGAAATTGTTTTTTTTTAGCCTTCCCCAGATCTGTGCCTCGCCACGGTCCTGTCTCTGAGCTCTGCGGGTAGTTCCTTTGACCTCATGGCTTAGTTTTTGCTGTAATATGCATTTCCAACTGTGAGACCTTATATAGACAGGTGTGTGCCTTTCCAAATCATGTGCAATCAATTTAATTTGTCACAGGGGGACTCCAATCAAAGTGTAGAAACATCTAAAAGATGATCAAGAGAAATGGGATGCACCTAAGCTAAATTTCAAGTGTCTCAGCAAAGGGTCTGAATACTTATGTCAATGTGATGTAAGTTTTTCTTTTTAATAAATTTGAAAAGTTATCAAAAATTTTGTTTTCGCTTTGTCATTATGGGGTATGGAGTGTAGATTGGTGTGAAAAATTATTTAAAGCATTTTAGCATAAGGCTGCAACCTAACAAAATGTGAAAATATTAAGGGGTCTGAATATGAATCCACTGTATAATTAACCACTAGTTTTCTGGATTACTCCTGTGTTTTATGTGATTTTTGGAGATACAATGTCTGATTACCATTAATTTGCAATGTAAGGAACAACAGAGCTGAGATATTCTTAATATCCTAATACCTAAATATATTTGTGTTCTGCTGAAGTAAAAAGTCACACATTTTGGATGGCATGAGGGCGAGTAAATTTTCATTTTTGGGTCAACTATCCCTTTAAAGCACAACCAAGAACCCTGACTCCCTCTCTGAGTTGCATACACTAATACAGAACATATTTACATGATGTCACCTACTTTGCTGACTCCCAACCTTTATCTAAATAGAGTGGGGCTTTAATGCCCCATTGTGTTCAGATTATGAGAACATCCATTGTGTCACTGAAGCTTGCCATGTGGCCACATGCTTGTTTTGGAGACAGATCATATACAAAACAGGACCATACACTGAGAGGGGAGCTTGTTGTACATGGTCCTTGGAGGGGCTGAACCCCCCTAATTTGAAACACAGACTTGCCTTCTAAGCTGAACATATAGCACCTTCTAGTGTGCATAATTACACATTACACACAGTTGACTTTGTCTGCCTTGGGTAGTTTTGTGTTCTAGTCAGGGTTTGGTGGGCAGGATTCTGTTGTGGAATTGAAAGTTAAATCAATATGTAACAAGAATCTTAAATGACAAATTACCTCCACATACATTATATGGCACTACACTACTAATAATGTGAGAGAACTCAAGTGGAGATCTATCTTTCTAAAGTCTGGTCTCTAAAGTTTACAGCTATATTACTGATCAGGAGATTAAGAGTTAGAAACTGTTTTTAGTTTGAGATTAAAATAAACAGATCAGAGTCCAATAAAAATGTTTGCTTACATTTGGTTTCATGGTTTCACGCTTTTGTTGTTAATGGTGACTTTCGTTTTTCACTTTATATGGATTTTTTATCCATATGTGCAATGAAAGTCAACTTCGACTGTCAACAACAACTCCTTTTGGGTTCCACGGAAGAAAGTAAGTCATATGGGTGTAGAACAACATGACTATGAGTAAATGATGACAGAATTGTATTTTTTGGTTGACCTATCCCCTATTGTTTTAGATGCTCCAGTTGTGTAAACTAGTACAGGGAGAGCCTTTTGTCTTTAATGTGGGGAGACATTTGAAATTATATTTGTCAGGGTTCACTGTCAGAACACATTAACTCCCTGTGCTCTTCTGTGTATCCTTAGGGGCATGTTGCTAAAATTGTGCACTTCACAGCTCTGCTTTGGTTCTCCATATGCCAAAATCTGTGTTTTTGAATATTGAATGGCTACCTAGAATGATTGTGGATCTAAAATTACTTACTAAGAAAATCCATTGACTGAAATTTGGCACGGTTTGGGTCTAATCTGTCCATGGCACACCACCCATTCACATTTAATTAAGGTTTTCCAGTTAGCTGAAGCAAGATCTCATTGCATTTATCCACGTCTGTTCATTTTGTAATAAAGTCCTGGTTTGCTACAGGTCTGTGGGTCAGAAACGGTGCTGGCTACATTAAAAAAGAGGGAATTCAGATGACCTGGAGTTTTGTGGCTCCAAATTTAGGATACTGGCTTGCAGCATTTCCCTCAACCTCAGGTGATGTGAGCTGCAGTTGCATTATATTATATTATTTTATATTATATTATAAACTGGTATTTTAACAATATTATTATTATTTTATTTTATTTTATTTTTAGTTTCCCTGGATCAGTTTGCACTGCATTATACAGAATAATTAATTATTTTAAAATTCCTTCTACAGCCTTTACATTATCTTCCCATTTTTATATTAATATGGTTGTTTAATGCTTTTTAATGTTCAATTGAAGGAGGGAAAATACTTATTTTTGTGTTACAGGAACAGGACTCAATCCCTCCAGTCTGAGAGACATTACTACCTACCACACCATCTTTCTGCTTGCCATTCTAGGAGCTATGGCCCTGCTAGTGCTTATTCTGCTGAGTTTGCTACTGTACTACTGCAGGTATCTGTGTGTTTGTGTGAGTGAGTGAGTGAGTGAGTGAGTGAGTGAGTGAGTGAGTGAGTGAGTGAGTGAGTGAGTGAGTGAGTGAGCGAGTGAGACATTTAAGTTGTAAATAAACCATGGCAGGTCTGATAAACAAATATTGCCTGCTGAAGATTATTTAATGTAGCAAGATGAGCAAGACATTAAACTACATTTATATATTTGTAATTGTACTATGTGGAATTGTAGTAGGTAGTTATGTAGATAAATGTAATAATAAATGTATATGTAGTGTAATAATATCTCATAAAAATTGCTTTGATTTTTCCAGGAGGCGTTGCCTGAAACCTCGTCAACAATGCCGGAAAATGTACCACTCCTCCACTCTTGAGAGCTCAAAGAGAGACCAAGGCACGTCCACCTCCCACCTCAATCTAATCAGCAGCGGACACATGGAGACAGCCTCCTCCACAGGTGACACTGATGGCATCAAATCTGACCTTTCCTCCAACCGCGATCTCTACAACACCAGAGATGACTTCTTCAGACATGGCCCCACTCAGAGTCAGCGCAACTCCAGTATGAATGCCGACACAAATCGAGGAGAGAGCTTCCCATTGAAGGCCACTCGATCTACAAACACAGGAACTCTGGACCCGCTCCTGCAAGATGACTATACCAGAGGGTATAGCTCTGCCGAGGACTCTGAAGAACGCAGATACCAATACCATAATGCAAAAGACAACCAAGGCTATTCATCAGATGCACCGTCACCACCTCCACTTTTACCCCCATTTGCTGGCCACTATCAGGATCATGGTCGGGACAGCAAGCCTCCAGAATATTATGCACCAGCAGGGTATACCCTTAATCAACCTAGTTCCATCAATACCCAGCCTGGTCAGCTGATCTTCTGTCACTCAATGGAGCAGATGAAGGAGAGTATGTACCAGAGCATGGTGCCCACATTGGTCATCCCTGCCCATTACATGCATCTGTCCTCCGACCTGTCAGCTGTGGAGCAGGCAATGGAAAGGCAGCAACAGCTGCAGCATGATATGGAGGGCATCCAGGTTAGCATGACACTACCAAGGCAACAGAATCAACATCAAAAGCAACAACAGCAGCAGGCCAAGCACGACAATGAGGAGGAAGTGTCCAGCCAGCAAGAAGAAGGAACATCTGAGCAGAACTGGAGTTCGGAACAAACTGCTGCCCCAGTCCGTATTCCTGTTCTATTCAATGACTCCACCATTTCACAAATGAATGGAGAGCTGCAAGCTATGACGGAGAAGAAGTTGCTGGAGCTCGGGGTAAAGCCACACCCTCGTGCCTGGTTTGTACCCCTTGACGGTCGTTCAAACTCTCTTGTTAGACACTCGTACATTGAGTTGAGCAGTGAAGCCTTGCGTGGACCCACAGGCACCAGTACTCTTTCCCAGAATCGCCATGCTGAAACACACCCCATGAGTTCAGGGAAATATATTCAGCGGAAAGTAAAAGAAAGCAAGGTAAAGGAGGGAGGTGAAAGAAAGGCTCATGGAAAAATTTATTCCAAGCTTCCAGTTATAGAATCACCAGACTTAAGCAGCGAGAGCCATTCAGTCATGTACTCACCTGAGGAGCACTCCACAGCTCCAATCCTTGATGAGACCTCTGTGTCCAGAGGAGGGACTTTCCCCCGTAAAGGCCGTAGTCATAACAGCAGCACTCGTAGTAGCACCGGCGAAGTCCACAGAGACTCTGTCACCAGCGCTGATGATGACAATGAAGCCGACGACAAAGACGACGATGGAGAGAATAAAAAGAGCCCCTGGCAAAAGCGTGAAGAGAGGCCCCTCATGGTGTTCAATGTCAAGTAACTCATGCACTATCCTGGACTGGTTATTGCGTCATCTTGGCTACACCCTTGCTCCTCATAGATGCTTACTGACTTTCCTGAGTTGAAGCTAGAAGATTTACGGCTTGAAAGGTGTTGGATGAAAAGCAGAAAAAGCACAATAAGAGAAATGGCACTTAATTAGGTGATATGCATCTGTTCATGACGATCAAGTCTAGGTACCAAGAATTTGCACTGAACTCCAGTTGTTAAGCATCTAATAAATCCTCACACACTCTTAGATGCCCTTCAGATGGTTTAGACTCTCACTATGTAGAAAGTGCTATATAATTCAATTCAGACACCATTTCATAAGGCCAAAGGGAGCTGCAACTTAAAATGCTCGCTTTCCTTATGTGACACCTAATTTTTATAAGAATGACCATGAGCCATTTTAAACTGACTTTGGGACACAATCCACAAGCCTTAAAGAGCTCTTTTCAAAATAACAAATACTTCTTAAGATGTTTCACATTGTAAGGTTTGAAATATTTTATCAGCTTAGATTACTTTTATTATGGTGGAATTACTCAAAATGTTTCTTTTGTTTATGACTAAGTAGAGCTGGGCCATTGAGATGTGTGAGAAAAACAGGGAGTGAAATTTTTGTTGTGTTTACTCCAAATGTGACACTGTATTTTGTACTGTTGGTTAAAGTTCCCCTTATGTGCTGATCTAAAACCTGTTGCTGTGACTTTTGATGTGTAAGAAGACTGTTTATGTTGGGAAAGCTGCTTAGTTATTAATAAAAGGTTCTGCTTTACTGCAGAATATGTTTTGTACTCAGAAAAAGCCTTTCCTGTTGGTCAGTGCAGCAATAGGAATTGTTTTGAGGGACTTGACCAAGATTCTCACCTTGGACGCTTGTGAAATATGTTTGCTGTAATGAGTATTATAACTTTTGCCATAAATCAGAACCACTTTAACTCTGCACTGTTAACTGAGGAAGTAAAACTTTCTTCTATTAACTTTTTTGTGGTGTGACTGAATATGCAGGTTGTGCTTGAAATAGACGTGCACGGATGAATTTAAACACACACACAAAAAACATTTAACAAGTATTTTTGTAAACATGTTTATGTATTGCTTAAGCGCTCTTACTAAACTCTGTAAACCACTTATTTGTTAATAACACCTTAGTAAATTTACACTAACTTTGGTGTTATGTATTTTGTATTGTGTATTTAAAGGTGCACTCAGTAACTTTTTGCTCATGTCACCTTGGACTTACAGTGACACCTAGTGGTGTGGATGAAGCATCATTCAAAATCAATATTTTCCATTTTCAGATGCTATTGTAGTAATCCACTATTCACAATCAGCCATTATTAATTTAATCCAAGAGTGAAAGTGTCCAATAACAAGACTGTTACTGAGATCAAGAGAGTAGTATTCAGCTGGTCATGTGATTCTACAATGGCAGCCCCCATGAGGGCACCCCTGCCCTGTGTAGAATAAAACAGCTTTTATATGGGTACTGATATGACTAGATTCATCATCTCATGAGAGTGCTCATGGTTTTATATATATTTCAAAATTGCAATTAATTTCTTTAGGAGTAAAACTTTTTTAATGGGGGAAAGATTACTGAGTGCACCTTTAATGCATCACCTTTAGCCTCTGATTACAATCAGATTATTCATATCACACTGTCCCTGTTATTTTTGATCATCAGTTCAATCACTGTAGTAATTTTTTAGTCATGTTGACTTGTAAGAATTACAGGATTAGATAGTAAATACAGTTGAACTACTCATTTTTTTCTACAACTTACTACATCTGCGCAAATGTGTATCTCTTACTTAACTGAAACTTAATTTAGGCATGTGCTTTTCAGCTCATCAATTCATCTTTTAAAAGTGCCCTCAACATCCTGGAAAGTATAATTGGTTGTCTTTTTTTCTTATTTTTTTTTTTAGTGCTGATGTTAGGTTTAAAAAACTATTATATTATCAATATCAATGTTATAGTTTCTATTATAGAGACATTTTTTAAACAAAACAAAAATCACAGCAATAATTTTGAACGGTTTGGGGTGCATCCCTATCCATAGTCTTGTTTTTACTTAGCATAAAATAAATATTTTGATTACATATTTTGTCTGCAAATGACTAAGCATTTGTCCTTGGATGCGGGGCTGTGGCCAATCACTAGGTGGCACAAGGTCACATCAATCAGCAATTTTGAAAATTCCCTTGAACTGCTTACCGTGAGTAGAATATATTGTTAGGGGGATATTGATATTTATTGTCATTTAACTGACATTCACCAGAGTAATCTACGTATTATTATATTGTACTACCGCTTCATAAACACTGAGTAACTACTGAGTGCTTTACGGGCACGTGGTCGACCGCGCGCCTCAGTATCCTCGAGACTGCGCATCAAGCTTGAAAGCATAATGCGCGCTCTCGTGTTCCCCCGGATGCGTGTTTACTCGGTCTCCTCTCTCCACCCCTGAAATGAGAGAGGTACGGAGTGGAAGGGACATCGTTTTAGAAGAAACCCTGCAAGAACAGACAGCCAAAAAGATCTAGTCAGGCGAGGGGAGCGCGCGAAGATTTAAGGTGTAGGTCCAGCGGCGCGAGGATAAATTGATTCGACATCAAGGTCAATTATCTCTGCACAATAAAAAATAAATAAATAAACTCTGAGGATGGAGCAGGCATACGGGGCTGGCAAGGCTGGCGGCACCTTCGATCCAATCACGTTCTTTCAGCAACCGCAGACTATTCTTCGAATAGTGTCATGGGTGAGAGTGATTCTACTAATTGCATCATTTAAGTGCGAGCGTCATGTGATGACGCGTGAAAGGCTCGTAAGTCTTTGCCGCCTAAATGCACAAAATCTCTCGTGCTAATCTCTGTGCTGTGTATTTGTTTGTTTTTATTTTTTTAGTTAAATAGATATCTATGTGATTACGCAGTAATTTTAAAAAGCCAGTCTTAATGTAACGCAGCGTCCTTGTCTTACAAATATGAAACTATAGCCAATATGGATTTATTATGAAGTTATAACCCACAGGACACCCTTGATTCGGAACAATGTCTTGTCGAATTGCTTTAATTACTATGTACTCTTTGGTCACCCTTCTAAAATGTATGCTAGTTTCTTGGTTTTATTTTTTATAAAAAAATTAAAATAAATAAAAATGCCTATAGAGTAGTTGCATGCCGTATATTTGCCACTCTGACCCGTGTTCATGGCTCTAGCTTTACATAAAATTAATTTGTGATATGCCACCTCACCTGCTTAATTTTTCAACATTTGTACAGTGACTTGAAGTCCGTGTTTAGGATGAATATCCCGCATCAAACGCCATCGTTTGCAATTGATCCGCTGCGGCTGTCAACAGGCCATTGATCGTAGAAAATAACGCAGAGTAGAGGTTTGGATAGCAACTGAAAAAGGCTGTGGTTTCACGTGATAAAAAGCTTCAACAAGCCTTATATTGATAAAGGCAAAGCAGTTTGCTCTTCCTGCAACGGTCACTACCTTCTTCTTCTATCTACTTTTACAATTATATCTATGAAACTAAGCAATATTTAAAAAATTTTTTTTTGCATGTTTTATAATTTTTTCTAAAGCATTTAGGGACTTGTTTAGGTTGCTCATGCTTTATTTATAATTTGGCTTATGCAAGAGTGAGTGTACAGTATGTGCATTATTTGCTGATAGTAACATTTTATGGAGGGACACATCATGGTGGGGGAGAGATTATAGGTGGGTGACCGGCCGGTGGCTGACGTGGGGGAGGGGTTGGGCAGGTGTCTGTTGCCAGATTAAACCATAATAACTGTAAAGTAGGTAGCATCAAGTAATGCATGATTTGGTTTATTTCCTTTTTAAATAATTGCAATTATTTACATGTAGGCCTACATGATTTACAGAATCCATTTTATTTGCTGGTTAAGTTTGCATTAATGCCAACTCGGCATCCCGCATGGTAAATTGTTTGTCCTCCAAGTCACAATTAAAGGGATGGTTCACCCAAAAATAAAAATTCTCTCATTACTCACCCTCATGCCATACCAGATCCGAATGACTGTGCAATGCATGTGAATGGTGGCCAGAGCTCTGAAGCTCCAAAAAGCACACAAAGGCAGCATAAAAGTAACCATTATACTCCAGTGGTTAAATCTATGTTTTACAGAAGTGATACGATAGGTGTGGGAGAAAAATCAATATTGAAGTCCTATTTTACTACAAATCTCACCTTTCACATTATTTTGTGTGTGTGTTGATTCGATATCGCCACCTACTGGTTGGGGCTGGTTAAAGGTGGAGATTTGTAATAAAATAGGACTTTTGATAAATATTGATCTGTTTCTACCCCACACCTATCAGATCACTTCTGAAGACTTGGATTTAACCACTGGAATTTTGTGGATTACTTTTATGCTGCCTTTGTAGTTTTTGGACTTTCTGAGTTCTGGTAACCTTTCACTTGTCCTACAGAGCTGTGAAATTCTTGTAAAAATCTTAATTTGTGTTCTGCAGAAGAAAGAAAGTCATACACGTCTGGGATGGCATGAGGGTGAGTAAATGATGAGACAATTTAAATTTTTAGTTGAACTTTTTCACAGTTAACCAAGTCACGGTTATGTTCTACACTGGAAGCCATCACATTTATCTTTAAAATTGTTCAATAGACAACATAGTGTAAAAGATGCATTCTCATAATGATACTGTGTACCTTGATGAAACCATTCTGGCTGTGCTACTTAGGTCATATATTACTGCTTGGTGTGACTGTTTTAGATTAGTTTATGGATCATGGATGATGGTAGTTGGATGCTGAGTTACTACAGTTGCATATATTTCTTCTGGTTATTTTTTATTTTTTTATGTTTTAAAATAAATCATGGCTGTAAGTACTGTAGTATAGCATTACTGGTGCATTCCTACTGTAAATTAAATAAGAAATGGTGTGTTATTTTGTTAAGAGGCAGCCAATAGTTGATTTGTCATCATGTTATTGAACGTGTATATGCAATCTGCTGTACTGAGTCTTCAGGGAAAATTTGAGGCATTTTCGTCTGATTTATGCTCTTATTGGCTCAATGAGAGCTACTGCGTTGGCATGACAACTATCTAAGACCGTAGGCTGGATTGTACAGTATTAAGTTCACTATGAGGAAAAATAATATGGCTAAACGGTAAAGGTGTTTATAAGACCATCTATTGTAGAGCTGTCTCTTTAATATTCCAGATAGCATTTCAACCTTTTTTGCTTCTCGTTATATATGACAGTATCTCTTTCCTATTTGATGCCTCCATTTCTACCTGAACTGCAACATTTGCATGTAGTGAACTCCTTTGTCATGATTCAGAGAAAAGCATCTTGGGACTACCATGAAGACTACCATAGTTTGATTCAGGCTTGGACTCCATATTGCTCGTTTGTAAAAGGGTGTCTCTTTGTTTAACGCCATTGTTGCAGTGTCAGCCTGGTGAATGCTTATATAAAGAACAATGTTTTGATAGCGGCACAGAGCCACAGTGTTAATACCTTTCGGGAAAAGCAACTTACAAATGGCGTTCTTCTTGTTGTCTCTGCATTTTAAAGGAATAGTTCACCCAAAAATACAAATTCTCTTATCATTTACTCACCAATATTCCATCCCAGATGTGTTTGACTTTCTTCTGCTGAATACAAACAAAGATATTTAGAAGAATATCTCAGTTCTGAAGGTCCTTACAATGCAAGTTAAAGTAAAAAAGGACTTAAATATTGATCTGTTTCTCACCCACACCCATCATATTACTTCTGAAGACATTGATTTAACCACAGGAGTCTTATGGATTACTTTTATGCTGCCTTTATGTGCTTTTTAGAGCTTCAAGGTTCTGGCCACTATTCACTTGCATTGTGAGGACCAACAGAGCTGAGATATTCTTCTAAAAATCTTTATGTTCAGCAGAAGAAAGTCATAAACATCTAGGGATGGCATGGGGATGAGTAAATGATGAGAGACTTTTTAACTTTTGGGTGAAGTAACCCTTTAAGCTGGGATGGGAGAAATTATTTTAACTTAAAAAAATTGCGCACTTCAGCTTCTTTGATGTCTTAGATGGACTGAGACTGATATTAGCAGATTTTCCCTTAAGACCCACCATTCACAAATATTTCCTAAGCAGAGTTCAAATCATAGGCATGAAATCATTCATGTATTTCCCCAAGCTTTTGGACTGTATTCAACCAGCACCTAAATGCAGTCTGTTTCTGTGAAGCTCAAAATTACATCAACCACATTATTTTGCTGCTTGTCTGTTGCAATAGCTACTTTCAGAAAGAGATGTACTGCCAACTCTCTGCCTGCCATATCCCTCACGATGTGCATATGATGCTTTAAAAATAGCACAATCATTTTCCTGTAGTCTGTTATGGGAATAATGGCACAGCGGAATACTGCTGCAGGGTGACATACTCTCCATCTCTCTCCATATGTTCACCTTTTTTTCCAGTCATTACGTCAAGGAGAAAATGGAGTTTGCAGAGCATCTTTATCCCTTTAACAATATTTAATACGAATAGAAACTACAGTTTGTGATTCATCTGTTTCCTTGCAGGATTTTCCTTGTCTGGTTGTAATATTCTGGCAATGGATCTCTGTGTACACTTCCATTAAGTCTCATTTCTACTGCTCACATTCGATCCTGTATTCTAAATGTGCTCTCGTGTCAGCATGAATTGAGTGCAGTTTTTGCTACTGATGTTTAAATTGGATGCTTTTGCAACGCATTAGAGCTTTAGTCTCGACTCTCAAGACAGGGACGTTTATACGTCCCATATATTTTATACGTCAGCAAAATTATCGTAAATATTCTGAAACATTTTAATATATGAAAATGCCACACTGAGACAACAGTGAACATTTTTTAGAGATGATGCAAGTGAATTGTTGAATCAGATTTTGGAATTGATTAATTGAAAGGACAGTTTGAACTGATTCACCGAAACGAATCAAATGGCACTTTTGCTCTGGCGTTATTGGTGGTTTTCACACTGAGCACGTTTGCTGCGGTCCAAATCTGAGTGTGATTGTTCCCGGTGCCCCCACAGCGCTAGTCTGGTTTCAGACTCTTTCTCTAGAAACTTGTCAGTCAATCATTATTTTGAGGAATAACGGCTAAACAATGCTTGAAATTGCCAAAAGAAACTGAAGATTTCATTCAAAGATGTACAATACAGTCTTCAAAGACAAAGGACAACTGGTTCTAACAAGAATTAAAGAGATGTGGAAGTCCAGATGTACAACTAAACAAGAGGATAAGTACATCTGAGTCTCTAGAGAAATAGACACCTCACATGTCCTCAGCTGACAGCATCATTGAATTCTACCCGCTCAACACCAGTTTCATGTACAACAGTAAAGAGAAGACACAGGGGTGCAGGCCTTATGGGCAGAACTCCAAAGAAAAAGCCACTTTTGGAACAGACAGCAGATAATTGGAAAAGAGTGTTATGGATCTTAACCCCATTGAGTTTTTGGGATCTGTTAGACTATAAGGTGCGTGAGAAGTGCCCAACAACACAGCCACAACTATGGCAAGTGCTACAGGAAGTGTGGGGTGTGAGTATCTGGACAAACTGGCCAGAGTGCCAAGGATCTGCAAAGCTGTCATTGCTGCACATGGAGGAATTTTTCACGTTATTAATGTCTTGACTATATGGTTGTAACGGTTACCCTGTCTTGTCTCACTGTTGCCCTTTGTTTGTAATTTTGTCACTTGTTATTCCTTAGTTTTCACTTTTGTCACCCTTGTACCTCCATAGTCTTGTTTTCCCTCATGTTCATTGTTCATTGTTTTCACCTGCCCTTGTTAATTTGCCTTTGGTTTCTGTTAATCACCTTGTCACCTAGTTTGTGTTCTGTTTGTTCATTGGCCCCTTTTTCCCATGTTTTTGTATTTATATCCTGGTTTTTGGTTTAGTCCTTGTCTGTCGTTGAATGCTGTTGTATGTAGTTTGTGCTCGCTCCCATGCCTGTGTTCCCGTGTTCCAGTTCCTGTGTTTTCGTGTTTTGTTTTCATTTGCCCATCGTGGTAGTTTTGTTTATTCATGCCTGTTTGTTTCCTTTAATCAATAAACCCGCATTTGGATCCTCATCCCTTGTCTGACTCCGACCTCATTCGTTACAATGGTATATGACTGACACATTGTGATCAGTTGAATGCCACTTTGGTGATTAAAAGTACCAATTTCTTTCCATTAGAGCAAAATCTGTACATTATTCCAAATATTTGGCCGCCGTTGTATAACATTTTTGAGTGATGACGCAAGTCATTGAATTTGATCATTGAATTGATTCATTGAAAGGACGGTTTGTACTGATTCATGGAAACAAAACAAATGGCGGTTCTCCACGTTTTGCCACAAAATTTGAGTCAGAAGCATTTTCAACGTCTTAGAGCTTTTCATAATACTCACAAGACAAGGAGGGATCTCAAAACATCTTTTCATACATCAGCAAAATCATCACAAATATGTTCTGAATATTCAGTGTATTAGAGCATCACATGCACATTTAGTCTGTGATCTGTGAAAAATAGGGCTATTTAAGTGCTTAGCAGGTGGCAAAGTAGCTTATCTTGTGAAAAAAAAAAGCCTCCCTCAAAGGGCTATGCAGTTATTTTTGCCAGAATGGAATAGTTTGCTGCAATCCTCCAAACTTTGTGGCTGAGACTCTTTGTTGCTTTCTCGTATAGCAAGCGCAAATGGTATTTAACAAGTGTACCAGAATAGCAACCAGTGCGGTTTAATTGAATTCTCCTCTCCTGTTTATACCAAAGCAGAACTAATTCACTACATATTATTGATGTTTAGAACTCCAGCGATGCTGGATGCAGAATTTCTGAATGTTATTTATCAATGGTCAAATCGGGTTGACTGTCTGGGATAGCATTACTTTTTTCCATACAATAGAGGTTGTCTTAATTTTTTAGTCTTATGACTGACTCCTCTCTCTCTCTCTCTCTCTCTCTCTCTCTCTCTCTCGTAATCTCTCTTTCCTCAAACAGTGAACACAAGGGTCAGGGAGATTAAAAGTGAGGGATTGGAGGGGGAGGGGAGATGGAAAGCTTGACGGGCATGTAAAAGACCGTGAAGAAAGGGAGGTTGAAATGATGGGTCAAGAAGAAGAGTTTTTCATTGAAGAAAAAAAAATCTCACTCTATGCGGATTGTCTGACTCATGGTCAAAGTCACTAAGTTATCCACATATACAATGTGTAGCCCATAAAAGCTTGATATGCTTAAAGGGATAGAAATGAAAATAAAATTCTAGCAGTTCTAAACCCGTATATCGTATGTCTTTCTTCCGCTAAACACAAAAGGAGATCTTTTTGCCAGACAATAGAAGTGAATGGTGTGTTCGGCTGAAGAACAAGGATTTGAAATGATACAAGGGCGAGTAATGTCAGAATTAAAAAAATAATAATTTTAATGTCTGCAACTGAATTTTATTGAATTAGAGCACTACTGGAGATAAGGTAAAGCTTAGGTTAACATTTAAGTATACACTTGATTGAATAGCCTTTCATTGTCTCGCCCACTATTTTACATTACACAACCAGCTACAGCAACACCACTGTGTGTTGTATAAAGAGTTCTATTGAATAGCAGCATGACAGCTCTATTCCACTGTATTCCTCTTCCTTTCAAGGTGTTGATTGATTTATTGGTGGGCGAGTCATTGTTGCCTGCTCTGAAATGGTACACAAAAAATAGCCCCAGCTGATATGTCTTGCTGACTGAAGAACCGTAAATTACAATGAGAACCAATGAAAGGCGATCAAATTTGACACATTGACCTTGAGGGATGTGCTGAACTGCAAAATGTGATGTACATGTAAAATTTGTCAGTTTATTTCTTAATTTATAGAGCCTAGAAAGCTCTTAAACTTGAACGTCAAAATAAAACCTATAAAAACAAGGAACAAAAGAGCTTTTTACATAGTTGTTGCCCAAAAAATAAAGGTTTTGTACATTTTCACAAACAAAGAGAAATGCTTATGTTCTCACTCACATATATACCTATAAAAAAAAATCCAGGAAGGTTGAAACATGGAGTATATTAAGCTGAGCTCCTGATGATCACAAGATCAGGATTCTGTGTGCTGAATACTCAAACCAGCCCATCTGGCACCAACAATCATCTATGCGATTATCTAATTAGTATATCATGTGACAGCAGTGCAGCGCATACAATAATGCAGATATGGGACAGGAGCTTCAGTTAATGTTCATATCAACTATCAGAATGGGGAAAATGTGATCTTAGTGATTTAGACCGTGGCATGTATGTTGATGCCAGATGGGCTGGTTTGAGTATTTCTGTACCTGCTGATCTCATGGGATTTTCACACACAACAGTCTCTAGAATTTACTCCGAATAGTGCCAACAAACATCCAGTGAGGGGCAGTTCTGTGGAATGAAATGCCTTGTTGATGAGAGAGGTCAACAGAGAATGGCCAGACTGGTTCAAACTGACAAAGTCTACAGTAAAACAAATGTACATTTCTAAAGAACAAACAAATTAAGAACTGACCACTAGGGCTTCATGGTTAGGATGGAAAATGTGATATGCGGTAAACTTGGATAATGTGACAGCGATATGTGATTAAACCTAAGATTGGTGGGTCAAAATCAAATGTTATCTTTTGCAAGAAGAGAAAATTATATCCAAGGGACAAGAAGTGACATTATGTAAAAATGTATTATCCAGCAATAAACGAATGGAAATCTAAATAAAGGGTAGAATAAATTAAAAATGTACATGTGCAAAATGATATCACAAGAAAGTAGGAATATAGGCTTAGCATACCACTTATGATTCCTTTTATTTCTTCTTTTTTAACCACAAATGCTTTATTCTTTTGACAAAATTAGTATTTTTCAATCTATCCTGATGCTCTTCTCCAGTGTGCAAAATAAAACCTTTATTAGGAGTTATAAGAGCATCTTAAAATCCTGCACCTCTGACACAATCATTCAGATTTGATGGTGTATTCTCAAGAGGGTGCTTACTGGTCAAAATGCAGAATCCTCCATTGGGCTGCATTCAAAATAGGAAATTTTTTACTTAAACAGGAAACATTTGTACACTAAATGTATGCTTGTTTAAATCTATTAATTTCAATGATTGGATGTAAGATACCAATGGTAATCTGTCCAGGAAATTATTTTAAATATATATTTCAAATTACTAAAATTGGTGCATCCTGAACAGTGTTGAGAAAAGTAACAGGTGGCACGTGACAACACCGTTAATGCGCTGCTTCAGAAGAGGTAATAGGTAGGATAATTCTTGTTCGGGACATTTCTGATTTTCTGAAAGTCAAGGGATATATCCCTATCTAAATCTACGCCTATGTTTAGTAGCTACATGAAATCTACTCAAAGATAAATGTATGTGTTTTGATTTGATGATGACCACCCCTGTGTGATAAGCATTAGTTAAAGGTTAAAGTTGAATCTTAGGGTAAATTATGGGATTGCAACTGACAATTTGAGAGCACATGGAACAGTCTGGTACTGATAGCCAAAACCACTTGAGAACTAAATTGCATTAGTGGAGTAATGAAGAATTTGCTTTAAAAACAAAAAAAAACTGTGCTCTCTCCATCTCACACACACACAGATATTCGGACACATTGTGCAGATGCAGAGGCCAGTTGTTAAAACCCTGGCCTTGGACAAGACTTGCCTCCATCCTCTCTTAGAATGACTGCAAGATGGTAATTTGTCTGGAGCCAATAAGAGAACATGGGCTCATTAGCATGCACAAACAGGCACATATTATAGAAGTGCTACAGCAGTCTAATCTTGTCTCCCATCAGAAAACAAACCCAGTTAGAAAGCAGTTCTTTGAGATTAAAAACAGACCTACACAACCTAAATAGACAAAACATTGCAAATATTTTCAACCCCAGATTGTGGTTGGCTGCAAGAAAAAATGTACAGGTATTGTTGTTGCAAATTGATTATGCATACTGTTGTGCTGATTTCAGCTTCTCTAGTTTACAACCTTTTCAGAGTTAGTTTAATTGGCTCAAAGGGAGTTTTCACACTGTTTCTAAAACCCTTGATTAAGGCCACTTTTAACACTGGGTTATGAAGCTCTGCAAAAAACAAAAAAAACAAATAGTTCTTTCAAAGGATAAAACAACGTGGTGTTCGAATTTTTACAGAGAGTTGTTTAGCATCAGCCAACTGTTCATAAACTAAACAATGCTTACTTTGTTAAATATTGTAGAGCTTTTTACAGTTGCAGGAATATTGAAGCCCTTGTTTAGTTTCAGCATCAAAGAAAAACATTTTAAATGGTCTAACATTTTCGTTAAATGGACTGGTATGCTTGTCCAATCAATGTCATTAATCTTGTAAATATGCTAATTAGAATGTCAACAGTGTATGAATGTCGAACCCAGTGTTCACAATTTGACTAACTATTCTGAACTGAAAAACCCTTATCTTCCTTAAATCTTCACATATATCACTTTATCTCTCTGTTTCCCTTCATGTAGGCCTACTCATTTATTTGTATGTTTATTGATCCTCAGATCTTCTCCATTGTGATCTTTGGATGCATTGCTAACGAGGGTTACGTGAATCGTCCAGACGAGGTGAAGGAATTCTGCATCTTTAACAGGAACCAGAATGCCTGTAACTATGGTGTGGGGATGGGGGCACTGGCCTTCCTCTGTTGTGCCGCATTTATGGCACTGGATGTCTACTTTCCTCAAATAACCAGCGTCAAAGATCGCAAGAAGGCTGTGTTGGCTGATATTGGCGTTTCAGGTAAGCAGCACTTTCACTGTGTATAGTAGGTTATAGTATATTCATTTAAAATGTCCAAATGTCAGCCACAGAATTTATTTTATAAAATTCATTGGTATAGGTAGGTAAGTACATTTAATTTTTCATGGCATACACTGTTTTAGAATTGTAGAAATTCATTTTATATAATATTGCTACCAATATAATTCTAAAATAGCTTATGCCATGAAAGATGTCTAATATTTATAATAATAAAATATTTAAATATAAAATAGTAATATTGTTTTGTTTAATTAGAAGGTAGAAACATGTCTAGGTTTGATGAAATGGTCCGAAGTTATTTAAATATATTATAAACTCAGCAAAAATATAAGCATCCCTTTTTCAGGACACTGTATTTTAAAGATAATTTTGTAAAAATCCAAATAACTTTACAGATCTTTATTGTAAAGGTTTAAACAATGTTTTCCATGCTTGTTCAATGAATCATAAACAATTAATGAACATGCACCCATGGAACGGTCGTTAAGACACTAACAGCTTAAGGTCAATTAAGGTCACAGTTATAAAAACTTAGGACACTAAAGAGACCTTTCTACTGAAAAACACCAAAAGATGCCACGGGTCCCTGCTCATCTGCGTGAACGTGCCTTAGTCATGCTGCATGGATGCATGAGGACTGCAGATGTGGCCAGGGCAATAAAATGCAATGTCCGTAGTGTTAGGACGGCTATTACAACGCTTACAGGGAGACAGAAAGACAGCTGATCATCCTCGCACTGGCAGACCACGTGCACAGGATAGGTACACCCGAATATCACACCTGCAGGACAGGTACAGGATGGCAACAACAACTGCCCGTGTTACAGCAGGAACACACAATCCCTCCATCAGTGCTCAGACTGTCCGCAATAGGCTGAGAGAGGTTGGAATGAGGGGTGTTGTAAAGCAGGTCCTTACCAGACATCATCGTCAACAACATCACCTATGGGCACAAACCCACCTTAGCTGGACTAGACAGGACTGGCAAAACGTGCTCTTCACTGTTTGTTGTTTGTTTGTTTGTTTGTATACTTTATTGTCCTTTTTCAGGAAATTTGTCTTGGACTCAAAGCTGCATTAATACACAACATACATACAACAAATGGACTCAAGGCTGCATAATATATACATATAACAAAATGCACACACAACTATAGACCTATATTACTGCATCTTGCTATTTAACATATAGCAATATAAATTGATAGAGGAATAAAGGATTTTTTATAATGGTTACTCTTACACAGTGGGACTCTATACCGTCTCCCTGATGGCAGCAACTCATACATTGGAAATAAAACATGGCTGGTATCACCTACTGTGCATTTTTTAAAACCAACGATTCATAAATCGATTGAAGTGATGAGTATTCCCTTATACCCATAACCTTCATTGCAGTTCTCACAAGACGTGCAAGCTGTGATTTTAATTGAACCGAAAGATTGCCATACCAAGTTTGCATGCCATAATTTAAAAGGCTACCTAAAACTGCATAATAAAATAATTGCATAATTCTCTGATTTACACCAAACAGGCGAAGTTTTCTTAAAAAATACAAGCGTTGTTGGAATTTGGAGGCAACGTAATCAATGTGGGCTTTCCAAGTAAATGAACAATCAATAACCACACCAGGGTTTCCCGCAGAAAATGTGTTAGTTAAGGTGGTGGTGGTGGTGGTGGGGGGGGGGGGGGCGTGTATTTGGAATTGCATAACTCCTGACACAAATTAAGACAAATACTGAAACTTGAGTCATATCTTTTTAATGATGTATTAGTTTGTCAAGGTAATAACATTACATCTAATAGTCCGTCAAAATGTGCAAAGCTTATTACAATCACTGCTTATGGCAGAGCCACAGATTTCATTGCAAAATAGAGCAATAAGCCTGACTATACTGTTTTAAATATAGTAAATCACTTAATGTTACCCTTTTGTTTTGTTTTTTAACTGTTGTATAAAATCAATGTCACATTTGAAATCGTGTGGATATTCGGGAAACATTGCATCAACATTAAAAACACTGCTGGGTTATCAGGCTGCATTTTGTTCGCACAAACAGCGCAAGCGGCTCGTGACAGAACACAGGCCGACTGAATGACACTTCAATTTAAGTTGACAATCTCAAATGAAGATTGCTGAACTCCAGCTCGTCTGTGTTTTCAGATCATCTGCGCTTCTTGCGTTAGAGAGCGCGCGCGCATGATTGCCAGATACTACAGATATTCTTTTAACAGAAAAGCTCTGATTTGGGGTTTAAATGATTGAATTCTGGCATTAAACTGAAACGTTCCCACTTCAGACGACAAACTACGCTTGGCTACTATCTTGTTCTGCAATTCGCTTGCCTAGTAACCATAGTAACGGTACGCACGCTTTCGCGCTTTCTGCTATGACGTGGAGTGCGGGATGCACTCAACATTGCATGATTTTTTAATTAGCCTGCATTAGTAACAGTTAATTTTGTTATGGTATGAACTTAATCCTAGTAAAGGCAAAAAATATATAATACCTTTGTAACGAAATCCAAGACTTTGTATACCAAATCCAAGGCTTTTAAGGCCTTAATTTGAGATTATTTTTCAATGCTTTTAAGATCCTGCGGGTACCCTGGTTAATGTGTCTTGTCCCCTCACAATGACAGTAAATTAATTATTAGGCTACATTACATCAGTCATGTCACATAGTGGTCTATTTTCAGTTCAAAATGGCGAAAATAGACAAAAGTTTATTAATTTGCCTGATTATTTTTGTGATTCGTTTAACATTTATGACCTAAAAAAACTGTCAAATAGCAAATGTTTAGTTTAGCAACTTACATCTTATCTCGCACTTGACCGACAGTAAACTGAAGCGCGTCGAGTCGCTCCTTTACTGTCGAGTCGCTCTGCTAAAATTGAACATAAAGCCCGCCTACTTTGATTTGATTGGTCATCTCAAATATTCTGACATTGACAAGCAGTGACAGACCAATGAGGCTCAGATGAACGCACACGCTCGGCGCCGCTGCTCAAGAACGCGCTGATAACAAGACTGAAGCGAACACGAAGGCTTATCACATATTTAAAGATGGAAAGGGAGAAAACAGGACAGAGTAACACGGCGAATATCGCTCATATATATTTTTTTGACGACGATTTCAGAATGATACACTGATATATCATGATCTTTCGCCAAAAGACTCAATATTACTGTGTCGTCAGAATATTTGATTATATAATTATTCTTATTTGTACTAAAACAGTCATTTGTATATAAAGTAAACAAAAAAGGAGAGCATACGCAACCTTGAGGCGCACCAATACTAATAGGTATTGGATCAGAGAGTGTATTATTTACTTTTACAATTACGACTGACGAGTCGCGGTTTTGTCTCACCAGGGGTGATGGTCAGACTCGCATTTATCATCGAAGGAATGAGCGTTACCCCGAGACCTGTACTCTGGAACAGAATCAATTTGGAGGTGGAGGGTCCGTCATGGTATCGGGCGGTGTGTCACAGCATCTTCAGATGAGCTTGTTGTTATTGCAGGCAATCTCAGTGCTGTGCTTTACAGGGAAGACATCCTCCTCCCTCATGTGGTACCCTTCCTGCAGGCTCATCCTGACATGACCCTCCAGCACGACAATGCCACCAGCCATACTGCTCGTTCTATGCATGATTTCCTGCAAGACAGGAATGTCAGTGTTCTGCCATTGCCAGCGAAGAGCCCGTATCTCAATCCCATTGAGCACGTCTGGGACCTGTTGGATCGGAGGGTGAGGGCTAGGGCCAATCCCCCAGAAATGCCCTGCCACTTGCAAGTGCCTTGGTGGAAGAGTGGAGTAACATCACACAGCAAGAACTGGCAAATCTGGTGCAGTCCATGAGGAGGAGATGCTCTGAAGTACTTAATGCAGCTGGTGGCCCCACCAGATTCTGACCATTACTCTTCATTTGACCCCCTCCCCCCATTTTGTTCAGGGACACATTATTCCATTTCTGTTAGTCATATGTCTGTGAAAGTTGTTCAGTTTGTGTCGTAGTTGTTGAATCTTTTTATTATGTTCAAACAAATATTTACACATGTTAAATTTGCTGACAATAAAAGCAGTTGAACGTGAGAGGACATTTCTTTTTTTGCTGAGTTATAAGTATTCTTAAATAACATTAATTGCACACATAAAATGTTTGTAAACAAAATAATTGTATTCAGTTGGATGGGAAAAATAAAGTGGCTGGGGTGTCCCCCAAGTATAACTCCAAACGCATCCGTCTGTGGCACGCACATGTACATAGAGCAACAATTAAAAATAGCGCAGATGGAACGCAAGATCGCGTGTGAGAACTGGACATATTGACACTCAAATGCAAAACAGATTGCTGTCAACTGTAGACTTGTTCATTGATATGAGAATAAAACAAACAATATATTGAGTTCTTAAGCCACTTTTTGTATCCTCTAATTTACATTTATCAGATGCTTTTATCCAAAGCGACTTACAGTGCACTTATTACAGGGACAATCCCCCCAGAGCATAAGTGCCTTGCTCAAGGGCCCTACAGTGGCATCTTGGTGGTGCTGGGGCTTGAACCCCTGACCTTCTGGTCTGTAACCCTGAGCCTCAACCACTGAGCCACCACTGCCCCTCTATCATTGGCGGTTATCATACCATGTGCATTTGCTTATCTATGGTATTTAAAAAAAAATGCACATGCGCATCTCCTTTCCTCCTCGGCTGCCTGTCAGAGACTCGTCAACTTGCACACACCCACACTGTGAGCAGAGAAAATAACAAGCGCAAGGCTAATATCACTGATCTCCATCACCCATCGAAAAAAGAAAAAAAAATCCTGGAAATCCCTGAGCGTGCCCTAATCCATTATGTGATGAGGTGGGGATCAACTTTTGAGATGATCTCCAGGTTCCTAGAGCAGCAACAGGCCGTCTGTGCAGTACTGGCTAATGACAGGAGTACATGGCATTTCATCCCAAAAGACAGTGGCATTGCCACTCTTGAGAATGTCAGCCAGCTCTTGCAATCACTCTGTGACCTCACTGATTCCCTGGTCTCAGATAAACAGGTCACACTGTCTTCACTTACCCCAGTACTGGAGCGTATTGGCAGTGAAATCTTTGCTGAGCAAGCTGAAGACAACATACAGATGATGAAGCAAGTAATGAGGGAAGACTGTTAACATACAATAAAAATGTCATACCGTTGCAACCCTAATATATATAAATGATATTATTGTAGTAACATAATAATTGCATCCTCCATACTGGTTGTTTCTAAGGTCTTTACTCAAAAGTCCCTCTAGTTATAGCTGAATCTTTGCTATACTTCCACTACCACAACATTAACATGAACTATACTGCCCTCTGTTGGTAGAAAGTGTCTGCTGTTAGACATACAGTAACTGCAATATGAAGCTGGGTTTGTATTGCCATAGTTCCCTCTTTGCCTGCAGATAGCGCTGACTGCTTTGATCATATCTCAGTGTCTTCTGTTCTTATAGCACTTTATTATAGGTATACTATATTTATAGATCATTTTATATTTGATGGTGAGTTGGTTCCATGCTTTATTGGTCTGAATTTCTGCACCTTTCCTCTGTTTCTTGCAGCATTTTGGTCTGTCATGTGGTTTGTGGGATTCTGTTTGCTGGCCAATCAGTGGCAGGTGGCCAAACCAGAGGATAACCCACTGAAAGAGGGCGGAGACGCTGCTAGAGCGGCCATCACCTTCTCCTTCTTCTCCATATTCACTTGGGTTTGTACTAAATTATCTGACTCTTTGATAATTTTTTTCACTAATCACACTCAAAACAAATGCTTTCTGCTCATCACATGTATCTCAATTTTATCTGATTTGTAAGATTTAAAGTCTAATTTTTTTCTGACTTTGTAGGTAACATCTTTTTTCTTGACCTAATCACATGTATGTCTTTTGAATAAATGTCATGGGATGTGAAGATCAACCACTGTACATGAATTTAACCACTTCTGATCCACTTAACTGCTTCATTCACTAATCATTTCTGTATTCTGCTCACCAGGGTATTTTCTTAGTTACCATATTAGTCTATCCTTCTCTTTGTGCAGGTTTCCTTCTAACCTCTGTGTTTGATTACTAATTCCTGAAAGTGCTTCTCTTACAGAAATCACCCAGCTCCATCGAGGAGATTAATCCAGTATTGTTGAAATGTTATTCAGCATTGCCTGTTGTTCATTGTGTTGATTGCTATCTGTGGCCAATCTATTATTTTCTCTAGGCTGTTCTTACGCTGCTGGCACTGGAGCGGTTAAAGAGAGTCTCATTTGAAGAGGAATACAACAAACTGTTCACCCCTCAAACACCACCTCCTTTTGTTTAGCCTTATATACACTTTAATTTACTGCACTGTAGACATGAACTACAGGATCCATTCCACAAACCCTGCAATCACATATATCAACTTAGATGCAATATGTTTGGTTTGGTTTGTTGTCACTGTGCCAAATTAAGCACTAAACCATCCAGTATCAGCTTTGAACAACCTTAAACTGTGTCATAAATATCTGCCTTTCAATTCCTGTGATCCGTAATTCATTTATGACAGCATGGTGGGTAGTGAGATTATCTAATTTTGACTTTTCATACAACATTTATCAAGTCATTAGCTGCTCACCTTTGTTTGCTTTGAAGGGAACTTAGAGCACTGCTTTGTCTCACAAACTGTATATGATATGCAGTTTAATTTAGTTACTTTTTCAGTTGGTGGAGTTGATGCGTTACAGTTGCACAATATAATTCATACATTTGAAAGTTTTCAGACCCTATTTGAGAATTTAAACAGTGGACTTTGCAAGTGAACCAGCAGTGTCAGACTTTAAACTCAGTACCTGATTTATTACCTCAATACTTTAACTAGAAAGAAAATCACTGCTGGCCTAGCAGTTCTAAGTATTGCAACAATGTTGTTTTTATTGCAGTTGCCGTTTTAATTATCTAGGGGGCGCCAGTTGCACATGGAGCAGACAGACTCTGTCTTTTACTAGCGTTGTGTTATAACTTTAAGAATCTTTGTTAGTGTGACTACAGGATTTTGTGGCCTGATACATTTTCAGAATCTGCTATTTTTCCCTCATTTTCCTCCACAGTTGTCATGGCATTTCACGATCATACTTACCAGTTGCTTACAATCTGATGCATATGACAGATCTTATGATGTGCTAACAGACTTTTTTTTTTCTACAAACTTTTTTTGTTTATTGATTTATAAAGTTTAAGTTTGACTCTCAGTTGCGGTTTGACATTTTGTCTTGAATTTTAGTTTTCTGCATGTGTAAATGAGTAGGTGAAAACGTTAGTCACTCACAAGGCCACTACTTAAATAACTCTTGACTGTGTTGAGCTTAAAGTTGACTAACCAGCTTAATCTTTCAGCCTAATCAAACTAATGTCTCTTTTCTCTCAATCTTTCTCCCCTGTCTGTCCCACCCTGCTATCTTCATTAACTCCACCCCCTTTCAATTACACCTCATTCCATAATTTGACTTTCTTTATTGATGCCTTTTCATTCATTTACAATTCACCTCTGCTCTGAAAATCCCTCCTTTTATGCTTCTCCTGTGTTCATAATCCTGTAATTCCCACTACAATCCCTCCCACTCTGTTATCCTTATTTTCCTAAAGGCTGGTCAAGCTTTCTTCGGATTCCAAAGGTACAAGCTAGGTGCAAGCTCCTCCCTCTTCTCACAGGACTATACTGATCCCAGCCAGGATCCTGCAGCGGCACCCCCTGCAGGCATGGAATACACTGAATACAACACTGACATGGAGGCTAATTATGATGGCTCTGGTGGATACCAGAACCAAGACTATTAAGGTCAGGTGTAAGGATGCACGCCACAGCCTTAACCAGCTAGGCTGGCGGGGTTAAATCGGGGAAACATTTGTGGTGAAAAGGACAAACTTAACATTGGTACTTTATTTTGAGGGCTCTGGGAAGATTCGGGCGACCAAAGCAGAGTGATTAAAATTTGTTGTGGTTTAGAGACTGAGAAAATAAGGGGATTGTTTGGTGCTAATCCCCCTTGTGTAATTTGCTGTGAGACTGAAGGAAGAATTTGCTGTTAATATGTTCACAAGACATGATCAATGATTCTTTCATTGGGTCTAAAGTGATTTGAAATTTTACAGTTTAGGGGCAAGGTCTTAAGAATCTAAATCGTGTGCCCTAAGAATTTTTGCCTTCAGTTTTGGGGTTATCGTCTTGGGGGATAATCTAGATTATTGGTCAGTAGATGTTTTATGTTCACCCTGACCAAACTCTACAAATAATCGGTTGTAGAATACAGGGTTTCACTAATTTATGAATCCGTTTTGTACACTATATAATATCTAAATGAATATATAAATATTAATATACTAAATATATAGTAAAGGATCTCTAACATAGTCAAAGAAATTGACTTGATTAGTACTGGCGATACATGTGACAAAACCTGACCAAACTAAATTATTCTAAAGACCATGGTGTCGTCTTGTTGGTAATGTGTACGTGCTTCAAAAGAAGATGACCTTAACCCTTTGACTGGAACAGATCTGTCTACTTTATTAATAGCTCTCTGCTGCCATTTTATCACTCTCTAAAGATTCTGAAATATACTTAGAATTAATGTCATGTAATGCAGAAAGTGAAAGGAAAAAAGTGAGTATACTGAAAGTGAAGTGTGACTAGAGGAATGAGTTGCAAGGTTTTAAAAAACAATGTACAGTTGGAGTCAGTAGAAAATATGTGATAGCATTATTTAAGGCTCGTTTCTTTAAATGGTATTGCCCTGTTTACAGAAAGGCAACAGTCCACAAGGATGTGCAGTGGCCCCAAAAAGTATTTGGACACTGAAGCCACACTTAACATGTATGAATGTCATTACATTAGATTGCAAAATATCAAAACAATGTCATTTATTTTAAAGAAACCTTTAAGTAAAACATTCCACAGAAATACTTTGTTTTTTAGCGTTTACATTATAAAACAGTAGATATAGTGTATTGAAACACTTTCAGGTTTACAAATTTGGTGGAGCATGCCAGTAGTAAAAGGTCTAGCATCATTTGTAGATGCATCATGGTTTGATTTTTTTATTTTTCTGTGCAATGGAATTAATACATTTAAGTGTGGCTTATGTGTTCAAATACTTTTGAGGCTACACGTGACTATACATGTTTTCATATAATTACCTTGACGTCTTTGAATCACGATTGTAAGCATGTGTGGTGTACCACCGAAATGTATGAAACCTTGAACACATTTCCTTGGTAACACTTTACATTAACATTCCCTTTGATAAGGGTTTATAATGGGGTTCATTAATGACACAAGTCATTTACAAATGCGTTATAAATCATGAATGTGCAGCTATAACAGCGTGAATAAAAACTGTCATGCAATTCTTGCCAGATAGTGAGCAAACTAAACCATCAAAAACATAAAATGCCCTAATTCATGATTTATATCACAATGTAGCAACAATAGACCATTATATTGTGAATGGAAGGAGGGAATGTGTCATTTCTCTACAGTCTGCTTTGTGTTTTTTAGTCATTACTGTAATGTCTTGACTCACTTGTGTTGTAACTATCCTTGTCACATTAAGGTTCAAAGAATAGGTATTGAAAAAAGTCACTTTTTATGCATATTGATATCACCACAAATCAATTATTTACTATGCATTTGTACATTAATTATTAGTCATTATTTAACCCTGTTATAAAAGGAACCTAAATGTGAAGTGTTACCATTTTCTTAGTATGAGAGGGAATATATGGCCAGTTTATTTAACCAACAGAGATGAGCACTTAGCATCAAGGTAAATACATTTACCAAACCAGACCTAAAGGACTTGCCCTATGTTTAAAAAAAGGTTTGTATGGGGTTACAAAATAGTCATGACTGCCTAAGAACCCTAATGAACATCCTTGTCTAGTACCTTCTAATCAAGAGTCTTCAAATTTGTGCTATTGACCATGGCAGCATGGGAATCCAGCCAGAACACTGCTCTAATATCCCCACACTGACGCATCAATTGATGGGAATATTTGCTATGAAGAACAGAGTAATAGACGTTTAGTTTCATTGCTAAATTACAATGTCAAATCTTTGGGGCGAATGATCATTTCGTGATAATCTATTACTTGTGGAAATATTATTCATCATTATGTTTAACAAGGTCCTTTGCAACACTCTTAAAATAGTGTTCCCTGGCCTTCTTTTTTAGCATTGTTTTGAGAAAAACATTCAAATGTTACTTTTGATCACAGTTACTGTAATAACTCTTGCACTAGTAGAGCAGCAGTGTTATAGGTTACAAATAAACCCACTGAGTGTTTTTGTTTGAAAAATCATCATATTGTGTATATGAATATATAAAACCAGCATATTTATATTTAATGACAAACATGTAATATAATTACACAAAGATGTTATTATAAGTAAACAATAAATATCTTTATAAATTTATTACCAAAATAATTGTTGAAAATTAAACATAGTAACAATAGTAGTAATTGTGTGTTTTGCATTTAAAGGTGGTAGAATAATATTTACCCTTTCTCTGTTTAGGAAGTGACATTATTTCTGAATCTGGACATTTTATTTTCTTTGATCTCTGTTGATACTCCTTTAAAGGAAAGCTACAATACAATCAGCATATTATATTCGGTGTATCAGATGTGTTATTATATACTGTATATGTGCAGTTATGGAGCAGGATACAAAATAGTGTATATTCTTTTGATGTGGTGACTGTTGATTAATCACTAGGTTAAAATGGGTCAGTGTGTTGTGTCCCGTCTTGTATGTTGCTTGTCTGGTAAGATATAAATTACAATAAAAGACAACTGACTGGTGGACATATCTGCCAAATTCTTGTTTATGTGCTTATAACTGGGGTTTCAAAATACTTTTTCATTGATATTTTTCTTTATATACATGCCACAAAAAAAATTCCATCAGATTGAATTAAGTTACCTTGAATAAAATAAAAATATAAATATTTTATGTTTTATTGTTTAATTGTAATTTATTATTTTTTTAAACATTGCACAATTTGATGGAGTTCTGTTACTAAATTGAAATGTATAAATCTTTAAACAGGCAATTTTTGTTCAGTGTGCATATATAAATAAATGAACATTTGAATCAGAGGGAACACTTTTATCAATAGTTAAAATAGTAGTTTTCGTTAACATTGTGCATCGTGGACTAACATGTTCATTTTTAGAAGGCCTATATGTTAGTTCATAATGCATTGACTAATGCAATTTTCAAGTACAAATGTGTTAATAAGTAGAAAGTAAATTAACAGTATTTAATCATCTTGGTAAATGTTACTTTCCAAGATTATGTCCAATAAATGTTAAAGTATTGTTGATTGTAAGTGCATGTTAACTGTTGCATTAATGTTAACATATCCGACCTCTGATTATTTCAATTCTTACTTATTAATGATACACTTGGGATTACTTTATTAAAAGACAGAACTTTTAATTAATGTGTTGATATATAAGATTAAGGACGTTTAAATAAGAGGCACATTGTGGGCATTTTATATAAAATGTAAACATAAAATTACAATTGATTAATTAATTATTGTTGCTGTGGCAGGCTATTTCCAGTCATGACAGTGCATAAGCTATCTACTTTAATGGGGGAACATCGAAATCTTAAAAAAAAATAATAATAATTTAAAAACCGGTTGGTTAGGATTACGATCAAAGATCGTATTTCAAATCTGACAATACTGGAATCATAAATTTTGATTCGCACAAATGATATTACACAACAAATAAAAAACGCTTGTATTGCTAAGGCGCATGCGCGTTCTAGATGTCTGTATTTAAAAAGTGATTGGCTCTTTTGTTCTGTAAGGCGGGACTTCATTTCTACATCCGTTGGGCGCTTTTTTACTGTTGGGTGTTCCAATTTCTCCCATTCATTTTAATAGAAGTGTCCCGTCTCTGCTAAATAATCTCTTCTATAAGCTAAATTTGTCTGTATGTCATAATCTACTAGAGCGGCTTCATTGGTCCTGACCTAACATTTCCTGGTTGTCATGTAACTGACTATCATTACAGTTCCATACCATAGTGTGCTGAGTGGCCACATCGCAGGAGAGAAGTACAAGCGTGAGATCAGTTCCTGTAATAGGTGCGTCACCAAGAGAGAAGCGACACAGGCAGGGGACAGAATGTGTGTAACATGAGAAAATGACTTTCCTCAACCTCTGTCCTCAAAGCACCAAATTAAATTGATGAGTAGACAGCGCCAGCCCTCACTTAGTCTGTCACTGAGCATGTTATCAACACAGCTTTCTTGGATAAAATAGATGAAAGTGAAAGCCTTGCATGTGTTTACATTTGAAGTTTAAGTTTGAATTTATGAACATTCCGATAACATCTCTGAACATTCCGTCGCTGTAAGTGACTTTCCCAAAAAACTTCAACATTTCAAACATTCTAAAGATAGCAGTTGGATTTAGAATGTTGTTTGGAAACATAACTGTCATTATTACATGGCTATCTGGAATATTTGATTCTGATTGGTAAACTGCGCCATCTAGCAGTCTGATACTTTTGAATAACGACCGCACGTCTGGAGATAAAGTGATGTCAAAGTGATCATTATGGATATTGCAAGTAATTTTTCCTATCGTATCACTCTGTGATCTTTACAGGTTAGCTAAAAAATGTCTTCAGTTCAAATCATGTCCATTACCCAAGTTTGTAGAGTAACAGTAAGTTGGATTTGAACTATGCCAAAGACCCTGATTTGTGTGAATGAGTGACATTAGGATATATTTGTGTAAATGCATTACTTGGAAATGTTCAGTGATGAGTCTATGTGTCATGCAAATATGAGTGATGGAATCCACTGGGATTTTTCAGGCCTTAAATCCATGCTCCACTGCTGTGTTTGTGTGTATGTGAGAGTGAGCGAGTGAGTGAGTGAGTGTATGTTTTGATATGTGGGTGTGTAAGCGTCAGGTGTCAGTGTAGATTGAGCACGGAGTGATTCAATCAGCCAGAAATAGCAGCAGAGCTGTATAAAAGCCTGACACACACTCAAGTAGACAGAGGACCAGACAGAAGAGAGAGACGACTCTTTCCAATAATTACACCAGCACATCAGGGGGGAAAAAGGAGAGAGACAAAAGGAACGAAAATTGGAAATCTCATTGTAAAACAGTTAATATAATATTGTGAGTAATTAAACTTTACGGGCCATCCACGAACAAGCTGATAATGAAGCAGGTGTGTACAGTTCTGGAGAAGAAAGGTGGATGTGTGGTTGGAGCTGAGCTCAGCTGCAGCGTGAAAGAGGAAAATACTGCTAAGAGAGAAAGTTACACTGCTGACTGGCACAACATTAATATGAAGACACAGCCTGAAGAATGGTAAGTGCGCAGACTTATTCATGGAAAAAGCTGGATGACAATTGTTTGAATTTATTGAAAGCTCAATGCATTGTCTGATAATACCTAAATAAAAATCAATATCACAATATTAAGAATGATGAACACAATTCTCTTGAAACAAGTGTTAATTTTAGATGCAGCTTTGCTTCTCAAATAAATGTATCCGGATTTATCCAATTACAAGAATGATAAGAAAATAATTTTTGCAGTGCAGATTGCAACCAGATCATTTTAAATACACAACATCAACGTTTCTGCATCATTCATCTTTTTCCATCTTTCTTTCTGTAGCCAGTCCATGCTGATGTCGGACGACTCTCGTCGAGAGACCCTCTCCCGTTATTGGCAGGTACGTCCACTCATTCAGACCTGTCCTTCAGGCGTGCTCAGAGTGGGCAACATGGAGGCAGGTGTACGAGAACACCAGCTCTTACCCTCCAGGAACACTCTACCATTGCCTATTTTCAAGCCTGTTGAACTTGGTGTTCGCTTGGGTCGTGGAGCCCCCCACACCTTGGCAGATCTGCCTCCCGCCCGAGCACCTGACGGAGCCTGCACAGACAAGAGACCAGTGGCGCAGATCACCAAAGACCTGCCTCCTGTCAAACCCATGCGAATGGAGTTTGCCAAAGCACCAAGAATCCTGGGCAGATCCATGTCCCAGGAAGCCCAGAGAGGGTAAAGAGAAGGAGAGGGGACATGGAAGTGCCAAAAGATAGTTTTAAATATAAAAATGAACCAAAGACTGTATGGACTTTGTTGAGTAGGCCTAATGAAAGGAACAGCGAAATGAGATAGAGGGAGTGAGCATGTAATAACAGGGCTTAGTGATATTAAAAAGAGTTTTTAGTGAAGGAAGTGATCACGGTGAAAAGGAGGAGGATGATCCTAATAATGATGGATGATGGTTTTATCTAGTGAATTTGAATTGTAATTTTTTTTGTTTGTTTGTTTTTTGTATTGAGTATTTTCCAGATACAGCACTTTTTGTTGAGTTGCCATTAACTGAGTAATTCTTTTGAGGAGTAATATGTTCAGAATTTCATAATGTCATTGTCTGAAGCTTGCGGTCATGGTTGGTCATGCAAAAATCTAATGTTTAGTCAGAGAAAATCTTTTATTTTTGTTAAAGCTCAATTATTTAAATCAAAATATGAATTGCACTATTTATTAACAGTTGGTATTTGCTTTGATTAACTGATTGTTGACATTTGCTACCATCATTTAAATAAAGTTTGATTAGTATGAATTTAGTTTTGCTTCGTGTTTGATTTACAATGAATGATTGATAGAAGCTATTTGGTGCTATTTGGCCTGAAATATCATAATATGGCAACATTCACCAGAAAAGTAGACAATTCTTTCCACGGGTACCGCCAATGTTTTTACATGTATACTATGTACAATTAAATATTTATCATAAATATATGTATATCATCTAGAGAATATTATATTAATAATATGTCAAGGCAAACTTTGATGTTGGATTGACAAAGCCTTCTCTGCTTGAAGCTTCACATTTCCTCAAATAAAGTCAGTCAGAGAGATAACCCAAGAGATAGGTAGATGGCTTAATGGACAGGCTATCTAAAAAGATTTTATTCTTTTGTAATATTATTGTCTATGGGTCAACTGTGAGTCTGATCATTTAGAAAAAACATAGCACACAAAATCCGAACTGTCTGAAGGTCTGTGCCAAGTTTGATGGATGCTCCAAAAATCCCATAGCGGTCGGTAGGATGGCTGCCTAGGGTCACGGAATTCATAGCACTGGCCCTGTCTTTGAAACAACACCTGTTGTAAAAAGCGCTATACAAATACATCTGACTTGACTTGATCCTGAACAGAGTACAAGTTGTAACACTGTGAATATTTGTGTTAATGTGCACATTCACATTTACATCCTCTATGTTAAGGACATTTTAAGGATGTAGACCACTTTGGGGAAAATATGTAGGAACAAAAATAGGAACTCTGTATGTAGGTTTTTGACATTTATTTTATTAGTAGACAAATAAAAGTATGTCATGTGAAAAAATGGCATGTTTATTCTGGTCAGTATTTGTGCATTATAACAAAAAGTGTTACAACTGAACTCGGTCTACCCTAATTTGGCATCTCTGCTGCTCTCTCTAGTCAGTGTGGCAGCACTTTAAAGCCTTTAGCTTTGACAATTACGGACTAGTGTACCATGCAACACTAAAAGAGACTATGTGTTCTCTTAGGAAAACATTATTCCTTATTCCATGAGTTCCAGGAAAAGTAAAAACAAGACAAAAACAAACAAGCAAAACCAAAATACATTTACTCTACCACAATTCATATGGAGTTATATGAGGAGCCAATATTAAAATATGTAACATGTAACCATTTTTTATGAATGTGAAGAAATTGCAATTAAGGATGTTTTCCAATAGTCATAAGTTCTTGAGTTGGGGTTTCTGGGAAATCATCTTTAGAAGTGGAACAGAGTGGTTCAGCAAGAACAGAAGGGTGAGCCCGTCTCTGTCTGTGGTACATGCTGTTTGGTTCATCTCCCAGAACACATTCATGTGCCAAGAATGCCATTGCCAGGACTCATTCGTAGACAGCACTTATCTCTCTCCCACTCATTCTATTTTGCTTCTGATTTCTCTCATGAAGACACTAATTGAAATAAATCATTTTATTCCAGTCATAATCATAGTAATTAGTCTCAGCTTGTGCTTATCTCACTCACCACTATTAGATATTTATATATAAACAAACAGATCCAAAAAAAGAGAGACTGAAAGGGAGGAGAGGTGGTGCTGGTGGTAGGGGCAGCTGTACCCTTTTACCAATCCTTTAATCCTGCTTGTTCTCACTCTTTCCCGTATCCCTTTTTTCAGCATACAGCAAATGTTGCATGCCCTACATGTCAGCTTTGGAAACATGCACACATATTGACAAACCATAAGATTAAAATGTTTTTGACTCCCCACTATTTCCGTGTAGTGGACAGCTTTATAAATTAGCATTTCCTAGAGGAACATCTAGTGCTTGCAATGCAGAAAAATAATAGTGTTGAAGTTTGAGGTACGTACACTCTTAAAAAAAAATGGTTTCTTCAAAATGGTTCTTTTCAAACCTTTCACTGAAAGGAACCTTTTTGACCTTTTTGGAACCTTTATTTTTAATAGTGTAAGTTTAAGTTTTAGGCTTTGGTTCTGTGTAAATGAAATGCTTCATTAGAGCTGTTTTGCTGTAGGCTCATGACACTCAGAATGCATCTTGTTTTGCATTTTCCATCTGCACACAAGAATTAATCCACAGTCAGCGTAAAGTCATCTAAGAACGGATAAATGCAAGAAAGTAAAGACAATCACAGATTAGTAACAAACTGCCTTGAAAGCAGTGTAATCCACTGAAATATCAAATTTAAGTTTCATAAGTCTAGGGTCTCATGACCCCGTAGACACAGACTTTGATTGGAAAATCCCTTTCATCCCATTTAATCATCAGCTTAAAAAGCACGTGTTGATGTGCGGTTATTGGGGGAAGGGCTGTCAGCTGATCTTATATTGACCCCCTGTCTAACTCCTGGAAGGTATGTGGTATGTTCTTCATTATGTGCCAGTATCATCAATGTACTTGAGCTCTTGAAAACCTGCATAACAGATATGTGTTATTTGGGAGGAGTCATTCCATAGCAACACAGACACACACACAAATAAACACTTATTTAGAAAGTGGCGGAAAGTGAGCATTATTGCAATATTCTATCACTCTCACTCTGTCTTTGAAATACTGTGAAATAACAGTGTGAGCATATATCTACTATAAAACTGATTTTCCTTTCATCCAGGTCCTAGTGAGAACACTACACAAACAACATGTGACCACTGTTTCTTTAAATAAATGTTCCCCATGCTGAAAAGTCTAACAGGGAGACTGTTTGTTTGTACATCCTTAGCTTATGTAAAAACTCTGATTGGTGACATTCACAGATGTCTTCAATTTGATAAATGATTCATACATCAAATAAATAATGTTTTTGTTTGTTTTGTAACTCTAAAATATATTCTGTGTTGGGGTTTACCTAAAAGGTATAATTAGTTTAAAAAAAGACAAGAGAAGTACATCCTTAAACATGTGGGTGTTCAGGCTATGGCAATGGTCCCCAGAAGAATAACAGCTTAATAACAGAACATATAATAAACATTGCATTTATGAGATGTACTCACTAATATGGGGAAACCAATGTGTGTGTGTTTGTGTGTGTGTGTGTGTGTGTGTGTGTGTGTGTGTGTGTGTGTGTGTGTGTGTGTGTGTGTGAGCGTGTATTTATCACTTTGTGGGTACCAAATGTCCCCGTAAGGATAGTAAAACCTGAAATTTTTGACCTTGTGGGGACATTTTGTCGGTCCCCATGAGGAAAACAGCTTATAAATCATACTAAATGATGTTTTTTGAAAATATAAAAATGCAGAAGGTTTTCTGTGAGGGTTAGGTTTAGGGGTAGGGTTAGGTTTAAGGGACAGAATATAAAGTTTGTACAGTATAAAAACCATTATGTCTATGGAAAGTCCCCATAAAACATGGAAACACAACTTGTGTGTGTGTGTGTGTGTGTGTGTGTGTGTGTGTGTGTGTGTGTGTGTGTGTGTGTGTGTGTGTGCACATGCGTGGATGCATGCGTGTGTTATAAATGGTGTGGAGAATTACATTGCATAATAGGACAGATCTGATTAAGATACATCAGTCATCACTGCAACAGGCTGTTCAAAAACACACACACACAATCACACACACACCACTGCTCAAGCACTTCAACATTAAAAGTGTGTGTCTGTTCATACAGTGCAAGACTATAGCCAATGTGATGACAGGGCTTAATACGACAGAACATAACAGCGCTGAACACAGAGACGCACAATATTAATATGTGGAGTTTAAAAGCGGCTGTGGATATGTGAACTTAAAAGAAACACACACTTGTCGCAACACTTGCTATTTCTCCACTGCAGCTGGTCTTCTACTCCAAAACAACATCCAAGCCTTAAAGGAATATATCACCCAAAAATGAAAATTCTCTCATGACTTACCCTCCTGGCATCCCAGAAGTGTATGACTTTCTTTCTTCTGGAGAAGAGAAATTCATATTTTTAGAAGAATATTTCAGCTCTGTAGGTCCATACAAGCTTCCTTAGGAAAAGATGGTTATTACTTTGAATTAAGGTTGAGATCACAAGAAACCATAATGAATATTCCGACACATGCTTTTCATTTAAAACAACATCATTTCATTCAGTACCAAGTTGATGTCAGGAGGCAGATGGACCCTCCTTTCCATGAGAATGCCCTGCCATGGCCTTTTAGGGACCACAAGCAAGACCACAAGCAAGTTTTAATTCCACATCAATTAAGAAAAGGTAATAAAGGACATACTGTATAACTCTGTGGACCTCCATCCTTCTCTACCTCTGTTACAGCAGATCTTCATCTTACTCACATAATACAAGAAAATACAAGACTGAAAACAATATAACAAGACAATGAAGCATGAACCAATAACTGAACAAGACTAATAAACAAAGGAACCAATGAGAAAAAATACATGAAACATGGCAGGAACAGAATAATCACATGACTAGACAAGGAACTGAACAAATTTCAAAATGAAGGACCTGAAGACATGAACAGGACTAACTTTTCAAAATAAAAGACACAAAAAACAGGAACCAACAGAGTAAGCATTACATATCCCCCTCCGTGGCGTGGGTCGTGGCGAGATAGGGCGTGGGGCATGTAACAAGGCGGAGTCCGGGGGGGTGGATGAGATGCTCGAGGGGCGGAGCCAAGGTGGAGTCGTAGGGATGGAGGTGGGCCTGGACCGTGGAGCAGAGGCGGGACTGGACTGTGGCGCAGAGGCAGGCCTGGACCGTGGAGCAGAGGCGGGCCTGGATTGTGGTGCAGAGGCGGGCCTGGACCGTGGAGCAGAGGTTTGCTTGTGACATGGCATGGAGCAGTCTGGGGTTCGACTGAGACATGGCATGGAGCAGGCTAAGGCGTGGCTGTGACATGCCATGGAGCTGACTCAGGCGTGGCGGTTACATGGCCTGGAGCTGACTCTGGCGTGGCTGTGACATGGCTTTTTTTTTTTTAAATGAATGTTTCAAGGTTCCACTTCTGAAGTGTTTCCTTCACATATGAATCCATCACATCCTATTTAAAAAATATAGTTCATATAAAGTGAATTAACAACTTGTAATTTCATTTTAAAGCAATGGGCTTCATTAACGAGGCGATCACAAAATGAGCCAGGCACCTTCCTGCAATGGTAAAAGAACACCATCAAAATTTTGCTGCTTTTTGGCATTAAAAAGTCACAATAAAATTGATAAATGTCACAACGTGAAAAAAGTCATAACCGTCGTGAATTCAGGGGCGCAGAACTATCTGAAAAGTGGCTTCTGATTAGGCTATCACCCAATTTCATGTAGAGGCTGGCTATTGTGTAATACAGGGGTCGGCACCTATGGCACACGTGCCAGCACTGGCACGCGGAGGGGTAATCACTGGCACGCGAGCAACAGCGAGAGAGGAGTAGACTATATTTATATAAATTCCGCACCTTCATTCCAATCCACAGCTTGATGTAATCCTTCCTCATGATTACGCAGCGTGTTTTCATCAGCTGAATGGGAAGCTAAACACTATTTAAGTGTGGTGAGACCACTGACCTATATAGATCAGTGGATGAGACTCGCGCTGTGCGTGCAAGCCATTCGCGCATCACGAGCCAGCTGCACTTCTCTTCCGATTAATCGCGATTACATTTCTTTCAGTTGATGAAAACTGCCGTGTCTGCAACACCGCATAATGAGTCTAAAAGCCGAGGCATCTTACAATTTCTTCGCATGTCGGCCAAATATATGAAATATTATGTATGATTTACAACAATAAAAGTGTCGGGACAAACACAGAAAGTGAGGGGGAGCATCCCATTTAATAGTTTCTATGCCATAGTTTAAAATAGGCTGGCTTTATTGCCTGTTATGTCGGTAGCCAAGTGAGCAGCAATACAGCAGACCCAAAATTAAGGGTTAAATTATATTATTTAATTAATCAGCTATTATTGTATGTTGATAAAGAAAACAAAAAGCGTTCATATAACGTGATATTATTAACTTACCTCTGTATCTTCTGTTGGCCGACCGTTGAAATTTAAAATGTCCTCGCGAGACCAGTTATAACCCAACTGGGTGCGTTATTATAGAAACAACACAATAAACGTTAGGAATAACCCAACAGAACGACCCAATATGTTTAACCCAGCTATTGGGTAAAATAAATAACCCAACGTTTTTTGGAGTGTATAATAATGAATAATCATATGTGGCCTAACATCGTGGCCAAGAATTGCATCAAACCAGTGGAAAGTTATGACAACTGTGTGAGATTTTAGTCAGCTCTTGCACACACACACACACACACAGCCAAACAAAGATGATAATTTATGTGTTTTTCAAAGCAGCTGGTATTCCATTCTGTACTCATTTTCAAAACCGGGATAACAATTCATTAGGTGTGTACACATGTATTTAAAGACACACACCTCACACTCAACTACTCCATTCCCAGAAGAGAAACTGTTCATCACTGCCCTCTCTCTGCAGCATAAACCGCTGCAAGAGAAATCAGGAAAAATCATTATGTTAAAATGACATTAAAGCTTACACATTCATATGCACTGTTTGTGTGTACCTGGTGCAGGCGGGATGTCAGCACCAACAGTCTGTGTAGCACTGGTTGGAGGTGGGGGTGGTACTGCTTTCCTGAATTACATCACTCTGATGAGTTACAGTGTGTTTGTACAGCCAAGGCCAAAAGTATTGGCAGTGACATAATTTTTGTGTTTCGCAAATTTTTCTGCCTCAGTTGTTGTGGTGTTGATTCACATTGTTTCTAGATTATTGTGTAGAGTGATCAGATACATTTTAAATTATTGCAAAAAGCTTAATTGGCCAAAAAAATTTACTTTATCACAAAAACCCAAATTTCACTGTTATATGCCATTTTCCTGGCAAAAATGACCAGCTAACATCATTTCACTAATCATATCAGCAGCACCTGGGAAAGTGTGAACAATTACTAGTCAGGTGAAATCTCTCTGTCATTCTGATTGGATTATAAGAGCAGACTGATTGCTGTAAAAGGAGGGAAGAAGTGCTTCCAATCATTGTGTTCTTGTTAGCAATGGTTACCTCTAAAGAAAGACGTGCAGCCATCATTGCTTTACATCAAAATGGCCTCACATGCAAGGAAATTGCTGCAAAGAATATTGCACCTTAAAGAATCATTTACCAGATCATCAAGAACTTCAAGGAGAGAGGTTCAACTGCAGTGAAGAAGGCTTCAGGATGTCCCAGACTGTCCAGCAAGTGCCAGGACCATCTCCTCCTGAGGAGTCCACTACGGAATCGTGTCACCACCAGTGCAGAGCTTGCTCAATATTGGCAGCAGGTTGGTGTGAGTGCATCTGCACGCACAGGGAGGCAAAGACTTTTGGACAATGGCCTGGTGTTAAGAAGGGCAGCAAAGAACCCATTTCCCTCCAAGAGAAACATCAAGGACAGACTGAAATTATTGAAAGAACAAGGATTGGACAGCAGAAGACTGGTGCAAAGATATTTTCTCTGATGAAGCCCCCTTCCGACAGTTTGAGACATCTGGAAAATCGATAGTCCGGAGAAGAAAAGGTGAACACTACCATAAGTCCTGTGTCATGCCAAAAGTGAAGCATCCTGAGACCATCAATGTGTGGGGTTGCTTTTCATCCAAGGGAGTGGGCTCTCTCACAATTCTGCCCAAAAACATTGCCATGAATAAAGAATGGCATCAAAACGTCCTGCAAGAGAAACTTCTCCCAATGCTCCAAGAGCAATTTGGTGATGATACGTTCATTTTCCAGGATGATGGAGCAACATGTCACAAGGCAAGAGTGATAATAAAGTTTGCTCGGAGATCATTCCATAAAAATTTTGGATCTGTGGCCAGGCAACTCCCCGGATCTTAATCCCATAGAGAACCTGTGGTCAATCCTCAAAAGGTAAGTGGACAAACAGAAGCCCGCAAATTGTGATCAAATCCGAGCACTAATAAGGCAGAATGGATCGCCATTATTCAGGATTTGGCCCAGAAGCTTATATCCAGCATGCCAGAGCGAATTGCAAAGGTTATGCAGAACAAGGGTCAACACTGTAAATATTGACTCTTTGCATACGTATATTGATTGTTTTTGCCAATAAAAGACTTTAAAACTTATGAAACGCATATCATTGTTTTCCAGTATAACATAGAAACATGTGAAAAAATTATCTACAAATACTGAAGCAGCAAACTTTGCAAAACACAAAATGTATGTCCTGCCAATACTTTTAGCCATGGCTGTAGACAATTTAGGGTGAATCTTACAAAAAATTACATATGTTGCATAAAACATAATTTTATGACCATTATAAATGTTGGTCCCATGGTGTCTTTAATTACTATGTACTGTAGGAAATTTGGTTGATGTAGATGTACATGGTCCAGATTAAAGTGACCCATTATATGTAGGAACAGTATGTGTGAGCTAGGAATTAAATTAAACTGTCCTTATTCTACATTATTATGTAAGGAAATTCATAATGGAATTAGTCACGTTTGACAACCATTATAACTGAGATAAATGACAAATACCTAGATTATTTGTCTGGATAAAATTGTCCACCATTAAAATCATTTCGTTGTATCCACTCACAATTTCTATTGTAAGGAATTCTCTTTAATAAGGGAATTATGATTAATTCACTTATTGGAGTAATATTACTCTCATGGCTTTTCGAAAATAATATTACACATATTTAGGTACAGCTTTAAAGTGAATCCTTTTAAAAACAGGGATGAGATTATTTATCAAAATATACCACAGTCATGTCGTCTTTGAACAAAGACAAACTTTATTACTATTCTAAACATAAATCTAATCTAACACACACATACATATATATATATATATATATATATATATATATATATATATACTTAAGACAGGTTGGTGAAAAGAGTGATCAGTACAGTGAAAATGAACTTTATGGAGTCTGTTGACAATACCTTAAGAACCATTTATCCTTCTTTGAGTCTACATTGATTTGCTATCGGATTACCCATATTATTTAATGAATACACCAGCACTTTTAGCACAATACTTGAGATGTACTTGCGTGTCTTTGTGGTGTTTCCTTGCGTTCTTTGTGTTGCTTGGTTCTTGGTTCCAAACTCTACAAATGGAACCTACTACTTTGTCTGAGTTTTCCTTGTTACAATAGTGTTTTCTAGTGCCATTTGTTAGTTTTCTCAGATCATTGACTTCTCTGCAGGAAAATGCAGTTATTTATTAACATAACATGAACTGCTAAAATTTATTTTTATTTGTACTCATTTACCAATACATGCAATCATGCCCTTACAAAAAAATCAAAAGTTCTGACAAACTTACCACAAATTTCGCACTCTTCGTCGGTGCACAGCCATTTTCAGATCTCTCCAGAGATGTTCAATCGGGTTCAGGTCTGGGCTCTGGCTGGGCCACTCAAGGACATTCACAGAGTTGTCCCATAGCCACTCTTTTGTTATCTTGGCTGTGTGCTTAGGATCGTTGTCCTGTTGGAAGTTGAACCTTTGCCCCAGTCTGAGGTCCAGAGCGCTCTGGAGCAGGTTTTCATCAAGGATGTCTTCATCTATTCATCTTTCCCTTGATCCTGACTAGTCTCCCAGTTCCTGCCACTGAAAAACATCCCCACAGCATGATGTTGCCACCACCATGCTTCACTGTAGGGATGGTATTGGCCAGGTGATGAGCGGTGCCTGGTTTCCTCCAGACATGATGCTTGCCATTCAGGCCAAAGAGTCTTTTTTTCATCAGACCAGAGAATTTTGTTTCTCATGGTCTGAGAGTCCTTCAGGTGCCTTTTGGCAAACTCCAGATGGGCTGTCATGTGCCTTTTACTGAGGAGTGGCTTCCGTCTTGCCACTCTACCATACAGGCCTGATTGGTGGAGTGCTGCAGAGATGGTTGTTCATCTGGAAGCTTCTCCTCTCTCCACAGAGAAATGCTGGAGTGACCATCGGGTTCTTGGTCCTTCTCCCCCAGTCGCTCAGTTTGGCCGGGCGGCCAGCTCTAGGGTCCTGGTGATTCCAAACTTCTTCCATTTGCAGATGATGGAGGCCACTGTGCTCATTAGGACCTTCAATGCTGCAGACATTTTTCTGTACCCTTCCCTAGATTTTACATTTATGCATTTGGCAGATCATGAAGATCTGTGCCTCGATACAATCCTGTCTCGAGGTCTGCAGACAATTCCTTGGACTTCATGCCTCGGTTTTTTGCTCTGACATGCACTGTTAACTGTGGGACCTTATATAGTGTGGCAGGGTGGGGCCGGGTCATGATCCTACACACACGGTCCCGTATTAGGCTAATTATGCCTCCGTGAGGGATACAGGTCATCTGCAGGGGATCGTGCGGGAGAGAGAGATCGTTTACGGACATGTCCGTCATGTTTGTGTTTATGTTGTCTTTTAAGTTTATCATTAAAACTATTATTTACATCATCAAGCCGGTTCTCGCCTCCTCCTTTCCATTGATCCCTTTACACTGGTGCCGGAAACCCGGACGATATAAATACCTCAGGGACGATCCCCTGCAGTCGACCTTTATCCCTCACGGAGGCATAATTAACCTAATACGGGACCGGGTGTGTAGGATCACGACCCGGCCCCGCCCTCCGCCCTGCCATATATAGACAGGTGTGTGCCTTTCCAAATCATGTCCAATAAACTGAATTTACCACAGGTGGACTCCAGTCAAGTTGTAGAAACATCTCAAGGATGATTAGTGGAAACAGGTTGCACCTGAGCTCAATTTTGAGTGTCATGGCAAACGCTGTGAATACGTATGTACATGTGATTTTTTTAATTTGTAATTTTTAATAAATTTGCAAAGATTTCAAACAAACTTCTTTCACTTTGTCATTATGGGGTATTGTTTGTAGAATTTTGAGGAAAATTATTAATTTAATCCATTTTGGAATAAGGCTGTAACGCAACAAAATGTGGAAAAAGTGAAGCGCTGTAAATACTTTCCGGATGCACTATATATTAATATGGGCTAATATATTATGATTGAACTCACGTGAACTAACAATGAACAATCATATATTTAGAAACTGAAATTAACCATGATTAGTAATGGCTGTAAGTGTGATTGTTTATTGTTTGTTCATGATTGTTTGTTGCTTCACTGACTAATGTTAACAAATGGAACCTTATTGAAAAGTGTTACCATAAATGCTGTAAATATATTGGTCATTCTTAGTTAAGGTTAACTATAATGTTAAGTAATGTTAACATACAACTTTATTGTAAGTGTTACCACTTTTAAACTATATGTAAAACATTATGAACAGAAGATTAATAGTGTTGCAACTTACCATCTAATTGACAGAGAGAGCCTGTATTTTGAGAGCTTTTGTGGCTCAGACACAATTAATCAGCACAAAGAGAACAAAGCAGATCCATTCACTTACAGAGCTGATAAACTGGTTTCGGTAGCCTGCAATCATTGTTTCACATTTTACTTCAACATTGTTAAGTTGACATCAGCGGAGCTTTTACGACATAGAAAAAAATGTCTTCACATCAAATGTGTGTGGTTTTGGGATAGAATAAATAAATATCCTACTTGTTTAAATGCGAATGTAAAAATATGAAATTAAAAACAGCAGGAGATTGTCAGTCATTTGCGTTTTAGAGTTTAGCTGAATTGAATTCCATTTCATACATTTTAACTTAATTTGTTTACTTCCCTAAAAAAAATTCATCAATTTTCATTTGAAATTATTCATGTTTATTATTAATATTTAACTAATATTTCAATTTTAATAAAATTGATTTGATTTGGACCCTGATAGCTATTCAACAATCAATCTGTCATGTATTAGCCTGTCGTGTTTCACCTTGCTCCTTAGGTGTCGCTTTTGGCCTTTATTTAACTCCATAGTCTCCTTGTTAGCGTTCGTGTTCACTGTCATTGTTCTCACCTGTGTCTTGTTGGTAATCATCCTGCCTTGTGTGTATTTAACCCTGCCCGTTCCTCCATTACCTTGTCGTTTGTTAAATGTTGATGTTCGCTTCCATGCCCGAGTTCGTAGTTCCAGTATTTTTGTGTTTTGCTTTCATTTGTACCCATCGTGGTTGTTCTGTTCAATAAACTCGCATTTGGATCCTCAACCTTTGTCTGCCTCCGTCCGCATTCGTAACACAATCATTTTCATAACAAATTCCAATTAATGGTTGTTATTTATTAATCAAATCAACTTAAAAGCATAAGGTTACTAAACATCAATGCTTTCATTGTTATAGTCTCCATGAACACTAAGCAAATGTTAGATCTGACCTTGGCTTTAAAAGATACCTTACATGCTATGTTGTGAAATAAGGCCCCGGCAACAGGCAGAGAAATGTGAAATGTCATTGTTATGTTTTTCTTTGTGTTCTTCTGACTGCTGTTTTCTTTTCTGAGAAGTCTTTATTGACATGTAAAACAGGTTCTATCACCTTCATTACAACTTAATTTGCCCCGACCTCAGGACTAAGTATAACTCTGACATACCTTGTTTTTTACTTCTAACCTGCTGTCAGTATATTTAGAACATACCTGCTCACCTAAAATTGAAATATTAGTTAAATATTAATAATAAACATGAATAATTTCAAATGGAAAAAGGGTCTAAATCAAATCAAATATATTTAAAAATATTATTAAAAGTGAAATATTAGTTAAATATTAATAATAAACATGAATAATTTCAAATGAAAAGTGACAGTAAATAACCACTTCATAGTGGTTTGCTAAAATGAAGACTGCTCTTAGTCATACTTGAAAATAAAAGATGGTCTAGTGTGTGGAATCCCCCTGAAGAAGTTCAATGGTTTATCCCAAAGGGATCATTTTTTTTACATTTTATGCATTTGGCAGACGCTTTTATCCAAAGCGACTTACAGAGCTCTTATTACAGGGACAATCCCCCCGGAGCAACCTGGAGTTAAGTGCCTTGCTCAAGGACACAATGGTGGTGGCCGTGGGGTTCGAACCAGCAACCTTCTGATTAACAGCCCTGTGCTTTAGCCACTACGCCACCACCACTCCATAATCAAATATGCTAAATGAGCTTCCCATCTGTACAGCATGCGGTGCGCATCCTAGAGCTGAGCGTGTTATAAACCAGGTATAACTGGATCGTGTAGAGCGTAGACCACAAACATTTTATCAAAAAGAGAATATTCTACTTTGAAGCACTATGGAGAATATATCATAAGGCCAGAAAACATAATGTGTGCCATTAGTCTAGTAACATCAGCTGAAGTAACAGGTATGATTTGACAGAAATTTTATAGATTCATATAAAAGGGGCTATGCCCATATGATATGTGGTGTCTATCACAATGTGGAAGGTATAGCATGGTACAGTCCAGTAGAAATGTTACGCATTCTCTCCAAGTTACAGAGAAGGCGCGCCCCGGTGCCATTCTCACCGAGAATATATGCCGAACTCTCCAAAACATGGCATGCACCCTACTCGTCTCCATGCATTTTTCAGGAGTGAACGCCTCTTCCGCACTGAACCACACTTTAGGGGGCTTTAACATCCTCCCACAGTTGGGAGAAGCATTTGTGGAACACTTATGCCACGCTTCTGAACCTAGCTGGAAGTAATGCCCTTCACTCCCGTCCAAACCGTACAGACTTGCATCAACGGCTAATTCTTATGCAGCCTCAGGACAAGCTGTATAAGACCTGCACACCATGCAGTTTTGCAGTTTTTTTTTTACTTTTCAGAGATGCGTGTGTAACGGGAGCCAGCTGGCCTTCCCAAAAAGACCATAAGACAGTTGCAGCTCATACAGAACGCTGCTGCCAGGATTCTGAGCAGAACCAGAAAATATTAACACATCACACCAGTCCTCAGGTCTTTACACTGGCTCCCAGTTACATTTAGGATTGATTTTAAAGTATTATTACTGATATATAAATCACTCAATGGGCTAGGACCTCAATATATTGCAGATATGCTCACTGAATATAAACTCAACAGATCACTCAGATCATTAGGATCACATCAGCTAGAATTACCAAGGGTTCACTCTAAGCAAGGAGAGTCTGCTTTTAGCTATTATGCCAGCCGCAGTGCTCCTACAGTAGTCACATTCAAATCCAGACTCAAAACACATCTGTTTAGCTGTGCATTTACTGAATGAGCACTGTGCCACTGTGTGTCCGACTGTTTGTACTGTATTTTATTTTATTTTATATTCTAAACTGTTTCAATTATTCTTATTTTTTATTATTCTTATTTTAATCTCTTCTTTGTAAAGCACTTTGAATTACCATTGTGTATGAAATGTGCTATATAAATAAACTTGCCTTGCCTTGAAGTCAGCAGACCTTCTGTTGTGAGGGTGTACAACCAGTGCATGGGTGGCATTGATTTGCTTGATTCCTTCACAGCCAAATACAAGCTGAACATCGGGTCCAGATGTTGGTACTTGTATATCTTCTGGCACACTATCATGCTTGGAGTAGTCAATGCTTGGTTGCTGTACATGTGTGATTGTAAAGCCTTGCGAATCCAAGAAAAAGACACCCGGAAAATGAGGGACTTCCAGGCACAGCTGGCTACCTCCTTCATTCAGATCAATACTCCAAAGAGAGGCAGACCATCCACAGCTGAAGAGAGGTCATCAGCTCCCAACAGAAAAAGATTTGCTGCAATGTCCCACCCCAGCATTCGGCAAGATAATATGGGGTATTTGCCGGTGAAGACAGAAAAAAGAACAAGATGTATGTACTGCAAGGATGGATTTACAACATATGCCAACATGAAGTGTGATGTCCGCTTGTGCATCATTGACCACAAAAACTGTTTTCTTAATTTTCATATGTAAATGGTCACACAATAGTCATTTTTTATTGAAAAAGTGAAACGGAAAGAAAAAAAAACAGGAAAATGTAAACTCTTCAAGTTTTAAGAATATTTAGATAGAAATAGATTTAAAGATTTAAAGTTATTAACTGTTTATGAGTTTACCCTTACAAGTTGAAATAAAAAGAAAATCCATTTACATTTGTGTGTTGAAATGTGTTGTGAACTGAAAATGTAAACTAAACCCTAAATCCCTAGCGTTGCAATTTTGCTACGTTTTTCCAAATTACTCCCCAATGCAAAATATGCATAAACCATATGTTTTTTTATATCATTGGCTTCTTAAAAACATGTTTACAGTGAAAAAATGTATTTGTCATAAACATCAATGCTTGAGTCTCTCAGGGTTAAAGACCGAATTACTATTGGCCCTCGCTTCGGTGAAGCTCATGGGAAATTTCCAAGCTCTGTCAATAAATCTTACTGTTTAGAGTTTGGTCCAGGCTTTTCAAAAGCCCTTCTGAAGCCTACATTAGGCTTAATTCCTAAGATTTTATCCACCCCCTTCAGAGTGCAGGTGATAAACTTACAGGCTTTCTCTCCCTCTCACTTTCAGTCGGAGGAAGTTTGTTTATTTGTTCATTTACATTGAGCGTACACGCCAGTTTAGGCTGTTCAATCAGCTCTTTGTATGGTCCAAAGGCAGAGCAGTCTCTAAACAGAGGCTGTTTCACTGAGTCGTAGATGCTATTAAATTAGCATACAAATCACAGGGCTTGTGATTCCCTTTGGGGGTTAAAGCCCACTCCACAAAGGGCATGGCTTCCTCTTGGGCTTGGACAAAATAAGGCTTGTCCTGGTCAGACATCTGCCAAGTGGAAGATTGGGCTTCCACAAACACTTTCACTAGATTTTATAATCTTACTCCCTGTCTTCGCAGGTGCTCTCTGTGAAGGGAAACCTAGCTCTCATCACTGATGAGTAGCACTGAAACAAATGCCTTGTGAGACAAATTTTGCATACTCAACTTTCAGGTTAGCTTCAACATGAAAGAAGGTTGTTTTCTGCTCTGTAACACATTTTCCCTGGGTTGTTAAGCACAATAGCAGTTTAATACCACTCTGGTTGCGTAAATCTTTTTGTATACTACTCACTTCAGAAGGTTAATCCCTTCCGTAACTGCACAAAAGAGTGTTCCCTCTCGGCAAACACCTCTTGTTATGTGTTTTGTCCAACTTGAGTTGGTTGTGAGGTTTTGACTCGCTCCATTTGAGGTAAGAGACCAATCCTGTCTCAAATTATGCAGCGTCATTGTGTCTGTGGGACAGTGTGTCCTTAAGAATATGTGTTAACTGCCTTCCAGTGGTAAACCAGTTATCACATTCTTTTAATCCTATAAATTAGGAATTATTTTCTATCAGTAAAGATCTTTCTCAAGAGGGGGCCCTTTCTCTACCAGTACCAACATTGACTGCTTCCCTACAACAGGAAATCTGTTATCAATAGCATTCTAGTCTTATTCCTAGACTGCACATGAAGTCTCTTCTATCTATCATAAGAAAGTGATTTTTAATTATTACCTTAGCTATTTTTCTTTACAGAAAAAACTGCAATTGCAATCATTCTAGTTTAGTTATTTTTTCCTAGATTATACACACAAGAAGCTTTCCCATCCTGTCTCCAGGTGAGCCTTTTTCCTATCACCTTAACTTCCTCCCAATATTGGTATAACAATTATTGTGATTACACTGTGTAACAATTGTTTTGGTTCCTGGGTAGTAAGTGTTATTTCCTAATTGCTTATGCCTCAAAAGTATAGAAAATGGATATCATTCCCCACAAACTTTGCTTTTGTGACCAGGACAATGATATTTTGAAATGTCACTATTTCCAACGGGCGGTCTTTTCATTCACAAAGTCAGGGAAAAAAATTTTGAATCCAGATTAACATGCATTTATACTAAAGTTATACAAAAATAGCTACAAAACATTTAGAAGTGAGTCGTTTGTTCAAAAATCAGCACCCAAATGTAGCCTCCCATCATGTTCTCGTTATACTGTCCTTGATAGCTGCGTTCAATGTCCAGTATATCCTGATGGAAGCGCTCGCCTTGCTCCTCCGAGTACACTTCCATGTTCTCCTTGAATTTACCAAGATGAGCATCAAGGATAAGGACTTTGAGGGATTTCAGAGGTGGAGCTGAGGAGAGACACCCATACTACCCCAATCAAAGAGACCTTAACGACTTGATTAGAGATCTTGGTCTCACCAAGTCTAGTGCCAAGCTTTTGACGTCTAGGCTCAAGCAGTGGAACTTGTTGGATGAAAGTTTGCAAGTTGCAGATCAAGGAAGCGTCACCAATCTTTTTACAGCTTCTTCACCTGTCAAGATTGGCCCTGCTTCTGCCACAATGTGACCAGTCTGTTCAAGGTAATCGGAATCGCCTGTAAACAGAATGAGTGGCGCCTCTTCATTGACAGCTCTTACAGGAGCCTCAAAGCCATGCTGCCCCATAATGGTAACAAGTACCCGTCTCTTTCCCTTGCTCACTCAGTGCACCTCAAGGAGGATTACAATAGCATCAAGACCTTGCTGGATGCCTTGAAGTATGATGAGTACGGCTGGGAGGTCATTCCTGATGGATCTCCAATGCGGTTTTACCAAGTTTCCCTGCTATCTTTGCCTTTGGGACAGCAGGAACACCAAGGCGCACTACCACAGATGGGACTGGCCACAGTGGACCGAGTTCTCTGTGGGTAGGAACAACGTCAAGTGGGAGCCACTGGTGGACCCCCGGAAGGTGCTGATGCCACCATTGCACTTCAAATTGGGCCTTATAAAACAATTTGTCAGAGCTCTAGATAAGGAGTCGGCAGCCTACAAGTACCTTCAAGACCTTCCCTAAGCTGTCTGAGGCAAAGGTCAAAGCCGGTGTCTTCGTCGGACCACAGATAAAGAAGATCCTGGAGTGCAATGAATTCCCCAAGAAGCTCACTAGTAAGGAGAACACGGCTTGGAACAGCTTTGTCGCAGTGGTTCGGGGCTTGCTGGGGAATCACAAGGCCGAAAACAATGTGGAGCTGGTTGAGACTCTGGTGAAGAACTACGGCACAATGGGCTGTACGATGTCCCTTAAAGTCCTTATCCGTGATGCTCATCTTGATAAATTCAAGAAGAATATGGGAGCGTACTCAGAGGAGCAAGGCGAGCACTTCCATCAGGATATACTGGACTTTGAACTCCGCTACCATGGACAGTATAACGAGAACATGATGGAGAGACTATATTTGGGGGCTGATTTGACAAAGTGATTTACAGTATAATCGTAAATCTCGAAAAAACTACTCACTTCTAAATTTTTTACTATTACTTTAGTATAAATACATGTTCATTTGGATTCATACGTTGTTTGTTTCTGACTTTATGTGAACGAAAACACACAAATTTGCCAGTTTTCTCATTGGAAATTGGTACATTTCAAAAGCAATTTGTACATTTCAAAAATGTTTTTTTTTTTTTTTCAGCTTCAGTAATTTACATGTATAAATAGTTTATTTTTTAATTTTTTTTTATTCAATTCTGAAGAATTTCAGACACATGAAAATTAAGTATACAGTTTTGGGTGAGAGCATAAAAAAGTCTGAACAAAAGAAATTGGGCAATTTTCATTTTTGGTGGTAAAAGTGTCTCAACAACTGTATCCACACAAAAGCATACAAATAAATATTAAACAAAAATCCTTTCAGCGCTCCTGCAAGGTGGTGTTCAACAGGCCGAGAGCTTGTGAGTCACGGCTGTCCGGTCACAGTCTAGCGCTCAATAATGCAAAAAAGAATACAAAACCACAAGTACTGCTGAGACCGATGGGACAAGTGGCAGCCAGCAAAAAACTTAGTACACATTTAAGTGTCTAAATACTCTTTGAGGCCACTTTACATGCTAGTAAGCATTATGTTTAGTATACTAATGAGTAGAAAACATATATACTTTACATTAAAATTAAACTCAAGAGGACACGTATTTCTTTATAACATGAAGATTACATTTATTTTAAATTGAAAATGTGAGGTATTGAAAAGTATTTTGTGAAGACGTGCTCTAGCATTTGTTTGTGTGTGTGTGTGTGTGTGTGTGTGTGTGTGTGTGTGTGTGTGTGTGTGTGTGTGACATGACTGATGATGTGATATAAATCATTGGGAAGGATCTGACAGTGGATGGGTAGCTAGTGGGTTGAAAGGTGGTAACGATATGTCCAAGGGGGCCCCACAACAAATTCTAAACAGCATGTTTTAATAGGAAAGGGGCTGTAAAGGGGGTTTATGGAAAGAAGGAGCCGAGAACCGGCTTGACAATATAAATAATAGTTTAATGTAAAACTGAACCAAAAAGACAAACAAACACACAAAGGTGTCGGACAGCTGTCTGTAAACCTCTCTCTCTGTCGCACTGCCGTCTTCGTTTGGCCTTTATCATTCTCGAAGGGCTAATTAGCCTAATTAGGGGACGTGTGTGCGGAATCACGACCCGGCCCCACCATCCAACCTGCCACAGGGGCCCAGAGCAATATAGAGTCAGGGGGGCCAAAATACCTTGCTACGCCCCTAATGCTGCCACTAGATGACACTAGTCCCCTGTATGGAATGGGCTGCACCTCTAGGGCATCCCTCGTTAATCATACCTTATGTAGGGCACTTACAGGTTGCATGACATGACATCTTCCTGGAAAACCATGAACAAACTATACAGGGTATAAAGCAAATATGACCCTTTAAATTCAAAGAAAAAATGTTAATGTCAGAGCGGGTCCTTACCTGGCGTAATATTTAAGATGTCTGGTTAGTTTATTTATGGAAATGCCCTTGTAGCTTTATGTGAAAAATAGGCTGTTAGGCACACAATAATTGAGAAGGCTCCCATGGCTATAAGTTCCACTCAACATCATTTAAATGCTTGAATGCAGATTTTACAGATTTGTATAGTTTTCACAACACACATTGTATCAATGCAGCTTTACAGAAAAGAAAGCAACATTCTCCAAGCAAATTCCTTCTTATGTATTTATACATTTTTTCAAAGAGATTAAAGGCGAGTACATTTTCAATAAATAATATGTCTAAATACATTGCAGAGCACCAGCAGTTGAGCTTTAGCTACAGATGGTTAGTCCCTGAGATGGAATAATGACCCTGCTGAATCTTTTCCATGCCAGTCCAGTCCAAAATATCATAACTCTATTATTGTAAGCTCTTTTCATTTAAATATATTGATATGAATAGCCTAAAATGAATCAACATGCCTAAATAAAAACATTGCCTTTTTGAAGAATGTTACATTTAAAAATACACATGACAAATATATATGCTTTTTTATATCCTGTTTATAAGGGTGTGTACAGCACAATTGTCCTTTTTTATCAAAGGTCTCTGATAATTAATATTCAAATATGCTAATCTTTAAGAAAAGACATAGAGGGAGAATATTAAAGGGATGATAGAGAATATGAGAGAAAGCAGGTTGGGTGAGCCTCTGCTGGATCCACTGGAGATGAATTCGATAAATCCCGGCTGGTTGCTAGTTATATGAGAGTTGATCCAGTCCTGGAACTGAGACACTCTCGCATACACACCAGGATAATTGGGATCAGCACATCCTATACCAAAACTCACTATGCCAGACTGAATCCACAGAGAGCTGTTTTTATAGACCATTGGACCTCCAGAGTCTCCCTGCATAGAAAAGCACTTAACATTTATATCCCTCTCAATAGACAGCAACTGCTGGACATAACTATGCAATTGGTGTGATGGTATCTAGGTTGGTAAAGAAGAAAGTTAAACATAAAAGTTTTGAAAAGACTGTGCAGTCTGCAAACCACAATTTTAGTCTGCATGCTAAACAAAAGGGGCCATAATGATGTGATTGTCAAAAAGGTGAGATACTATCCTGTTTGCCCACAATGTATGGCATCTAGATCCTCAACTTCATGAAGGCAAGCATCAAAGGGATAGTTCACCCAAAAATGAAAATTCTCTGATCATTTACTCACCTTTATGCCATCCCAGATGTGTATGACTTACTGTCTTCTACAGTAAGCTAATATCTCAGCTCTGTGGGCCCATTCAATACAAGTGAATGGTAGCCAGAACTTTGAAGACCCAACATAAACGTAATCCAGTGGTTGAATCCATATGTTCCAAAGTGATGTGTGGGTGAGAATCAGATCAATATACATGTTCATGAGAGTTTTTCTTCTTTTGTTTTTTTGCCATTCTTTGTGCATAATGTCACCTATTGGGCTGTTGTGTAAATAAATATGATTTATTCATTCTTTTCTTTTGCTTTATCCCTAACTTTTTCTCCTTCCTGCACAGTAGGTGATGATATGCACAAAGGAAGTGAATTGGCAAAGAAAAACGTGCATTGGAGTGCTGTGTGAAAGTGGATTTGCAGTAAAAAAAGGACTTAAATATTGATCTGTTCCTCACCCACACCTATCATATTATTTCTGAAGATATGGATTTTAAAACACTGGAGTAATATGAATCACTTCTATGATGCCTTTCTGTGCATTTTGGAGCTTCAAAGTTTAGGTCACCATTTCCATGCATTGAATGGACCAACAGAGATATATTCTTCTAAAAAAATCTTTTTTTGTGTTTTGCAAAACAATGAAAGTCATAAATATCTGGGATGGCATGAGAGTGAGTACATGATGAGAGAAAATTCATTTTTGGATTGTCCTGCTTTTAACTCAAAAACACTGGATTCAGCACTTATCTCAGACTCAAGATACTGATCGTATAACCAGTCTAGAGTTCTAAACACTTCTAAACAGACAGAAGTTTTAAAAAGAATTATATTGACTGAAATGACTGAAATCTTACCTGACATGAGTCTTTCCCTCCCTGATTTAACAGTCCAGCACAAATCATATTGTTTGTGATGGCACCACCATAGGCATTGTTACAGTCACTGTTGCTCACAATTGGTATTTTCACCTCCTGCAGTATATCGGGTAGCTGGGAGTCTGTGACATACACATCGGAAGATAACTTTTTTTATGGCATTTTAATAGATATTTGTTGTAACATGTGGTGAGGTTTAGAATATTGCATGAATTCTCTCACCTCCAGATCGGAGACTGCCCCATCCAGTGACCCAGATAGAAGTACCTGGAGCCAGTATACTACCAGCAGCAGCCAGGCAGACTGGATTAATATAAGCAGAGAATGTCGCAGAAGAGGAGAGCTGGACCAGTGCTATGTCGTTGTTATCTTTGGGACTGTCATAGTTTGGATGGATGATAATGTTACTCACACTCATAGACATTTCATTTGGATTTGAGTCTGATTTTCTCTGACGTCCCAAGTAGATTGTAATGGTAGACTTGGAGACACTGTAAGAAAAAATGGGAGTCTTAATTCATTAGTCATACAGCAGTTAGCTCCAGTCAATAGTTCACCCAAAACATTTAGTTATAAAGCTGTATAACTTTCTTTACTTCATGAAACTCAAAAGGTGAATTGTTGGAATAATGTCTTTTTCATATGAGAGTAATTGAGGACTGAGGCTGTCGAGCTCCAAATTGACAAAAAAAGCAACGTGAATGTATCATAAAATTGGTCAGTATAATTTATACTCTGTATTCACTTATTCACTTTCATTATATGAAAATGACGTACCAGGATATTCTCACTTGTGTTTCACGGAAGAATGAAAGTGATACGGGATTGGAATAATGTGAGGGTGAGTAAAAATTTACAGAAAATTCATTTTTTGGTTGAACTACAACCTTTTTAAACTTCATATACCTCTGAAAGCAGTGAGCTGCAGACAAAACCCAATCTTTATTGATTAGGCTCCCACCGCAGAAATGGCCTCCAAAGGTGGTACTTTGAATGCTGACTTGCCAGGGCCAAGATCCTTCAGCCGCATCCTGCCCTCCAACAATCTTGTTGTTGAAGGGAGCTTGGCCACAAACTAATGAAAGAAGAGAAGATGTGAGAATTCCTTGTTGAAAGGTCTCACAAACACTCAAGAAATGTTAAGTGTGGTTTTGATGATCATTAAGAATATAATAACTTACCATCCAACTGACAGAGAGAGCCTGTGAGGGCAGAACAAAGATGATAAATAATTAGATGGACACAGACCATTACAGCTGATAAACTGGTTTGTGTAGAATGCAATCACTGGTTTGTTGTAGATCAACATTGCTGAGAACATACTAATGGCATCACGTGATCTCTTATAAGATAAAACTTGCACATGAAAAGACATTTCATGGATAACAGTCAACATACCTGTTAAATGATTTCATATAACTCCCTGATCTTTGCCCGCATCTCCTCAGTCTATTGATGGACTACCTATCTTCAAATGTAATGCATAGACTAACTATTGCCAACAAAAGCCTTCATCAGCCAATTAACAAGGACAATTGCATCTATGTGAACTTCTGCAGTTAATCCAGGATAAACTTTAAAGACTGTGGTCATTAATCTTACAGTTCAAACAAAATCGATGTTTTAACACTGACCCTTAACACTTAGTTTAATAATTTTAAACCATGAATTTAACTATACATAAGTAATATTTACATTATATGCATAATGTTAGCCAGAGGGGAACTGGCCCCCACAGTGAGTTTGGTTTCTCCCAAGGTTATTTTTCTCCATTAATCAACATTTTATGGAGTTTTGTGTTCCTTGCCACAGTTGCTTTCAGCTGCTCACTGGGGTTATTAATACAATTATTATTTAATTACTTATTTTTAAACACGATTAACAATCGTATTTTATCTAATTACACAATGATGATTCATCAACATTATACACATTACAGTTTTATCATCTGTTAATGCCTGATCTCCTGTAAAGCTGCTTTGAAACGATGTGTGTTGTGAAAGGCGCTATACAAATAAAATTGACTTGACGATATAACTGACACTATATTTTGTACTATTTACTTTTTCTCTTTCTTTTTTATTTAGGAAAAATGTGTCACCACCTTACTGTAAAAGTTTTATGGCATATTCTTGTGAACATTTCCTTGTCAACTGTCAACTGATACTGAAGTTTCCATGCATCATTGTGGAAAGTGTGTGAAATGTTAAACCTTTCAATATGTAACATGCCTTATCTTTCTTCCCTTGGACTTTATATTTTATTGTTTATTTTTTAAATCTCATATTTTTAGATTCAAGATACATTGATAACCAATTCACAAGAACAATGTATGGAGGCCCAAACCTGCAAAAATACTAAATAAATAAATAAATGTAATAATAAAAAAATAAATAAAACAATAAATGTCTTGATAAAACAAATATAATTCGTTTTTAATTACATTTATTCCTCAATTTATTATTGTATGACTTTATTCCTTTATTATTTTCTATATTTATTTGTAACTTTATTTTTATTTATTCATTTATTTTGCATTGTTTTATATATATATATATATATATATATATACACTCACCTAAAGGATTATTAGAACACCATACTAATACTGTGTTTGACCCCTTTCAGCCTTCAGAACTGCCTTAATTCTACATGGCATTGATTCAACAAGGTGCTGAAAGCATTCTTTAGAAATGTTGGCCCATATTGATAGGATAGCATCTTGCAGTTGATGGAGATTTGTGGGATGCACATCCAGGGCACAAGCTCCGTTTCACCACATCCCAAAGATGCACTATTGGGTTGAGATCTGGTGACTGCGGGGGCCATTTTAGTACAGTGAACTCATTGTCATGTTCAAGGAACCAATTTGAAATGATTCGAGCTTTGTGACATGGTGCATTATCCTGCTGGAAGTAGCCATCAGAGGATGGGTACATGGTGGCCATAAAGGGATGGACATGGTCAGAAACAATGCTCAGGTAGGCCGTGGCATTTAAACGATGCCCAATTGGCACTAAGGGGCCTAAAGTGTGCAAGAAAACATCCCCCACACCATTATACCACCACCACCAGCCTGCACAGTGGTAACAAGGCATGATGGATCCATGTTCTCATTCTGTTTACGGCAAATTCTGACTCTACCATCTGAATGTCTCAACAGAAATCGAGACTCATCAGACCAGGCAAAATTTTTCCAGTCTTCAACTGTCCAATTTTGGTGAGCCCTTGCAAATTGTAGCCTCTTTTTCCTATTTGTAGTGGAGATGAGTGGTACCCGGTGGGGTCTTCTGCTGTTGTAGCCCATCCGCCTCAAGGTTGTGCGTGTTGTGGCTTCACAAATGCTTTAATGCATACCTCGGTTGTAACGAGTGGTTATTTCAGGCAAAGTTGCTCTTCTATCAGCTTGAATCAGTCGGATTCTCCTCTGACCTCTAGCATCAACAAGGCATTTTCAGCCCACAGGACTGCGATACTGATGTTTCCTTTTACACCATTCTTGTAAACCCTAGAAATGGCTATCCGAACGTCCAGTAACTGAGCAGATTGTGAAATCCTCAGACCGCCCGACTGGCACCAACCACCAGCCAAAAGTGCGTCGATCACCTCTCGTTCTAAGTCTGCATTGAGTTTGGACTTGTAACAGATTGTCTTCACCTGGATCTCACCCTGACTTCATTGAAGCAACTGCCATGTGATTGGTTGATTAGATAATTGCAGTAATGAGAAATTGAATAGGTATTCTATATACTTTAGGTGAGTATATGTATATCTATATATATATATATATATATATAAAAAATAAATACATGTGGGAATATTTAAATATGGAAATAAATACAGGTGGGGATAAATAAATATAAAAATAAATGAATGCATAAATAAATAATAATAAAATACAAAAACAAATTAAAGAATACAAAAGTTTTAAAGTATACAAATAAAAAGAGAAAATAATAAAGGAAAAACGTCTACAAAAATACATTTCTAACTTTTATTTAAAAAAAAAAAAAAATTACTTTCATTAAAAATTAATTATATTTGTTTTATCAAGACATATATTCCTTTATCTATTTTCTTATTATTACATTTATGTATATGTATTTTTGCAGGTTTTGTCCTCCATAACAATGAACAATACTAATGGTATAAACTTTAATTACTTTAAATATAATTTTATTTATTTGTGTTTGTTTGTTGACTTGTTCGGACTGTACATGTATTATTATTATTATTATTAGCACCTTTGGCTTGCTCACTGGGGGCAAAAAAACAAAAAACAAATAATATTCTCTTTTTAAGGCATAATTTACAATCATGTTTTTCATCAAACCACACAATGATGACTATGAGACAGTACAGCTTCATTTTCTGTTACAGCATAATGTTCTGTAATCTGTTTTGTGAAAAAAGTGTGATACGAATAAGTATAAAAAAATAAGGCTTGACTTGTTGTCTACTTTTCCTTCACTCTCTCATGCAAATCATCCATTGAAAAAGCTTTTCATTAAAATTAGACACAACATATAGTTGTCTATGAAACTAATGTTCACGCATTTGAATTTTAAGTGTAAATTCAAATGCGTAGTAAGTTCAAACTTAGGCTGGTAGTGAACCGTACAGTAACCGCAGTTTCAGGTTTCAGTTAAGCTAAGTTAAGTATAATTAAACATAGACCTTATTTTGGCTTTTTATAGAATTTTGTTGAGCACCAATCTAATTTGAGATCTTACCTGCTATGTTTAGAAGTATGGCACCAGCAATGCACAAAGTTTTGTTAAACTTATTCATGATGTTCTGATCTGCAAACTGCTATGTCCTCTTTCAAGTCTCTACTGACATACAACAAGTACAGCTGCCTTCACCTGGAGTTTGTTTCCCCCACTTGCATCAATACTAGCTTTATCTCTGACTCACCTATCCTGTAATGACGTTTTTATACCTGTTGAGAATATTGACAGTACACGCCCAGTGTCCTGATACATGATTTCTCTACAGTGCCTGTAATTCAGGTCCCAGAATGTCACTTTTAATTTAGGACCATAAAAAAGCATTTGAATTCACTGCAGAACTACAATGTGTTATAATTAAATTAATTTGTTAAAAAGTCTTCCCTTTCCTATACTTTACAATGTCATCTTTTTTGCTACACTTTGCATTTGCTGCATACTGAAGAATGCCCATCTATTGCTACTTCTTGTAAACTGCCATATATCTGCATCTGCTTCTTCCTGGACATAGGAAATAAGTGTTGAAAACAACAACATAAACTTATTCATGTGTATCTAAGCTTTGAATCTTTGTCTCCTGCCACCCTACACAATACAGAAAACAAATTCCCATGGTCACTTAGCAGTGACTACTGTGTTTTAAAATGCTATTGAGCTGAAATCAAACTGAAAGAGGCTTACATATATATATATCTATTTATGCATATATTTTTTTTCATGTTGCATTTCAAAGATAAAATTTTGTTGGTGAATTTAACCTACATTTCTCTTACGCAACTGCCCTGGTGAATTATTTGCTATTTAAAGCAGCGCTGGAGAATAAATCAGTCCACTACTGCTTTAAATCTATCTATGCAAAACAACTTAGTAATCATGTCATGTTTTTTTATACATTGTTTAAAAGCAACTTTAAAGAAAATCATGCTGTAATGTCTAATGTTTAAAATCGCATATGTAACAGTAAACAAAACAAATATTCCTCTACAAATGTCAGTTCTAAAATGTTTGTAAAATATTTTCAGCTGACTTGCCATATTTATGTTTTTGTAATTTAGAATTAGCTTTATTGCCAAGTATGCTTACACATATAAGGAATTTGTCTAATTTTAATGTCTCCAACCACATCAAGAGGATATAATCTCCTTCTTGTATCAATTAAGACTAGATGGTGGTTAAGTTTTACAATGGAGATCCTCACCTGCATGTTTCTGTATGGGGGATGGGCGATACTGGACAATCACCAGTGTTGATATTCGAAAGCGGCTCATGTTGTTGTTTTTTCTTTTCAAATAATGAATTGTCTAGTGTGCCTTTTCTGATTAATGCTACCATTCAACACAAATCAATATAAAATGTATTCTTCATTACACAGAGCTAACAGATGAATAAAATAACAGGTCAAAACACAGGTGAAGGGAGTTTATACACTTCTTTGATCATGTCTGTATTGTGAATTGTAGCTGAAAATCTGCTTATCTCTTGTACGAGATTTTTAATGCCTGGAGTTTACATATCAGGGGCTGTATTACAAAAACTACCTAACATAAGATCTGACAGGTTCAAGTTAGAAATCAGCAATATTAAGACATGTTTTGTAATATGACTCCTGAAAGTGAAAGAACAGCCAATAAAATGTTCTCATCATTAATCCCATTCTCTTGTGTATGTTTCTGATCATTCATTTGTTTTGCTCTGGAAATATATATAAGGTGTGTTGTTAAAAGGATCTTCACTATTTTAAACATGATATGATTTGAGGGTATAGTTTCACCAGGTATCATGTTGCTTAATGACAACTGTCCGGTCTGGTTTTACCTGTTTTACTGACTTTGCATGATCCAGTGTTCTTAAAAAGAAAAGAAAATAACTCACTGCAGTTGTCAACAAATTCTTGGAGATTCTGAATAGTTCTAGGAACAGATAAGTCAACTGGCCATGGTGACGTAATTTATCGAAAAACCATTGAAAGAGATGGGTCCTGAAAAAGGCCATGTATGGACACATTTGCTCACTCTATGGTCACTTTAGTCTGATGGAATGGGACTGGATGTTATAGGGGCATTTATGGTGGAGTTGATATAGAAGAGAAGGTTATTGTATAACAATATAAAATGTAGTCCAATAAGTACTCCATTGTGAACATTTTAATTATTAATTCAGTTCTAATTCAAAACATAATTACAAATTATATTAATAGCATAGCAATTTGAGTGAAATGCTTTATTTGTTTCATTCCCCATTTGCTTTAATGACAACATGCACTCAAGCTGACATGGAAAAGTTTGTATAACAAGTAGTTGCTGAGATGAGACACTGGATGTAATTGCAGGCTTTTAATGAAGATGATGAAAGTGACAAAAACTCAAATAGCAACAAACAAGAACTGACAAAGAGGGAACAAAACTAGAGGTATACACACAAGGGCTAATGAGGTAATGGAGAATAGGTGAGAACAATGGGGAACAGATGGCAGTGATGAGGGTGCATTATGGGAAATGTTGTACAGGACAACAAAAAAAAAAACACTGCAAAATATGAGTCCTTGGAAACATGACATAAACACAGTGTGACAGTTTGTGCAAAACCTGATGATCCACGTTATCACAGCGTGATTTAGAAATGGTCCAAAGGCATCTTGAGTGCTTCAATCTAAGCAAGAAAATCTGACCTTGTGTTGCAAATTTTCTTACATTTGATTAGTGACTTAGAAATAGTGTACACTCAAAACAAAAACAGTTTTACTTAATCCGTTTATGTTTATATTACTCAAACAATTCATGTAAACAAAGGAACTTAAATTAACAGAGTTGATTCAACTAAAATTGTCTTGTCAACTTTACCCATTTGGATTGGGACAACATAAAAAAATAATGTGTTAGGTTAACTGAAACTAGGCAGAGGATTTCTAGTTCCCAGCATGCTTTGCATTGCAGTGCTAACCATCGGATAGTGACCAGGTTGCACTCAGTAGTGTTTCCCAGCAGGAGACCTAGATCTTCAGTGTAGTCTCAGATATTTGGACCTCACTGTATGTATTAAATTTGCTAGTATGGATAGTAGTGTTGATTTGAAACGTCGCAGCAGGGCTAAAAACAGCGAACGCCACGTTGATTTGCGGAGAAAGCCGGATAAAAATATTTCCTTTATAGGTTGTTATTAATATAATTAAAGGCAAAATCACCCCAAAAATCGAATTTTGTCCAGGCACGTGGCTCAGATCCTCATATTCAAACACTCATAAAAAGTTTCATTTTTGAGTTCTTGTTCAAACATACCATGCTTATTAACAAATTAAATTTAAACTTATTGTATTGGACAAAATTACAGGGAAATAATCTCATGACATTATACAGAGAATGTCTTCTTCCATTTTATGTTTTATATAGTATTGAGAAATTTCTTAAAATTTAAATGAAAATCCAGATACAACAATTGACAGATCGGAGAGATAAGGAAAGAGCGTTGGTAACACATATCACAAATCAAAGCGATGCAGTGTCATGTACTTGTTTTAAAATGATCACACTTTTATAAATGATTCCTTTTCTTTTTTCAGATAACAGCCATGTGCATTTTAAAGAACAACTTTCGGCATGCTGTTGTACTGATGCACAATCCATCAGAATGCACAACAGTGTCTACTGTGGCTTCAGCATCTGTGGACATTTATGACACAATGATACACACACCTAATAAAATTAGCTTCTCATATTAGGTTTTTGTCTTATTAGTTAAAAATTACATATTTTCCTACTGTGACTTGTCATAACACGTTACATTATACTTATCACACCATCTTTCTGTAATTGACTCTTTATAAACTCTTGTTTAAATTGCATTAGGTTGAGTTGCAATATTATCATTATCAATCAATACTGTGCTTAAGGTGTCACTGTCTTAAAAGGCACATATTTAAAATTACATTACATTATTAATAATTTACATTATTATAAATTAATACAGGAATAAGCTGGAGCTTATATATATATATATATATATATATATATATATATATATATATATATATATATATATATATATATAAATTATACAGTAACAGTCAGGGTAACTTTTACATATAATCCATTGAATAGGTCAGCAAACCTCCAAAGGAAAGCTTTTTAATGGCGTGAGACACGATGTAAGTGCTAGGATGCACTTTGAATTTTGGGGTGATTTTGGCTTTAATTTTCTCAAAAACTACAGTTTTAATTGACTTTCAGGATTTACAATTTAAATTTTATTAAGGTACATATGAACGTTAATGAGAGATCCTCAGCAGAAAAGTAGCATTTATTATATGTAATATGTAAATGCAATGTTATTTAATGTTTTGCACCACATTCACTGCAACAACTGTTGCAAAAATGTGAGCGTACGAGTTTCTTAAATTGTGATTCCTAGAAATGAAGTATTTGAGAAGGTGTAACATGTGTTGTGTTAGTGGGAGAGAAAATCTACAAGTTTGCAACTCTTAAAACATTGTTTTCTGTGACATCAAATTTACTGAAACACATGTGTGGCTAATCTCTACAACTACAATTTCCACTGTCACAGATGCTCAGTTGATTTGCACCAAAAATATCTTCATACTATGCTTTATCCCTCTGTTTTATGCACTCTTCAGAAATATATGTTGAACTCAGCAAAAATACATTGTAGAAAAATACAGTAAAATAAATCCAAATAAACAACTGACAAGAGCGTACTTTTTTCATTGTGTCCACCAACCAGAGTGTTTGTATAGGAAATTGAAATTGCATTTATTCAGGTTTTGGACACCCCAAAGGTAAGAAATGTCAAATTTATTGGAGGATTGTTGAAGCTCTTTACCAGGTTAAATTTGTTGTGTTTACAATCAGTTATAATAAGATTAAGGAACGTCATGACATATCAACCTGGCACTTCATGATGATTAATAGTCCTTTTTCTTTTAAAAATGGAAATACACATTTTACGGTGCATTATAAAGTATTTAAGTTCCTTGTGAATACAAAAACGTAATATTTGGGGCTCCTTTATGCAGAGAATTCTGGAGAATATCTGGGAGGCTTCCTAAGGTGTGGCAAGTGAGGAACTCCAAATGGTGTCTCGTTATCTTTTAATTTTTACAGTGTACTAGCTTCAGTTTGTTTGCCAAAAAATAAAAAATAAAGACAACTGCCTCAAAATCAACTTGCCCTTCTCAAGATGCCCTCGGGCCACTCTTCACCGGAAACGCACTGCACAGAATTCTGACCTTCCTTCCGGTTGGCTCCCGCCCCATGGAGCCATTTTGCGTTTCCTGGGAAAAAAAGGGGGTTAGATAGAAAGACAACCCTTCATATAATTAAAATGCATATAGAGGCTGGAAAGCATATAGAGAATCACAAATGTTGATGTAACTGAGCAATATGACAGGGGCAGGAGTGCGCGTGCAGGTACACCAGCCGCGGCCCGGATTCAAAGTGGAAACAGTCGGCTAGCTGGCTAAAGAACCGTTAGCGAGAGTGAGAGATAAAGAGCTCACATACACTAACGAGTTTTAGGACATTCATCGTTGTGAAAGTATATTCTTCTGCACGCTGGAAGGTAGATGTCGATAGAAACATGGATGGCGTGTTGATTTGAAACGTCGCAGCGGGGCTAAAAACAGCAAACGCCACGTTGATTTGCGGAGAAAGCCGTATAACTGTTTATTCGCATTGAATCACAGTACGCACGGTAAGGCACCTTTGTTTTTCTTGAAAGCTTTGGTGATTATGAGACATTTACAGCTGGACGAGACTGGTAAAGCTAGGCTTTGTGTTGTTGACAGATGCACATCTTGAGCCTGTCATGAGCTAACGGGGTCATTCTCCATCATGACAACAAGTCAAGCATGTTTCTGTTTTATAATCCTACTTCTGCTTGTATGTGTTCGTGGCGGTGTCTTAAAACCAGCGAGTTGCGCAACTAGACCGCTAGACAACATTTTACAGCTTTAAGCCCCCAAAATAGGTTTAAGAAACAGCCGATGTGTTCCTTTCTATTGTTTACTTTCCCTTTTACAGCAGAACACCGGACGCTGATTGTGCCCTAATCCCTACTTAGATTGTATATATTAGTATGCAAATCTTTACACTTTGTAACTATACTTTGACCACCTGAAGTCCTGAGGCCAATCAAATTGGCAACCAACCACCCAGAAAAGGTTTTACTGGTGTGAAAAGTGTGCTTCGTCTGTACAAACACATTATGTTATTTAAGGTGCACTCAGCAATGCCTGAGAAACACTGTTTATATTCGAACTCAACTGCCAAAGCAAACACACCCCTCACTTCAGTGGGTCTTTGGAAGCTCCGCCCCCCCATTCAGAAAGTTGCTGCTGCTAATGCCTCCGACACACTACACGACTTTCAAAGACGTAGGATTGTGGTACCATTCATATTACAGAACTGTCTGTCTTGTCATGGAAGTCGTATCGTTTTCAAATTACACGATGAATCGGGGACAGGGGTGAACAAATTACAAAACATTTCACTATTGACGAATCCCAGACGACACGAGTATATGCGGGAAGTGATACGAGATACGAAAACAAATGCATGATGATCATATGTTATGCATTTCAAGAATATGATGTGTGTTTTAGTCGCCTTTACATAATGTGTAAAGGCATCATATATTTTATTGGTTACAATATGAAAAATAACCTCCTACTGAAAAATCTACCTATTCGCTTACCTGACTGTCCAAGATAATTGCCAATTAACTCTTCTCTTTCTCCACCCAGTTGTATGGTTCAGAGGAAACATCAAATGTTCTGCAAATTTTCTACTTAATGGTTTCCTCCATTTGTTCAAGCAAATTAAACTTTCTTGATACCGCAGCCATGCTAGTTGATGTTCTATTGCAAGTACATCAGGACTCCTCCCACTGAAACTTCCCGTGCCCCTTTTCTTGCTCTCTCGCTGCAGTTGTACTCAGTCAAAACACATTTCACATTGCACGATTTGGAATCGCAGACAGGTCCTGATATTTACCATTCTAGATACTTCGCTGACATCATCGCCGATTCTCTCAGATCGCATCTTTGATGATTCAAACATTGCGATCGTCGCTCATAGGAGCAAGCTCTGATTTGCATATGATTTCAGGCTTTTTGTTGGCGATCTCCTTAAACCTGTCGGCGAGCGAAAATCGGGCTTAAAATCGTGTAGTGTAAACTTGGCACGAGATAACTTGCAGAAAAGTCGAGACGGTTTTTCGCACACCAACTCCTGACACTCACAACTCTCCTGCTACTATAATCTATAAACATCACAACAACAGCATATATGGGTTCTGTGAAACGGCAACATTTATGTTACCCACATATCAAGAAGAAAAAGAGCAACGTCTTTATCTGTCTTCAAGCCTTATTACCTCTCGGAGGTCTCTCCACCACTGAAAAGACTTGTCGATGTTGAGGCCTAGCCCTCAACTTATTATAATCCTTCTTTTTTAGTTTGTTCGTCTGAACTTTTTCTTTTGGTGAGTTTCTCAGCCATTTGTCCTCCTTGGAGTTTAGAAAGTTTGCATCAGCCAGATTTGCCGTCGCTCATCTAATGAATTTCTCTCTTGCTCTGCCCCCACCCCCCCATCCTGTGCACGTGCAAGAACCACCCCCTGTTGCTGAATGGCTGGAGTAGTGTTGTGTGGATCAGTCCGATCCACTTTGTTTTTTTCCCATTTACAGAACCAGGGCTGTGTACAAATACTAGATTTTTATTCCAGCCCACCCACGGAACGGTCAGCTAGCAGACTGTGAGGAGACATTTGCAGAATTTGACAAAGTGTATTGGATTAGAATTACTGAGTGCACCTTTAAGTGCACTTAGGGATGTAACATTACTGGGTGCCCATTTATGTTTAAAGCACAATAATAGCACATTAGGACCTGCCAGTGTAATAAATATCTGATAGTTATCATGTAATGTTAGGAGACTCAAACCCAGGGAGTGTAAGACCTTGTCAATACTTTGTAAAGAGCCTATACTTTGCTGTAAACAGCATAGCAATATGCTTAAATTGGGTAGTTTGTGTGCTGCTTCCATGGTATGGTTAGCAGCTGTGGATTTTCCTTGGAACTTGTGGAACCTTCTTCCTTTAAACATGAAATGTGAAATGGTCTCAATTCTATAGAACACCCCCCACCCTTGTTACCAAGCTACTTGAAGCAGAGAAAGTTTATCAGGGCTCCAGACTAAAAAAAATTATGTAGGCTAAACAGAAACATTAAGGAGCCAAATGGCTGTTTTTGGTCGCCAGATCACAGAATTGCTCGATTTCTATTGCTGTTCAGAAACAAGATAGAGCCAAAGAAAAGGAAGACAGCCAATAACCCTTTAATTTATCTAAAATGTTCACACCCTTTCATAATTTATTATGAGAATTAAAAATATAAGAAATAAAATATTTTGTATTTAATTAATACTGCTCTTCACATTCTACATTACAGATAATTACATATAGTAAGCATATAGTAGTTTGTTGTCTTCTTATGAATGTTTGCACCATGTGTAATAGTTGTGTACAAGTCCCTTAATTGTCCTTAGTGTCAAAAGCTTGTTCTCATGTATGCATATTAGTGCTGCACGATAAATCATATTGCAATCGCAATGTCAGCCTGTGCGATTATATGACGGCAAAATGCTGCGATTATGTTAAATAAATAAGTGCATGTGTGGACGTGACAGCCCATTCACTCTGAGAGCTGTTTGCCCACTTTCTACACCGCTAATAAAAAAGATGACCAGTCAGTCTCCATTTAGGGAGTGGCACGTGTGGTCAAGTCAGTTTCCGGTGTTCAGCGTGGAGATAGATGCCGAGCAGACCGTCACTGAACTGGTGGCCAGAAAAAATAACACCGATCATAGCTTGGCGATATATCTTTATTGCATCCTTAATTCAAGTTCATATTATATGGGAGTTTGCCAGGTAAATAAACACAAACTCCAAAACTGTCATTCTCAGTGCGGTCAGAGCTGCTTCAACCAGTCGCGGAACAGACACAATCTGAGCGGGAGTCGAGACCGGGAGAGATTTAAAGTTCTGCCAGGTGATGCGCACTCTAACACGGAGATGCTCGTCTCTCACCCCCGCTGTCTGCACCTTGCAACGTTTAGCATCATTGATGATATCATCATGATAAGATCGATTTTATGTGAAAAACAACACTAAAATGACAACAGCAATAAAGTGTGTGTGTATATATATATATATATATATATATATATATAGAGTGAGGAAAATAAGTATTTGAACACCCTGCTATTTTGCAAGTTCTCCCACTTAGAAATCATGGAGGGGTCTGAAATTGTCATCGTAGGTGCATGTCCACTGTGAGAGACATAATCTAAAAAAAAAATCCAGAAATCACAATGTATGATTTTTTAACTATTTATTTGTATGATACAGCTGCAAATAAGTATTTGAACACCTGAGAAAATCAATGTTAATATTTGGTACAGTAGCCTTTGTTTGCAATTACAGAGGTCAAACGTTTGCACACACTGCAGGAGGGATTTTGGCCCACTCCTCCACACAGATCTTCTCTAGATCAGTCAGGTTTCTGGGCTGTCGCTGAGAAACACGGAGTTTGAGCTCCCTCCAAAGATTCTCTATTGGGTTTAGGTCTGGAGACTGGCTAGGCCACGCCCAGAACCTTGATATGCTTCTTACAGAGCCACTCCTTGGTTATCCTGGCTGTGTGCTTCAGGTCATTGTCATGTTGGAAGACCCAGCCTCGACCCATCTTCAATGCTCTAACTGAGGGAAGGAGGTTGTTCCCCAAAATCTCGCAATACATGGCCCCTGTCATCCTCTCCTTAATGCAGTGCAGTCAGCCCTGTCCCATGTGCAGAAAAACACCCCCAAAGCATGATGCTACCACCCCCATGCTTCACAGTAGGGATGGTGTTCTTGGGATGGTATTCTTCTTCCTCCAAACACGGTTAGTGGAATTATGACCAAAAAGTTATATTTTGGTCTCATCTGACCACATGACTTTCTCCCATGACTCCTCTGGATCATCCAAATGGTCATTGGCAAACTTAAGACGGGCCTTGACATGTGCTGGTTTAAGCAGGGGAACCTTCCGTGCCATGCATGATTTCAAACCATGACGTCTTAGTGTATTACCAACAGTAACCTTGGAAGCGGTGGTCCCAGCTCTTTTCAGGTCATTGACCAGCTCCTCCCGTGTAGTTCTGGGCTGATTTCTCACCTTTCTTAGGATCATTGAGACCCCACGAGGTGAGATCTTGCATGGAGCCCCAGTCCGAGGGAGATTGACAGTCATGTTTAGCTTCTTCCATTTTCTAATGATTGCTCCAACAGTGGACCTTTTTTCACCAAGCTGCTTGGCAATTTCCCCGTAGCCCTTTCCAGCCTTGTGGAGGTGTACAATTTTGTCTCTAGTGTCTTTGGACAGCTCTTTGGTCTTGGCCATGTTAGTAGTTGGATTCTTACTGATTGTATGGGGTGGACAGGTGTCTTTATGCAGCTAACGACCTCAAACAGGTGCATCTAATTTAGGATAATAAATGGAGGTGGACTAACAGGTCTTTGAGGGTCAGAATTCTAGCTGATAGACAGGTGTTCAACTACTTATTTGCAGCTGTATCATACAAATAAATAGTTAAAAAATCATATATTGTGATTTCTGGATTTTTTTTTTTTAGATTATGTCTCTCACAGTGGACATGCACCTACGATGACAATTTCAGACCCCTCCATGATTTCTAAGTGGGAGAACTTGCAAAATAGCAGGGTGTTCAAATACTTATTTTCCTCACTGTATATATATATATATATATTACACACACACACTTTATTGTTGTCATTTTAATGTTGTTTTTCACATAAAAAAAAAAAAAAACATTTTCGGATGAAAATGAAATTTTTTGTTTTGGCCGAATGAGAAAAATGGCCGAAAATATATGCCTCCCCGCCCCTCATTGCTCAGGTTTCACTCTTGATCGATCTAGCCATTATCACGGCACTACCAAGCGAATGCCTATGTCAGCGTTGTGGAAATACTTCAAAGCAATACCACCGCTCCCTATATGCATACTACGCAGTCTGCGTAGGGCACCAACTCACTAGGGGGGCACCAGAAAGTCCACCGGCTGCCCTTACTCGCACGTTATGTTATCCAAAAACTTTGTTCTTCACTTGAGGCTACATCTGTCATTTACAGTTTGAGGTTGGTTTTAGTTCTATCACTGCTGTTTTGCACAATAATTTTATATTAAAGTGGAAATACGTTTACATAAACAGAATAGAGCCCCTCTGCCATTCTGTGTTTTGCCTGTTGTTTTCATTAAATCACTGTGTAGCATATTTCAACTTTTTGTTTTTGCAAGATGCTATACTAGAGCTGCTAAGTTCATTACTTGACTGCTGTTTTGCATGTCATTGTAGTTTTCTAGAACGTTAAATTATTTGGATAGTTGGTAAAAAAAAAAAATCTGTTAAATTTGAATGTTGAAGAACTGAATAAATAAAGAATAATATATTTAATAATGTTTTAATATATTTTCTGTCCAATTTTGGTGCGTTACTTTCAATAAAAGTGTGATCATTTTATTGGGTTGTAGTTTTTCAATTCAGATGAATTAAATTCATGAAATTAATTAAAAAGTATAATATTAATACAATTATTTAAAAAAAAAAAAAATTATTTACAAATGTTCTATTTTCGGCCAAGTGCATCCTGAATTTTCGGTTTCTGCCCAGAATTTTCATTTCAGTGCATCACTAATAAATTATACACTTCTAACTACTTCAATCCCAATCAATAATTAACAGGAGAAAAAAGTGGTACACAATACAGGACTTTTAATTACAAAGAAGCCCGAAATACACTTGGGACTCTTAATTTGAAATGTCTGCACTCCCAGATGTGAGGACACTGATGGCTGATTCGCTGAGAAAGTGAGTCTGATTCAAACTGCTAACTTGAGCTCTGTTCAAACCCTCAGGTTTTTTTTTTTTTTTGTGATTCATGAAAAAGATCTGGTTCAAAAGAGTCATTTGGCCATGACTCTTGCACTGGGTTTGTTGCGTGTGGTGCAGCGAGCTCGGTCAGAAACAGAACAGGTGAAAATCACCTATTTTGAACCGATATGACTATGCATAGGAACTCAGAAAGCTGCTTTCTTAAATATTTTTATCAATATTTGACATTATTATTATTCATTGTCAACAAATTCTAGAAATTAACACTTGAGAAAATATAGCTGCAAGCAGCGATGACGGGCCCAATCACCATTGGTCCATTTCCACTCAGGAAAACAAAGCATGATGGACACAGCATTACCTCAAATTTATTAAATTGGAACCTAAACATACAATGTGTAATAGATATATGCCACCATTCCAGTTTGACAACAACTTCATGTAATTTAATCCACTGCCATTACATCACTATTAAAGCTATCACGCATCCTTTCAAATTTTTCCATTAGCAGTGTCTAAACAATTTTGAAGCAATTTTGGTAAAAGTAAGAGGACTACTTCAAAGTCTGTTGTAAGTGCCACACTTCTACTGCCAGTTAGTGGCGCTATGACTGTGACCCATAGCCACATCCATGTGATTAACCCCCAAGAAAAAACATACAACTCTATTTTGATCTAAATCACACCATGCAGGCAGAAGATACAAGACACTTGCTTTTTCCTTATTTTTGCCAATAATTTAGTGAATCGCTATGTCAACACCATTCAATATTTAAAAATCTGTGTGCAATTTAGCATATTCGATGTCTTAGCATAATGTCTAAATGTGGTGACAGTCTCATGAATCACTATTCAGAGAATCTCTATATCAATTTTTAACTGTAATTTAAAAGTGTTTGCCAACTGATTGCTTTAACATGAAGTTTTGACATGCCTTGACATTTGTGCTTTTTTCAGTTGCTTAAAAACATATTAATGGCTACAATAATATGTGAGCAACGTCTACGTACATGTTTGTATTTATGAGAAAATAACATTTATATGTGTGTTTTTTGGGAAAAATATAACAAAGTCACTGAAATAAGGCCATATAATACATACATTTGTGCATGAAAAGTTTGAGAACCGGATCTTGTAGCCTAGTTTTTGCTACAAAATGATGTGAAAACCATCCTGATCACTCATTCATTCAAAACAATATAGTCATTTAACTTTTGTAAGACACTTTTAGTGTTAGGCCATATGCAAGGAGACGTGAATGATCATGAATATTGAACAAGGACCCCTCCCTTGGGAACAGAATACAATGTAATGTCTGTTATATGGCATATACACAATATATACAAAAAATGTCAGGATTCTTTGATGAATAGAATTAAATTTTTCAGATAAACAGCATTTATCTGAAATAGAAAACTTTTGTAACATTATAAATGTCTTCACTCTCACTTTTGATCAATATAATGCATCCTTAATGAATAAAAGTATGAATTTCTTTACAAAAAAAACAAAACACTTTGGGCTCGACAATAAGGACTGCCCAGTGGCCCGGGGACAGTGTGAGAGAGCTTCAGGCCAGTTGCTAGAACGGTCACTTGCCCGATTGGGCAAGTGCTGCATTTATAATATCAGTGCAAGAAAACAACAAATGAGAGCACAACAATTACACTGAGCGAACAAAGTATTCTGACCGAGGAGTGAGCGCGATTCTATTTAGTTCGCAAAGATACGTGAGCGTATAATATACTAGACGTGCCAAGGCACAGTCGCGTGCACGCACAAGACACAGAGTGCACTCTCCTAGCACTGTCCTCGCTCTTTTCCAAGTGTCTTAGCAGCTATTACCAATGTGTAGAAAATAGAAGGAAAAAAAACAAAGATTTCAAACAAACTTCTTTCACGTTGTCATTATGGGGTATTGTTTGTAGAATTTTGAGGAAAATAATTAATTTAATCCATTTAGGAATAAGTCTGTAACTTAACAAAATGTGGAAAAAATGAAGCGCTGTGAATATTTCCAGATGCACTGTATGTTTCATGTTTGTGTGATTAGTATTCGCTGAGTTTCAGTTAATTTTTGTGACGTGTTTCTGAAAGATGCTTGCAGAGACAGTTAAAGTTCACCCTTTTTATTTTCTTTATTTTACAAAAGCACAAGGTTTTGTTGTTATTGTGAGTGTACACAAATAAAAGTAGACCCTTTATAGTTTCTCATGATGTTTTACACCTGTCTTTATGCCCCAAATGACAGAGTATTTTAAGTGGTTTCCGCTGTTATGAGGAAAATATCCAGCAGGACACGCTAACGCGTCCGTCGACCCCAGAGTGTTAAGAGAGAGAGCGAGAGAGAGATAAAGACAAAACACATGCTCTACATACTAAAACAATACAGCTGAGAAGGCAATAACAATGGGGGACATGTTTCCCTTTTCTATTTCCTGGAAAAGAGTGCAAGCTATAGAAAAACTGCTGACACTTAACGACATTGATAACAGCCAAAAACAAATAAATTCATAACTCATTCCATCACCGGATCGGTACATCAAAACGGAAACGGATCAGAAACAGAAACTCCAACTCAAGAACTGGAGATGTTTAACATGAAATGAGAAATAAAGTTAACTTGAAGAATGTAGTTACACACAGTTAGCTTTACTTAAGAAAACACTTAACTTGTTCCCCAATTTCTGATTAAATTGGCATACATAATAACTCTTTAGACACGTAACCAAACAATGATCCCTAACAACAAAAGACAATAGTTTATTTAACCTTACCTGAGATGAAGTGTGTGCTGAAGTGGCGGCAGGTATGCGATAATATTTCAAATTGGAGCCTGTCCTCCGTCGATTCTGGCACCCAACAACACAACAAGATGACATTTTGAGCTCCTTATGTAGCCGACTCTGTGCTGGTTTGTATTGGCCACCTCCAGATTTCCCTTAGTTTTGCCTCCAGCTAATGCTGTGACGTAGTGACATCGCCACTAAAAGGGTCTATACATACCGTACGAAACAGGGATCCCTTAGACAGGACACCAAAAATCTCCTTTTAATTTTTGAATTATTCATAGAGCTTGGATGCCCTCTATTGGGCATTTCTTGTAATTGCCACTGATTACATATACTCAATATAAAATAGTTTTTTATTATTTTTATATTTCAGTTGATATTTTTATTATATTTTATTTATATAAAAATTAAGACTTTTGTTTTTTTAACAATAATCTTTAAAAATCAGGCTTGCTAAATACCTCAAAACGTGAATATGCACAAAAAAGAATGATGACATTTAATGCATTGCCATGGAAACAGTATTTACGATATCAATAATCCCTTAAGAATATTAAATCTGTAATGTCTTGACATTATTAAAAAATGTTTTAAGCAATTCAGATTAACATAAAATGGATCTATCAACGTCTGTTAAAAGTGACACACTTCCTTCCGCCAGGTGGTTGCGCTATGACCGTGACCCACAATAGTCACATCAATGTGATCAGCCTGCAAGGACAAACATTTGGTTCAATTTTGATGTTTTTAATTTTCTGCACTTAGAAGATATGAGTCGTTTCCTTGTTCCATTTTTTTTTATTTTATTAATTTATCGCATTGCCATGGCAACACCATTCAATTTAACAGCATAAGTGTTACACCGTATTCTGCTAATCAAGTTCAAGGGAAACTTTCAACTGTGGAAAACCAGACTTGTAAATATAAAATTTTATAAATGCAACAACTGGAATTGTTCAATTGAAGGGGGTACCAAACTGTGAATCCTGAACAAAACAGTTTGATGAATACATGTTTGCACATTAGCTTCCACTCAGCTGACAATTAATGAAAGTAGCTACGTGGTTAGCTAGTTAGCTATAAGCACGTTGCCACGGAGAGTAAAATATGGACCAGCATTGCGTCTCACCAACTAGGTAACAGTGTAGCGTGAAATCAACAGACACAATCCACCACCGCACTGTTGTCTACTGAGCTGCAAAAAGGTGCTCTGATGTTTACCTTTCAATCTGCTTCATTATTTACTGCACTGACAAACTATAGCTGGCTTACAGCAAACAGACATGAGTGACATGGTTGTCAGGGACAGGGTTAACTTTGTATTAGTTATATTGAAAAGGGAAAATGATGGGGTCATTGCTAACTTTCCTAGAATGTATTTCACAAGCTTGTTAGCAACTTAACGAGAAGACACCGCTTAACATCACCTTGTCTGCAGAGCCACCGTCAGCTCAGAGTCAGCTCTGTAAATAATGGAGACGGAGCGCGCTCTGCTGGACAAACTATGCAATGACATCAATTCTAAAGCATTGTTTTCTGTATTATATGTTCTGAAAAAAGTTTTCATATCCGTAAACATATACGCCGATACCGATATATCGGAGATATACTGATATAAATGTCTGGCACTACAAAACATACAATAGTGCAACGTAACAAAAAAGTCTCAAGTTTGTAGTAAAACAATCATAACTGTATAATTTTAATCATGCTACCTCATCTGTCAGCATGATGCCGATGAATAACGTTCAGTCTCTTTGTATGTTACTTCATTGTTTTGGCCGATGATCGCGCTCTCACGTCCAACCAGAGCAGATTCTGACAACTTCTAATTGGGTCACATATTTCTGGTTCTTTTTTAGTGTGTTGCAGATGCTAGATTGTGGAGAATCAGTCTAACTAGAGAAGAGATGAGAGGCGTTTGCAATCTTTGAGTGTCAGAATGTTTTCACACTAGGTTTGATTTGTTGGTCTGAACCCAAATTTAATTCCACCCTCCTCCATGCAGTCCTGTTATTTTATTTTTTTTCTCACATGTTTTTATTTGGGTCAAAACAGCTGTACATTTGCACATTAGAACTAATGACTGGCAGAGAAGACGCCAGCATCACAGTTTTTAAAAAAAAAAGGTAAAGTGTGTAGTTTCTGTATCACTATAGCTTATCACCAAACTGAATTAACAAAATTATGACTTTATTAAGGGTGCATGTTATACGATGTTACATGGCAAAACTAGATAGCTGGGAACTCACCTCTCATTGAAGCGATTGATGTTGAGATGTTCAATCGCTCAATACCTTTTTACTTGCTTTGTGTTTTAGTGATGATGCAGATGAACAAGATATAACTGGATCACTTCGACAGAGCACATGTAGAGTAATGGTTCTCTTTCTGTCTGTCTCAGAAGCCAGTCATGCCCGCTAGTGTGCGTACTGGGACCCTGAAGGACTCTGAGGTTGCTGATCTCTTCTACAGAGATGATCCCGAGAAGCTCTTTACTGATCTCCGAGAGATCGGTCATGGCAGCTTTGGAGCCGTGTACTTTGTAAGTGAGCCAAGACTTGAGTTTTCTGGAAGAGATCTGTTCTTTTATCCATAGATCCATAAGATCCTGTGCATTATGTTGTTGTCTTTGTTTGTGCATGTAAGTGCTAACTGTATGTTTCTCTCAGGCTCATGACGTGCGTTCCAACGAAGTGGTGGCCATCAAAAAGATGTCATTCAGTGGCAAACAATCCAATGAGGTCAGCATCAACATTCTTTCAAAACACTAAAACACAGCTTTAATCTCATATTATACAGCTGGTGATTAAGGTTGGGCAGTATGGCTAAAACATTAATCTTGGTATTATTCACCCTTGCTACGATATTCAGTGTATATTTATCGTTTAGGGGTGTCCACACCAGCATCAATTACAAGACTTTTTACATCTCATTAGTACCCTACTAACATTTATCACAGTAAACTGTAACAGAATTTTTCAATACAACTGGGGAAAAAGTAGCCAAGATAAAATATCATGGCACATTCTCCTGTCATGGTTATGTATTTTGGATTGAAAGGCTTCCTTGATTTTTGTAGAGATGACAAATGGTCACTGTAGTGTTTACCTCAGTCCACAAGGCAGTGAGCTGTCATCAAACGATTGATCATCACATGTATGTAATTTATTTTTCTATATTTTATTTTGGTAACTATATTTTATTTTATCAGTCCCAATGTGGAAACTGGATTTGCACTTTTCAGAGAGCTCAATAAAATATTCAAATTATATTTTGGTTGCTTTTTGAGATAATAAATGTAATTATTTTTGGTAAATAGGCACATAATATCGTAATATCAATCGCAGACCCCTGAATTGAAATCGCATTGCGGCATATTTCAAGGTATCAGCAAACATCGGATCGCTGCTAAGAGAATCAATACAAGATCGTATCGTGAAATTAAACTTGAGATTTTGAGTGATGGTACAAATGAATCATTAAATCATTGAGCTTTAAAATCTAAACTAACTAGTGGTGCACCATTCTGGAAATTTGAGGCCAATCCCAATCACAGATTTTTTTTTAACACTGAGACCGGCCAATACCGTCATAGATCACAGATTTTTCTTTTGAAAGTGCCCTTTGCTACACTTTTACAAGTTATATGCTGCAGTTATGTTTTGTCCCCACAAATTCCATTCAATTTAATTTTAATTTTGAAATTCTAACATTTATTTGAATTGAAAACTAATGAATAGTTCTGTTGTCACCATCAAATATCATTCTGACATACTGGCAACCAGTAAACACCATAAGAGCATTACACACAACAGAGATACATTAAAAACACAATGCTGCGATGTATATACATTACAAGCTCCAAAACTGCTTTAGTGAGATCCAGGATTTGTTTACAGTCTTTGCCATTTTGTTGTAACAAATCACTAAGTATTAAGCAACTGCATGAAAACGTGGTCCCGTTATTGAAGACTAAACTGTTATTAGTGGTTTTGTGACAAACATATATCTTTGATTGAAATCAGCATTCTCACAAAATAGCGCTTGGATGAGTGACTGATGAGAGATTGAGAGCACCTGGAGAGGAGAGCGTGCGCATGTTGGAAAGTGAAACTGAAAGCACACGTAATCACTAACTCTCTCTATATCTCGCATAACACATAACATCACATACTCAGATTTGTATTTGCATCTTTATTTTTTCGTTTTTGCATGTTTAAAGTATCTTTGTCCTCGAGTCGCGTTGTACCATGCAAGGGTCGGACGTGTGAACGGCTCTCTGTTTTATTACTGTTCTTTTAAGACAATGTCAAAGAATTCAAAATCCTCTGGAGACATAAAAAAACACTTACGTGCTCATGCTGATACCCCTGACAGTGCCACAGACTGGGTACTCCATTTGGGCGGTGCGGTGGGATAGATTCGGCGTTAACTGTCGAGCATGTCGGCAATGCTGGCGAAGGTAGTTTCTGACTTTGAGGATATTGCTGTAATACGTCGATCGATCACTGCCATGGAGACTAAATTCTCCATTCACTCTAAAGAGTGGGGGAAAGAGCAAAAAAATTATCTTGATTCTGAGATAACCTTGGAGGAGCCCAATTTTCTCAATTTTACTTTTCCCCAGACTCTGTATTTTGGGTGATGGGGTGGTAAAAAATGTGGGGATAATCGTATAAAAAATTGGGTTCTGACCATTATAGTGGTATGCAGAGATGGGGGAGGGTGCCAGCTTTCGAGGAGGTTGCAAGTAGAAGGCTGGGGTTTGGGGACTTGTTTGTTAGGAAATGGGGTAATTATTTAGCATTTTTGGGGGTCTCTCTGGGAGGGAATGGGAAGAGAGAAGTTTAGTTTTATTATGTATGTTTATTATATATTTGTTTTGTTGTTGTTTGTTTGTTTTTGTGTGTGCATTATTGTATGTGACCACAGGGGTGTTCGTTGGGGGTCAGGGTGGGGTTGGTGATTGGGGAGGGAGATTAGTGTAGGTTAAATGTTGATTCAGTGTGTATATGTTGTGTTTTTCCCCTGTGTATTTTTGAATAAACAAAAAATAATAAAAAAAATAATCTTTGTCCTTCGTGTCTTACTGTACAGTGAGTCAGAATTACAACCAGAATAACTCTTTAAAATAGGCACCTTATTGTTCAAACACATGTAATTCATACACATTTTTAAAACAACACAGATAAATTTGCCAATAACTCGCCCTCCTGTGGCTGCAGTTTCGAGGGCTGTTTAAACGCTTATTCATTAGGGTAGCAGTTGTGGTTGAATGACCGGCCCCTCCCTCTTGCCATCGACACCTCACCTCTGAGGGTCACCTTCAGCCAGGCTCACGACAGCAGTGGGCAGGAGAGAGAAGAGGCACATAATTAATAAACTTAGTTTGGGCAGCATAGCTGCCGAGTTAGACTGCGTCGCCGGACCCGTTTCTCTGATCCCCAGCGCAAATTACCAGCATCGTGGGGGATGATAGCACGTGTTGCTGCCGATGGGCTATAGTGCCGGGCCACCTTCCTCTCTCACCTGCCTGGGAAGACAGGCCTTCAAGGCCCACGTGCCACAGACCCAGGAGGGAAACGCGTGCGGCCATCGGACCCTGCGCAAGCCTGGGCCATTCCTTGGACACATCCAGGATGAGGATGGCAGACTTTTTTCCCCATTTATAACGTGTATATTATTATTAATAAATGCCTCTCCGAGGTTTGACGCCACACCCACTGTGTCTGTCTGCAGATGTAAAATTACAGTTTGTAAAAAAAAAAAAATCCATGTCCACACTTGATCACTATTCTTGATAGTAAGAACGACAATCAATCTGCATAATTCTACACAATTGTTGGTAAAAGTGGGCCCGCAGCTGATTAGCAAATCTATTTCAACACAATAACATTAGCTAGCAGGTTAGCAGAGGCCTGCAGCTGTGCACTGGTGTACACTGTAGTTACAACACAAAACTCCACATTTCAACTCTTGGTAACAGATCCACAAATAATCAAGCATACTTACAGGTTGTGATCCTGAAGCACCTGATTGTCCCAACAAAATGGCATCTGCACCATCTTTCATGGGTAACCGACTTGAAAATCCGACATTGGTTGTGGATTTACTGCTGAGGAATAATGGTAAAAATAATTCAATTCGTCTGCATTTGGAAGTCCAACGAGGTTTTGCCTTCGCAGTGAAGAAAACAGTATCTTCCCGACATGGCGACAACACTAACCCAACTCATCCTGGCCTCGGCTATAACTAAGTTTGTTTGAGGATGGGCCAAAATAGCCCTTAGTTGGGCATTATGCAAATGTGTTACATAGTGACAGATACTTTAAGGAAGAAATGGCTGGACTACAATCCAGCCTACAATCCGTTTCGTGTAGTCCTTGAGAATTGTTGTCTATGGGAGGGAATAACTAAAGGACTTGGTAAATTTGCAGACTTTTTAAATGCACAAAGAGGTATGTTACACACTAAAGGAAAGTTAAAATCCCAAAAAGCATAATAGTTCCTCTTTAATAATAAAAAAAAGATCGACCCTGAATCTCTTGGCACAATCAACCAATTACAGATTTACGTCGAAGATCAGCCCATTTTGATCGGCCAATTGATCGTTGCACCCCTAAACCTAACAATTGAATCAAACTTGATAACTAAAGGTGGGCAGTATAGCCAAAGTCTTATATTACAATGTGAGTCATTTTATATCACAGCAATAGTATACATCACAATGTAGTTATTTTTGCTTCCAAATAAATAAAAAAGAAATGGTTTATGGATTGATTAATGCAATATTATTTTGGTAATAGTCTGTTATATTAAATCTTTAACTAACTAAAGGCACATCATTTTATTACATTCAGTGTATTAATGAGGACTGTTCACATGCTGATCTTTTTATATAGCGTATGGTGTGTTCTCTGTCTTGGCATGCAGAAATGGCAGGACATCATTAAGGAGGTGAAGTTCTTACAGAAGCTCAGGCACCCCAATACCATTGAATATAAAGGGTGCTACCTCAGAGAGCACACAGCATGGGTAAGTGTGTCTGCATATATGTATGTGTGAGTAATGTGTTTGTCTGATGTGTGCTAATATGTCTCTATCTTTCCTATTAGCTGGTGATGGAATACTGTTTAGGATCAGCCTCTGATCTTTTAGAGGGTGAGTGATCTACCCCTTTTCACATCTTCAATTGTTTCCAAATCTTTCCTTCAGCTGCCCTGTCTGACTTCAGAGGTTTCCATTCATATCTGTTGTGCATGTTTTTTTGTGTGCAACCACTGTCATCAATTGATAAAGAAACATGCAGTTTTTGTGTAAATATCGTCCTGATCTGATTTCAGTATTATGTTATTTTCCCATGGTGAAAATTGTATTTATTTAACCCACAGTGCATAAGAAGCCTCTGCAGGAGGTGGAAATAGCTGCTATTACCCATGGTGCACTTCAGGGCCTCGCCTACCTTCACTCTCATAATATGATACACAGGTGAGACCACTGCCATGGCCTCTCTTTTTATACCCATCTTACCTATCTTACTGCTTGACTTCAGAAAGTTCTCTGGCTTTTCTTCTGTCATTTCATATCAATTAAATTTAATTAATTGTTTATTCAGTGTTGAAAAAATCACATTCTTTTTCTTTTTCCAGAGATGTGAAGGCAGGTAATATTCTGCTAACTGAGCCTGGTCAGGTGAAGCTTGGAGATTTCGGCTCTGCCTCAATTGTTTCTCCTGCCAACTCTTTTGTGGGCACACCGTACTGGTAAGACAACTAATAATTGGGCATATCTTGACTTGTGTAACATTTGTTTTAGTTTTTTACCTGAAGTCTACTTATAATGCTTGTCAAGGCACCAAAAATATACAGGTATAGTCATACAGTTCTACCCATTTTCTGTCCTCTCTGATGATTAAAATTAAGCAGGTTGTGTTTACTGCTGTACCTTTAAGGCTTCTATATGTAAATGATTAACGCTTCACATGTGAACTGCCTTACTGAACATACTGAATTGTGAATAAATATTCATGTGTGTAAAATGTGCACAGAAATATGTTAATGTGCTCATGGTTGATGGTGGTATGAACAAAATCTTACATCATGGTATGAGTCATTGTATATCCCTCTAAGTATCAAAAGACAATAAACTTGTAAACTTGTTGGACGCAAACCAGAAGGTAATATTTGTAGCAAATTAATTAATGCCATTTCACATTGCTATATGTATTACCCAAGTTGAAAGGAAAAGACTGAAAAATACTGTTATAAAACTAGATTGGTGCAGTGGCGTAGCCAAGGGAGGACCGACCCAATTAGACCCAGGGCTACGCAGAATAATAGAGATTATTATTTTACTTTTATACAGGGTTCATACAAGGTGCTTGAAGTACTTGAAAAAGACCTTGAAAACCTTAAAAATAGCCATTTTTTACCAAGAGGTGCTTAAAAAATGTGTGAATTGTTAAAAAAAAAAAAAAAAAAGCTTAAAATACGTTTAGAAAATCATTAAATAATTTAAACTTATTTTCGGAAAATCACAGATATAAATAATCCTGTTACAGAAAGACATACCCCCAATGCTACAGCCAAACACCACATTCCGCTTCTCGCTCTCGACACTTTGTCATGAATTATAGAAAATAAAGAATTTATTTCATGAATATGTTATTGCATACCTCTTTGTGTGTGTTGTATGCTTCTGTTCAGAACCGATTCCAAAAAAAATTTAAATGCCAGAGGAATTGCATAATTTTCGGTTCTGTTAACGGTTCTCTAACAGGCATTATTCCGCTGGTGGTCAGTTCCTCACATAAAGCTGTTGTATGGCTCCGTATGAAAAATATATATGAGTCATATTAACTACTTTTAAAGGTTCCCATTATTAACCATTTTCAGTATGCAAAGTGCATTTTAAATCTGCACACTTATAAGTTGTCTTGTAAAAGTGGTATTTTATAAAAAGATTAAACTAATAAATATAATAAGTGAAATTAGTTTGATGAATAACTACTCTTGCATAATCCTTGAAACCAAATAAAAATGTGCTTCAAAAGAATTTCACTTTGAATCATCTGTATGAGCTCTGTATACAGTAAATAATATATATTTATAAAATAGTTTAAAAATGCATACATCAAATCCCTTTATTGTCACTCAACCATATACACAAGTGCAACAGTGGGTGAAAGTCATGGGTGCAATTCCAAGCAACATAGCAGTATGACAATTACAATAAACATCTGATTTACACAGCACAGTTTACACATCTTGTTACACAGCACAATATACACCTAATAATATACAGTATACACAAAATAGGAAGACTATACAATAAAAATACACTGTAACCCTCATGTAATCGGTGGAAAAAATATGAATTGTTGTGTTAACATTCAGCTGTCGATTGATAGTTAGTTGACAGTGTGTTATTAAGACAAGTATCAAATGTGAGTCCAGTCTGAGGCTAATAAAGTGCAGTGTTTATATATGTCGTGAGGGATCAAGAGTTCAAAAGTCTGATTGTTTGGGGGAAGAAGCTGTCATGAAGTCAGCTGGTGCAGGTCCTGATGCTGCGATTACCGCCTGTCTAATGGTAGCAGCGACTTCATGGTAGCAGCAGTCTCGGTTGGCTTGAGTCTCTGATGATCCTCTGAGCTTTTTTCACATATTGCCTGGTATATATGTCCTGGAGGGAGGGAAGCTCACCTATGATTATGTGTCTGGCAGTTCGCACCACCCTTTGCAGGGCTTTGCGGTTGAGGGTGGTGCTGTTGCCAAACCAGGCAGTGATGCAGCCAGTCAGGATGCTCTCTGCAGTACTGGTGTAGAACAGTGTGAGGAGGTGGTTGTTCATTCCAAACTTCCTCAGCCATCTCAGAAAAAAGAGGCGCTGGTGAGCCTTCTTCACAACAACCTTAGTGTGGTTGGACCATGTGAGTTCCTCAGTGATATGGACACTGAGGAACTTAAGCTGCTGATTCTCTTCACCGGTGCTCCATTGATGGTGATGGGGCTGTGTTCTCTGTCTTTTCTCCTGAAGTCCACCACAAGCTCCTTGGTCACCAGTGTGTCAGAGTACATGCTGATTTCTGAAATTATAAGTCTTAAAAGCCTTTTCTGAAAGTTTAAACATGTTTTATAATTAAGAATTTTGATTGATACACAGCCGTAACAGAAAGACAAACAGCTAGCTAGCTAGCTAGATAGATAGATGTCAGACAGACTATCACACAGGGGGAGGAAAGAGAGAGATAGAGATACAGAGAGCAACTTAAAGCAGATTAAAGACCTTTTGTGGGTTTGTTTACATTTGATTTTTTGACAGAGTTTGAATTAATGAGCATTCCAATGGCCCATTTGAACTTTCAGTCAACAAGTCAGATCAATTAGAAAAGACATGGGACACTATTCCAGAACAGTCTATATAGGTCTTTGCAGAGTTTGGTAGGTGTAGCTTGAAAGCCTTAGGAGGAGATAGTGTTAGAAAGTTTGGTCTCCATTTTGGGATTTTGATAAATCCCTAAACACTAATTTCTGACTGGATGATGATTTGAAACCGTTTGAAAGTATCTGAGAGTTGCAAACCTGTGTTTGCATAGTAGTTAACTTCTATATTATTGTGACAAGTTGCGGTTAACACATTGTATTCTGTACCATCTTACTGCCCAGCCTTACCGTGAACTGATTTTGTAGCTTAGTTTCTAGAAATGAGGTAGGATGGGTAGGAAGCTTTGCATTGTGTACATTAGAAAATGTGTACTTTATTTCAAGTAAGAACTAAATTGTATGCGTATCATTGACACCTTCAACCCTTGTGTACAGGATGGCCCCAGAAGTGATCCTAGCCATGGACGAGGGGCAATACGAGGGAAAGGTGGACGTCTGGTCTCTGGGCATCACCTGCATAGAACTAGGTTTGTGATGCATTTTGGCCAGCACGTTTCAGTGCTTGCGAGTGAGTCTGTTTTGTGTCTATGTTTCTTGCTAGGGAAATGGATTTAGGTTTTAGTGTCTAAGCTGCTTTGGGTTGTAACTTCACTCCATCTCACCCTGTCTTTCTGATGTTCTCACCCTCCCGGTGTTTTCATCTATGCCTGTAGTTTGTTTATTTTATTAAATTTTGTATACAATTTTAGACCTTTTGCTGTCACTCAGCCTTTCTGATTGAATTCTTTTATGTCTGTGTGCTTTGGTTTTATAGTTCTCTTTCTTTGTCTTTTTCTCTCTAGCTGAAAGGAAGCCTCCCTTGTTCAATATGAATGCTATGAGTGCCTTATATCACATTGCGCAAAATGAAAGCCCTGTCCTGGCATCAAACCACTGGTGAGAAGTTTGGTCTAGATAGTTTTTTTATTTTGTTTGTTTATTTTTGCGATATGAAGACCATTTTTGGTCTTCTTTCAGCTATGTAAGTTTTGCCCAACTTTCTTGAATGTCTTTCTTGCTCTCCTATTTTTTTCTATTGAGTTAATAGTTTTCTTAGTTTTATGTTTCATTTGAAATACTTGCTTTTAATTTGTTTTTCTTGAAGTGACATTTTCTGTATGTCTATACATTGTGTATATCTAACATCCTCGTCCTCTCTTTTAAATGCAGGTCGGACTACTTCCGTAACTTTGTGGACTCTTGTCTTCAAAAGATCCCTCAGGACAGGCCTACCTCAGATGTGCTGCTCAATGTAAGACATAAACACAAACGCATACAAAAGCACCAGCTCTATTCACTTATTCACACATTCTCTCCTTAACATTTGTGACGGTCCTAATTCTACCTCATTCCTCTTGGCACACGCTTGATATTCTGTCCATCAAACTCTGTGGTTCATATTTACCCTTGATCCCCTTGCAGCACCTTTTCCTGTGCCGAGAGCGCCCCCATTCTGTAGTGATGGATCTGATAACGCGCACCAAAGATGCCGTGCGAGAGCTGGATAACTTGCAGTACAGGAAGATGAAGAAGATCCTCTTTCAGGAAACACTCAATGGCCCCACACAAGAGGGAGGAGAGGAGGAAGAGGTACCTCTCTCTGTCCTTATGGCTCACTTCATATCTCCTTTTCCTCTAGTTTAGTACCTTCTATTAGTATTCTTGTTCTTATACTAGTTTTCTTTGTGTTCTTGTGCTTCTTTTGTGTTATGCTCCTTTAATCTATTATTACATTATTCTAATAACTTAGTAAAAGTAAAGAATGTATTTACTACTTTGTGTAGGAGGCAGAGCAGTACCTCTTGCAGACGGGCACAGTGAACAGTATGGAGAGCTCTCACTCTGTGCCATCCATGTCTATCAGCGCCAGCTCCCAGAGTTCCTCAGTCAACAGCCTGGCCGACGGGTCAGACGACAGTGCTGAGATGGCCATGATGCAGGAGGGAGAACAGACAGTCACCTCCAACAGCTCCATCATACACCGCCCCACTGTATGTAGTCTACTGGTCAACTATTGCATCTATTTATTCCTTCACTTTATTTTGCTTGTGTATTTCTTAATTTTGTGCATCTTTCTACCAGGCTCGTGATAACATCTACGATGATCCATATCAGCCAGAGATGGAGTCTCCACAGCAGCTGTCATCTGCAGCTCGGAGGAGGGAGCATCGGAACAGAGACCATTTTGCCACCATTCGCACAGCTTCTGTGGTAAGTACCTGTCTAACATACAGCTCAGAGTCCATATTTGCAGCCATATTATTGCACAGCACCTACTGTTGGCTGGTGTTGACTATAACCAGACCCAGATAGAAACTGCAGACTTAATTCCATTCTTCAGGAGATGTAGCATTCTTGTGTTTTGGAGCTCCATTCCTGTGTGAACGTTTTCATCAGATTTGAAAAGGAATAGTTCACCCAAATATGAAAATTCTCATCATTTACTCACCTTTATGCCATCCTAGATGTGTGTGACTTTCTTCTGCAGATCGCAAGTGAAGATTTTTAGAAAAATATTTCAGCTCTGGGGGCCCATATAATGCAAGTGAATGGGTGCCAAAATGTGTATGCTCCAAAAACCACATAAAGCCATAATAAAAAGACTCCAGTGGTAAAATCAATGTCTTCTGAAGCGATATGATAGGTATGGGTGAGAAACCGATCACTTTAACTTTCTACTTGTGTTTTTGTTGATTCACATTATTTTGTGAATTTGAAGAATTTCGACTTAAATATTGATCTGTTTCTCACCTACACCTATCATACACTTCTGAAAATATGGATAAAAACACTGCAGTCATATGGATTACTTTTATGATGCCTTTATGTGCTTTTTGGAGCATCAGCATTTTGGCACCCGTTCAGTTTGCATTGGATGGACCTACAGAGCTGAATTATTATTCAAAAAATCTTAATTTGTGTTCTGCAGAAGAAAGGAAATCATAGACATCTGGGATGCCATGAGGGTGAGTAAATGATGAGAGAATTTTCATTTTTGGGTGAACTATCCCTTTAAGTGAAGATAAACAACACACTTCTTTTCTCTGTGCAGGTGACCCGTCAGATTCAGGAGCATGAACAGGGCTCAGCTCTGAGGGAGCAGATGTCCGGGTACAAGCGCATGAGGAGGCAGCACCAGAAACAGCTGTTGGCTCTAGAGAACAAACTCAAGACAGAGATGGATGAACACCAGCTCAGACTAGACAAAGAGCTGGAGACCCATAGAAACAACTTTGGCGGTGAAGCTGACAAGCTGAGTAAGAAACACCAGGCCATTCTGGAAAAAGAGGTGAGAGATATTTCTTTTATTTTTTTTTGTAAATGAGCATAAACTAGTCAACATGAAATGCTGTTTGCGACCCTTTTTACTTATGTAATCTCATTTATTTCTGAGTGAAACTGGATATTCAACCAGAAAAAATTGTATGGTGGAACTTAACAATTCAACTTAATTGGAATTGGATGGTAGTATTAATTCTGGGCATTAAACACCAGAATGATACCTGGGAAGAGGGATTGAACAATGAGGTCTTGGTTACCAAAAAGTCATCTCAGAGGTGGAGGAAGCTAATGTTTCAATAATAATGACAAAGAGACATAGTTTTTTGTTTGAAATGGCATGCAGTAATGAATCATGCATAATATGGCCTTGAATGTGCATTAAGAAAGTACATAGGGTACATTTTAGTGGTGTGAATCTCTGGGTTGAAAGCAAATCTATTAGATTCACAATTCACGTTTTCAATTCAAAAACGATTTTTGCAAATTTAAAACAATTTGATTCACAATGAGATTCGATTAATGATTCAATTCCGCATTTTTTTAAATGCATTTATAGTATTTTGCTATAAATACTTCTCCTAATGTGTCTTAATCAAGAAAAATAAACTTCTTAAGATTGTTTATTGAGGGGGCCTTGGTAGCTCAGTGGTCAAGACGCTGGCTACCACCCCTGGAGTTCGCTAGTTCAAATCCCAGTACATGCTGAGTGACTCCAGCCAGGTCTCCTAAGCAACCAAATTGGCCCGGATGCAAGGGAGTGTAGAGTCACGTGGAGTAACCTCCTCTTGATCAACAAGCCACGTGATAAGATGTGCGGGTTGAAGGTCTCAGACTCGGAGGCAGCTGGGATTCTGTCCTCCGCCACAAGGATTGAGGCAAATCATTACACGACCAGGAGGACTTAAAAAGCACATTGGGATTTGGGCATTCCAAATTGGGAGAAAAAGGGGAAAAAAAGAGATTGTTTATTGCACCAAATTATCTTGAAAGAAAACACATTAAATACATGTTGATTAGATGCACAGCCTTGCGATATGATACGAGCACCCACAAATGTTTCGCTCAAACTTATTCAAGGTGATTTATGATTTAAATTGTCTTTTAAATCATAAATGCACAAAAGTGGAAATAAAAAGCAGAGCTCTAAGTAACTTAAACAACAGCACTGCATTTATTTTGTTTGATGAGGAAAAACTAATATGTATTCACAATTTTCATGTTTATCTTGAGAAAATAAGTTTTCTACACTAGTAATTTATATTTGAATAGCACTTCACACACACATACAGTAGTTTCAAAGCAGCTTAATAGAAATTCATGCCTTGTTCTCTGAAAGCCCCCTGAGAGCAAGCTGAAGTGACCGTAGCATGGTAAAAACTCCTTTCAATGTAGTTTATTGGTGAAAATAAAAACTTGAGAGGAACCTGATCCTGATCTGGTTTTATGATATATGTACATAATCCAATTATATTTATCGTCTTGAGCAAAAACCGGTCGGCACACCTTTTTTTTTTTTACTCTCTTCCCCGTTTCACTTTGCATGTGAACTTTACCGGCATTAGTACTGGCTTATAACAATTGCACACGTTGTTCTCAAAGCTGGTTACATTTCTAAGTCAAAAGCAGATAATTATAAGTCTCTTGTAATTGCTGGTTTCTTACGTTGTTAAGCTGTATTTTGACTCAAAACTTATGAGCGTCTTGTCATGTCATGCTCAGTGTCGTCTGGGAGAGGCGCTGTTAAATGTACTACTACTGCTCACAGTGATGTCGGCATGAATAAAACAACATGTTTGATGTACTGTAGCACTAGGACATCACACACTTGTTTGGCAAATTCGACAAACTGGATCGCTACAGTGGAATCTACTTGCCGTTAGCCATTGATCTTCTGGCCTATGTACCGGAAGTGTGTTGCTCTGTTTTCCTGTGAGCGCTCAGCACCGCCTCTCCGGGGAGGAGACTGTTTCCGCAGCTCTTAATATTGCGCTGCTTGGTTTTAATTACAATATAATGTGTATGTTGATGTATTGTACGATACGTATAGTATTGTGTAGTGAGCGTTGTATCGTACGATACAATATTTTTTTACACCCCTAATGTACATACAGGCTACATGGAATATAATAATAGTTTAAGAGTACAATGTGCCAATAAATTATTTCAGAGATGAACATAGCTAGAAAAGAATTCCATAATTCACTATAAAAAGTTTTTTATATATATATATATATATATATATATAATTTGCATGACTTCACACCACCTCAAATGCTGCCAACCTGCCCATCTCTGTGCACCACTCCTGAAATTAGGGGGCTCCGGCAAACTTCCATTCCATATGGATGACCTGTCTGCCAATCATAACACTGGCTAGAACCCAATTTTTTATGGGCTTATTCCTTATATTAATGACTGCCCCATTGGCTAAAATACAGGGTCTGGGGCATAATGGAATTTGAGTGCCCAATACGTCACTCATAAAACTCTGAACCTTCAACCAAATTTCTTGGATCTTAACACCACCAAAAAACTTGGGATGTGTTGAAATCACAATTTTTATAGTCCCTTATATTTCCAGGTTTCCAATGACTGTGTTGACTCTGAATCAGTAAAATAATCCAAATATTACAACATTAAAGTAACATCATCTGACTACATTTAGTTTCAAATTAAAAAGCAGTCATATAGATGACTTCAATTTAAATGTTTTCTGCACAGAAAGTCCCCTACTAAATGATGCCAGAAAAATGGCACTATTTTATCTTATAGCGAGCTGTCAGACATAAGGTGCTTGAAAGACTTGGAAAGCTGCTCAGAACAAATTTCAGTGAGAGTTACAGATGGAACGAAGAGCAAGCGCGATCCCATGATGGGTGATGGAAGAGTTCAGCGTGTCTCTGTGAGGGGAGAGCTGTGAGGGTGCGTGCTCTGGGATGTGCTGGAGAATGATGCTGCACATGTCTCATTTAAATCGCACATGTAACTAATTAAATTTTGATATATTCTAAAATATTGTGTACTCATTTGCTGAATCGAGATTCATTAGATTCTTAACAGTTTAAATAGATTATTACCCAATACTAACAATTCTTGATTCAAAAATCATATTTCAAGATTGATGCATATGAATCATCAGAATTAGTAATTGATGCATGGAGAAAATGACTGAATCATTACACCCCTAGTAAATTTAGATTTCATTGTGACTAAGATTTCAATTGTGTGATTTATGAGAAAACATGGCAGAACATGTAAATAATTTGTAATTATTTGTGTTTTGATTTGGAAATTATTGTCATGATTGGAAAATTGTTGCTGTTTATCTAAATTTATCTGGTGTGTGCTTTCAGATTAAAGCTGCTCTGGCGGAAGAGAAGAAGTTTCAGCAGCACATACTGAACCAGCAGAAGAAAGAACTCAATAGCTTGCTGGACTCCCAGAAACGCCAGTACAGACAACGCAAGGACCAGCTCAAAGAGGTATACACACTTTGCTCAGAGCTATGTAATTATTCTCAAGTAGTGACCCAAAAATGGTTTGTATCAGTTGTATTCTACCGTATCCATTTACATATTCATCAACCCTGTACCCTTCTTAAAGGTGCTCTCAGTAATCTTTGCTCATGTAATCTTGGACTTACAGTTAGTTACCTAGTGGTGTGAATGCTGCATCAATCAGCCAGTCTAATTTGTCCAGCATAATGAACCGAAAATATTTGTACACTTCTCATAATAGCATAAAAGATTTCTAACGTTGTGTTTTACGCCGTTATTTCGAAAAACACCTCTCACTCCCATTCAGTCAGCTCCCACCCCCGCTGTACACGTGCATGCTCACACACATGCACTGGAACCAATTATCAAACGTTAACTTAATTACCAGCGGCTCTGACAATGTAACTATTTTCAGCATCTGAGGAGCAAGTTCAACACAGATAACCACTTTTGCTTCATTTCTTTGATGGCTTGTCTGCTTGTCCAGAACAAGTGGATTTTTGAAGGGGCAAGTGAAAGAGAATTTTTGCCCAACCGGATAGGCAGACTGATTAAAACATTAATAACAAAAAAAATAACGAGCTATATTTGTGATAGCCTAGGCCTGTGCCACTTATTAGAAAGTTATATTCTTATTCTGCTGTTGAAAGTAATCCAGAGAATGTCATTTTATAATTCGTAAGCGATCTAGTAACAGCTGCACCCTTTTTGATTGACAGGTGGTGTATGTTTGTGTGCTGAACATGTGTGTGTTCCAAAAATGCTTGTGTTAATGTGTGCTTGAATGGTCAAATACACTTAAAAATAACGTAGGTATTTGTGTAAGTGCAGAGAATGATGTCTAAAGTTAAAGTAAACAGCGGAGAATGTTTTTTTTAAATGTCGGACTTGTAAGTATAAATGTAAGCTAATAGACCAGCTGCTGTCTAGTGTGTCATTATAATAATCAAACAACCATAATGAGAAAACACTCACTGCTCTTGACTGAGTAACTTTAGTAGCTTTAAAAAAATATGAATGTATTATCATACAGTAAAACCAGTAGTAGTTTTATATTGCATTTCATTCTGAATGTTTACTTGAATAATGAATAGCCTACTGCTGTTCAAATGTTTTAAAGCTATTAAAAAAAGCTCTGAATTGTCTTAATTTGTACTTTGGTAGATCTTGTTGTAATAACATGATGAAAAAGGAGATCTCATTCAACAGAAGTGTGAGCATCCCTGCTGTAAATGTGCGATGGAGTCTTTTCTTTGTTTGACTACCATACGTAGCAAAATAATTACCATATAACTATAGCCTCCTCCCCTACCAATGCAGTTTACATTTCTGTCGCAGAGAATTGATTTGATTGGGTAGGTACACTTATTAAGTTGGGCATCGGCCTTTTTTTTTTTTTTTTTAAATCTGCAACATAAACCATGACATGTTAATTGAGCATGTAACTTAAATGTCCTTTTTTCTCTTTGGATAAGTAACTTTTTTTACTCGGACAAGCGAATGACCAATTTAAACATAACAATGCTTAATGTTGAGCCCTGGCTCAAATATATGCTCTAGTCAATTTTGTGTTTTGACCATTTGTTAACTGGGTTAAACTGGACTTAAAAAAACTTGCCCATGGTGATCTAAAGCGTGGGAGCATTTTAGCCGGAGACCCAACGATGTGGTGCTGTGTAAGATATGCAAATTGAAAATGGCTTATCACAGCCATACTACCGCCATGAACGAACACTTGAAGCGAAAGCATCCCGGATCGCTTGTCAAGACGGCAGCACCGTAAGTCCTGTTTACTTTTTGTCCCCACCCAAACATGATATAGTATTACAACACGTGTTTCTGTTAGTAGTAGTCACTTAAAATAGATTTTCTAAATGTTTCCTCATCGCCCCCATGTTAAAAGTAATTTCTGCGCTGCTAATGTAACTTTACACAATGCGTCATCTAATTTAGTTATTTGGCCATTTATATTTTCTGTTTACTTGAATGGCCATGCAGCCCTCTACATTTGCGAGTAAATTTCGCACTATGCGACCAAAAACGTCTGTTATTAGCCACTGGCAAGTAAAATGTAACATTTCACTCGCCAGTGAGCGCGGAGGAAAAAGCACTTCACTTGAACTCCAAACATCTCAGGGAACCACACCGCTGACGTCACAAGAGCAGCTCTCTTGAGTGTGTGAAGATAAACCACTTCTCAAGCGCTCTGATGTTCACGCCGTCTACAGAGGCATGCCGCAAAACTCACGCGAAAATATAAACAAGGTATAAATGGATTCGTTTTGTGAACGCAAAGCGCTCCAGTTTCACTTTACGGCCATGTAATTTCAAATATCCGTGATTATTGTGGGTTTATTCACGCAGTGTTATAACATGCAGTGAGACAGAGGAGATGTCCTGCTCTATTTCTGTGGACATTATCAAATGCAAGAAACAGAATCTCAAAGTCTTCCTTCATGAGAAATAAGGGCTTGTGAGTTAACCAGAGAGCCTTAAAATAAGTGAAGAATTTAAGGAAGAAATATTTTACTATTGCATAATATAATATACAGTCAGGTCCATAAATATTGGGACATCGACACAATTCTAATCTTTTTGTCGCTATACACCTCCACAATGGATTTGAAATTAAACGAACAAGATGTGCTTTAACTGCAGACTTTCAGCTTTAATTTGAGGGTATTTACATCAAAATCAGGTGAACAGTGTAGGAATTACAACAGTTTGTATATGTGCCTCCCACTTTTTAAGGGACCATAAGTTTGGATGAATTATTTGTGATATTAATCAAGAAATAATACAAAAAAAATTGTCATTAGATTAATCAAAAAATAATCATTAGATTAATCGATAAAAAAATAATCGTTAGGTGCAGCCCTAACCTGAAATCTTTCACCATGGCAACAGGAGCTGAGTGAGAACCAGTCCACACCTAAGCGAGAGAAGCAGGAATGGTTGGTGAGGCAGAAGGAATGTATGCAGCAGATCCAGGCTGAGGAAGAGGCTTCATTATTACGGCGACAGAGGCAGTATTACGAGCTGCAATGCCGACAGTATAAGAGGAAGATGCTGCTAGCCAGGCACAATCTGGAGCAGGACCTGCTTAGAGAGGTGAGGCTGACATGAGTGTGTTTATCAGTGTTTGCCTCTTTGGTAGGGATGCATGACTGTGTCTGAGACCATATTGATATCAGTTATCAGTTATAGCCTTGTATTTATTAATATTACTTCAAAATATCTGCATCTCGTCTGAATAGGCTGAATATGGAAGATCACGTTGACATTGTTTCTAATTCAAACATGCTCTTCTCTCTCTCTCTCTCTTTCTTTCTTTTTTTTTTTAATTAAAATTATAATTATTTATTTTTTTGGCCAGCCAGGTTTCAAAAGTAATTAAAGTAATAATTCAACCAGAAATTAAAATTCTCTCAATATTTACTCACCCTCATGCCATCCCAGATGTGTTAAAAATGAAGATTTTTTAAAACAATATTTCAGCCCTGTAGGTCCATACAATGCGAATGAATGGTGGCCAGAACTTTGAAGCTCAAAAATGCACATAAAGGCAGCATAAAAGTAATTTATATGACTCCAGTGGTTAAATCCATGTCTTAGGAACGATATGATAGGTGTGAGTGAGAAACAGATCAATATGTAAGTCCTTTATTACTAGTCATTTTTCTCCCTGCCCAGTGAGTGGCAAAATGCACGAAGAATGTGAATTGTCAAAAACAAGAATTTGAAAGTAGACATTTATAGTAAAAAAAGGACTTCAATGTTGATTTGTTTCTCACCCACACCTATTAAATCACTTGTAAAGAAATGGATTTAAACACTGGAGTCATATTACTTTTATGCTGCCTTGGTGTTTGTTAGCTTCGAAGTTCTGGACACCGTTCACTTGCGTTGAATGGACACACAGAGCTAAAATCTTCTTTTAAAAATCTTATTTTATGCTCTGCAGAAGAGAGAAAGTCATACATATCTGGGATGGCATGGGTGAGTAAATTAGAGAATTTTCATTTTTGGTTGAACTATCCCTTTAAGATTTTTTTTATTGTACATTTATATTCCTCAATTCAATTCTAGATCAAAATACTAAATTTAAGCTTAATGTAAAATATATATATATATATAAAATTGATTTATAAGTTATTATTAGATGTTATATCACCGTTTTAATATTGCATAGGCTGTATTGCAAATATTGTTGGCGCTTATATGACAAATTTTATCATTATTGGACTCAGCTCTCAAGATTTTGGTAAAAGCGATTGAAAGCCATGTATCGGTTGACAAGCACTTCATATTATCTACTTAATCACATGTTCTACTCATTTATCTGGTCTTTTTTTTTCTCTTCCCTGTAGGATCTGAATAAGCGTCAGACCCAGAAGGATCTAGAGTGTGCTATGCTGTTGAGACACCATGAGTCCACTCAGGAGCTGGAGTTCAGGCAGCTGGCAATGGTCCAGCGCACTCGGGCCGAACTGATCCGCACACAGCATCAAAGCGAACTGGCCAATCAGATGGAGTACAATAAGCGGCGTGAGCAGGAGCTTCTTCAGAAACATGCCGTGGAGGTTCGCCAGCAACCCAAGTGCTTAAAAGTGAGGGGGACTTTCAAATTAATTCTACCACCTCAACTCAAATTCAGGATTTAAACATGGATTTTGGAAGGCTTTCTTAGTTCAGTTCTGAATGGTGCTCAACCCTGCTGCACACTTCTGGATATTTGATTATGAAAAAAGGAGTGAAAAGAGTTTGTCAGTTAGGGCAGTTGAAAGGGTGAGATGCCACATAGAGGTTCAATAAAATCCAACCTTCTAAATACACTAATAGTCCAACACCTGCTCAAATATTTCAACAATATTGATAAAACAGGCCAGATGTTGTGAAGAGGTCTGTTTGCATAGAGGTTGAGTTATCAGTTATGCATTTTGTCATTTGTGTTTTGTTTTCTCAGACGAAAGAGCTGCAGATCAAGCGTCAGTTCCAAGACACCTGTAAGGTTCAGACACGGCAGTACAAAGCCTTGCGGAACCACCTGCTGGAGACCATGCCAAAATCCGAGCATAAGACTGTCCTGAAGAGACTCAAAGAGGAGCAAACACGTAAATTGGCCATCCTGGCCGAGCAGTATGACCATTCCATCAAAGACATGCTGTCCACACAGGCTGTGAGTAAGGCAAGGAGAGACCGTCTTTAATGATTCACTTTCACTGGCCCACACTTTGAATAACAAGAATAATGCATGTATAAAAACACGTGCATGTGTGAATCTCACAAATCTGTCAAAATCTTGTCCAGGTCACATTTCACCCTAAAGTCAAAAGAAAATAAATAAATTTGCATAAAGATCATTTTGCCTATTTTTAGGCAAGGCAAGCAAGTTTATTTATATAGCACATTTCATACACAATGGCAATTCAAAGTGCTTTACATAAAAATTATAAAGAAAATACAATATAAAATACATTTTAAAATCAATTTAGAACAAAAAACAAGAGTAAAATGTAAAAAAAATCATTAAATATATTTTAACAATTATTACAAAAGAAAAAAGAGTGATGTTCTGCATTGTGACTATTTTCTTGACACTTAAGCACATTTCCCTTGCAAATTATCATTACTATAATGTATATGATGGATTATTCTATGGTGATTCTCATTACTGTAATAAAGAACTTTTTCCATGTGAATGTCATGAAAAAGCAATGATTTAAAGGCAGTATGACAAATGCGTCCATGGTATATTCATTCTTAACAATTTAAATATAATTTTAGTTTATCGCATTACATCCATTAGTATGAGATAGTATTTCATTTTTTTGCATTATGGTAATGAGGAAAGGTGTTTTCTTGTCATGAATTTGTCACAATTCAAAAATCGTAATAGTCCTTTGAATAGACTTAATTTTGTTCAGAATAGACTTTTTTTATTTATATAAAATTGGCATACATTCTTATTCTTTTGACTTTGGGGTGAAATATGACAAGGACATGTTCTTTACATGTTTCATGAGCTATAATGTTCATCCCATAACCTGCATGTTAGACCTAAACCCCCTTATTGGCTTCTCTACTGAAAGCCCGCTTGCTCTTGCCCTTTGCCCAACAGTTGCGATTGGATGAGACGCAAGAGGAGGAGTACAGGGGGCTCTGCATGCAGTTACAGCAGGAATTGGAGCTGTTGAATGCCTATCAGAGCAAAATAAAGATGCATACTGACACACAACACGAGAGAGAGGCCAAAGACCTGGAGCAGAGGGTGTCTATACGGAGAGCTCTACTTGAACAGAGGGTATGAGAGAGATAAAGGGATTTAATATAAATTAATGTGATTTGGAATGCTCTACATAAGCACCAACTCAAGTCTCTTGTGTGCTTCTTGTACAGACCGTTGTTTGACTCGTTAGCATGTTGCTAAGCTATCAATCTGATTATCTAAATAGCATTAAGTACATACAAGGCACACAATTTTGAGTAAAATATAAAGACATTTATTACGTTAATTACGTTGTACTATTCGTTAGCTGTCTTGGGTGGATTTTTTTTAACATGCTGCCAATCTTTTGGTACAGTTTTCTGGTTGGGAAAGTGCCTGTGATGACTTTAAATGTAAAAAGCTTGCTATGTTTTGGAAAACAGACAATATCTCTTCCACCCTTACCTGTAAAGTTTTCTCTTTCTGTCACAATTTTGTCCTTTCAGATTGAGGAGGAGATGTTGTCTCTGCAGAACGAGCGTTCTGAGCGGATCCGGGCACTGCTTGAGCATCAGGCACGAGAAATCGAGTCCTTTGACTCAGAGAGCATGCGTCTGGGATTCAGTAACATGGCTTTGAGCGGGATCCCTGCTGAAGCTTACAACCAGGGTTACCCCAACCCTCCCTCCTCAGGGCCCGGGGGCTGGCCGTCCCGTCCCGTACCTCGCTCAGGCAGCCAGTGGAGCCACGGAGTCCAAAACTCAGCGGCGCCACCCTCCTGGCGAAGTCAGAACAGTACAGCCGGATTCAGCCGAGGGGAGCAGGTTTCCAGTCACGAGAGAGATAGAGAGAGGGATATAGACGGGATGGGTGCCCGCGGCCTTCCCAGCTCTCGCTGTTCTGCTTCACCTGCATCATCATCGGCATCCTCGCATCATCACCTCCGGTACCTGCAGCAACAGTACCACCACCAGAGCACGCCTCATCTGTACCGTGACAGCCGAGAGAGGGAGTGGGGAAGTGGGGGAGGAGGAGGGAGTCACCATTCATCTTCATCCTCTTCTCATGGCCACTCGCATTACATTTCTTCCCATGCCTCTGCCCAATCCCTTGCCCTCCTCCCTCCACCACCACCTCCTCCACCCATCTTGCTTTCCTCCTCCTCTCCTCCTTCATCCTCCTCCTCTTCATCCTCTCAGAGTGGCTATGGAGGACGGGGAGAGGGCTTGGCTGTGAGGGGCCCCAGCTTGATGGCCCTCAGGAACAGTCCAGGGCCCCTTCGGAGGACCGCCTCAGGCGGCGGGCCGGGTGGGGATGGTGGTTTGAGTCGGAGTACATCGGTTACATCGCACATCTCGAATGGATCCCACCTCTCCTACTCATAGAGGGTCAAGCAGGAGGATCAAATGCTGCAGTTGAACTTATGGGGGGAGGTATTAGTGTAAAGTGTGGCTTTACCTTAAAGGGATAGTTCACTCAAAAATGAAAATTCTCTAATTTACTCCAAGCCTGTATAACTGGCTTTCTTCCTCAAAAGGAAAAAGCTCAAAATGAGTTGTTAGGCAGAATGCTAGCCTAACTTTTATTGCACTTTTTTTTTTTCATACAATGAAAGTGAATGGTGACTAATATTATATCAAACATTTTATTTTGTGTTCCATTGAAAGAAGGTTTGGAACAGCATGAGAGTGAGTAGGTGGTGACATAATTTTCATTTTTGGGTGAACTTTCCCTTTAAGAGTTCAGGAGAGGAGAAATAGTTGTACTTCAGTACATTGGTACAAGGGGAAAGGCCATTTATGTAGCTCATTTAAGAGTTAAACAGGGAGTTGTTTTTAACTGTATTTAGATGGGAACACCTTTAATTACAGGATGATTGATCTCAGGGTTACCAAGTGATAGGGATTTAGAAGGTCTCAGGGTTTAGATCTGCAACAGAAAAGAAAAGAGAGGAATATGTGAATAGATGTTCTGCACCAGGACTACAGAGGTTTACTGTTGAGTGTGTGGGAGGGAAAGGATTTGAATGACATAAATGGTGCCAATACTGTAGATTGGGCTCATCATCTGAGTTTGTTTTACTCTTAAACCGACAAACAAACATATTTGTGTTCTGCTATTTCAAGTCCAACTTGCACACCTGACCTTTTAAGATTTGAATTTGAACACTCATAAACATTGTTTACAAATATGTTATTAGGTATAGTCCTGGATCATATGAAGCTGAAAACAATTCGAATCAAGGCTGATGTTATTCTAAAAGGAATAGTTCACCCCGAAATGAGAATTCTGTCATTATTCAGTCCCTCTCATGTTGTTCTAAACCTGTATGCTGTTATTTTTTCCGTGGAACACTGAGAAGAATCTACATGCATCTTTTTTCCATACATGGACAGTTCACAGTGACCACATCTTTCAGTGTGCAGATACACTAGCTTTGTGTGAGGAACAGACCAAATTAGGCGATATGCGCAGACAATGCGCTAGTTCATTGCTGTTTTAGACAATGCATTAATATAGTGATTAATCTGAACATGATAACAAATGAAATTACACTGCTTGGGCGGAATGGTAGATTATCAATAAATAATGACTTTAAATTTCGGTTGGTTCCTCACATAAAACTTGGTATGTGTTCAAAAGACTTTGCATGTGGGCTGCTTGCATATGGACTACTTTTACGGTGTTTATTTGGTCAAATTTCAAGCTTGACACCCCATGGTCACTAAGAACTGTCATTGGGTTGAAAACAGCTGCGTGAAGGTTCTGGCAGAAAAAACAAAAATGGGTCAGTTAATAATTATAGAAGGTTTTTTTCTTTGTCAAATTTGAATCTGTCTGATTTGCTTCAGTTGGAGTATCTGTGAATCTAGAGATAATGAATCCTACTAACGTCAGTTTTACTCCTAATGGGAGCAGAGAGAGCGAGTCGGATGCAGTAGAAAGCTGCCGTAGCATGTGCAGAAACTTGTTTCAGGGAGTTGAGACGTCAACTTAAGGATCTGCAAATGGCGATTAAACTGAATTATTTGTAATTATGTAGATAGCACCTAAACGATACTAAACGAATGTCTATTAGTAATGTTTTTTTAAACTGTACATTTGTATTTGAGTCAAGGACGTGAGGCATGTTTGTATTATTTTGAAATGATTTTGTATTCTTTTTTTAAATGATGCCATAAATGTCATACTGCCATCTAGAGGCTCTGCTTACCTAAAGCAAATCCGCCCCCTGTCCTTATTAGGGCAAGCTGCCTTTAAGTTGCTGTTAGTTTTAACTGGGTTATAATTCAGTATCTGTTTTTAGCATGGATGTTATATGCGGTTGAATCTGGCTTGGTGAATAAGCCATTCCTGACTCTCTATAAATGCAGACTGTGTAAATATGATGTTCATAAGAGAGTTGAGTTACAATACCATGCACGCGACTGATGTACAGAGACTATTTGTTTACAAACATACACAACAGGCGTTTATTATGACTTGAGTACACGTGTATCATCACCTGTCAAAAGTTTAACAAACAGGTCATAAGATTGTTCCTTGGTCAAAACTTTTGGTCTGTATTGTACTTATACAATGTGTGTGTACTGTATATACAAGCACTAACTCCTGTATAGGGTAATAATTTTGCTATGTGAATTTGAAAGTGAGACAAAAAATAGATACTGTTGTTATTATTACACCTACTACTGCCGCTGTAATATTTGTGATGTACACTAATTTTGTCATTGTTCTTTTTACTAGTTTTTTCCTTTTTTTCTTTTTTTTTTTTTTTTAAGACTTTTTATATTTTATTTTAAATCGATGCTTACCACTAGGTGGGAGATGTTGGCAGTGTCCCAGTGAAATTTGTAAGTGTCGTTTTAAGAACAAAAAAAAAAAAAAATACTAAAAGACTACCTATCCTAATATTTCTTGTTACATCTCAGGGTAGGAGTCTGTTGTGCAGTACATTGTCAGGAGAGTAGTATTTTAGAGCCAGTATTAAACCTGTACAGAACATTTAAAGAGAACATTTTAGCTGGATAGAACATTTCTAGATGACTGCAAAGTGTCTCGAACACTTTGCCCATGATATTGTTGTCCCATGGGAAAGCTGATGATCTCTGCGCTCCCACACTGCCAGCTCTCTTTAGACACCAGCGTTCACTAGAACTCTGTCTCGCTCTCCTTAGGAGACATGAAGTACCTCACTTCCCTGTGCCTGGCAAATCACTTCTCACGCGCATTCAGTGTTCCTCCATTTCTGTGTTGTACCATTTCTGCACCCCCCAATCATAGCATTCCTATGTCCTCTCTTGGATACTTATGTTTATAGGCAGAAGAGGGGGAAAGAAATCAACACCTCGGTCCAACAGTAGCTCTGAGCCAACATGTAATATGTTTACAGCAAAACATGCTGGATTCTTAGAGTATCCTCTTGAGGGGGTGTTTCTGTAGAGGCTAGAGTTGTATTAAGGGTATTAATTGCTAAATGCATCATCCTGCAGTGTTTGAATGGTTGGAGCCATCCAGAGTGGAGATGAAACTGTTAATGCAGATATCTGAAACGGCGTGTAATGTATGTACGCTGCTGTAATGTATTGCAAATTAGATTGTGATGTTTGAAAGTGTGATGAGGAGAATGGTTGATCCGTGAACTGTATTGCTCAGAAGATAAAGGCCAAATAACATTCAGGTGAATTCACGAGTACAGGAGAACTCTTTAACACATGGGCTATTGAACTTGTACAGAAAATTATAAACAACAACTCATTAAAACCGATACAAAAATTAGTTTTCTTGTGTGGTCTGTTCTCATCTGTTGTTAGGCCTGTAACCTGTTCTCTGAATGGCGAGAATGCACATCTGGTATGTACCATCACCACGGTGCAACAGAAGGAAGAGAAAAGACTGTTTCCATAGAGACAGAGGCAATACTGAGTGGAAATTACTGGTTGCTTGCCAAAAGGACATGTTGGCGCTGGTGTTGGGCTATTTTTATTTCCAGTCACAAAGCCATTTTACATTCATTGATGTGATGTTTCCCAGTATTTCCATTAATGTTCTTGTCCAAAGTGTACTGTTACAATGCCATACAAAAAATTATGACACATCAGATTTTTCAAAAACTACAATATAACTATGAGGTGAAATTTCTATAAAATTAGGCTGAAAAGAGTTTCTGGAGAAGTGGTTTTATTCTTGTATGCTAATCATAATGGATCCAGGTGAAAGTAATTCAGCTTTTAAAAATATAAAACTTGCAAATGTTACAGTATTATGTGTGTATACACACACACATACATACAACTTTTAGTTCATGAGCACTGATGGTCTCACACCATCAGCACTCGGACGCTTCGTTGTGCATGTATCACTCTGCTTGTGTTCATGCCATTCTAAACTAAAGTGTAAGAGCAGTGCATATGTGTTAAAGGGTTAGTTCACCCAAAAATGAAAATTATCCCAGAATTTACTTACCCTCAAGCCATCCTAGTTGTATATTACTTTCTTCTTTCACCCAAACACAGAGATATAGTGAAAACTATCCTGGCTCTTCCAAGCTTCATAATGGGAATGAATGGTACCTTAGATTTTCAAGCCCAAAAAGGTGCATCCATCCATCAAAAAAGTAATCCATACGGCTCCAGGGGGTTAAAAAAAAAAGACCTGAAGCAAAGCGATGTGTTTTTGTCAGAAAAACATCCATATTTAAAACTATAAACTAATCACTGGCTATATGTAATCGTGCTATATGGCCCTAATTCAGCACTGCTGTGATTACGTACGGTATTCAGCCATATCACACTCTTGCTCGTGTATGTATATATATATACACATGCTTGATTCCCCCCCATTTAAACCTGAAAATTAGAAAAATTGCAAGACCTTGGAAACTATTAAGCGTCGGCAAATGAGAGATTTTAAGATTCTGCAGTATTTCTAGGTCACTAATCAAATGTATGCAAATTTGTGACATTGACCATATTGTTTTCGTTATTTAGATTTTTACTATAGGTTAAACTTTATTGGCTTGACAAAGTCTAGAAGTTTAAACTAGTTTTAAAAGTTTGAAGTTGGATAGTTATGCAGACATTACAGTAAGTCAGATAAACCATCAGCGAGAGAGAGAGAGTGAGAGCAATTTAAAGCAGATCAAAGGCCTGTTGTGGTTTTGTTTACATTTTACATTTTTAACAGTTGGAGTTTGTAATAAAGAGCATTCCGTTGGCATGTTTGAACATTCCATCAATGTAAGTCTGAGATTTTTCAGATATTTTATAATCTTGTTTGTGAAAACCACACAAGTCCGATCAGTCCGAAAAGATTTAGCACACTATTCCAGAACAGTCTGAAGGTCTGTGCTGAGTTTGGTGGATGTAGCTTAAAAGCTTTTGGAGGAGGAAGTGTTAGAAATTTTGATCTTGGTGTTGGAATTTTGTAAAAGCCCTAAACAAAGTTTGTAGAATAACATTATGTCAGCTTTGTCAAGCCAACATAATTTGAAAAGGGTGCAATATAGAAGCATGTTTTCCACTAGTACCCACTGTGGTGAATATGGTCTACTCTGCACTTCACGAGTTTGGTTTTAACCTTTTTCTTGCTTATTCCCTCTTAAAACTGCTATTAGTAAGCAATAAGGTAATAAGGCCTTGCCTGTATCCCCTTTTGCTGAGACTATATTCACAATATGGCACAGCCTCGAGTGCCTTATTGCTTTTATAAAACAGTCACCACATAATAAAATTAAGGACTCAAACTTATTGAAAAGGTTTTAAGTGAAATCATTAAATACCGTTAAATTTTTTTAGTTTGCAATTTAAGTAAAATAATGGTCAGCTATGGGTGCTGCATAGTGACACAAATAGCAACTCAATGAGAACAAGAACTATCAGTTTTTAAAGGAATAGTTCACTCTAAAATGTAATTATTTCATTATTTACTCAACTTCAGGCCATCCCAGATGTGTATCTTTCTTCTGCAGAACACAAATTAAGATTTTTAGAAGAAAGTCTCAGGTCCATACAATGAAAGTGAATGGTGACCAGAACTTTGAGGGTCCAAAAAGCACATAAAGTTAGCATAAAAGTAATCCATTTAACTCCAGTGTTTAAATCCATGACTTTAGAAGCAATATAATGGGCGTGGGTAAGAAACTGATCAATATTTAAGACCTTTTTTTACTAAAATTCTCCACTTTCACTTCCACATAATTTTTCTTTAGTTTTTTGGCAATTCACATTCTTAGGGCATATCACCTACATAGCCTACTGGCTGGGGCTGGTCAAAGGTGTAGATTTACAGTAAAAAGGAGTTAAATATTAATCTGTTTCTCACCCACACCCATCATATCGCTTCAAAAGATTTGGATTTAAACAATGGTGTAATAAACTTTTATGCAGCCTTTATGTGCTTTTGGGGGCTTCAATGTTCTTGTTGCCATTAACTTGCATTGTTTTGACCAACAGAGTTGAGATATTCTTCTAAAAATCGTGTGTGTGTGTGGAAAAGAGAGACACCCTGGATAAACCAGCTTAAGCTGGTAGCTGTATTTTGGAGCATGGTAGCTGATCATACCAGCTCAAGCTGGTTTTTGGAAGATGGTAGCTGGTCGACCAGCTTATGACCATCTTGGAGCAGCTCATGACCATCTTAAACCAGCTAACATGTTCCAAAACAGAACATGTTAGCAGACAGCTTAAATAGTTTTTTCCACTAGGGAAGTCATTCACAACTGGGATGGCATGTACATGTGAGATTTTTCAAATGTTCCGTTCAAGTTTTACCAATCCATTGCTGACTTGAGATCAACATTTTTTGCACATCACCATCCCCCGATTTCACACAGTGCTGTCAGTGACACAGCTGATTTGATTTGGGGTCAGCGGTGCTGCGTGATCCGTTTCTGACGCCGAGGATGGAGCGCGTGCTTATTAAAGGGGAGGACTCCTTTAACAGCGTGCGCGCGTACAGGAAGCATGACGTCACGCTTCTCTACAGTCTTCCAGCACAACCGAACAGAAGGGGTTGAAGAGGGAAATAGAAAACAAGAAGAGACGTTTCAGCTCTACGGCAGCTCCGTCCAAATTGAAACAGCCCAACGCTCGTGACCATGACAGAAGAAAACATCTTCCTTTTCGTCCCAAATTTGATTGGTGAGTGTAAATCCATACTTTCTGGTCCTTAACACCAAGTTACCGAAAGCAGATGTATTCGACTGGGCGTCACTTGCGCAAAGAGAACCGCAGCTTTCTAAAATACAGTTTCTTTAACTGAAATCACAGATATACATGTTGCTCTTTATTGTTATTTTTCCAATGTTCTTGCGCATGTTTGATATGATGTTATAGGCTGTCACTTTTTAATCCGCTGAAGTGAAGCTCATTTAATAAAGCAGATGCATCCACTAATATAGTATTGAAATGGTTAAGTAACTAGAGTGGCTGTTCATACTGCAGCCAGCACACTTTAATGCTCCTATACCATCCTCCTCTCTCTAGGATATGCCCGTATTGTACTGGCTCTGGTATCCTTCTACTTGATGCCCTGCTGCCCGGGCCCAGCAGTGTTCTGTTACCTACTGAGTGCCCTTTTGGATGCCTTTGATGGACATGCTGCTCGTGCTCTTAATCAAGGTAGTGATCTGCAGCCCATTTGGTACATTGTATTTCTATCTTTGTTTCTCACTCTTCTTCATCCGTTTCCACTCTTTCCATAGGTACAAAGTTTGGCGCCATGCTGGACATGTTGACAGACCGTTGTGCTACCATGTGTTTACTGGTGAATCTCGCACTGCTGTACCCATCCTACACTTTCCTGTTCCAGCTCAGCATGTGTCTAGACGTGGCCAGCCACTGGCTGCACCTGCACAAGTGTGTCAAACTCATGTACTTGTTTTTTGTTTTGTTTGTTCCCCAACCACCACCACCAACCTGCCATATTTTTCCCCTATCAGATCTGTTGACTTAAATTTAATAAATTAATAACACAAATTCTCAAGATTGAGAATGTATTACCATTTACCCTAAAAATCAAATCCACATCAGCTCATAATATGTCAAACTAGCACTATAATAGAATATTAAGCACCATATATCAGATGTCACAAATAATAAACAGAAGTCACTACGAGCGCATTTTTTGCCCCCCTCTTTATGAATTTCTGGGGCATTTTTGGTAGCATTTTGGCGCCAAGCCTCTCATAATTTTTGGCCCCGCTTAGACATTATTTTAATATATGACAAATGTAATTCATAGCAATGAATTAACACAAATTATGTCTGTAAACAAAGTAATTTGGAGACTTTAGATTTTCTCCACAGATGAACCAGTACTAATGATTAGAGAGAGAACGATAGATCTGTTTAGAGAGAGATCGATAGGTCGGATTCACTGATTAATTAATGCAGATATTTGCTTTTTGGATCTATTATTTATCTGCAAAAATCAATGCTGAAAGTTGTCAACATTGTTTTTTAATTTTTTTTTCCTCTGTGTTCCTTATTTTACTTCACACTAGGTGGGGATTTGCTGTATCTAAATATTTTATCATTGACAATATTCATCTATATTTTCATCCTCACTAAAATGCATATTTTGCTTGGATAAATCAGTGTCCTAAATTAAAGTGAGGGCATGCAAAGAAAAATGCGACCATATGGAAACGTCAACACACACATTGTGTCTCCAACATCATATCTTGTGAAAATGATTTAAAACACCCTAATCTGGTGAATATTTAGGCTATAAAAAGCTTAGTTATGTTTATACTTCAAAATAGAGCACTGTAAATTAGAAAAGTCTCCTCCTTTTCAAAATAAGAGTCCCTAAACATGTAGATAAAAGTCCCACGTTATGCACCAAATCTTCATTATTTTTTTATATTATTGGGACTTTGGTTGCACATTAAACTGCATCTGGGCTTTTATTCATTCTGGACTCTTGTAACCTCTAAGTCTGTGCCCGACATAGTAAGGAAAGACAAAAAATTTTTATTATTATTATTATTATTATTTTTTTTTTACATTGATTAATCGGTTATTGGCCATTCCCACCACCTTAGTTATCTGTATCTGCAAAATCCACTATTGGTCAAACTCTACTAATGATAAGAGTGTCCTGTTGCTGTTTCTGTCAGTTCCATGATGAGAGGAGCCACCAGTCACAAGACCATTGACCTCTCTGGCAATCCCATTTTACGGCTGTACTACACATCCAGGGTAACACGCTCGCACACATCACGAACTCCCAGAGTAACTGGTTGATGTTAATATATGCACACTTATGTAAAGAAGTTCAGATACCTGACATCAGTGTTTTTTCCACAGCCAGTGCTGTTTTTTATGTGTATGGGGAACGAGCTGTTCTACTGTCTACTGTATGTAATGTATTACATCGAGGAACCACAAGGTGAGTATGAGCCTTTGTAATTTTACACTTTCATGGTCTTTCCCCTCCCCAATATCATTCATTAATGTGTTAATATATTCAAATGACGGCTCAAAGTTATTACAATTTACTAACATATCAATAGCATAATCTCATGGTGCTTTGTGAGAATAACCGCTATTCTGTGTCTGTCTGACTTTGTGTCCAGTGTGGCTGCAGTGGCTGCTTGGAATTTGTGGTTTGGTGTGTCTGCTGAAGTCTGGCATTAGTCTCCTCCACCTCATTACTGCCTCCTGCAACATGGCTGCCATCGATGTGGCCGACCGTAAGAGCGAGAGGAGCAAAGTACAATGAGATAGACAAGAGTGCTGAAAGTAGGAAGAAGGGAGAAAGGAAGACCAAAAAGAGAGTGAAGGAGATAAGAAGAGAGAAAAGTGTTGACAACTGTGGGTGTGAAAATAAATAATGTTTAAGGCCAGTGCAGAGGAGCTAAAGGAAAACTATCATGGGACCTCGCAAAGCTCACTGAGCATTTGTATTTATTTGAAAATATAGATAATCAATGCTACCTGGGCAAATTCCTTACAGGTTTTACCCATATTCCTATAGTTGTGCTATTCATTGCTGTTGATGAAACTAGCTGCACTACTGTACATTGTTTTTGTGTCATCATATTGATTTTTATTTTGTTGGGATTTTTTTCTGTTTGTGATAATGGAGTAATCATGCATCATTTTAAGGGTATTTAGAATAGCTCTTGTTTTACACCAACAGTACACACACGCGGCTGACTTTCATGAAACCTGCCAAGAACATATCTTGGTCTTATTTTTATTCTCCAAAATGAAAAGAAACAAATAGGGGATTATATTTTTCATATGGAAAATGAAGCCTATTTTAAGGGCCAGTTACGTACATTTTACCCCCCAATTCACATTAATGTGATGCAAAAAAAAAAATATATGGTCATTAGGATCTTTTAATTGCTGCAGGTGAAAAAAGGATATAGTATTTATTTTGTAACGTATTTATATCAAGGTAGGACTTTTTGGTCTTTGCTTTCATTTTTGCTTATTTTAATAAAATTAAAAAAAAATTTGTACTACAATACAGTTGTTGCATTGATGAGAATCATCATTGGAAATACTGGGAATAGTACAAGTTAAATATCTGGATGCTGTCTGGACAAGAGAATTGGTGGGTAAAATGTGCTTAAAGGAATAGTTCACCCAAAAATGGAAATTCTCTCATCATTTGTTTTTTTCCTCGTGACATCTCAGATGTGTAGGACTTTATTTTTTTTTCTGCTGAACACAAATGAAGATTTTTAGAAGAATATATCAGCGCTGTAGGTCCACACAAGTGAATTGGTACCAAAACTTTGAAGCTCAAAAAAGCACACAAGGGCAGCAAAAAAAAAAAAAAAAACAGTGGTTAAATCCATTTCTTCAGAAGTGATATGACCGCTGTGGGGGAGATCAATATTTAAGTCCTCCCTGCCCAGTAAGTGGTGATATGCCCAAAGAATGTGATTTGCCAAAAAACACGTGAAAGTGGAGATTGATAGTAAAAAGTTATCTGTTTTTCACCCACTCATATCGCTTCTGAAGACATGGATTTAACCACTGGAGTCGTATGGATCACTTTTATGCTACTTTTATGTGATTTTTGGAGCTTCATATTTTGGCCAATATTCACTTGCCTTGAAAGGACATACAGACCTTAAATATTCTTCCAAAAATCTTTTTTTATGTTCAGCAGAAGAAAGTAAGACATACACATCTGAGATGGCATGAGGGTGAGTTCATGTTGAGAGAATTTTAATTTTTGGGTGAACTATCCCTTTAAGTGTCCTTAAAATAGTGTCACAATGCGGGAATACATCATAATAGTCCTAAATGTAGGCTTCGTTGTTTTATCATTAGATGTAGTATTTTATTGAACTGTCTTTAAATGAGCCTGTCTAGCACTATTTGGTTAGAATATAGTTTTGTTGCAGGTGTATCGAAGAACATTTATATATTTAAATATTAGTTTGAGGAGTGTGAAGCCATTATTATATTATACGCGTTTCGTCCATAGCCTGAATGTATTTTTGGGTTGTTTAAAATTTTTGAGCTGTTATAATTGATGTGAAATTTATGAGAGAATTAATTTTGTATTATATCAGGTGATTTAACAATAAAGATACCCTGAAACGAGATGCACATGTTTATATTATTATTTATTTATTAAGTTAAAACAGCGCACAGCTATTACCCTAATCGATTTCAGAGTCTGATATGTGTCTAATCCCACTGGGTGCGTATATTTATTATCGGCAGTGATCTTGGGTCGCTTATTATTTACCGCAGCTGCGTCTGCGTGCGTCTTCACCTTTAAGAACCAGAGACATTTTTTCCCTAGGCCAGTTCATTTTCCCCACATACGACCATCAAATTGTCTTCCTCCGGGGATCTGTGTGTGTTTTAACCGAGGTTTACAGAGTACCTTTAGAGTGGAGTTTATTTTCTCTGATCTCGTTTATGCCGTAATTTGCGTCGGCCGAAGTCACGCCTCGGAGGGGCGCGAGAGGACGACACCGTCGCGCTCGAGAACATCGCGTGGAGGAGGGGACGAAGACACAGAGGGGGTGTTCACTCAAAATATACTATCCCTTTAAAACAAGGGGGACACGGCGGTGGGGGAGAGATAGCGGGGCAGAGAAGACGGGATAAAAAAAGAAAAGGAAGAAAGAGCGAGGGTGGGAGGGTGAGAGCATTGTAGGAAAAAAGGGGAAAAATATGTCATCCTCTCGATTGAAATGCCGAGGCGGAGCCATTGACGATGACCGGTGAAGCGCTCGCCAGACACGAATGAGATTGAACGCAACGCCGAGGCTCAGACAGATGCCGCACGGGGCCTGGATGGAGAAGCTTATAATAAAATTGATGCCATTCTTTTTGCCCACGCCATGCGACCGCTGAGAGCAAATCAAACACAAAACTGCCATTTATTTTGAAATTATGTTATTTTGCATGACAACACAGTAGTGTCATTAACAAGAGAGCAAAACATGCAGATATACATTTAATATATTATTAATATATTTTAGAGCATGATAAGCCACTGTTATCTGGCAATGCGGCGTTGCACCCGACTTTGACAGCTGTAATCCATTTTTAATATGCATATTTTTTTATGCACTCTTTTGTTTTATTATTTTCATTTTACAAATAGTGGCTTTTAATTTTCAATACAAAGCACAGAATACGTGGTAAAAATAATACAAAAATTAAATACAATACAAACAAGCAAAGTGAGAGGTAAGATTGTTGATTTGAGAAAAATATATACATTTATATATACATATTTCCAAACGGCGTCTGTACTATTGCACACCTCAAGATGGATGCAGCTTGGAGCAATTTCCTCTTTCAGGTAAGACAATTTTTTTGAATTGTGAATGTCAGAATCTTGAATTAGTTTTCTTTTTGGGATTCCATTTAAACGCCACCTGTGGAATATTCATGCCTTACTATTTTCAATGTGTCCATAAAAAAGGGGCAGTGCCACTTTCATTCACAATCGAGGCAAAAGAATGTTTCAAATATGTGATTTTGCCCCTTTCTACTACAGACTCCGCCTTCACAGTCCCAAAATGAGGCGACCCTCCAATCGGATCTTCTACCGGAGCTCACGGATGCCACTCAGGACTCGCCCCCTGAACACATAGACCCGCCCACATCCACGGTGGACACGGCTGCGCTGAATGAGGAGCCTGTACCCGGTGAGGGAGGGGCAAAAGAGGAGGGTGTGAGGGGAAATCAGAGGGTACACAGAGGTTAGGCTGTTGGTTCTTGTAGTGGCATTCATGACTGGAAGGTGTTATAAATGGGTGACAGTGTTTATTAATCCCTTTAAAGAAGGGGTGTCAAACTCAGTTCCTGGAGGGCCGCATCCCTGCAGAGTTTAGTTCCAGCCCTGCTCCAAAATGCCACCTTGTAATCTTCAAGCACTACTGAAGACCTTGATTAGCTGTTTCATGTGTTAGGGTTGGAGCTAAACTCTGGGAACTGAGTTTGACATAATCCGGGTTCAATACAAGGTTTGCTCAATCAAAAGCATTTGTGGCATAATGTTGATCACCACAAAAAAATTTATTTGACTCGTCCCTCGAAGAAAAAGATTGAGGTTACAATGAGGTACTTACAACGGAAGTGAATGGGGCCAACTTTTAGAGGGTTTAAAGGCAGATATGTGAAGCTTATAATTAATTTACGTTACTTTGTCTGTTAAAACGTGTGAATTAATTGAGCTGTACAGTCATGTAAATCATTGTTTTATGGTAGTTTTAGGGTTACACCCTGCCCACAACGAATGCGTGCGCCATGTCACGTCAAAATACCCATAAACCCGTAATCGCTGATGCTGTCTACACTGGAAGCGTCCGATGCGTCAAGTCGCGTCATGCCGACAGTAAAGGATTGTCCCATTCCATTTTGCACTGCACGCGCTGGTGTTACTCCTGCCAACAACACAAAAAAACGGTTTAGAAAGTTTGTGTCGATGCGTCCAGTGTAGACAGCCTCAAGGCGGTGCGTTACGTCAGGTCAATGGACGCGACAGGTGTAGACAGGGTGTTATGCATTGCGTCATCATGGCAACGAAAGTTGTACAATTAGTTATACAGTAATTTTACACAAAAAAGGATAATTAATGACTTTATCATGCTAAAATCATGTTAACGTGCATAGTATTTACGTCTTGTGGCTATACTTTAGAAACATTATTTTAACGTTTGCGGAATGCCAGCATTTACTTCCATTGTAAGTGAACTGTAACAAGGGACAAGTCTAAATAAATGTTTGTTGTGATCAATGTTATGCCACAAATGGTATTATACTTTAGGATGACCCCATGTTTTCTCTATTTCTTATTTTATAATGCAACATTTTTTACTAGGTAAAATATCTTCTGTAATATAATGACATTTTTGCAATGAATATGTTGCTTATAAAAAGTTAAATTTTTCACAATACACTACTTTTGAAAAGTTTTCAGTTAGGAAACATGCTTTTTGTCCCCCATAATGGTGCATCTACCAGCAGGGGCTAATCGCTCATGTTAGCCAGCAAACTCTGACCCCCTGTTTTAAACAGGTTTTCCGAACATTCCCCTCATCTTCCATTGGTTGGTGTAACAGATATTTCTACCCTAAAATCATGCCATTGGTTGAACCAAAGTTGAGCTGTTGTGTTTTTGGGGAGACCAACTTACGAATGGCTTACTTATAATTGTCTCTGCATATTATGTTGGGGTTGGAGAACACATTTTAACATCAAAACAATTACACATATCACATATCACCATCTCTCTTGCTTTGTCTTTCCCAGTGAAGCCAGTTTCTGTGCCTGCCCGACCTGCACACATCTGCTCCATATGTAATAAGCAGTTTAAGAACAGTTATAACCTGCGGCGTCACCAGTCAGTCCACACTGGAGTGAAGATGAAGGACCGAGCCGCTAGAGAGAAAATAGATAGCGGGAAGGCTGTAGCACGGGTGGAAAGGCAGACCATCCCTCTTTCTCTTCTCCAACTGTCCATACCTGCCGCCATATCCTCAGTAGTTGACCCCATGGCACATCCTTCCCAAATCAGCAATCAGCAGCTAGAGACTGTCGCTGTCTCTATCGCCCCAGCAACGGTTGCTATGACAGTGACCCAGCCCCTCCCTACTGCAGTGGTAGTTACTGGGACAATGGTGCAGGTCAGGTTTGTTAATATATTTTGATCATATTTTGCTGCCCTTGTCCTTGATTTGACTTTTTCCTTTCATGCATTAGGCCAGAAGCATACTTTACTTAAAAGCATCCATGCTTTAAGTACACAATCGCAGATCTGAATTCTTGGCCAACATATTCCAAAAGTGTATTCCTGTTAATCATGGGTGGCAGTAGGGGCTTAAATGGGTATACAAATGTGCTATAGCAATTTGCAAACTTTAAGTTACGTGCTACGAAATTTGTGTGTTTTGCAAAACTCTTTTTTTTAAGACACGATGCAATAAAGCTTGTAAACTTTGACAAATCTAGCAACAATTTTTTCCTTCTTCTTAACTAACTTCAAGCACTCGTGCAGCGAACTACAGTAAGCCGAAAGGGACAAGAGTATTTTTATTTAAAAATCTGTACCATTAAACTGGACATTATCATTCAGGTAGTTAGCTATAAACTAATATATATTGATTTAACTAACAGTAATTAACCCAATTTAAACTTTTATTATCAACTGATTATCTATTAAATAAATCCCTATATTTATAATCAGATGATTGATCCATATGTATTCACAGGGGTCTGTCTGGACTAAGCCCCGAATATCCACTGACCCTAGAACCGCCCTTGTTGTTGAACATACTTAAAAGTGTGTTCTTGTGTTGCTCTTACGGGTAATAAGTTGCAATAGAGTTACCTTTAAACATCTTTGCCATTAAACTGGACATTATCATTCAGGTAGTTAGCTCATATTGATTTAACTAAAAGTAACTGACCCAATAAAGAAAACTGGCCGTTACACTAATGCCTGCTATAGCGCCCCTTGTGGTAACACTGAGAATGCATTCTGAATTGCATTTCGGAATGCAACATGCAAAGAATAGTTAAGCTTAGAATAGTTAAGGCCAAAACATACTCTATGCAAGTATGTAAATGCAGACACATCTAGCTACGCAATGCATTGTTGCATTCCAAAATGTGCTATCACAACGCAATGTGTTATCTAAGCAATCGCATCTGTGAACATGTACTTGTGTAATACACCCAGTGTATGTTTCTAGCCTAAGAAGTATTTTTGTTTACGTATTTGCGTAGAGAATGTTTCATTCCCTATATCTATCATTTACTCCTTTTTGTTAATTTTTACCTCAACATGGGCCCTGTCTCAAGTGCCAGTCATCCTTCGAGTCTACACTTTGGTGAAGTAATGTAATATTTTGCAACTTTTGTGTGAAATCTGCACCTGTGCAGGCTCTGCAATAGGATGCACTTAGGGTGCATAGCAACCACCTAAGAAGGGGTCATGAGCACCCTTTTTTAAAAGAAAAAGACACCCTAGAGTCTTATAGACTTCATGGACACATCAATTGTGCCATTTGGGAAATGTAATGATTTCTATTCACCATTATTTCATCACACGCTCACTCTCTTATAATGAACTTCAAAAATGTGTATCTGTTTAAAAAGTTCTACTCCTAATTCCCAAGTCACACCAAAAATCAGGCTAACCCTCCAGCAGTTGTGTAACATGGTCTCATACCTGCTCTCACCTCATTATTGAACACTCACAGTCAGTTGGTTAGTAGGTCAGGATAAAAATTGTTTATGCATTACCCAGAAGAGAGAAAAAGATTTTATGTTTTTGTGGCTTTGACCACAAAAATGACTCGGGCCGAAAAAACATTCTGTTTCATTGTTTTTCAGGCTGCTCCAAATAACAACACCATGGATAACCTGACTAATCCCACCCCGATCCAAATATCTATCCCGATAACAAACCCGCTGCCAGTAAATCCAACTTCCATTCGTAATCCCAACCCCAATCCGGTAAGGAAGAACCATGCTTGTGAGGCATGTGGGAAGGCGTTCAGGGACGTGTACCATCTTAACCGGCATCGGTTGTCCCATTCGGATGAGAAACCGTACTCCTGTCCCATCTGCCAACAGCGGTTTAAGAGAAAGGATCGGATGAGTTATCATGTCAGGTCACATCAGGGAGGGGTGGAGAAACCATATGTGTGTCCCCACTGTGCCAAGGGCTTCTCAAGGTAAGATCAATACCTCTATACACCTGTATCCACATATACAGTGCGTTCATAAAATATTCTTCTTTTGTTCCACATTTTGTTATGTTGCAGCCTTATGATAAAATGCTTTAAATAAAAAAAAATTCACATCAATCTACACTCCATATCCCATAATGGCAAAGCAAAAAAACAGATTTTTGATAACTTTGCAAATGTATTAAAAAGAAAAAACATTTCCATAGTATTCAATCCCTTTGCTATGACATTTGAGATGTATATCAGAGCAAAAGCCTAGCCATGAGGTCAAAGGAACTACCTGCAGAGCTCAGAGACAGGATTGTGTTCAGGCATAGATCTGGGGAAGGCCACCAAAAAAATTTGGCTGCATTGAAGTTTCCCAAGAGCACAGTGGCCTCCATAATTCTTAAAGGGAAAAAGTTTGGAACATCCAGGACTCTTCCTGGAGCTGGTCGCCCAGCCAAACTGAGCAATCAGGGGAGAAGGGCCTTGGTAAGAGAGGTGACCAAGAGCCCGATGGTCACTCTGGTTGAGCTCCAGAGAAAAAAATGCAGAAGGACAACATCACTGCAACACTCCGCCGATCTGGGCTTTTTGGCAGAATGGCCAAACGGAAGTCTCTCCTCTGTGCAAGACATATGAAAGCCTGCTTGGTATTTGCAAAAAAGCACCTAAAGGACTCTCAGACTGTGAGAAACAAGATTCTCTGGTCTGATGAAATGAAGATTGAACTGTTTGGCCTCAGTTCCAAGCATCATGTCTGGAGCATGTCATCATATCATCTGTGCAATACCATCCCAATGGTGAAGCATGGTAGTTGTAGCATCATGCTGTGGGGGTGTTATTTAGCAGCAGGGACTGGGAGACTGGTCAGGGTTGTGGAAAGCTGAATGCAGAAAAATACAGATATATCCTTAATGAAAACCTGGTCAGAGCAATCAGGACCTCAGACTGGGCTGAAGGTTCACCTTCCAACAGGACAATGACCCCAAACACACAGCCAAAACAACACAAGAGTGGCTTAGGGACAACTCTGTGAATGTCCTTGAGTGGCCCAGTTATAGCCTGAACTTGAACCCAATCGAACACCTCTGGAGAGACCTGAAAATGGCTGCCCACTGATGGTCCCCATCCAACATGACAGAGCTTGAGAGGATCTGCAGAGAAGAATGGCAGAAAATCCCCAAATCCAGGTGTGCGAAGCTTTTCACATCATACCCAAAAATACTTGTGGCTGTAATTGCTGCCAAAGGTGCTTCAACTAAGTACTGAGTTAAGGGTCTTGATATGTGATATTTCAGTTTTAAATTTTTTATAATTTACAAAGTTGGCAAAAATCTGAAGATAGATGTAAAAAAAAAATAAAAAATGATTTAAAGCACTGAAGCATATGACTGCAACATAACAAAATATGAAAAAATTATTGAATTATTTCAATACACACACACACACACACACACACACACACACACACACACACACACGCTGGGAATAAAGAGGCACAATTCACAGCAGGTTCCAAGTATAATGGTCCAGTGAGCATTATACTCTAGTTCTGACTGAATGTAATCGTTAAAGTGAAAGCCATAGAGAGTTGCCCTATTTACTAATTTGAGACGGAAAATAGGTTAGCATGATGAGGAATAAGTGACCTCCTATCTGTATTTATCGGTCTATCCCCTATTTAGACACATTTATATCCATGTGCAGGGCTCAACAATAAGGATTTTTTGGGTTCTGGATATTTTAGCTTACCCTGCCAAACTGAAACGTTTTGCCAAGTGTCAAGCAATGTTTTTTAAACTATTAATATTATTAAACTTTAATATTTCTTCATAAGAAAAATGTGCTAAATAAAAGTTGCATCGTTACAACTTTGCAATAATAGCTTTAAATAGTAAATAGATAATAGCGCTCCTGCCAATTACCCAAATGCAACACAGAGTCTGCATCTGAATAAAATAAATTAATGATTCATAAATAAATTAAATAATTAAATCAAAAAGGAATTAAATCGAAAAAGTGCATATAAACATGTTTTTACATGCATTTCAATTGTAAATTTAAGGGCGATTCCTGAGCTAGTCCTGTCTTTTAACTGTTTGGTCAACAGTATGTTGGACCTGTTTTAAAGGAATGCTCCATTTACAGTGAGGCACTTACAATGGAAGTGAATGGGGACCATTTTTGGAGGGTTTAAACAAAAATGTGAAGCTTATAATTTTATAAAAGCAATTGGTAACCGGGAACCGATTCTAGTTCAGAACGGGTTTCATTCTTTAAAAAATACCGGAATCAGATGATCTTCGTCACTTTCGTTTCCGTTAACGGTTCTCCTGCGTGCAATTTTCCGCCGACGCGGTTGGAAGAACGTCCTGAAGTAGTCTGACAGTGTTTGCAGCTGCGCATCTTCTCTGCAGTAGCGCTGCCTTCCACTGACTCTACATCGTAAAAACACACAGTGTATAATTCCCGATTGAACGAGTCTCGAGCCGGCTCTTTTGATCTACAGCGTGAAACATATGGCGCTTCCGGTACTTGTCGATTCCCAAAAGAATCATTCGAATGAACCGGTTCTTTTGAATCAACAGGGCAAAACATGTGGCTCTTCTGGTACAGTTCGATTCCCGAAAGAATCATTCTAATGAGCCGGTTCTTTTTAATCTAATGTACAGCGCTTCCGTTTATAGTCCCAGTATACAAGTAATCTTATACAGATGTGTAAATTATGAATGTCCAAATCGAAATTATATAATAACTGTTGAAATCTCAGAAGCCTGAAGTACAACATTATGCCACAAAAAACACAGTCTAAACTGTCTCTGTTTCTGTTTATTTAATGATAACCTGTTTCTATTAAATCAAGAAGTGCAGAATGGCTGGTTGTTTGTATGACAATGTATAATTAAAGCTACATGAGAGTTGTCATAATATGTGGAATTTTATAAAATAATTAATGAAATATGCCATCACATTTCTTGTTGGTTTAGGTTTGTTTATTTAAAAAATATATTTAGGAACTATTATTGGATTATTGAATGCAATAATTATGTCTCTAAAAAGTCTGCAAACCTTCCTTTTACAAGAACTGTATTAAATGTTTTTTTGATTGGTTACATCTGCTCTGTACGAATCTGAAATCATCTCATTATTTGGTAACAGACTGCAGAGGGTAGTAAATACAAAAAGAATCGCATTTCTCAATTCCAAATAATTCTTCAAAATAATTGTACTTAATTATTATTAGTAAGAATTACTGGAATCGTTAAGGAACCGGAATCGTTCAATTCCTTACAATTAACATCCCTAGCATTAATTCTTCTGTTAAAACTCAAGTATTATTTGAGCTCTAATGTTGTAGAAATTGTCATTTTACAAAATGCCGTTGAATGAGTTTAAGTTGTATTGAACACTAATATCTTTAGCAGCTGCATTGCATCTCACTGTGTCTTTCATCTGACACTGTGACCATTACATTATGAAGATGGAAAGGTCTGTGTTCAATACAAGTTAAGCTCAATCGGCAGCGTTTGTGACATAATGTTGATAACCAAAAAAATGTTTAAACTATTTTTTTTTTTAAAAACAAGCAAAAATCACAGTTACTGTACGGCACTTACAATGGAAGTGAATGGGGCCAATCTATAAATGTTAAAATGAACACTGTTTCAAATGTACATTATAACATTGTTCGAGTTGACATGATATTAGTGTGATAAAATTGCTTTCTAACAATATTTGTGTAAATTTATATCCAATATTGCAACTATGTTGTCATGACATAATGCTGGTAAGTCTTGCAATCTGGTAAACAATGTAACATGGTAAATCCCTGATATTATTACACTAAAATCATGTCAACATGTATAAAGTTTACGTCTAGTGGCTCTACTTTTGAAACCGTGTGTATATTAATGTTTATGGATTGGCCCATTCACTTCCATTGTAAGTGCCTAACTGTGATTTCTGCTTTGTATGCGCCTTCACAATTTTGCACCTCTGCTCAATCTACCTTTGCAGCTCTGGCCTGACAGGGTTCTGTCAGCTGGCACTCACCTCTCTCACACTGGCTTTTGGGCCATCCTTATTGTGAAGCCCTTATGTGATACTATAGAAAGAGGCAGATTTCAATATCTCCGATGACCCTCTTCTTGTTCACACAGAGATGATTGCAACATTCACACAAATGCACGAGAGCTTACCTCTGCTAATTATCGTCATTTTGTAAACATTGCAATACTTGATTGAGCCCTCTCTCTGTCTTTTCCAGGCCTGACCATCTTAACAGTCATGTGCGACAGGTGCACTCCACAGAAAGACCTTTCAAATGTCCGGTAATCAATATCTGTTTGCCCTACCAATGACGGATGGTAGTGTTTGGAAAAGTTGATTGCAAACTACACCTTTAAGTCATCCTCCCTTGATTTGTTTTCATTAAACCTCAATCCATCAATAACATAACTGAGCATTACATTGTCTTTGTGGAGTCTAACAGAGAGCTCTCAAAGCATCTGTTTTCTTATCATATGTGTACGTGGGCTGCAGCCATATGTGTCTGGCAGTGTGATTCGAGATCCACATATGTATAGGGTTGCAATACCATAGAGAATGAATAATGTGCGTGTTTGTACCATAAAGGTGCTTGATGAACTGTTGTTCTTGTTTCTTCAGACATGTGAATCTGCTTTCGCTACTAAAGACCGGTTACGAGCTCATATGATAAGACACGAGGACAAGGTTCCCTGCCACATCTGTGGCAAACTTCTCTCCCCTGCCTACATCACAGATCACATGAGAGTCCATAACCAATCACAGCATCACGTGTGCCACCTTTGCAACCGCAGTAAGTGTCTGTGATTATCTCATTTGTTATCTGAAATGCTATGCTATCACCTCATATACTAATTCCTGTTATTATTATTTTTATCTCTGTTATCTGTTTTCCAGTGTTGGGTGTAATTTCGTTACAAAGTGTTCAGTTAACGTAATCTAATTAAGTCATAAGTAACACATTATATTTTAAATCTCATTATTCAGATTGCAGCTACTGACTTTCAGTTAAGCAAACTACATTTACGTACATTACTTTGGTAACATATATTTCAGAAATAATAATATTTATTACAACAGGATTATTATGATGTTCATATGCATATATTTGAGCATAGTATAACTGCTATGGGTACGCTTATGCAGTTATTGTACGAGTAGCTAGCCAGGTGTTTTATTATAGTCAACCAGTACAGTTAGTACAGTATGCAACTCAACGAGACAACGTGTCCTGTCAGTGATCGTGTGTGCTGTGTGAATGATGTAGTGATGATGTAGTGCTGTGTGTGACGACACAGACTAAATTATATCACTTATGTAGAGTGCATGCAAATGTCCGCAATAAGGATAGGACAATACCATAAATTATTAACCATGAGCAGGACATTTGGCACAGTGAGACCCAGTGAGAGAAAACAGCACTTAGTACAATCATAGTGCAATAAGATTATAGTTTCTAAAATGCCAAATGTAAACCTAACATATATGAGATAGTGTTCTGTGAGGGTTAGCAGTTTAGAGGTAGCAGTTAGGTTTAGGGTAATAGTAATATAAAGTTTGTAACCAGTATACAAGTCCATGTATGTGTGTATGTGAATGTGTGCGCGTGTGTGTATATATATGTGAATACACATGTGTGTGTGTGTGTGTGTGTGTGTGTGTGTGTGTGTGTGTCAGTCCAGTCTCTGAGTATTGAGGAGTCTGATGGCTTGGGGAAGAAGCTGTTACACAGTCTGGCCGTGAGGGCCCGAATGCTTCGGTACCTCTTGCCAGACGGCAGGAGTGTGAAGAGTTTGTGTGAGGGGTGCGTGGGGTCGTCCACAGTGCTGGTTGCTTTGCGGATACAGTGGTGCTGAATGTATGACTTGCGCAACAATTAAGAAGGAATTATAAACATTATTTTGTATTCGTTGAGTGGAACACCAAAAACATTTTCTGTAAAAAGTGTTTTAGGAAGTAACTTAAAAGTAAAGTAATTTGTCATGTAGTTACAATTCAGAGGAGTAATTATTAATATGTAGTGGATTACTTTAAGATACTTACCCAACAGTGCTGTTTACCTGCAGCACTATCACTTTTTCAGGTACTGTGATTAAACTATGAATCAGTGTTTCCTACAAAATTCTGGTTTTGAAATGAGGAGATTTTCATTTCTTTGTCTTAATCTTTTTTATTCGAATACCATGTACAACAAGGTTATTGTAACTTATGTTTTCATGTAAACATCCAGTCAGTAAATATTAATTTACTAACTGCTCTAAAGAATTTTAGAAATAATTCCTTAGAGTGATTTAAATCATAAACCCTGTAAAGTGTGAGTTTTTGACTGATTCATTACAATAATTGGCTCATAAGTGAGTCAGATGTTAGTAACCACGGTAACACTTTAAAATATTTACATTTAGTTAACAACATTACTTAAAATGAACTAACAACGAACAATACTTTTACAGCATTTATTAATCTTAGTTAATGTTATTTTCAACATATAGTGATATATTTTTAAAATCAAAAGTTGTATTAGTCAACATTAGTTAATACATTATGAACTAACAATGAAGAACTGTATTTTATTAAACTAACATTAACTAAGATGAATAAATACTGTACAAAATCTATTGTTCATTGTTTGTTCATGATACCCAATGCATTAACTAATGTTAACAAATGTAAACTTATTATAAAGTGCTACTATAACCCCTCAAATGGATTCAGCGAAGTTATTCATTACACTACTGTCTTGTGAGTCTTTATAACCAATTCATTGAAAGAACTGGCTTGTAAATGAGTCAAATAAATAAGTCACTAAAAACAGATTCAATTAGTAATTCGTCAGACTGATTAAAACAAAGAGTTTGTGAGCCTTTTTGATGGATTTATTAATTGAACCAGATCATTATCATGCATTTTGTAAATTAGACTGCATTGGTCGTACTTTGCTTGTTTTTGCATGCAACCAGCGAAAACGTCTCAACAGAAAGAAGACATGTTGTGTATTTTTTATTTGTATTATTTCATGGTACAGTCATTTTATCTTACCACATTCAATTCAAACTCACAACTTTGGTTATACATAATTTATTTTGCTGAGGCGCTGTTGATTCAGCAGCGCTACAGACACCCCACTGAATAGGAGCAGAAAACACTGCTATAAATGATTGTCTTTAATTTCTTTAAAGACAATAATTGTCTACTCTTTAATTGTTTTCTATTAATTCATCTTTTAATTGTTTCAACATTGAAAGCTAAAATCAATAGCAAAAATTGCAAGTGGGAATTGTCGTTTTTCTATTCCTTTCTTCATAAAAGTCATCCGTATTTCCACCTAGGTTTCACCACACTGACATACCTGCGTGTCCATGCTCAGAAGCACCATGGGCAAGAGTGGAAGGAGAGTGGGGTCGGCCGTGGCTCCGGCCCAGGCGGGGTGCTGTTATGCCAGCTGTGTGGGGTGCACTGTAAGACACCCACGCAGCTCCAGGGCCACATGGCCACCCACACCAACCAGACAGACCCCAACGTCCCATGCTCCATCAGCAGCAGCAACAGTACTGTGGCAACTGTAGGCGGAGCCATTTCTGTGTCAAGCCCTCCAGTTACGGTTGGACTGCTGGTGACTGACTGCTCCAGCATTGCTCCTCAGAGCCACAGCTAGCCAACATCACACCATGAGGAGGGATGGTGGATGAGGTGGGGATTATTGGGTGGGAGAGGAGAAAAATGTACAAGTGTATTGGCCTGTACAGGTGAGCAATGGAGAATGTTAGGAAGAGCTGGGCGATATACAGTATGTATAAAAAATTCACAATGTATTTGTGATGTTTTGCTGGCATTGTAACATTAAGCAACATTAGCTATGATGCAAATAATGCAAAAAATGTTTGCTAGCATTTACCGGACGTTTCTCCTTGTCTCACGACTTTAATATAATTTTATATAATCTTTGACTTATAAGGATAGTTCCCTCAAAAAAGAAAATTCTCTCATAATTTTCTCACCTTCATTCCATCCCAGATATGTATGACTTTCTTTCTTCTGCTAAACACAAACATTTTTAGAAGATTATTTCAGCTCTGTAGGTCCATACAATGTAAGAGGATTAAAACTTTAAAGCTCCAAAAATCACATAAAAGCAGCATAAAAGAAATCCTTATGACTCAAGTTGTTCAATCTATGTCTTCAGAAGTGTTTTGTTAGGTGTGGATAACAAACAGATTAATATTTAAGTCCTTTTTTTTACTATAAATGTCCACTTTCACTTCTATAATGTGAAAGAAAAGTTGAGCGTGGAGATTTAGAGTAAAAAATGACTTAAATATTGATGTGTTTTCACCCATATCTTTTCTGAAGACATTGATTTAAAAACTAGAGTCATATGGACTACTTTTAGGCTTCTTTTATGGGGTTTTTGAAGCTTCAAAGTTTTGGCCACCATTCACTTGCATTGCATGGACCAGATCTGATGGGTCAGATCAAACTATATCTTTAAACTACAGTTGCAGATATACTGTGTGTAGAGTTGGACAGTTGAATTTGTTTCTAAAAATCAGTTCAAACTGTCAATATAGTGAAATGATTCAAAACTAATGCATTAAACATGTTGAATCTACTTGACCGGTTTGAGGATTCCTCTGATTGAAAAAACTAAAATAGTTAGGTGTTTATTTTTTATTTTTTGCTATCGCCCAGCCCTAATGTTAGGTCTTTTGTCATGTATGAGTGGTATGTCATCCACTCCACTTATTTCACTCGTTGGCCTAATTTGTTTATTAACGAGCAGGCAAAGAGGAGGAATGTATGCAAATCAACATTACCAATCAAACTTCAAACTTTCCCCATTACAGGCTGCTATGGAAATGACAATACAAAGATTGCCATGGTAACTTACCCATAACCCACCCTTCCCCCCGCCCCGCCCCATCCACCTCAAACCTTGCAGGCACTGTGCTGGAACTGAATACCTCCTCAAAAGAAGTATGACATTTTGTGAACTCAAGAAACATTAACCTGCTTCAAATACATTTGTATGTGCAGATGGAACAGCTAGTCCTACTGTATTAGTTGTCCTTGATCCGTTCTGATATTTTTTTGAAGAAGTGCCCCACGTTTCTATGAAGATCTGATGGACGTCCGAGTTGAACGTCCCCATGGAGAGATCACTCTGGTTTTAAATGTAGGCTGTTATTAAGTGCTGCCCCAGTTCATTATAAAAATTCCAGTGTTAAGGAATGTAGATCACATTATGCCTTCTAACAATTTCCTTATATCATAATGGCTCCGATAAAACTCACTCCTACATATATGGTCTTGAAGAAAAAAAGTGATTCATTTCATAAATTTACTCTGTTGTAAGAGATCATTCCATCTTAAATGATCTTTACATGACTTTTTAGGGGATCAAATATGGTGCCATTTCCTCTCATTTCTCCCTGCGAAGGGTTGTTAAGGTTTTAAACGTGGTCACATGGACAAAATATTTATATTTGTAATGTACGTAGGTTATGTGAACGCTACACATGTATTGTTCAATGCCTCCTTTGATAATTTTCACGATTCTCATTGATTCTGATTTATCTCTGGGTTTGTTTCTTAGTGAAGACATTAAACTAATGTAATCATGTTGATAATAAGCTGCATAAGATCTGTAACCTATGTTTCCAGTTCTGTTTGTGTTGACGCTTGTTAAACGCCAATATGTGTTGGTGTCGCTGTACTCTTATCCTAATTAATCTCTGTACAATGATCATGCATCTAATGATACTGGATTGAATTTAACTGACTGCAGCCTCTGTTGTTCTATTTGGTATACTGTATCATATTATGTATGTTGTCACCTAGTGCTGTTATGGAACACTTTGGCTTCCCATTCTTTTTGTTAAAACCATGCAAGGTACAAAGCCTGTGTTTTTTGTAGTGAGTGAGAACTATTAGATATGCTAGATAAAGTACTTTTTACACAAAATGTAGCGTTGACAGCATTCATCATGCTTAACCATTCAACCCTGTTACCGATGTTATTTTTAGGGGGAAAAAATATTGTACTTTTTTTTTCATTTATGAGAAGTTTAATTTCATTAATAACTATAATCCAACACTCCAAATATTTTATCCTATTAATTATTTAATATTTACGCATTTCAATTTAATAAATAAATTCCATCAAATTTAATGGAGTAATCTTTAACAAAATTAAAATTATAAAACTTTAAATATTTTTTTTATTTTTTTTTATTTATTAAAGATTACTCCATTCAATTTGATGGAATTTAGTTATTAAATTCAGTGAGCTATGTTATGTTATAAAAAGACAAATCCTATTCTTTCATTTATGAGAAGTAAAACTATAAACTTATGGCTCCAAAATTGAGTTTTTTTTATTTTTTATAATGTTTATAATTATTAATTTTCTCTGAGAAATTTTTATTTTTATTTAATGTTTATCGGCAGATAATTGTCAAGCTGTATTTAGACATGTCCCAAATTTTGGTAACAGTGTTGCGAAAATTGCATACCTATAGAACCTATATATATAGAACAGCTCATTAATATTTAGTTTGGCCTCCCAAGGTTTACAGTTAACTTCTTTTATGAAGAGTAGCATCTCCTGACCATTTCATGAAGAGGAAAAATTAACTTGAAGGGATAATTCACCTAAAAAATTAATTCTATCATACAAGCCTTCCAAGATGTGTATAACTGACTTTCTTCTGCTGAACTCAAATGAATATCTCAGCTCTGTAGGTCAGTACAATGAAAGTGAATGGTGTCCAGAAATTTGAAGCTCTACAAAGCACATAAAGGCAGCATAAAAGTAATCCATATGACTCTAGTGGTCAAATCCATGTTTTCAGAAGACATATGATAGGTTTCGTTTAGAAACAGATCAATATTTAAGTCCTTTTTCCTATAAATGTCCACATTTCTTCTTTTTTTCTTTTGTCGATTCACATTCTTTGTGAATTTATAGTTAAAAAAAGGACTTAAATATTTATCTGTTTCTCACCCACACCTATTATATCGCTTCTGAAGACATGGATTAAACCACTGGATCTGGATGGATTGCTTTTATACTGTCTTGATGTGCTATTTAGAGCTTCAAGGTTCTAGCCACCATTCACTTGCATTGTATGGACCAACAGAGCTGAGATATTCTTCTAAAAAAATCTTAATTTGTGTTCTGAAGAAGAAAGGAAATCATACACTAGGGTAAGTAAATGATGATCTTTCATTTATTCTGCGAGCTATTTCTTTAATATTAAGGCGTTTTATGTTCTATGGTGAGTGAACCCTATTCATTGACATTGTTTATCAGTTATTTACAATTATATAATGGACCTATAATAACTGCAGTCCCTGTTGCGCTATTGGGATATAATGTATCGTGTTGTGTTATTGTTTTTCACATGCAATAGTGAAAAAATGTGAATTCAGTGTATTCAAGGCAGTGAACGGTTAAATTGCCTCACTCGCATTGTTTACACCGGTGGTCCTCCCCCTCCCCCACACATGCACTCAGTCATCCCTCCTTTCTTTCACTTCATCTCCATCCCCCCTCTCTCAACTCCTCCTCTCCCTCACTACCGCTGTTTCCAACAGCTGATATCCACATCGGCGAGAGAGAGAAACACGATGGGACAGTACATGTTTTGGGTCAGCAGCAACAGCACAGGGATTTAAAGCGACTGAAAATGCAGCGTGAGTGTCGCAGCGGACCGCCAGCATCCGTGATGAGGATTTGAGCTCCGCTGCCATCACCCCGGAGAGGTTAGCCGCTGTGCTAAAGCTAACTTTACAAACATCTGCAGCCAATGAACACACACTACCACACTTTACACTGAGTCACTGCTCACTTTTCCTGCTCTTTTTGTATTATGATGGGTTTTATTCCTTTTGTGCACATATTTGCCCTGGAAAGGTTCATTTGGGCACATAAATATCATATATAGGTCATGGAGCAGATTAATTAGCCAGCTAGCCGGCTGGTGAGGTCGCGTTAGTTTGTAACCGCCGGAGAACTTTAATATAAAGAATTAACTGGCTAGAAATTATATAAATCTGCGGAAAAGGGAGACTGTGTGTAGGCTGAGTAGTATGGGTATGTAGGGCGGCTTATCATAATTTAAATATTAACCTTGTTGTCTCATTGCATTGTAGCTTGTTAGCTTGGGTATATAGGGGAAAGAGCTGCTTGTGAACAAAGATGAGAAGGAAAACTGACGTTAAGTTGGGAATCAGTTTACAGACTGCAAGCACGTTTTAGTTTTATTTTTGCATGTTGTCCAGACAAATATTGTTGGCAGACCTCAGAGGGAGTGACCACGTGATTCAAGTACATAAACCTTTGGAACGAATGCATTGCAATCAGTGTTTGGTGTAATGCATTTCTAAGTAATTACTGTAATGTCTTTTTCAGTGTAAAAAGTAAAGTAAGGGATTACTTCTATTTTTTTAGTAATTTAATTAGTTACTTCTGGTGTAATTGTGTTAAATACTTTACAGACTATGAACAGTTCTGTATAAAACAATACTGAAACATAACGTCTAATGCTAAAATATATGTTTTCTGATTTTATATGATTTATTTGAAAGAAGTAAAAGAACAGATTCATGTCTATCCTTTTTTAAATGACATTTTTATCCCATTTTCTCTCCAATTTGGAATGAACAATTCCCACTACTTAGTAGGTCCTCTTGCTGACATGGTTACTCCCCTCAATCCGGGTAGTGGAGGACAAGTCTCAGTTGCCTCCGATTCTGAGATAGTCAATCCGTGCATCTTATCTGTTTGACACCGCGGAGACTCGCAGCATGTGGAGGTTAATACTACTCTTCGTGATCCATGCCCCACTGAGAGCAAGAACCATTAATCATGACCACGAGGAGGTCACCCCGTATGACTCTACCCTCCCTAGTAACCAGGCCAATTTAGAAAGTAATTATTAAGTAATGCAATTACTTTTCAGACAGTGTAATTAGTACAGTAATCTAATTAGACTGTAGAAGATGTAGTTAGTTATTAATGACTTTTTTAGAGTAACTTAACAAAGCCAACATACTTTTATTCTACATACTTTGTTTATGGTTTTTCCAAAATCCCTAAACCAATATTAAAATGGTCAATTGTAACTCCTCTTAGAGATTTCAAGCTACATCAACAAAAATATGGTACAGACCTTCTGACTGTCATGACTCTGGTTGTTGTTACTTTGCTAGCAGATTGCACTTATGGTTTTGCTCAACAGATGAGCAAAATGCAGAAAAGTCCCATTGACTACATTGAGCCCGTTTACATGCACAGCGATATGCTTATTGCTCCAAAAAATCAGCTCATTTACAAAACTGTCAAAGCAAGAAATACGTTTACATGACATTGACAAATGGCTTTAATCTCTTTTTTTAACTGTCAAGTCAATTTTATTTGTATAGCGCCTTTCACAACATGCATTGTTTTAAAGCAGCTTTACAGAAGATCAGGCATTAACAGACGATAAAACTGAAAGGGTCAGTGTTTAAACATCGTTTTTGTTTGAACTAAGATTAATGACTAATGTCTTTAAGATTAAGATTCAACGTTTATTGTCATTGTGCAGAGTACAGGTACAAAGCCAATGAAATGCAATTGTTTTTGCATATCCCAACTAAGCTGGGGTCAGAGCGCAGGGTCAGCCATGAAACAGTGCATCTGGAGCAGATAGGGTCAAGGGCCTTGCTCAAGGGCCCAACAGTGGTATGTTGACGGTACTGGGGCTTGAACCCCCAACCTATTGGTCTGTAACCCAGAGCCTTAACCACTGAGCCACCACTGCCCCTTTGAAGTTCATCCTGGATTAACTGCAGAAGTTCACATAGATGCAATTGTCCTTGTTAATTGGCTGATGAAGGCTTTTGTTGGCAATTGATAATCTATGTATTCCATTATAATAGGACTGTATATATGAGTGTAGTCCATCAATAGACTGATGCTGGCAGAGATCAGTGAGGTGCATCGCAGTTCAACCTGGCCGGAAATTTAGGTGTGGTCCATCCTAAGTCCAATGTTCAGACAATGGCATATGAAGTACCCCATGTCTTGTGGTTGGAGTTGGCATCAGTTCATCCTCTGAAGTCCATCGTAGTCCGATAGACTGAAGTGATGTTTGGCTGGCACCGGCTGCATTTAGTCATCATCACACAGCGACACATAGCAGTGGAGTCCAACACGAAGCAGGAATGGAGCTGGATACAGCCGGTTCTGGTGACCTCAGGATAGGAGTCCCGAGGTTGAGACAGGGAAACAAATAAGACAATATAAGCATAGATGCCATTCAATTTATATTATAGATCATGATCGATGTTTCTAGTTCCGGCAGACTAAACTAAATCAGCCTAATTGTGGGTTGGAGGATAAATTAGGTGTATGCCTGGCTAAATAGATGAGTCTTTAGTCTAGACTTAAACTGAGGGAGTGTGTCTGCATCTCGAACAGTGTTAGGGAGACTATTCCATAGTTTAGGAGCAAAATATGAAAAGGATCTTCCTCCTTTTGTGGATTTTGATATTCTAGGAACTATTAACAGGCCAGAATTTTGCGATGTCAAACGTGAATTGGCATGCACAGTTGCACACAACACGTGCCGGTAAGAATGCTAGTTAAGGTGTTTACATGCAACTTGAAATCGGGGTAATGGGCAAAAATCTACCCATGTTGATCGGTTTATTCTTAGAGCTTTTATGACCTTACAACGGTAAAGGAAAGCCTTTTAATGCATTTCCTTTCACACACACCTTGTCAGCTTATTAAGCATAATTGGTGATTATGACTGTAAAACAGTTAAAGGATGGGCAAGGAGGAGGCGAGAACCGGCTTGTCAATATAAATGATATTTAATGAAAACTTAAACCAAAAGCATAAACAAACAAACACACACATGACGGACATGCCCGTAATTCTCTCTTTCTCGAACCATCGTCACCGGCTGCCTTTATTCCTCGTGCGCCTCATCAGGCCGAGTGGGGACCGGGCGAGCAATATTCCGACCGGCCCCGCCCCCCTCTGCTCCACAATGACCTTACAATGGTAATGTGCAAGATTCCTTACCAAGAGCAGCTGATCAAGGAATTGAAGGAGCGCTACTTCAAGAAAATAAAGGAAATTAACGGCTCAATCTGTACGATTGAAGAGGGATCATAACGTTTCCAGATGTTTTTTCCTACCTTGTTTGTGGTGCTTACACATTCAAGCAGTTCAGAAATTCTCTCGAGACCCACCTTGATTTGTGGTTCGGATCTTGCTGGATGTAAACTTTGAACGACACTTCTGACAAAGGCACGGGTGTTTTTCCTCAAAGTTCCTCTACCTGAGCTTGTGGCTTGTTACTACATCCGAGCAGCCTCCACAATGCCTCATGCTAAGCCTTTAACCGAGTTACAGCCATCTCGCACAAGAAGGCCAAGAAAACAGGCACTACAGAACATAAACAAATTGGATGACATGGTGGCTTGTGAAAACGAAAACCACAACCCAGTGATTCCACCTCAGATGTGTGGGACTCAGTCAGGCACCTTCAGCAAATGAGACATACCTCTGTGGCAAATGCCCACAGATGAACTGAAACAGTGGAGCTCAAGCATGTTTTTGTATTTATATTATTGTCAGTACATTGTTACACTGCAACTTTACATTTTTACCTGATGTATTTGCACTACATTGATACTCTGAACTTTTCAGTGCAATAGATTTTAATTTTTTCTTTTATATTTTACTTGTTTTCTTATTTGCTGCCTTTTTTATCTCAGTTGTCAGTGCTTGAAGGTTACACTTCAGAATTGAAATACTTTACATAATTTATTATGGTAACACATGGTATGCAACATATGAATAGCGCTGTTAATGCAGCATATACAGTTCATATTCAGTTCACATTGTTTATGTTATGGTTTATGGTTTCATAACAACGCTGGGGCTCATATTAATCAAGGCACAGCACACAATCTTTCAAGGAATATCATGTCCTCGCCTTCACATGGGAGCACCATGCTCACTGGTATGGTCTCACTTAGTATGGTATACTTGGTGCGCACACATCCAATCACCCTCTCCACGTGGGCCCTAAGGTGAGCAGTCTGCAGTGTCTCCTCCACATCTTTTGCATCCAGCTGGCAGCATCCTCTGGTGAATGCAGGGATTTTCACTTCTGCACACATTAGTCAGACACTGTCCCTGATGGCAAATCCACCAACACCAAGTCTCCAGGCAATAGTTTATGAATAAGGCAACTGTTCTTCTCAGTCACATGCTTGTCACTGACACGACCTCCCCTCCCTTTGGAAATGAAACCCTGTGGTGTAATGCCAATGAGACATTTTTGGGTGTGCTCGTGTTTGTAGAGGGGAAATGTCTGTGCTCTGGCTTTCTGATTTGATGCTCTCTCAATGTTAATTTCAAAACAGTCCACAATAACTGCAACGCGATTGCCAAAAGCCTCCACAAACTCATGTGGCATGTTACCCCTTGCAAGCAATGTCTCTGGCAAGTGCACCAAAGGGCTGAGGTGTGTAAATATTGCACCTATGGTGTCTCTGAGTATGGTGGGCACATGGTGTTCGATCTATGCAGAAGAGGTGGGCAGTGTGCTGGATTGGTAGATTCAGCATCAGGTGCATCAGAGATAAGAGGAACATCTGAAAACGCAAATGTTTTCGGCCTATCTGTGGTAGGCAGGAAAGAAGCTGTGTCAGACTCAGCACACTCATCACAACAGCAAAACATTGAAGCCCAGTGTAGTACTTGACCATCACATCATCTTTCAAGAAATGCTCCTCCATCTTGTTTGGGAGAGCTCTTCCATTATCCTGCTTTCCTCCAACATGCGGATCATTTTGGCATGCCTGTGGCTACAAAAACGGCATTCCTGCTGTGCTCCAGTGTTGTCCTTTGGTGCAGCCTTATACTTTTAACTCTGTGCAGCTACATCTGGTGGTGCAGCTTCATCCATCTGTGGCCACCCGGACTGAGGCAAGTCACTATGCCAACACGAAGACTTGGAGTGCATTGGGAATTGGGCATTTCAAATTGGGGTGAAAAAAAAGCTCCTTGATCACATCTGATTTTCCACAACTCATGTTGTTTGAAGTTTTTTTGTCTACTGATTGTTCTTAAAAATATATTTTTCCAATGTTTTGTCTGCAGAATGATCAAAAAATACTTTAAACTGCATTACAGCCCATTGAAGAGACTGTAAGTCTATCCCTCACAGCCTCGTTGTCATTCCTATTAAAAAACAAAGATGGCGCTGCTGTGAATAAGGTCAATAGACTGCAATAGACTGGATCCGAAAGTAAAAATCCCATTAAATATTTCCATAGACGCATTGATTTTCAATGATTATAAATGCTTCAAGACAGACCTACCTTGAGCTCTGAGGTTGTTCATAGATGGTATATGCTTGTGTTGAAGCCAGCCATCTGCGTTATTTCAACTTCATTGTTGTAATAGCATTTTTGATCATACATTTACTGGTAAACAACTACATTACCCATGGGACATTAGAGAACAGTTCACTAATCGGAGCACTACGGACAGCAAAGGGTTCCGAAAAATATTTTCGGAACCCAGACGCTGAATATGTGGGTGGGGCACTGTTGCGCTGTATTGATGGAATGTTAAAACAATCGAAGACTATTCAAACTCCTTCTGTCAAAAAATTCTAATGTAAACAATCCCACACTAGGCCTTTAATCTATCGATTGATCGATCCAGCCTTCTAACTTTTCAAATTATTTTGAACTTTCAGACAATACATTTTCAAGCCATCAAAGTTGTCTCTACAAACATTATCTGTGTAGTTCTTCATTATGACTTAATTTTGTATGGGTTAGTTAACCATCATGGTTGTTCAGTTAAAGGAATAATCCAGGTTCAATAAAAGGTAAACTCAATCGACAGCATTTGTGACCATTTTGATTACCACAAAATTAATTTTGACTTCCCCCTCTTCTTTAAAAAAAGCAAAAATATGGGTTATAGTCAGGCACTTACACTGGAAGTGAATGGCGGCCAGTTTTTAACGTTAAAAAAACTCACGGTTTCAAAAATATAGATTCAAGACATAAATAATGTGTTTTAACATGATTGGAGTGTGATAAAATCACTTACTAACCTTTTCTGTGTAATGTTATAGCCAGTTTTACAACTTTGTTGCCATGACGATGCGATGTCAACGAACCCTAAAACGACTGTAAAAATTACAATTTAAACAACTTTACAGCTCAAATAATGCTTGAGTTTTAACAGAAGAAATCATGTGATTTATAATATTATAAGATTTAAACTTTTCCCTTTAAACCCTCCTTTAAACCTTCCTTTGTCAGTGTCTCACTGTAACCTTGAATGTTGCTATTTTTAAAGAAAAGGAGGGACAAGTCAAAATTGATTTTTGTGGTAATCAATATAATACCACAATTGCTTTCAATTGAGCTTAACTTGTATTGAACCTGGAATATTCCTTTAACTTGGATGTAAAAGGATGGTTAACATGAAATGCTTTTAAAATGTTGACATGACCTGAAGTGTGACATGCTATACTGCATCTAAAACATTATGTAATACAGATTTTATAACTTCATATTGAGAGAATGCAATGAATATTTGTACCTTTTAAAATTAATTAATCATACAGATGGAACATTTGAATGGAACATTTATTATAAACTATTGAAGGCAAAAAAGGTGATTAAAAATAGTTGAAAAACAGTTGGTGTCTAGTTACAGGACTTAAGATGTACACTTTTTCTTTGTGCCTTCACAGAAATGATTTTGATCAAAAATATTGACCACGTTTACATGCACTTAAGAAAACATGCACTGATTCCAGGGTTTTTGCAGATAGCGGCATTTTGAAATGTCATGTAAACAAGTGCATGGAACAGACTGGAAAACAATTGTCAAAGGATGGGGCCCACCAACATGTCAACACAGCGGAAAGAATTCTACATTACTGGGAGTGCAGTGGGTGAACACCCATACACTATAAACCATAACCATTTATACACACCAGTGTAAAATATGGACTGTCTACACATAAGTGTATATGTGCTCATACATTGAGGGAATCCCAGAGTTTTACATAAGAGAGAAATCCCACTATTTCTGTGCAATTCCGCTTTAGGTCGTGATAGAAGCAAACATGGCAACTGATCAAAATATCTAGAAATAAAGCAAAGCATCAGAGAATAAAAGAGTGAGAGCTTGTTCTGATTCCATGTTTGTTATACACATAATACTAACACAGGTCAAGTAAACGCATACAGTACACAGATTTCGAGCCTTGAGCAGCTTTCTATCAATAATGGCTTACTGGTTCCATGTAAAGATTTTTTTTCTGGAGGTTGGACCCATGTCAAAGTTTGGCATATGATACATAGCTTAGAAATTTTGAGGTTTATGAAACTCAGTAAAAGTTTAGTTTTTATTGAATTAATGAATATACTCCTGGATCCATTTCATCATCTGAGACTTTGTCTATTATAGGATGGCTTTCCATGGATCCACTCAGCCGACATTGTGTGGTAACTTGTTCCCAGGATCAGAGCTAGGCCACAAGTTTTTTTGTGTCAACCCCACGACTGGTACTACCTCAACGAGCCTCAGCGCAACGCCAAACCCGACTGGACCCAACGCACCTGCTGGGACTCCCAGGCACCCGGTATCTCTCGGGGGCAGCGCAGGCGGAGGTGCGGCCATCCCACAACCTCGCAGTAACACGGCAAGTGAGGTTCCATGTCCAGCTGAAATGGAGCCCGATCGACCGATCGGTTATGGCGCATTTGGGGTGGTCTGGTAAGTACTGTGGTCGTGGTAAGTCATCTGAGCACAATTTAAAGTTTGAAGAATATTTAATGTGATGATATCTCAGTGAAATCTCAAATCTTGTGACTTGTTGAGGAGAGATGTACTATTGCTTTCTGAAACGATATTCGTCCTGGCCAGTCCCACTAGCCATGCTTTAGTTACAACTTAGTTAACGTAATTGGGCACCAAGTTAGACTTAAAGCGCTGCTAAATATTTGTGCACTAAACCCTAGCCGTACATGCTAACAAAATATTTACCAAAGCCCCTGACCAGGAGAATATTGAATATGAATATTATCAATTACATATTTAAATTTACTCTTTATTATATTTACTTATTTTTGTATACAGATTTTGTACATTTTGCACACGGCTGGTACAACCCTACCCTGAGCTATACCTATAGACCAGAATATCATAGAGACTTGGGTGGGGGCTCTTTTGACTTGGGCCAGTAAGCCACCACCCAGAACACCCCATCAACTCACCAAGGCAAAATCAAAAAGTGTCAAAATCTAGTCATGCTGTTGTTTTACTTTGGTAGGTCTGTGACGGACCCTCGGGATGGGCGCAAGGTGGCTCTGAAGAAAATGCCAAATGTCTTCCAGAACCTGGTGTCCTGCAAGCGTGTGTTCAGGGAACTCCGGATGCTGTGTTTCTTTAAGCATGACAACGTAAGTTTTGCTCGGGGAAAAGGGAATGATGCATGCATGGAAGGTGAGAAAAGGTTTTTAGATGCAGAAGGAATAAAAGGGAAGAGTGGGAGAGATAAACAAGTGTGTCTTTTCAGAGATTCATCCCTCAGAAGTTCTCATCATTGTTTACGGTCATACATGAGAGCTGATATTTTGATATAATGATGGGAATTTGCTTTGGCAGGTTCTGTCTGCCCTTGACATCCTCCAGCCTCCACAGATTGACTGCTTTGAAGAGATGTATCCTTCAGACCCATGTCTCACCTAAAGCTGTTGCCCTCTGATATTTTTTTTATATATACTTTATTGTTTTTGTCACTGCTATTCTTATTTTTACTGTTCTATAATTTAGAGTTTATATAAAGAGAATCCTCATGCCTCATGTAATGAAAAGGAGTAGTTCGCCCAAAATTTCTCTCATCATTTTCTCACCCTCATGCCATCCCAGATGTGTGTGATTTTTCTTTCTTCTGCTGAACGCAAAGATTTTTAGAAGTGAATGGTGGGCAGAACTATGAAGCTTCAAAAATCACATAAAGGTAGCATAAAAGTTATCCATACGACTTCAGTGGTTGAATCCAAATCTTTATGTAATATGATAGGGCGATATGATAGGTGTGGGTGAGAAACCGATCAATATTTAAATCCTTTTTTACTATAAATGTTTACTTTCACTTTCAAATTCTTCTTTTGTTTTCTGTCAAATTACATTCTTAGTGCATATCGCCACCTACTGGGCAGGGAGGTGAATTAATAGTAAAAATATTGATGTGTTTCTCACTCACCCCCATCATATCGCTTCTGAAGACATGGAGTCTTATGGATTACTTTTATGCAGACTGACTTGTCTTTTTGAAGCTTCAAAGTTCTAGCCCTCATTCACTTGCATTGAAGTGACCTACAGAGATAAAATATTTGTTCAGCAACAGAAAATAAAAATAAAGTCATACACATCTGGGATGGCACGAGGGTGAGTAAATTATTATTTTATTTTTTTTGGATGAACTTTTCCTTTAAGTAATTAGAATTTTATTTTGGATTATTGTGTGCTTGTATGACTGTAAATACCGTGCAAAGGTAGAAAATGTGTCAAACTGATTTTGCTTTTATACCACAGTAGAAATATTTAATTAGCTATAAGCAGGCAGGACTTCTTTATGGTATTTGCACATGAGAGCGACGTGGAACAAAACATGTAGTACTGTGAAAATACAGTGCATGACGTGCACCAAACATGACAATATGAGGAAGAACTTAAGGAAGGTTATTGTTAGGGACAATGCACTCACAGTTGTGCATATATTTTCTATTTTACAACACCTTCAAATGTGACCCATCCTATCAGAATTTAGATCCCTTTTTCTATATAATGTTAGTTTTTATTTAAGGATTTAAGAGAAAGCAGTTTAACAAACGTGGGTTTCTCCCGAAGAACACGTCTTATTGTGGTTATGTAAATGCATAAGTGCCGTTCTAACCCGTTTTTGAGTAGGCACATGTGCGTGGATAACAGACATCATTGGATGGACCAACAACATGTCAGCACAAAGAATTCACCATTTCTGAAATTACAGTGGGAAAATCACAAAAACTATAAACTATACCCAATGTAAAATATCGACTGTCCCTCACATTAGTGTATATGTGCTTGTACAGCGGGGAATCCCAGAGTTTTACATAAGAGGGAAACCTCACTATTGCAGCGCATTTCCGCTGCACGTCACGATAGAGAGTGAAGAAAACAAACACAGCAACAACTATGGAATATCTGCTATTTTATTCTCTGTTGCTTCACTCTAATACCAAAGTCTTTCTTGAATCCCATGATTTACAAAAGCGTCGTGGGATAATTACGTTGCCGTGGAGAAAGCTGCTTATTGAATACGGAATTGAAGGGAAATGCGCTAACACGGCTCATCTAAACGCATGCATCGATTTCAAGCCTAAGCAGCTTTCTCTCAATAACCAACCTTCTGGTGTCCATGTAAACGTGATCAATGTATTTTTTTGTTTTCTTAACTGGAGCTGTATTGTAGATATGTGATAACCGAGCTCATGCAGAGTGACCTGCATAAAGTCATAGTTTCCCCTCAGCCTCTCACCACCGATCACATCAAGGTGTTCCTCTACCAGATACTCAGGGGTGAGTTCTTGTGTGCATATATTCGTGTGTGTCACTTTTGGATTATTATATTTGTTTTGAGGATCAAGGGGATTTTATCTGGACAGGTGAGAATTTGATGTATTTTGTGCCCTCATTGCTGAATAGGATCACCTTTGACCTTGTAATCAGCCTGGCAGGCTTTAATCTTATGTTCTGAAAATACAATTTGTGCCTGAAATACAATCAGATATTGTTATTATGCATTTTTCTTATGATATTCCATTGATATTTTAGATCTTTGTGTTGATCTTTATTTATGTGTGCTTTTTATGTAATTTCCTACAGTTGAAACTGATCCTGAAACTTTTCAGGTTTCAATTGTGATCCAATTATGATATTGTGATGTACCATGATGTATTACAATGTGTATTGTGAGGTAGTTGGGGATACTCTGCCATCAAAGCCGTCTTCTCACAAAGACTATATTTCTGTTTAAGGGGAGTCTGCACCTATACCAAACTGTTTTCCCCATTTGTGGGTTCTCCCTCCCTTTCCAACTTTTTCTGTGATTCCAATTTGGTGCCACGATTCTCACATGCATTGAGCTAATGTTGTGAGAATGCACACAAGCTTACAAACAAGGTGGCAAAGTACTACAGACACTGGTATTGATATCAGCAAATAACAAAAAGTATCAGTGCGATCTGATTTTTTGCAGATTTTCCGTTTGTCTGCACTTTTTTACATTGTTGTCCTGTGTAAAAACGTGCTTGATGGATGTCTTTGACTGTTGCATGCAGGAGCGCCACGTTTTTGCGGTGTGTCAAGTTATGGGCATTCAACTGTTAAAAGCGAACAAAAACACCAGATTACATACGCAGCCCCTTGGGTTGCCTTGACCCTTTATGAATTCTGTCTCTTTATCTCTCTTTCAGGACTGAAGTACCTGCACTCTGCAGGCATTTTGCACAGGGACATCAAACCAGGGAACCTTCTGGTCAACAGCAACTGTCTGCTTAAGGTACCTCACTGCTGATGTGCTCAAATGTACTCAAAGTAACTCTAAAAATAACGAAGATAGAAAGGTTATATTGCTTTCTCTTTCAGATTTGTGACTTCGGTCTGGCACGAGTGGAGGAACCAGACCCAAATCGTCACATGACCCAGGAGGTGGTGACACAGTATTATCGTGCTCCGGAGGTCCTGATGGGATGCCAGCATTATAACTCAGCTATAGATGTCTGGTCTGTGGGCTGTATTTTTGCAGAGTTGCTGGGCCGACGCATTCTTTTCCAGGCTCAGAGCCCCATACAACAGGTAATGATGTGTGTTAGAGGAGAATCCCACTGAAATAAGATTTTGCTTTTGCATTTTCAGCATTGTTGTGTTCAAGTGTCTTTTCACTCACTCGTTTTTTCTTTGTCAGTTGGATCTGATCACTGATCTCCTTGGGACTCCTCCGCTTTCTGCCATGGCATCGGCATGTGAAGGAGCTCGGGCACACATTCTTAGAGGACCTCACAAACCAGTTCTGTACCCTCTTTTACACAAATTTTTAAGCCTCGGTTATAAAATGAACTATGTGCAGGATCCAGTGTTAACACACTCACCAATGAGTAGAAATTTATTTAAAAGTAAATAAAACAGATTTTACATGGTTTAAATACAAAATCTGAATCTCCCTCCATCTACTCTTATGTAAATGACAAGAGTGAATCAAATCAAATTTGTAACAGATATAATTGATGCAATTTGCTCGTCTTCTAACAGCTTTTAGTTCAGTGGAGAATTTATAATTGGAAGTTTATCTGAATGTTTATTTTGCTTGCCACCAAAATGCAAGCAAAAAGCACCTTTCTTATCTGTACAAATATATGTATTTAAAAAAAATTAATAATGCAAAATACAGTTTCATGGCTTGAAAGAAATAACTATGGCTGGTAGATTTTCCCAATTATCCGCCATTGTCAAAGAGGTATTTTTGGACCCTTTGAACATGTATCATTATCACCTTGTAATTTGGTACTCTGCCTACAAATCAAGTTGTCTGTCAGAGATTTATCTTTCAAATCTTTGATATTATCTAGTTCTTGTCACAGCTGAATGATATCATTTGCTGTTGTCTACACAAAGGTTATGATGGCTCTTTATTGAAAAAAATCTTACATTATTTTTTGCTCTTTCACTCCCTCAGCCATCACTGTCTGTTCTGTACATGTTGTCGGATGGAGCAACACATGAAGCGGTTCATCTTTTGTGCCGCATGCTAGTCTTTGATCCGGTGAGTATGAAACTTTCAACTCAAAACTATATTTTCTAAAATGTACTAAGTCTGTAGATGGGGTTAGAATCTACTGAGTTTGCCTTTGTAAATCACAACATTGACATTTAAAGTACAGTTGCTCAGTGTTCAGGTGAATATTCATTATGTGCCATATTTCACTCCAAAACCAGCAGATTGAAATATTAAATCTATTTTCTTACATTGACATTTTTTATGAAAAATAAGGACCCCCCATATTCTCAGTGCTATAATGCAACAAAAAAACACTCACTCACCACTTTATTAGGAACACCTGTACATCTACTTATTCACATGATTTATTTAATCAGCCAATCGTGAGGCTGCATTGCAATGCATAAAATCATTCAGATGTGGGTCAGGAGCTTCAGGTAATGTTCACATCAACCGTCAGAATGGGTAAAAATGTGATCTCGGTGATGTAGACAGTGGCACGATTGGTGGTGCCAGACGGGCTGGTTTAATATTTCTGTAACTGCTGATCTCCTGGGATTTTCACACACAACAGGCTCTAGAATTTACACAGAATGGTGCCAAAAAGAAAAAACTTCCAGTGAGCAGCAGTTCTGCTGATGAAAATGCCTTGTTGATGAGAGAGGTCAACGGAAAATGGCCAGACTGGTTCGAGCTGACAGAAAGGCTACGGTTATTCAGATAACCCCTCTGTGTAATTGTAGTGAGCAGAATAGAATGTACAACATGTTGAACCTTCAGGCGAATGGGCTACAACATCAGAAGACCATGTTGGGTTCCACTTCTACATTTACTTTACATTTATGCATTTGGCAGACTTTTATCCAAAGCGACTTACTGTGCAATTATTAGAGGGACAATTCCCCCGGAGCAACCTGGAGTTAAGCGCCTTGCTCAAGGACACAATGGGGGTGGCGGTGGGGATAGACCAGCAACCATCTGATTAACAGTTATGTTCTTTAGCCCACTACACCACCACCACTCACCACACTTCTGTCAGAAAACAGAAAGTTGAGGCTGCAGTGGGCACAAGCTCACCAAAACTGGACAGTTAAAGACTGGAAAAACATAGCCTGGTTTGATGAATCTCACAGCATGAATCCATGGCCAGTCCAGGCTGGTGGCAGTGGTGTTATGGTGTGGAGAATGTTTTCTTGGCACACTTTGGGCCCGTCATCCTAATCATCGCTTGAATGCCACAGCCTAATTGAGTATTGTCACTGAATGCTGACCATGTGCATTCCTTCGTCACCACAATTTACCCTTCTTCTAATGGCTTCTTCCAGCATGATAATGCACCATGTCACAAAGCTAAAGTTATCTCAAACTGGTTTCATGAACATGACAATGAGTTCACTGTTCTTCAGTGGCCTTCCCAGTCACCGGATCTGAATCCAATAGAACTCCTTTGCGATGTGGTAGAACGGGAGATTCACAGCATAAACGTGCAACTGATAAATCTGCAGAAATTGCGAAATGCAATCATGTCAACATGGACGAGAATCTCAAAGTAATGTTACCAACATCTTTTGGACTCCATGCCTTGAAGAACTGAGACTGTTTTGAGAGCAAAGGGGGAGGCACTACCTATTAATATAGTGTTCCTTCCAAAGTGCTCAGTGACTGTATATGGTAAATTGTTGGACAGATTCACCATGTATTTGGCTGGTTTATTTCGTTAATTTGTGGGCTAATAGTCTGTGTGTCCGTCTCTGTCTTCAGGCCAAGCGGATCTCAGGCAATGATGCTTTGTCTCACCCATACTTGGACGAGGGTCGTCTGAGGTACCACACCTGCATGTGTAATTGCTGTTACTCCGTTCCCAGTGGGAGGGTTTACACCCGAGACTTTGAGCCACCTGCGGATCGACCTTTCAGCCACAACTATGAACAGAGCATGCACTCTGTTTGGCAGGGCAAAGGTGACTACTCTCTGTAACAACAAATATATTTTCATTTTACATGATGGACATTTTAATGACCAGTTCTCTCTCTTCATCTCAGAGCTCATCCATCGTTTTGTAACAGAGCACCAGCAAGGCAAACGAGTGCCTTTGTGCATCAATCCTCAGAGTGCAGCCTTCAAAACCTTCATTAGGTCAGTATGAGAAGGTGTTTTTTGAGAATAATCAGTAATACACTGATATACTAATATATATAAAATATACTAATATGACTTTATTAGGGCTTGGGGAAAAAATAGATTCTGTTACAAATTGCGATTCTTGAGCCAATCGATTTTAAAATCATCTCCATAAAGAAAAATCTATGAAAAAAATACATAAAAAAATTATTATTATATATAATGAAATACATAAAAAATAATAATGATTTTTTATGTGTTTTATATATATATACAAACATACATACATGCTGTATTTGTCAGGAGTCATTCCGCAGATTCTGTCTGACACTGCTTTAATAAATAGTTTAGCTATAAAAAGGCTAATCAAACCGTTGGATGCTGTAAATTACATGTTTTCGCGGCCCTGCAATATTTATAATCTAACAGCCAGGGTATTCCTGCGCAGTGGTAATTTTGCACATTTACCTGCCTCTATTGACAAGAAATGCCGCTAGATCCAAAGATGCGTGCTTGAGGAAACACACCTGATATATTTTGAAGATCAGTTCAGAAGTTAATTTGTTCCTAATGTGTGCAGCTTGATCGTGTCTTGTGGAACACGCACAAATTGTGAGTTCTCACTTTTTTTTCTCTGTCAGCCTTCTTGGAGCAGTTTGTAAGAATAATGTTCTCTATGAGAACGCTGCATAGGATCTCAGACAATCTCATTATGCATATGCAAATAACATGCGACCACATTGGGACTACAGGTGAATTGTCATGCATGTCATAATTCAGTACAGCCTCTGAAATGGTTCTCTAAAGTTTACTCTTTAGCCTCCATTTATATGTTGCAAAATTATTATTATATTCTAAAATAACTAAATTTGTTTGATAAGTTAAAATTATATTTTGTTTATATTGATTTGTTTAATACAAAATGGAACTAATGCAGCCTTAAGGGTTCCTTTGAACTAACTAGTCGCCTAGCTCAGACAATGCATTGACTGGTCGATTGGTAGTTTTAAATTGATAGTTTTGCACATTCCTACCTTTTAACTGTAAATTAAATGTTACGGAGTGTAAACAATTGGCATTTCAGACACAGCTGTTCTTCAATAGACTTTCTTAATGAGAAAAAGTACTTTTTAAGACGTTTTTGCATAAAAACGTCAAATCGTAATATTTACAGTATCGCAATACAGAATCGTCTTGGCAATATCATTGTAATATTGAATCGGATGGTCTGTGGTGATTTCCAGCCCTAATGTTTATAGGAGTTCTTTAGGCCTTGATGGAATCTGTGGACTGTTTTTGCATTTTTTGAGCTGATTATTAGAGAAACTGTGCAGAAGGGGTTTAAACATAGCTAAATGTATTAAATGGACCTGCCAGTTGATAGCCACAATCATGAAATTAGCCAAAATATTTCCTAAACATACGTGCATGAGATGGAGTATGCATAGAACTTTAATGAATGACAGATGTCACAGTTCTGCACAGTTTTCTGCAGAGATCTGCGCACGTATATTCCGTCTGGGCCAGGTTGTCATGACTAGAGCTTGGAAATATAGATAAATTATTCTGCTGTTTCTCCAACTTTTGATGATATTCAATATGTATTTGATCTGAAATTGCTTAATTTTTTATTTTAAATCAAATCAATTCAACAGCCATTGTAGCAAAGTATGATTAAAATGTTAACATTATAGTTAAAAGTAAAAAATAAAAGGCATTGAAAAAAGACATGGCCCCACTGTTTTTCATTAACTGAACACAAGAAAAAATATGAATTATTTTCATTTATATGTTCCAATATAGAAATAGTATTAAACAGTAATTTTAACTACATATATATTGTAATAAAACATTTTAATACATGGCACACAATGATACACTTGGACTTCCTTGAACATTTTTTGTGTGACAATGTAGTTAGTAAAACATGTTATGTAAAACAGTTAGTTGAATCAGAGATTTTTGTCTATTCATTGAAATTGATAGTTTGATTTGAATCACTGATTTATAGAAATAAATATAACTTATTGTGGAAAGTATTAAAGTATGTGCTATTTAGGACACTTAATGGCCAAATAAAATACTCATTAAAATTAGAGCCTGACCGATAAAGGATTTTGAAGGCCGATACCGATACAATATTTGTTGGGTTTAAAATCCGATAAACCGATATATCGGCCGATATATATATATTTTTTTTTTTCAGAAACGCGCAACAAAACATTAACAGATTTCCCTAACATTAGTTATTTGTAGTTATTTATGAGTTTTAACTAAAATAATATGATAATGCATTTTAAAAAGAAACTTGTTTCTTTTATTGTCACAACAGAACAGAGGAACATCAAAATATATTAAAGTTCTGATAAATAAAATGTATAAAAATACAAACTTAAGATATGAAACGTAAAGTCCTTTGAACAAAAACACAAAAACAACAACAACCAAATCAAAGTTACCAGTATTAAAAGACTTGGTATAGCTTCATATAACTTTAAACTATACTACTTATAAATTGCTAACAGTATATATGAGGTAGTGTACTGAATCAGTCAATGCTCAATAGCTCCAGTCCAGCAGAGGCAGGTTGTAGTACAAGAAGCAAAGTTTCTCTGCATTATCTCCTTTCAAAGAGCTTCGCCTATCCTCATAAATATTCCCTATGGTGCTGAACACTCTTTCGCTCGCCACAGAGGAGGGTGGACAGGAGAGGTACTGCCTTGCCAAAACTGACAGTCTGGTGAAACGGTTGGTGTTGTGTTTCATTACAAAAAATAATGATGACATTATTACTAGATATATCATCATAATTTATATTATCATTAAACAAGATAAAGTTATAATTAGTCCCACTCCCTACATTGCCTTATAAGCTACCTTATAATTACAATGTCAGCTTGCTTATCCCTTTACCTGCACTTTTTAAATTCTTTCCATCAAGCTACATCAAACCATTTTCAATCATCAGTTGCTGCCTGCCTTCTAAAACCTATTATTTAGCGATTCTAAATCCATTATGTGACTCGTTAATGCTGCGGCTGAACGACAGTCTGCAACGCACACTTGGCGTCGTTGGATTCACACACATTATGTAAAAGAAAAGCTAACTTTGTCTTTTATGCACAAGATACGTTTGATACTTTTCTCTGTCTAAATGTTCACTCCTCGTAAGTCTAACTTACATTTTACAATGCAGGGACTGTAACTAGAGATATGCTAGTTATAAATACAGTAATAATCATTACTTTATTTAGGCAGAAAAAGTTTGTTGTGGTTTCCAAGCTCATTACTGTTAACGTTAGCGGTCTTCCACTGATGATAGTGGCATTAGCTAGCTTTGTGGTTCGCTAGTCTATGATGAGCCATAATTTAGCAATGGATAACGTCATACTGCAAATTGTAAAACATACATTTTCAATATAACAGGCCAAGGAGAGATGATACGTCTCATTGCTATAACTGTCACGCGCTATTAAAGAAATACTTCAGTCACATCGTCAAAAGTTAAAAGGACAGTCAGTCAACTACACTGTAACAACGTAACGTAATTATTACTAGCTAATTCTGCTTCACTCTCGGCTTATTTAACAGCAGCAAAACTGGACATGATAGTCACAAATTTTGTCATGCTTATTTGAGTTAAGAGAACTGATGGGGATGTTCTTTTAATTGTTATTCAAGCAATGTATGTGACCAACTCACCATGGCATGAACACACTTCACCGATGATCTCACTCGCGGGTAACTGTTTCTCTCTGCCCGACTCTGGCTGGATCAGCAGATTGCAGGATGTGTGGCGCGTTATACACGAGTGTTGCCAACAGGGACGGTGTAGAGTGCCCTCTGGTGGACAAACTATACAACTCCAACACTCATGACATGGTTGAAGGGTGTTTCGTCCGTTTTTTTTTTTTTTTTTTAAATATTCATTTATCGGCCATTATAAACGCCGATAACGATAGTTTGGAAAATGCCTAATATCGGCCGATAATATCGGCCTGCCGATAAATCGGTCGAGCTCTAATTAAAATCATTGTGTTTTTCAGATGTCTCTTAATTTTATATAGTCAGCAAAATCATAAATTTATTGTGAATATATATCTACCAGAGGTAGACAGATATATTGGTTATAATTATTAATCAGGGCCGGTAGTTTAAGAGTGATCCGTTATGTGCAAAAATCTATCCCGTGCTGATGTGTTGTTGTTGTTTTTTCTCATCAATTAACTTGTATAGGTGAAATCTATACAAAACTCCTCATCTAGTGAATATTTAAATGAGCCTATAAAAAGTTTAATTTGTTTAATTCTTACAAAAAGACTATTGTAACAGAGCCAAGTCTGTATTTCAAAATAAAAGTCCCAAGGATATTTTGGGCTTATTTATAGTTAAAAGTCCCATAATATGCACTAAATCATAATTTTTTCTGGTTATTATTGGGATTTTAGTTGCACTATAGGGCTGGCCAATAGGATGATATAATCGGATATCAGCAATATCTTACAAAGATCCCGATGCCTATTGTGAACAGACGATTATAAACAATAAACAATTTTGGGAAGTCAGCAAATATATTAAACCATCAATGCTTGTCTGATTCGCTGTTTGTTCAGAGGCGCGAGCATGTCATGTGGAACACACGCATGTCACGTGCAGCGAAAGCCTTTTCGTGGAACAAGTGCATGTAAAGAGTTTTCACCTTTTTTCTCTTTTTTTTTTTATTTGACATTATTCTTTCAAACCATTTTCAGACAAATGAAACAATTAGAATTCTGCAAATTATCTCCGATCATCTCAGGAGGTGCTGTGAGTTTAGTTTGCTTTATTTCCACGCGGTTAGCATGCATTGTGAACGTATCTCTGTAGGTTCAGTAATATATATCTTTGTATTAACGAAACAGACTAAATTGATTAAATCAAAGTAATGCAAGACACATTCACCTTGAACCTGAAAATGATCTTTATTTTCATTTCTTTAGGCAGCATTAATTGTATTACCAAAACGCAAATTCGATAAGAACACTGATTTGGCAGCATTATTTTTGGAGCACAAGGAATTTATTAGGCTTTTTTGTTTTGATTATTAAAATATGTCTTTACATTTATAATTGTGTTTAGTTTTTAATCTGTAGGTTATTAGTAATTTTCCACCTGTTGTCATTGATTGATGCTTGCGTGATGGCAAATGAAGCCATTGGAGATGTAAATGTTTGGATTTGGGGAGGTGGTTAAATAAGATTTTTTTTATCACTTAGTTATTTTATTTCTTTTTTTCCATTTAGTTTAAAGTGCAATTTGAATTTAGAAATGTCTTTTATGTTTTTCATGTTTCAATAAATTAAATACATTTTCAAAGCAAAATTTTATAAAGCAAAAAAATTCACCTACTCTTTGCAGGGGGTCGACGATGTAATCGTATATCGTGATATTTTTTTTAGGGCGATTATTGATAAAATATGTATTACATATCACCAGCCCTATGCAAAATAAACTGCTTTTGGGATTTTATAAATTTTGTTCTTGTAGCCTTAAAGTCTGTGCCCGTCTTCGTAAGGGAAGACTAAAAAATGTAAAAAAAAAAAAAAACCTTTTCTGCCTTTTTGCCACCTTAGTTATTGGTATCGTCAAAATCTACTATCTGTCGACCTATCTACCAGCCTTAGTTTTGAGTGTCCTTATTTGTTGTGTAATGTTGGTTTATCTCCATCAAAGATCCTCCACCAAACATCAATTTTTAAGCAAATTTATTTTTTAATGCCTCCCTTTTCTCTTACATTCGGTGTACCAGATCTACTGCCTGGCATTCCTCAAAAGTATCAAGGAAAGAAGAGAGATGAGAAGGATTTTGTAGTGATTTTGGGAAAATGGAAAACCGGAGCAGGCTTGTATTGGAGATGGTTGAAGATGGTTCTTGATGGACGACATGCTTTTGTAGGATTTCTCAGCACTCTTTCCAAGTCAACATGGGGATTTCTCCAAAAACACATTTTCAATCCAGTTCCATTTTCACAACTCGGATTAAGATTGCTTCTGATGATGCTGAGAACATTTTATACCCAGTATGTTGTTAAAGATTATGGGAAATTGAGTTTTCCACTGAAAAATCACATGGATTGTAAAATATTGACTCAATGCGCAACAGCAATGTTGTGCAATACAGATATCCAGAATAATGCAACCGACCAAACTGCGCTGATGATGATTTCACTGGGCTTTGTCACAGATGAGATGACTGTGTCCACAAGCCCATTGCATCACCCCAGAGGCCATCCACATGTATCTCCAAACTCTGTCTGTAGACTTTTATCACTGTGTTCCGTTTGCGGGTTCTTAGGTTTTATTCTTAATATTCTGGCAACCAAAAGTTTCTTACACTTCTTAATTTGTTACTACTTCCTCATACAATTTAAGCATTCCCTGCTTTCTGTTTAACATCACTCAATTTTTTATGAAAGTACATTCTTACTGTTATTTTTGGTTTGTTTGAAACGTACATTTTTGTTCTTGCAGATTTTGTTCTAACCTCAACACTTCTGGTTGAGAACTTCGCATCTTTTGTGCGAAACGTTAGTTATAGAGTTGTATTCGAACGCTTTATATGGGTGACGGTGTCTGTTTGAATGGATGTACATGCTTTTAGAGCATTTTCTTAATCTATGGAATACAACATTATGTCATTTACAACAGAATTCTCCACCTGAATCATCTTCCCAATGGTTCCACCTCCTTTTTAGGACCAAACGAGATCCACCAGTATCCCATTCTCTGATTGGCTGAGGCTCTGTTGGTGGAGAAGATACAAGTTTTCTGGTTGAATTGTATTTAATTTCTCTTTAATTTATTGTCATCTTGTCCATTTTGTTTGGTGTTTGTGTTAGGAAGACCAGGTGTGACCACTTCATGGAGGCATGAGCGAGCCATGTGGTCTGTGTGTGTTTTTGAAAAACTGTGTTTTCGGAGAGTTTAGGGAATGTGCAGTGTTGTACTTTGAAATATTCCATTACCTCAATAGGCCCATGCTTCACTGGGCTGGTGTGCATAGACTGAATCCAATCATTTATAAGCAATGCAGTTGTGTGACGTCAGAACCACTCCACTGAACCACAATCTCTCTCCCTCTCTCTTTATCCCTTAGTCTTTCTCTTTATCTCTGGATCATTCTGTCTTTCTCTCCTTTAGAACAGGGGATTGTTGGGACGGTGGCTGATGGGTGAGTTTTAGATGCTGCTGCTGTTTATTTGTCTAATACCTCCAAAACCTCCCCAACAAATTTTTAAAAGTAATACGTCTAGAGCTCAGGTTTTATATTGCATAATGTGGACTAGACTGTAGACAGACTAGACGTATATCCAGAAGGACTTACTGTAGATATAGGCAGTCTCTGGTGCTCTGCTTATTGCAGAAGGCGCAGTACAAAAAAGCGTCCAGTACTGTAAGTGCTTGCCTCCTACCACTAGGTGTCATGGGCACAATGGAATAAAATCATGGGGCATGATTGGATGCATCAAGGGCGATCTTCATCAAAAATGTATCTTTAATGCATGTGTGTTAGACCTTAATTTGGATTTGCAATTGCAGTGCATTAGGAGTTTTATTTTAGAAACTTTAAATGTGCTGTTTGCTATTTAATTTTATTATAGGAACACATTTGGTTCTTTTAGGATTTTTGTTTCCATGTATTGTGACCAATTTTAGGCTTTAATTTTGCTTCTTAAGTTGATGTTGTTTTATGACCACATTTGCTATTGTGTTGGTAGAAAACTAAAACTAGCAGAATAGTGACAGAGAGGAATGAATATCAATGGGTTGGCTAAGTCTTGTCTTACCGACTGCCAAGCAGAAAGTGAACATTTAAGTAAATGGTGAATTCCTTTTCCTGTCAGATAATAGATGTTAGACGTTTTTAAGATGAAGCTAAAAACTTGATATTCGTGTTAATGACTATTATGGCTTTGATAATATGGTTGAACTGTTGGGATATCATTGTTAACTGTTTCATTAGATTTAATTTTTTTTCTTTTGTCTTATGCATTTTAAAAGAAAAAAGTTTTTGGTCTTTTCTGTTCCCAACACATACTTGAAGTTTTTAAGAAAAAGAAAGTGGATTAGGCTAAAATTGACATTAAAGAGACAGACACTGGAAACTTTGCCTCTGCATCTGATTGGTTTGCAATTACAATTGCATTCAAGATGTACAACTTTTTTGGAATTTGGGTAGAATTTTAATCATGGAGTTATTTGATAAATGTCTAAGACAAATCAATAATTTTTTGTGCTTCGGTCTAGTTAAATTTTAAATCTTGAATGTGAAAACCTTTCAATGTTTTCAGTAAATGTATTTGATATGGGCTACTTTGATTCTGCGTAACCTTCAAATTCAAAGCACAATCAATACAAGTTGATATTTCTATAGCATTCATTAACAGATGATTCCCTTTGCACATAATATTTGCAGATTGGAGTACAAATCTAGATCCTAAACCATATAGAATGCCAGAACCAGAGCAATGTCCACTTTATCACAGTAAGCTGAAGATTGTGCATGTATGCACAAGTTTTATTTCCAAATTGCCATCCAGACACTGCCTCATTTAACAGCACTAGATACTAGGAAAAAGGAGAAAATACATTGCAAGCAATTTGTCATCCAAAAGTCAGCAATATTGCACTGCCAGGTTCTCAAAGTGGCTGGAGTATTAAAGATGTCAGTGCAGAAGAGACGGACAAGGTAAAAAAATATATATCAATATATTTTTTATTGTGAAATAGTAAGTGTAATTAGTATTCACTGGTTAAGTGCTCATGGAACAGATGTGTTTTCAGCTTCAGTGTTAAGATGGCTTCTGCAGCCCGTGTGGAGGTTGGAAGCTCATTCCACCTGAGAGGAGCCGAGAAATTGAATAATAGTGAAATGTTCCCTATCTTTGTGATGGGACCACCAGGAGGTACTCATTCATTGACCACAGTGAGCGAGTTGAGACAGACCTGGAGGAGTGAAGTGAGTAGTTTCACTTGTCCTGAAGGCCAGAGTCAAAGCCCTATTAGACTGACTGAAGACCAGACATGCTGCTGCGTTCTGGACCAACTGCTGTGGCTTCATTGTGCTAGCTGGGAGGCCGGCCAACAGAACGCTGCAGCAGTCCAGTCTTGAAATGACTTGAGATTGGACCAGGAGCTGCACAGCATATTCAGACAGGAATGGTCTGATTTTCCTGATGTAGTAAAATGATAAAGTGCAAGACCAGATGGTTGAAGAGAAGTTAAACTGGTTATTGACCACTCCCAAGTTCCTGGCTACGGGTATCCTGGTTGGTGTTAGTATTGTTGAACCAAGATAAATGGTGAGGTTATGGTAGACAGATGGTTATCCAGTTGTGGCACAATGTGAATTAAATGAAGAAGTTTTAGAATTCAATGAATTTGGAGCCTGGGTAGCTTTTCGTGAAAGAGTCATGCTTTCGAATCCAGGGTATGCTGAGAGACTCCAGCCAGTTCTCCTAAGCAACCAAATTGCCCGGTTGCTAGGGAGGGTAGAGTCACATGGCGGAACCTCCTCGTGGTCGCAATTAGATATTACGCGTCCCATTGTGAGCGAGAACAAGTTGTGTGTGGATCGTGGAAAGTATGAGCCTCCACATGCTGTGAGTCTCCGTGGTGTCATGCACAATGAGCCACGTGATAAGATGTGCGAATTGATTGTCTCAGAATTGGAGGCAACTGAGACTTGTCCTCCACCATCTGGATTGAGGTGAGTAACTGCGCCACCACAAGGACCTACTATGTAGTGGGAATCGGCCATTCCAAATTGGGAGAAAAGGGGGATATAAAATAATAATAAAATAATTCAATGAAGTTGCTTATTTAATTTCAGCATTATTGTATTATGTCCTTATTATGTAGCAATCAATTTATAAAAGCAAAAAGTGAAGTTCCTCCACATTTTATTACAAAGACAAAATATTTGCAATTGGTTTTAAGGGTGACGTGTTTATTCGTAATACACATCTCAAAACCATCCTGAATGCTGTTGATGGGGTTGCAAGTCATTTTTATAGTTATATATTCATTCTTTTCATTTCCCTGCATTAATAAATTATCTGAACAACTCTCCACACGTATATAGTCAATATGTAAGAGCAAAAATATTGATAATTCTGAATTTATGCTACCGACTACAGGAACAATGAGGATGACAATACAGACGTCGGGCCATTAATAGTTAATGAAGGCTCGCGCTATCAGGTCACTTTGTTTTCATTCTCCATTGGTCAAATTCACCGTCATTCAAACCCTGCACCAATCAACGAAGGGCAAATCTGTCAGCTTCGTCTCAATAAGCCAATCAGCGTTTAGTTAATAAGAGTAGCGGTGCAGATTTAAAAATACAATTAATCTCTTGTCAACACATTTTGGACTGGGGCCAGTCGAAAAAGACGTGATTTCTGAACCGAGAGGGATGCACAGTAAGTTACAATGACACATTTTCTTAACCATTCAATAGTTACTCACGTCTCCCTAGAAATTAGTTACAAGTAATTTGAAAAGACACGAATATAAACGGCTGGATTTATCCCTCCGCGAGGCTCTGAGTCATGTTAGCGACGCTAGCCCAAAAGCTAGCCGGGGTGGGGGTGGGGGTGGGGGCAAAGTTTGCATACAACGACCTTATACTTTCGTCAATTGAGCCATTTCATCCGGCCAGTTCTCCCCAGTCCCCACTTGTTTTGTCTAATCCTAGTGAGGTGGTCAGAGAGGCAGAACTGGGTGAGCAAAGTGGTTGCCTGGATACCTGCTTTTCTCATCATACATCTGGTACAGGTATCCGCTCTCCGCCACGGGCTACCTAGATTTTTATTTAAATAAGTGATTTGCAAGGCTAATGTTTGAGTGTAGTCACATCTGACCACTGCAGCGTTTGAAGTGCTGATTCAGCTTGAGTTAAGTGCTTCGGGAAGACCAGGTGGATGTGGATCTGCTCTCTTACGTCCAGGGACTGTCTCTGCCAAAACGCTGTCACGGAGCAGACAGACAGACAGACGGATGGATGAGGGCAGAGAGCTTAAAGACTAACTTAGTGGCGCATTACTACTTTAGACTTCCTTAACACGTGTATGTTTACTTGTCTTTCTCGTTGTCTTATATAAAACGTGCACGCATTTTCCTACCGCGCGCTCACGCACCCAAACTGCGAGTTGTATGAGATCAAGCGTTTAGAGTAAATCAAGAACAACATGTGGACCGTTTCACAGATGCCTCCAGGAGCTTGCAATCCGACTTCTGCAAGACTGTGACAGGACCGTCCCGCCCCAGAACCGACGCTGCTCAACCCTAATGTAATTTTCTGGCTTTTGTTTTTTTGGCTTGCCTGTCTTTTTCTAGGGCTTCACGCTATGCTGGACTCCCAACCTGCTCTACTCTATGCTAAACTCCCTTTCTCTAACCTAATTTCTCATTGTATTAAAACAAACGAGTTGCATGGCACTGATCGACCTCTGCTGTAAATAACGACTCTGTGTTGCACCATGTTGAAGATCTTGCCGTTAATTGCTCATGCTGTGGGATCGCATCCCCGTTTTAGCGTTTAGGGAATTATTATTTTTTTGCGTGAAGGTAAAGCGATTCATAACTGGCTGTTATGAACAAGCGAGTGGGCCTACAACCTGTTAGCTAGAGTTCTCGTCGATATTCCCTCTGCTGGGCTGCTGACGAGGAGACAATAGGATGGATGCCGCTAGACAATGCGGCATGTTTACGCGCCCCGTGCGCCGAAACGCATTGATCGAAAGCTGCGCGCCAGACGTACTTGCTTCATCGTTGTTGTTTGGCCCAAGTTAACAAAAACGGAGAAAAATCAGCACGTTGTGAGATCTGGGATGTCTACGGATGCCAGGGGGTTTCATAATATTGTTTATCCAAATTTTAACTGATTTGAAGCATAGCTCAGATCTATCTTGACGAGAGATTTGATCGTAAAAAGCAGCATGTTTTCAGTTTTATAACATAATCGATCGCGCCTCCTGTTCGACCTCGGCGCTTTTCCCCCCTGCAGTTGAATCAGATGCGTGTTGCATGAATAGGTACTTTCAAAGAATAATACATACCTAGAACACATGGGTTGCATCTGTGCATGTCTGTGATATCAGTTCCTATCGTGTTATCGCTAGTCTTTGTCATGCACCACCTCTTGATTTTGCTGTGATGTCTGTAAACATATTTTGGGGAATCTGCACTTTTTAGTAAACAATAGAAATATACATTCAAATGTGAATGAAACAGGAAAGCAAGGGACATGTTAAAACATAAAACACTGGTATCTCAACACAAAGGTATTAACAAAACTGAAAAATTAAATACAAATTATAATAAAAAATAAAGATCATCTTCTAGCACATTTTATCTTCATCTTCTAACAAATTATTTGTATGATTTTGTCAAATTTGTAGGCTTTCTTACCGTTAATACATCTTAAAGGAATATTCCGAATTCAATGCAAGTTGAGCTCAATTGGCAGCATTTGTGGCGTAATGTTGATTAGCACAAAAGTTAATTTCGACTTGTCCTTCAAATATTTAGGTTACAGTGAGACACTTACAATGGAAGTGAATGGGACCAAAGACTTATTTAAGCACTTAAATTAGTTCTATTAAAAACTCATGCATTGTTTGCACTCTACAGTTGTTTAAATTGTTATTTTTAGTCACTTTAGGGTTTGTTGACAGTACATTGTCATGGTAACGAAGCTGTAAAATTGGCTATAACTTAAGTGGAAATGGTTAGTAAGGGATTTTATCACACTTAAATCATGTTAACACACAAGCTGCTTATTTCGTGTGGCTTTATACATTTGAAACGGTGAGTATTTTAAAGGAATAGGATTAAAACACTGGAGTCGTTTGGATTACTTTTATGATGCCTTTATGTGCTTTTTGGAGCGTCAAAATTTTGGCACCCATTCACTTGCATTGTATGGACCAAAAGAGCTTAGAAATTCTTTTAAAAATCATAATTGTGTTCTGCAGAAGAAAGAAAGTCATACACATCTGGGATGCATGAGGGTGAGTAAATGATGAGAGAATTTTCATTTTTGGGTGAGCTATCCCTTTAACATACCCCAATGCTTAAAAAGGCTTATGACAATAACGTTGTTTGAATTTAATTGAACTGAACATTCAGAAATTGATCCCCATTCACTTCCATTGTAAGTGCCTCACTTATGCGAGGTCGAATGTTGCAAGTTCCACTGCAGCAGGAGTCTGGGTAGCTCACTGAGTAAAGACGCTGACTACCACCCAGAGTTCGAATCCAGAGCATGCTGAATGACTCCAGGCAGGTCTCCTAAGCAACCAAATTGGCCCGGTTGCTAGGGAGCTTAGAGTCACATGTAGTAACCTCCTTGTGGTCACTATAATGTGGTTCTCGCTCTCGGTGGGGCGTGTGGTAAGTTGTGCGTGGATGCCGCGGAGAATAGCATGAGCCTCCACACGCTACATCTCCACGGTAATGCGCTCAACAAGCCACGTGATAAGATGTGTGGATTGACGGTCTCAGACATGGAGGCAACTGAGATTCGTCCTCCAGCACCCGGATTGAGGCGAGTCACTACGCCATCACTAGGATTAGAGCGCATTGGGAATTGGGCATTCCAAATTGGGGAGAAAATAAAAATAAAACAGTTCCACTGCAGCAATGACAGGAATATAATACAATAGCTTTTCCCCTCCACCCACAAGGTTACCCCCACTTTTAACTGCTGTACCACAACATGATGTCCTTCACCCTCCCACACACACCTTTCTTCCTCTTCTTGCTGTCCCCTCTTCTCTCCCCCCTCCCTTTCGCTGCAGTAATCTTTCTAAATCTCCTGCTTGCTAATCCTTTCCGTGTCTATTTTAGAATGGACATCCCTCCCCATCCCAGCTTCTTCTGCTTCAGTATAAATATGGATTGGGCATATGTAGTTTAAACCCCTGCCATAATTGTTAAAGGATTCCTTACAAAGCAATAATGAGACCACTGTAGGGATGCAGTCCCTGTGGTCTTCGGCTACAGAATTCTCCTCCTGGAGATATCTGGGGAATATATCTATTGCATTAATGTAATCTATTATTTGAATTTGATATAAAATAGGATTTTAAGTATAATGTTTAATGCCTTTGGGTTTGTGCACATTGCATTTTAAAAAGCTGTTGGCCTGATCACATTGGTGCTTGTCACATAAATTGTATTTGCTGCTGTCTTCCCCAATTTGTCTGATCCTTCTGTCTTTGTCTTTATTTTCTCTCTCATTTCTTTCAGTTAACAAAGATTATGGTGACAATGCTGAGCTTGAATGAAAATGTTAATCTCTGACGTTTTACCAAGGAAAGTCCTAAAGTCTGTAACTAATTAACTAAACAGACAAAGCATCTAGACCATAGATAATTAAGACATTATTACAAAACTTAATGGTTTAATTTTCTGTTTTAATGGAATGTTTCAGAGCCTCAGGATTGTTGCAAGCTCTTTTTACAGAGTTTGCAAGGCAACACTGTATCAATATTCTGGTTAAAGGAATCATTCACCCAAAAATTATAAATCTCTCACCCTTTACTCGCCCTATGTTGTCTCTAACTCGCATGACTTTCTTGCGTTTGTACAAGCGATTTTCTTTTTTTTTTTTTTAAGGATACATGATGTGTGCCTCTTCTGTCACTCACTCGACATTGTTTCAAATGAAGTGACACAAGGGGTCTTCCTGGGACACCAAACATACCTCTGAACCTGAGAAAAGGCCAATGTCATGTTGGCAGACAGAATTTGCATGCCCCGCCCGGACATACGGGTATAAATGGAAGCGGGGCATCGAGTGCCAGTCAGAATTTTTCTTCGGAGCCGAACAGTTGTGCAACAGCAAGCTGAAGTTCACCACTGTTTCACTCACCTCTGTCAGCGAGAAGCATTGCTGTTGGATCTACGGAGCATTTCAGCTGGCATTCTTTCTCTCTGCACATTGTGCAGTCTACGCCCCTGGGCGCTTAGACAGTGCTTTTCACTGTTAAAAGAGTGTTCTCTTCCTAAAAGAGTTTAGATTTCTCTAAAAGATTAGATTAGAGAGTTTTCCACTCACAAAAGAGCAATACACAGCGGCGTTGAACGTCCTTTTCAGGACGAGTCTTTTTCAAGATGAACCCCACAACGGACCGGGTGTTCCGCTTGCACACAGCGTCCTTCACCAAGTTGATCCAGTGCGCCTTCTATCCCAGGTTAGCCACTAAGCGTCGCTCCTTGGATGTTCTCCTCCCTAGCCTTCTGGCCTGCGAATTCAGCGGAGCAATTCACGTCCAGACCCACTACGAGTCACAGGTGCTCTGTACTGGGGTCGGGCTCCACGGGCTTAGTTCCGTTTTCAGGCAAACTCCCCGTGATGTATTTCCAATGGTACAGTCCCCCTGTCAGCGGACCCGCGTTTCCCTTGGGCAGCCCCGCTTCCCCGGTCGCCGTGCTTGTAGAGTCCCCCCTGATTATGCTGGACCTACCACCACACCATTTCCCACATACAGCTTCACAACTCTCGTGGTGCATTTGCCACATGTTACCTCCCCCTAGACTGGGCAGGATGTGGTCTCCGCAGGGTCTTTTCCCCATGAAAGAATAGGACCGGGAAAGACCGCCTTCCCCGGCGCATTTCATAGCGTTAAGGTAGCCCCAGCCACTTCCCGTCCGATGTGAGAGACATAGTGAGAGAGAAGGCCGTGGCTGCCGGGCTTGCTCCCATGCTAGTCATGTAGCACCTGTTTCCCCGGTCAGGGGTGCTGGGAACCTAAGGTCTGTATGTGACATCTCTTTGGGGGCGTTGGGGAGGGCTACGTGCAGCCGACACAGTTGCCTCTAGCACGCAGTAGCCTGCTTGCACCTGTCTTGACAGTTCACATAACACGCTCAGTGCAAGTTTTTAGATGGGACCCCTTGTGTCACTTCATTCGACACAACGTTGAGTGAGTGACAGAAGGGGAATGTCATGGTTACTGTTGTAACCTCCGTTCCCCGAGGGAAGGAACGAGACGGTGTGTCCCTCCTGCCACAGCACTAGACCTACCACTGTAAACGGCCATACCTTATTTTCAGCTCCTCAGTGCAAAATCCTGGCTGGCACTCACTGACCCGCTTCCCTTTTATACCCGTATGTCTGGGGTGGGGCATGCAAATTCTTTATGCCAACTTGATATTGGCCTTTTCTCAGGTACAAATGTACATTTGACGTCCCAGGTAGACCCCTTGTGTCACTTCATTCGACACAATGTCTCATTCCTCATGATGTTTTTGTTCATACACTGCAAGTCATTGAAACTTTCAAGCTCTGGAAAGGACATAAAGGAAGCAAAACGTAATCCATACAACTCAAGTGGTTTAATCCATGTCTTCTGAAGGGATACCTCACCTGTAATGCAAAGTATTTAACTTCTGCATTTAATTCAGCCTGCACCACTTAATGTCCAGACTTCATCCAGACTTTGTTTTGTAGATCATTTCTGTCTCCGGTGTGCTATTTACACTCACCAAGCACTTTATTGGTCCTAATGGAAGTGCCCATCATGGTAATCTTCTGCTGTTGTAGCCCATCCACCTCAAGGTTTGACATGTTGTGCATTCTGAGATGTTGCTCACTACAATTGTACAGAGGGGTTATCTGAGTTACCGTAGCCTTTCTGTCATCTTGAACCAGTCCGGCTATTCTCCGTTGACCTCTGTCATCAACATGTCGTTTTCATCAGCAGAACAGCTGCGCACTGGATGTATTTTTGTTTTTGGCACCATTCTATAGAGAATGTTGTTCAAGAAAATCCCCAGAGATCAGCAGTTACAGAAATACTCAAACCAGCCCGTCTCACACCAATCATGCCATGCTCTAAATAACGAGATCACAATTTTTCCCCATTCTGATGGTTGATGTGAACATAAACTGACCCGTAAATCCATGATTTTATGCACGAATAATCACATGAATAATTAGGTGTACAGGTGTTCCTAATAATGTGTTCAGTGTGTGTATTCATATTTTTTAAACTTGATGCTTTTTAAGAAATGTTATAATCACAATGCAAACGACAGCAATCATGTCATATTTGCATACTGAAATGTGATTAGTCTTGTCTTCCTTACATATACAGTTTATACAACAATTTATAGCCACTTTTACACAGCACAGTGATGTTGCTGAATCTTACATGCAGGTTACAGAAAATCAGACACATGCTGTGTGTTATGACTACAGAAAAGATGCAGCAAACACACTGATACAGAATTTAATTTACACACACAGAAATAAAACTAGTAAAAAGTAAAACTTTAACATTGTTATTTTGCTGCTTTGCAAGCACTGGCATTTCCTTTAGGAATGTATTGTTTTATAAATATATAGAGATTATAAGATTCTAATAAAACCCTAAAATGCATAATATTTCTTCCCCTTCAGACAGACAGTGAAGTTGAGTGACATTTCCCGGGATTATGCTGAGCATCCTTGCAGCTGGCTCCATATTTTTCCCTGGCCTCTTCCTGCTGTCCAAACGATTCCTGAAACATGCTCTTGGGCTCAAATGGAGCGAGAAAGATGCTGTTATCGTCTCATCCAGGTAAACTAGGGCAAGAGAAAGTGAGATGTGATGAGAGGGGCAGTCAGATTTAAGATGCACAGCTTTATTTACTTTTGCAGCTTCAGTCACTCTTCTATCATACAAAAACTGAATGCCAAATTAGTTTATAAGACAAGCTTACTGCACATACATGCTTTATTGTATTGCTCCTGATTAGGACATGGTGAAAGTAATGGCACTGGGTTCTTAATATGGGTCTTAATAATGGGTTTTTCTGTGATTTGGAAAGATACAGTTAAAAACAATTATTGTTGCAAATTCCCCTAAAGCGCAACTAATTTACAAACAGTGTCAGTGAATGTGAACTTTTAAGTTTATACTCTGCATAACTGTAGTTATTATCCTGTAACTGCACTTTTTTGAGGTCCTGTTTGCGCACAGTGTGACTGATTAAGATCTGTCGAGTAAAGAGTTGCTTAATTGGCTTTGTTGCACAGCAATGTTTGATGCATTGATAAGGAAAGTTACTGTGTAATTTCCTGCTCAACATCTGCTTAATGGTTTCTAAGTGTTTATGAAGTCTTATTTTGGTCTCTTTTCTTTCTTTCTTTCTTGGATCTTTTATAGAATTGATTTACTCTACTGGATTGAATAGTCTTCCTTTTTTCTATGTATTGTTTTTGCAAGGTGTGTTGTATTTATGAATTGTTTGATTGCCACCTGTATTTGCCATGAAATAGCCATTGTAGCTTATTTGGCAATAAACACCAAACAAACTTATTTCTTTCTTTCTCAGGCTGGTGTCCTCCATTCAAGCCATTATGGCATCCTCCGCCGGGTACATCATCGCCAGTTCTTGTAAAGATGTCATCCAGGACCAGTAAGTATTGGCTAAAGTTGTGTATTATGACTAGACATAGACCATGTCAAGGACGTAAACAACAACAAAGGAGTTAGAACGCTACTGTGAATAACTGGCCATGAAGCATTTTCAGTCGATGCATTTTTATTAAAGAGAACTGTCAAAATATAATAAATGGTGCATATTTTTAGAGTCTAGATAAAACAGAACAAATGTGATATGGGCAAAAACTGAAAATAAACAATGAGTTGTCTTTTCCGGTCCTTTAAATAAGTAATGTAAATGAGTCAACAATTTTTTTTCAAAGGACAACACACGTTTACTTGAAGTGACGTATTCAAACGTGTTGTTGATACTCAACATCTACGTGGCAGTCTAATCACTTACATTTCTGTTAGTCCCAGGCATCCAAGGAGCATCCAGCTTCTGAAAAAACATGGTCCCCATTTTAATAATGACATTTTATGACAATCGTGTTAACTTAAGTAATGCTAATCGTGCTAAAGTCACTATGAATGTAGCACCTCCTGCTGTTCAAGGAATAAAGACGTCACTTCCATAAACCAAGGAATAGTCCTTGAAATGGTCTATAAAACAGTCAGTTCAGATCCTATTGTCTGATTGGACAAGGGACTTTCCAAGAGTTCTTTTATTTGGTATATCAGCACTGAGGCGCTTCTCTGTTTGAATCTGTGCTTTAAGGCTGTGTATTGATACAGATTTCCTGATTCAATTCGATTCTGATTCACAAGCTCTCAATTCGATTCGATTAGATTCAATATTGATTCATAGGAGTTTATTTCAGTTATAATGTCCCTTTTGCTTACATATAACTTTTTCATCATTTTGGTCACATTTGTGCTTTAAATAATTTACAAATAAATATGCATATAATCAATAAATAAATATAATATAATAATATAATGCATATATTATTTTTGTTAGATATTTGTTGTTATATTGCATCATTTGTGCTATTTACAAGTATTTACATTGATTTGATGAACACATGCTAAAACTGGTTCTGTCTCTTTAACAAAAACTGCATTTCTGTGAACAGTGCCTTTAAATGAGCGCATGTTAACTAGAGAGGCCTCGGATGGCTTTACCTCATCTGTGTGATACATAATTAGAATTAAATGTTTTTTTGTAGTTATTTTTGATCAACTGACTGTAAAGAACAGAAAGGGTTTTAAAAGAGACAGTTTTCAATGACAATTGGGTTGCGTGGATCTCGTCTTGAACACACATTATACGGAACAACTTTTACTCTCAACATGCAGTGAAAAGATCTTGCTGCTTAACATTTCACGACTAAACTACACAATTACAGGTCAGTAAAATATAAACATATACCAGCCAGTTGCCAAATATATTAACTTTAGTAACATTGTGTGAAATTTGGTTGCAAATGCGAATGATTTCCTCTCATTGTAGTAGAGGGCACATTGAATGAAATATCAATCTTGGGATTTAAGAATCGATATCGACATCTTTCAAATGAAGATTGTGATTAATTGGAAAAACAATATTGTTACCCACACTTACTCTGCTTGACTGTATTTGTAACGTTCAAGACAGGCTGTTAAGCTTAAAGTATACTTTGGACAAATACGAATGCCGAGCATCCACCTACAGGACTTGGGACGCACTGAACGCGCACAGACTGATTTTTCTAAATGCACATCTTTGAACGTGCAGAATGCACATATGCGTGGAATTATTTGCACTAATTAGCATGTCCACAAGGTGACAACACTCACATTTGAGCCGTTGTTGTCATGAAGAAGAGCCAGAAGATGAAATCATTGCTAAACAACAGGAGACAAAGGTAAAAACAACAACAGTGGATGTGCACGTCAAGAAAACATGTTTGAGGAGGTCAGGAGATACCTGTAATTGTATAACGTGAGTTTGAAGGACTAGAAAGACATCTTTATGGGTCTAAACACTTTAAGAGAAATAGGAACACATCTCAAATATCTCATAGCAGTCATAGCCTTTGAATACGCCTGTGAATGCATGCATAGTCATTTGGAGTATAATTTACCAGGCTTGCATTCAACTGTACGCAGACGCTGAGCGTTCGCGTCAGAATCAAGTTATACTTTGGGCTTTAGTCTTTGTGTTACTCAGTGACACGCATTAGTTGATATTTCTTTGGCTTTATTAGAGCTTCTTACATTAGCAAAGCAAAAATAGACAAAGTATAGTAATTGTCCATATTTTGTCTAATATAAGTTACTCAATATTAACATTTTATAAATCTTGTAAAAATATTGTGCTGTTAATAATAATAAAAAAATTATTTTCTGGCATGTCCGGTTGATGTTACTCTAGCATTGTCTGTTTCCGTGCACACAACAATGTTTTACCTTTTGGAATTTGTTTGTTTTCCCTTGTGCATTTGTCTCTGGCATCTCGCTCTATTTGTGTGTGTGTGTTGCATTAAGTATACAGCTGAGAATTCTCTGGTTTGTGTGGAATTGTTCCCAGATGTGTTGGAGTGAAGTATTCCCTTCTCTTTTCTAAGAATGTGCTTTTCCTCTAATGCACACCTTGTGTCAGTGTAATCTAATTAGGCTCTTAACCTAATTAGTTTCTATCTGTAAATCCACTGTGGCATGCCAAGCCAGAGGGAAAGCGAGACTCTGGAAAAACTTGACAGTGACTTTCAGCTTTTATGACCACTTTAGTCAGCTGCTTTAGTTTGTACTTTGAAGCTGCATCTAAACACTCTGTTAAAACCCATTTGAAGTGTTCACACAGATGGTTTGTGGAGAGTTATTGGCTCCACTTTAATTCTATTTGCCGGACTTAATTGAATCACCTATCTTATTTTTAACTGTTTATCTTGTGCTGCGATCCAAAGGCACAGAAGTGAATTAATCAAATGGGTCAAAGCAATTATGTATCGTAACTGATTTAAGGCAAGTAAACTCAATTACTTGGTTTCTGTGTTGTGTTGCATTAGTCAGGGAACAGAGCAGTAGCCATCATCCTAACTGAAATGGTATGCTCCACATTGGAGCAACTCCTTCAGTTAAACAAATAGTGCTAATCACACATGCATGGGAGACATTACTTAAAATACATTTTACTAGAGTTTAGCATTAATTCAAAAGAAAAATTCAAAGCACACATTTAAATACTTGGGTACAATGCACATTTTTAATCTAACTAAATGTTTAATCTATACTTTTCGATAATAAATTATTAAAATATATTGCCTTCTAAACAAAGGATACATGCAATACTGCCTAAGCATTTATCAAAATGAAATTATCTTAGAATGAAGCATATTTTGCTCACTGCGGTAGAACTGGGGGAGTCTGCATATGGAAGGGACGTTGAAGAGATGTCTGGTGCAGTCAAAAACAACCTGGAGCTGAACACGCTCAAAACAGTGGAGATGGAAGTGGACTTTAGGAGCAACACTGACCCTGCTCATCATTCTAACCAGCAGTGTGGGAGTGCTAATTGGGCCCAATTTGGACATTTTCACTTAGGGGTGTACTCACTTTTGTTGCCAGCGGTTTAGACATTAATGGCTGTGTGTTGAGTTGTTTTGAGGGGACAGCAAATTTACACTGTTATACATGCTGTACACTCACTACTTCACATTGTAGCAAAGTGTAATTTATTCAGTGTTGTCACATGAAAATATATAATCAAATATTTTCAAAAATGTGAGGGGTGTACTCACTTTTGTGAGATACTGTATGTATATATATATATATATATATATCTATATATCTGCGCTCCAGACTGCGACTAAAATGGTCACAAATTTGACCAAAAATAATTGATTGCGACAATAATTAAAAATGTTGTCACCATTGGCGACAGCCGTTTTCTGTGCGATCATATGTGGTTTTGTCAGATATCATCTTGTAAGTTTTTGAATTCTTCTTTAGAGCATGCACTAGTGTGTCTCGCGACTGCTTTTCTATTTGTTAAAATTAAATAAAGACTAATGGAATATTGTTAAACAATATATATATATATATATATATATATATATATATATATATATATATATATATATATATATATATATATATATATATATATATATATATATATATATTTTATCTCTTATATTTGTATAAATTATGAAAGGGGTGTGAACATTTATGAGCCAAATGGGAATGAAAATGTATCATCTCAACAATACTGTTTATTAAACCTCAGATTAATGGGTTATCAGCTGTCTTCCTTTTCTTTGGCTTTCTATCTTTTTTCTGAACAGCAATCTACATCGAGCAATTTTGTTATTTGTTGACTAAAAACAGCCATTTTTTTTAGTCTGGAGCCCTAAATTTGTTTGGGATTTGAAAGTGCTTTTAAAGAAGAGTAGGTAAAGAAGCCTTATTTGTTGCTAGAAGTTGCTCAATAATGCCACAACCTAATCTGCATATTCACATGACACATTTACATGTTCAGTGGCCTGTGACTTCCTCTGGCAGGATGTTTAACATCTTGTGTCATCTTGTGTGGGTGCTGCAGAGAGCATAATTGTTGGCCATTCCTACAAAAGTTAATATCAGTTGAACTCATAGGACTTGTTGTTACTATCCCTTACACTAATCAGCATTTCCTTGATTTCTTGAGTGGTGGTAAGGGGATAATTACTTAATTGGGTCATCAACTGGGCACACTCCTTCAAAAGTGTTTCATTGATAAGCCCACAACACATCCAGAGGGATCTATGGCACCATCTGGCATCCCAGGTGTGCCCCCCTCCGCTTTTACCCTTTTCTAAAGTCACCTTACAGCCCAAATTGGGTCCTTTCTGTTCAGTCAAAGCCAGTTAATACTATGCTTGGCAGCCTCTGACAGTGACCTGGTGGCTTGTCGTAGGGCCCTCCCAAAAACTCTCTCCTCTTTCAGGAGCCCGGTGGTTGATCTGGCCACAAAACCTCTGCAGCCCACCTGCACTGGTAGCACTCTTGTTCTCCAGCCTCGGTGCTCTGCTTCAGCTGCTGTATGTTCAACCTTTTCCGTTCGTATGCTTCACCTACTGTATCCTCCCAGGGCAACATTAGTTCTATGATGCATAGGGAAATATGACCACAACACCAGGTCAGGGCTCAGATTTGTTATCAAGATCTCTGGTGGAAAGATAAGCTACTGGTCTAAAACCACCTGCATCTTCCAGTCACGGGCTATGCCTAGCAGGCTTGAGTCCCTCCTTGTAGATGTAAGCTTTTGCAGCTTTCCTGCGGGTAGAAGGCGGTTGTATTGGAGAAGCCAGTTGTTTTGGGAGGTAGGACATTGGCAACAGTTCTCCTTTGCTCCAGGATATTTGCCAGGTCCCGGAGTACCTGATTGTGCCTCCAGGTATAGCGGCCTTGGGAAAGACTGGTTTTACAGTCGGTAAGGATGTGCCTTAGAGTTGCCATTTCTTGCCATTTCGGGCAGGTTGGAACTAATTCTGCCTCCCATCTCCCAAAGTTCCTTCCAGGTCAGTTTGCAGTGTTCCAAGTTTTCCCATGATATCCATTGGCCTTGTTTAACCTGTGAGACTGCCCTTAAGCTTTGCAATCTTAGGACATGTGGAGTGTTCTTATCCAGCCTGTATGGAACTCCATTTGGTCCTGGAGCTGAAGCTGTCCTTGCCTTCCTCACAACTCTGTCTACCTCGCTCCATCTTTGAGGGCTGTCATACAGCTGGTGTTCTGGTTGTGGGATGGGTGTCATATCTGGCGGTATAACTCTCTGCTCATGTTTCTGATCATCAATGTGTTTTCAGGTGTTCTTCACGGTCCCTCTTCGCCATTTTAAGAGATCCAGAGTTTTTCTTTTGTGAAGAGTCCTTTCACAAACCTAAAGGGATCCTGGTAGATTGATGTTCTTTCCCTCTCCTTCTTATGGTGAATTCTGAAGTTTTCTGCCCTCCACAGCATTACCAGGCAATCTTTAATTTAATCTTGTAGGAGATTGATACCCACTCCAATGTTGCCTTCCTCCACTGCTTCTTCAAGGCCCTTCTCTCAAGGCATTGGATTTCTTGTTGCCCTCTAGAATTTAGAGGGGATATTGTTATTTCCTTCAATGCTTCTTTTTTACCAAACATTTTTTAACCTGTAGTTATAGATAAAGTCACTCAATCTTTCCAGCTTCTTTTCTGCTGATCCTTGAAGCCCATCCAAAACTTTACTCGGGTCTGTACTGACTTGTACTCTCACTTTTGTTGCTGGACTTCGGCCACTTCACTTGTGGTCTGTGGCCTTGAATCTTCTGCTCCGTAGCAGGCTGTGTTGAATTGGGTTCTAGATTTTGTGCTTTAATGAATCCCCTCAGCCTTTGGGTTATTGGGGCTCAGCAGACTTTGGGATGTGTCCTGCTGCTGTGCTTCACTCGATTGACTCAACCTTTCCCTTAAGAGATAATGGTCAGTGCGAGGTCCCAGCATCAATTCCTTCATGCACTGCATATGGCCTTGATGTGTTCTTAAACCTCTGAGAGATGTTATGTTGGACCACCCACAGTTGCATATTTGGAGCAGTTGTCCATCAGCCGATGTCTCAAGCACTGTGCCGATTGTCTGATTCATCGTCAAATTCATGCTTTATTCGGTTAGCAGGTTGTCAGTCAATGAGTGACCAATTGTGCCCTCACTCTCACAGACTCAGAGAATATTTTCCTTCTTGGATTTTTCATAGCTATAAGGGCGGTGACTCTTATGCACCTATCAAATTGACAGAGCCTGCCATCATGGATAGCTAGTTCTGTCAGCTGTCTTTCCTTGCCATCACATGGTCTTTCCCGAGTTGTCAGCTGCACTTTCACAGCATTCACTGGATATATCCAGTTTATTAGTTGAGCTCATAGGACTTGTTGTTACTATCCCTTGCACTAATCAGCATTCCCTTGATTTCTTTAGTGGTGGTAAGGGGATAATCACGTCATTGGTGTCATCAGATGGGCACCCTCCTTCACTAGTGTTTCATTGATAAGCCCACAACACCTCCAGAGGGCTCAACGGCACCATCTGGCATCCCAGATGTGCCCCCTCTCCACTTTTACCCCTTCCTAGAAGTCACCTTACAGCTTAAATTTGTTCCTTTCTCTTCGGTCAACGCCAGTCACTACTATGCTCGGCGGCCTCTGACAATGACCTGGTGGCTTGCTGTATGGCCTCCCTCAAACTCCCACCTCTTTCAGGAGCCCGATGGTTGATCTTGCCACAAAGCCTCTGCAGCCTACCTCCACTGGTAGCACTCTTGCTCTCCAGCCCCCTACTCTGCTTCAGCTGCTATATGTTTGCATTTCAAACTTTTCTGTTCGTATGCTTCACCTACTGTAGCCTCCCAGGGCACTGCTAACTCTATGATGCATTTGGACCTCTGTGAAGTAGACCACAAGACCAGGTCTGGCCTCAGATTTGTTACCATCATATCTGGCGGAAAGATATGTTTCTGGTCTAAATTCATTTGTATCTTCCAGTCACAGGCGATGTTTAGCAGGCTTGATTCCCTCCTTATAGATGTTTGCTTTGGCAGTTTTCCTGCTGGTACAAAGGCGGTGGTGTTAGAGAAGCCATTTGTTTAGGGAGGCCATTTCTTTGCATAGCGGGCACGATGGATCTTCACTCTTCCACTGGTTTAGGTTTGTGGGAGTGGAACGCACGTCATACGAGGCTCTGTTGATGAAACTAATTCTGCCTCCTTCCATCTCCCATAGATCCTTCCAGGACAGTTTGCGGTGTTCCACCTTTTCCCATGTTTTCCATTGGCCCTGTTTAACCTGTGAGACTGCCCTTACACTTTACATTGCCTCCTCTTGTTGGCAGACCTCAGCAACTACCAGTTTCACTGCTGGGTTGATGTTGCTTTATGCCAAGCGGGACAACTCGTCACGAGACCAAAACCACCTCTCCATGCTGTACTTGACCTACCATATCTCCATGCTTGAAAGACAGTTTTGCTTGTTCTACAGCCTCAGATGGGGTCTTGTCTATACTGACTAGACCTTAGAGTAAGGATATGTAGCTGAATACAATAACATTTACCAGTACATTTTCATCTAAATGTAGATGGAAGTTATCATTGCTAATTGCTTGCTACTTTTTGAGAGTTATTTTCACTAGGATGTCTTCAAGTCACTAGATCTACTGCCATTCATTGCAATATTGAAAACATTAACTAAATAGAATTGTAGACAGAATTTTCTGCACAAACCTGTTCTGTTGGGAGACATTTAAAGGGACCCATTTGTTAGTCAAATTAAAAGGCCGTTCACAGCGATAGGAATTTGTATAGATAATCCCACCTGCAGGTTTGGTTGAACTTCTTAGAAAGGTATTTAAACCTTCATTGAATTGTATTGGATACTTTGTATAGGAATCACAGCTCTGTCAGTGTTTAAGGAGTTACTATTGATATTATATTTGCATTCACATTGCCTCCAACAGCAAGAGAAAAATATCCACTATTATTTTTCCACAACATTCCAAAAGAAGACAAAAATAGAGAGCAGTGGATTACAACAGTCAGAAGAAAGAAAGATGACACATTTACTGTCACTCTCTCAGCAGCTGCATTTTAAACTCCATTGGAGTTGTTTTATTACAGGATAATATAACAAAGAGTGGTGAGATAAATGTACAAATAAACAATAACAAATTCTAAATTATACAAAGTTTTCCCAATTTTCCCTGCAAAATTAAGGTGGAAGTGCATCATTACAGTCTATTAAAAAGATCTATTGGGCCAAAAGGTGTGGATACCCTTATTTTGCCCCAAAGTAACAATCCCCATTCTTCTATCCCCACATTTCTCTCCCTTTTCTCTCTGTCCAGGCATTGGCTTACCAGCAGCTATATCCTCTTTGCGGTCCCTTACTTCGTATATGACATCTATGCCATGTTCCTGTGCTACTGGTACAAGCTTCAGGTCAAAGATCACGAGGAGGAAAGTGCGACCAAACCGATGAGGTCAGCCATCAGCGGTTATCTGCGCCGGGAGTTCCTTATGGTCTTGCACCATGTCGTGATGGTTACTGTCTGTTTCCCAGTCTCTGTGGTGAGTGGGATGAAACATTTTCTTTTGTTATCACACACGCATAAAGTACTAATATGAATATGGAGGCCCACTGTTTTGAGTGTAATACCAGTGCTTTGACTTCATGACTGTTTAAGTGATTTGATGGGATCGTGCTCTGTGGGTGGCTTAAAGTGTAGCTGAGTCAAACTTGTGCTGAATGGGCCTGTGTACTTTCACCCTATCATTATGCTCTCCATGAGTAGCCATGGAGACTGTTGCTGGCGGCTCCAGTGCAGCAACCTGCCATTAGCTGGTGCTTCGGACTGATAAGCCTGGAGAACCTATGCAGCATGTTTCCTCTGAAGGAGACCTACTAAGTTTTCCTTTATCTAACATAAGCTGTCTTTCTTTCTTTCTATAGTTCTGGAGACAGGACAAAGGGGACTATTTTCAGGGTGTGATGTTCATGGCAGAACTAAGCACTCCATCTGTCTGTCTGGGAAAAATACTCATTCAGGTACAACACACAAGCACTTTCATTCACCCTTTTTTCTGTCTCTCTTTCCATCCAACTATCCATCTTAGAAGTTTACCTCGCTCTGTATTTTTCTTTTCTTGGTAGTATTTGCTCTACAAGATGGTCACAGGCAAGGTCCAAAATGTATTTTTTGCCACACCTGCCCTTGGCGAGTTAATTTAGAAAATTTACCAGCTATACATTTTTCTAATAGGCCATAACCTTATTATTTAGTAATTCACAGAAGTATCGGCTGCACATATTTATTAGCCAATTACTGACCAAATTAAAACCATCTGCATATCGATTTTAAGCATGTAAATGCAATGGTTTATTTATAATAAATTAATAACACACTTTGTAAAAATTCTGTGGATTAAAATGCATAATCAAGAAATAATAACAGCAAAAATGGGCTATGTAGAATTGCATAATAATGTAATATTCCATTTTTATTTTTTCTCATTGTCACATTAATGCTTAAAAAGCATCATAAAAAGATGTTTAAATTAAAACTAATTGCCCAATACATGCATGTTGTTTTAAACTACAAAAACAGAAGTTCAATGTTTTAGAAGTTCAAAATAAGCTTTATTTCATATCAATCATCATTTTATAATTTTTGTATCTTTTATCTTTAACTTTTTATCTTTTATTGTGGCTCTCTTTAAAATATTGTCCTTTTCAGCAGATCCAATCCATGTTCAATGGAAATGATTTATTGTTAGAACAGTAAAAAAGCTTTTGTACCTCTCTGTATGTTTTTAAAGCATAATTCTTGAGTAAAACATTGATCTGATGACAAAATGTAATGGGCAAAAAATCAGTATCGGGCTATAGTTTTGTTTAATGGGTATCATATCGGCCCAAATTTTTCATATCAGTGCATCAATACTATTTATTGGCATACTTCCTTCTGAGGTATTTTTAATTGTTGGTCTATGTACTTGTGCCACTGAAGGACACATTTGAATTGTCTCACTTTGGTTACATCGTGTTTCACTAGTTTTCAGCACCTCTATTCATAAGCACTGTGTTTTTAGAAGGCTGTGTCAAGTTAAACATATTTTGAAACGTTGAAAAACAAGTCTCGAGATACCTGCATTCTTTTGTGATCGGTCGAGCTGTCATTTAACACAATAGCGCATCATCTGTGAAAGGCAGTGCTGCCTGTTGCTCTCTTTGATGAGTTACGTTTCCAGTAGAGCTGTAGTGCTGACTGCCCCCTACTGTGCCACATCAAGGTGGTACATCAAGCTTAAATTGCTCTGATGGTAGGAACATTCCTTATTATGGAATTTAGGTACAGATCAGGGACATGATCATTTTTTAAACATGTTTTTAAAAATATAATTAATCACTCTAATTTACTGTAATGCGTTCAATTTACAGCCCTAAATAAATATTTGTATCCTTATTACAGTGGGATAAAGCTGTTTTTAAGCTGTTTTTTTCCCTCTTGTGTATTACACCACTGAGCATCATATATGAGCTAGTCTCAGTGTCTCATTAAATAAAAAGGTACTTAAAGAAGACGCATGTGATATTGATCCCCATGTTTTGGTGATTTCATGCAAAGAGTATTCCACATATGGATCGCCACATGGAGTTCTGGAGATGGACTGATGGTAAATTGTCCACTGATGTAAAAGTCTTTAAAAGATGTTCATATCGTAAAGGTGTAGTCACACTACACGTCGTGCTCTTTTCACTTCCATTTATACACATCTGAACACAGGACACTGGAAACGCAAGCTCATTTGTAGAAATTCTGCTGCACAAAAGTGCACTTTTGGTGAACTCCCACCTGCAAAGTCATATGACGAGAAGACATGTGACCAATAGAAGAGCGAAACATGCTGACCTCACTGACCTATTTATAAAGCTGCGTGTTTTTGTTGTTGCAGGAAAGTGAGTAGATTGGATATTTTATCTGTTTAATTTCATTTTATTAGCGATTTATTATTTACTAAAACCATAAGCCCTTAAGCTTGACATTATGTCCTGTCTGTTGTAGTTTCTGAAATAATTTGGCATGCTCAGTGGCCATGGCTTCACAGATATTTTCTTTAGTCGACAGTTCACATGTCAATTTGAATTGCTTGTGCAACTTCTATCAGCAATGGTCTATCATTGTTATATTTCGACTTACACCATGTATTATTTTGTCATGTTTGGTGCTTGGCAAGTGTTACTTTTGGACCTTGGTTGCAGGGTAATCTTTGTCAGACTCACTGATCTTAAAATATTTGATTGCTTGAAAGTGCTCTTTTACTCACTTTATTTACTCTAACCACTCGCTCTTTCTCTCCTCTCCTCTCCTTCGCTCAAACTTAATTTAATAACTGGGGATTTTAAATCATGATTGTCAGCCTATTGTTCTGCCTATTAATACTTTTCTATCAGTTAAACACTCTCATCTCTCTCTATTTCCTGCTCTCTGCTTTGTTTCTTTGTCTCAGTACAAGCAACAACACACTCTCCTACATAAAGTCAATGGAGCTCTTATGCTGGTCACTTTCTTCATCTTCAGAGTTCTTCTCTTCCCCTACCTGTACTACGCATACGGCAGGTATGATCACTGATGTCTAACACTCTCAATCATTCAGTCTTCCTTTTCTCCTCCCTTTCTCTGCTGAGTCAAATTGCCTTGAATATTAACAAGGATGCTCAAATCTGGTGCAGCTTCTCCTGTCATTTAAATGTAAACATGCCTATTCCCCTCTAAGTCCCTCATTTGGACTTGATTCAAACATTTTAATTTACACATTCCTCCCAAATGAATGTAATGACCAATAAAGACTGTGAGCATTGTTGTTTTGAATGGATCGTAATATCAGGACAATCTTTGTTGGTCTGGATGGCATGGTCTAATTTTTAAATCACAGCACTGATGATTCATAAGACTGGACATTTGATCATCATTGAACACTGTTGTCTTTGCAAATATAACTAAGAGCACAAAGTGTTGAGTGTGTTCTTCATTGCTGGCAAACAACAACAGAGTTGATTTTGCTTGCATCAAAAAAATAATAACTAGCCATTTAAATGTTTTAGAGAAGAAACTAGAACATCTTATATTTTTATATTATTTAATTTACTGTTTTATGTACATTTTCCAATTTTCTATGACTTTATTTTTTATTTTATTTGCATGACTTTTCCATATATATATATATATATATATATATATATATATATATATATATAAACTCACCTAAAGGATTATTAGGAACACCATACTAATACTGTGTTTGACCCCTTTCGCCTTCAGAACTGCCTTAATTCTACGTGGCATTGATTCAACAAGGTGCTGAAAGCATTCTTTAGAAATGTTGGTCCATATTGATAGGATAGCATCTTGCAGTTGATGGAGATTTGTCGGATGCACATCCAGGGCACGAAGCTCCCGTTCCACCACATCCCAAAGATGCTCTATTGGGTTGAGATCTGGTGACTGTGGGGGCCATTTTAGTACAGTGAACTCATTGTCATGTTCAAGAAACCAATTTGAAATCATTCGAGCTTTGTGACATGGTGCATTATCCTGCTGGAAGTAGCCATCAGAGGATGGGTACATGGTGGTCATAAAGGGATGGACATGGTCAGAAACAATGCTCAGGTAGGCTGTGGCATTTAAACGATACCCAATTGGCACTAAGGGGCCTAAAGTGTGCCAAGAAAACATCCCCCACACCATTACACCACCACCACCAGCCTGCACAGTGGTAACAAGGCATGATGGATTCATGTTCTCATTCTGTTTACGCCAAATTCTGACTGTACCATCTGAATGTCTCAACAGAAATCGAGACTCATCAGACCAGGCAACATTTTTCCAGTCTTCAACTGTCCAATTTTGGTGAGCTCTTGCAAATTGTAGCCTCTTTTTCCTATTTGTAGTGGAGATGAGTGGTACCCGGTGGGGTCTTCTGCTGTTGTAGCCCATCCGCTTCAAGGTTGTGCGTGTTGTGGCTTCACAAATGCTTTGCTGCATTCCTCGGTTGTAACGAGTGGTTATTTCAGGCAAAGTTGCTCTTCTATCAGCTTGAATCAGTCGGCCCATTCTCCTCTGACCTCTAGCATCAACAAGGCATTTTCGCCCACAGGACTGCCGCATACTGGATGTTTTTCCCTTTTCACACCATTCTTTGTAAACCCTAGAAATGGTTGTGCATGAAAATCCCAGTAACTGAGCAGATTGTGAAATACTCAGACCGGCACGTCTGGCACCAACAACCATGCCACGCTCAAAATTGCTTAAATCACCTTTCTTTCCCATTCTGACATTCAGTTTGGAGTTCAGGAGATTGTCTTGACCAGGACCACACCCCTAAATGCATTGAAGCAACTGCCATGTGATTAGCTGATTAGATAATTGCATTAATGAGAAATTGAACAGGTGTTCCTAATAATCCTTTAGGTGAGTGTATATATATATATATATAACCCTCAAAAAAGGCATGAAAAATCATTCATTTCTATTGTGAATATAATTAGGTTGCTGTGCTCTTAAGATCTCATTAGGTAGAAATTGCTATTATAGAAATTATCTATTCGTAAATCTTTGTTTAGTAATCCTCTGCAACTTTCATTGGTTAAAAGATGTGGGAACCTGGCCTGGAACAGTCCTTAAAATAAGTAGTCTTTACAAGTCATGGAAAAGTTATGGAAATGTAAAAATTTGTAAAACACGTATTCTTGAGATAAGGGACAAAACCAGTTTAAAATCATAGTTTTTATTTCTAAATTAATTTGAACTGGATATATTTATAGTCAAAGGTCCCAGCAAATGAACCATTTAAGGGAACAGGTTAATCAAAAAAAAAACAATTCAGAAAATGTACAGTTTTTCACTACATCTTACTGTAATTTGCTCTAACCATGTCAGACACACTAAAACATACTATTTTAATTGTATCCATCCTTGAAGAGTGTTAAGTCTTTAATTATCTAATAATTGTGTTCAGTAAAGGAGTTTAGTGATAAATTATATGATAAACATTTTATTTTCGGTTTTCACAGTATTCTGTATATTCGGATTCCATTTTCCGTGGATCCGTTTAAGCGGCTTCTATAACCTAAACTAAAATGCCAAAACTATTACACAATTCTAACAGAAATTATCATAATGGGAATGACAGAGTTGACATGTTGAAGCTGTGACCACAGAGACTTTATATATATTTTAAACAAACAATGTTAAAAACAATTAAAAAAAAGGTTTTTACCAGACCACGTGTCCTACTGTTGCATCCACCATGAGCAGGAGGTGGGAAAGGGGTACTCGGAGTTATAGCTGACCATGATATCGTCCGATTTATTCAGGAATATAAACAAATCTGATGGAGTTGACATGAAGTGATAACAAACTTGAACTTTTGAAGCATTATTTTATGTATTTTTTGATATCTTACAGATCTATACCTATATTATCTATACCCTAAATATTTATATTTCACTTTTAAACACTTTGTATGCCAGTTTAACGTTGTGACCTCTTACTGAGGACATCTTAAGTTACACGTGCTTCCAAGTGTAGAGCATGTATTTAATGTAATTATTTAAAAAATATATAAGTGACAAATGCCCTGATTATACATATTTCACATAAATAAATAATGGTACTATATGACTAAGAAATACTGATAGTAAATAGAAAATAATAGTATTAATATAAAAAGTTCTAGTTTTGATCTTCTCTAAAACATTTAAATGGCTAGATGAAGCTTTTTGTGAGTTCTTGTGTAGAGTAAAACGTAAAGTAAAAGCCTGCAAGCCATTGTCATAACATCAGTTTGTCCTTTGAGGCTCTTGTAGGAGACATTAGGGTTTTGTATAAAAGAAAACTTTTCTCATAGTTAATTCCACTAAATCCTTGTTCTTTGTGATCTAAGTATGTGTATATCTGTTTGCGCTTGTATCACAGGTACGCATCCATCCCCTTCTACATGGTGCCGCTGTCCGTGCCATGGCAGTGTAACGCAGGTGCATCTTTGCTCATGGCACCTCAGGTCTACTGGTTTTCCCTCATCTGCAGGGGCGCCTTCCGTCTTTTCACTGGAGCCTCACGACGCAGAAGACCCTCTAGTAGCATAGACTCTAAACCTAAAACCTCACTCCTGTCCCCGGCCAATGGATACAGCCCCAGAGAGGCTAACTCGCACTGAGAGAGGAGTAAAGATAGATAGAGGTGGTAGGCACAGTGTTGTTAGGTTTAGGCCATAGTCAAAATAGGAAACTGAAGGCAGAGGACTCATTATAAAGGGTGGATCTACCTATCGCCCAATCGTATGGATCAACACGCAAAGAAACCCAACTACTTACCTTCATCTTCTCACTGAGAATAAAAGCTAGGGCTGCAGATCAAACAAACATATTGTTTTCTCCTTAACATGCAGATATTTAACAGATCATCAAAGCAGAAGGTTGGGAATATGATCTGCTGCATTACAGGGTTAGTACATCATTTGTAGATTACCATTATCTTACAAGCTTTACAAAAATGAGACTTTAATGGACATCAACAGGAACAGTATTTAAAATGAGAGAAGGATGGGAAAGTTGATGGATCCCTCCTTGTTTGCTCTCCAAATCTCTTTTCTTTTCTTTTTTTTTATCTGTTTTACAGTTGCAGGAAGGATGTGGAAAAGGGAACAGACATTTCTCCGTCAATTTGTACATATGTTTTCATTAATTTCATGTATTTCAAAACTATTTTAATTTATTTTAGACTTATTTTAGAATCTGCTCATTTGTTTTTAATCATTGAGGTATATTCCTTATTACAGGTAGATTAGTTTGAATGCACAGAATCACACTTGACAGAAAGACTGAAAGTAGATGTGATCTGTGGGTTAGACTAAGGTGCAAGTGAGGCCTTGTCCTAGCTCTCCAAATTCTCCCATTCTTTTCTTCTCTTTCTTATTGCTGATAACACAGATCAAAAAACAAGATGACAACTGCTGCATCCAGACAGCTCTTAGTCATCTAGATTGTTTGTGAATCAGCAGTTATAAAGGAGACATTTAAAGGATTTGGATGAGGCTGAGGTATTGCAGTAGCATATCTCTGCTTCAGTACTCCAGTCCTTTTAAGATCTAGGGTGGGGGACGACGATGACTGAGGTGCCTATTAAAACGATGAAAACCAACATGAAGTTGCCAAGGCACTTGGACAGACCAGAGCCAATTGCTTTATACTTTTCGTACAGTTTTATGTGAGGAATGCCAATATAATGGCCCTTGATGAAGCTTTGCCCTGCAAATATATCCACACCACAATACTGAGTTTATGCAACCACTGAAACGATTGTAAACTGCACACTGACAAGATGTTTCTTAACTGCTTTTCTGTGAACTGTCAGCTTTCTTTCTGTCTGGATTTTTTTAACAGTTGGAGATAAACCTATGGCATGTTATGTCACCAATAAGTCCTCAATTTGACAGTAAAAGTGTCATTGGTGTAACAATGTTGCCTTGGAGCAACATCTCCCTGGCATGGTGAGCTATTCCTTACTAAAATGCATACTAAGCTGTCAGTTTGATAAACAGTATTATTGGTTTCTCTGGAGGTGAGAGGATGTTCAAAGGCGTAAGGTTGCACTGAATTATAACAAGGAGGGGTGCTAAACAAACATTTAAATCTATCAGTTTGTTTAAGACTTTAAAAGTGCTGAATAGACCGATCTTTTGGGATTCAATTGGAGTCTTATAATAGATTAGTCATGTTTGTATTACTCATTAGAACTGTTTTTATTTTGCCACAGCACATTTAGGCATCTATGTAGCCTTAGAAGTAATGCTTTCAACATGCTCCTTATTCAAAGTACTGCTGGTTTGTTTTACACTGGGGCATCACAACACTAACTCAGAGGAACAGCCTAGAGTTGGGCATGAATACGGCCAGTATGTTCAACTATAGCAAACTATACTGGTTTTGGGACTGGTTAGGAAAAATTACAATTCAGTTAGGAATGACTGTATGTTCTGACTTTGTAATTATTCTTATTGTTTATTTATTCTGGTAATTTATGCATTTTTGGCCAGTGTGAATGCACATACGAATACACATGTAAATGTATTTCTGAGTGGGCTTCTGTTGCTGTAACTGACAGACAGAACAGACAGTTCTGTAATTTCGATTCTCTCTGCTGAAATATACTCTGCTCTCTTCTGCTGTGCTCTGATGCTGCTTTTGACCTCCTTTTATACTGACACAAAGGCGCTGTGTCCGTGTGTGTGGGTGGTTTACGAGGACAGTTTTTTAGGTGACAAACTGGTCATTTCAAGGGTATTTATGCTATAAATGTGGTTATTGAGGACATTTCTAGTGTCCCCATAATTCAAATCACTTCAAACATACTAAACTATGTTTTTTTGAAAATGTAAAAACAGGGTTGGCAGGTTTACTTTTGAAATGTGTTCCACTACAGATTACAGAATACATGCCTAAATGTCATTTGTAACATATTCTGTTAGATTACTCAAGGTCAGTAATGTAATCTAAATATTTTGGATTACTTCTTCAGCACTGGCAGATTTTTTCACTTGTTTTGACTCTAAAATACTGCCAATACAGAAAGACAAAATATACATGATAAAAATACATTCTCTGAAATAACCCAAATATCTTATGCAGTGTTTTTAAAACAAGATTAATCAAACTGATCTTGTTTTAAGGATTTTTAGATATTTTTACAGAAACACAATACAAAAATGATCAAGAATATGATTTTTACCCTAATTTTAAAGGTCTTACTAGAAAGAAAGAAATTATGATCCAACTTGAATTTTCTTGATAAAAAATGACTAAATAGTAATTGAAACAAATGACAATAAAATGCAAAGTAATCTCTTGAATAATCAAAATAGTTTTGAACTATAATCTAATTACCAATTATTTAAATTGTAACTGTAGTGGAATACAGTTACTTATTTTGTATTTTAAATACGTAATCCCGTTACATGTATTCCTTTATTTTCCAACCCTGTGTAAAAATGCAGAAAGTTTTTGTGAGGGTCAGGTTTAGGGGATAAAATCCCTAGTTTGTACAGTATAAAAATCATTATGTCTACAGAGTCCCCATAAGCATGTGTGTGTGTGTGTGAGAGAGAGAGAGAGAGAAAGAAAGAGAGATAGAGAGGTAATTTGCACACAGGCATACACAATGAAAAATGTCTGAATGTGTGGGATAAGCTTTATTCCAAAATCTGCATTTCTATATTAATTACACAACATTTATTACATTTAAGTAAGATCAATTTAGTTGTGTAAATGACCTGCCAAATAGACATTTGCATTGGCTAGTTTTAGCCACGGTTCTCTCTTCCCTCAAGGTCGAGACCCAAGACTCCACTAATCTAGAGCTACAGAAAGAAAAACCAATTCGGTCAAACGGCTCCCCCTGGTGGCCATCGTTTCTGTTGCTTTGTAAGATTGTGCATTAAATAAAGCTGAATTATATTAGTAGCCTAATGGGATCAAATAGAAACTATGACACATTTTAGACAGTGTACGTTTTGGCCGGGATGTCACACACCTACCGAATGTTGTGCTTGAGGTCTTGTTCTCTTCAGTCGGGGAGAGGAGTGGAGAGACGCTGTGCTGCTGCTGCTGCTTTCCCCCTGATTTCCACTTCAAGTAAATTGGTAAGTGCTTTTTGCATTGTTATAGCAACATCAGGAGTTTTATAAGTGTAAATTAGGCTGCTGGAGCATTCAGTGTCGGATCAAGTTTTGAAAAGTAGTGCTGCTTTCCAACCAAATCAGATTTCACTGAGATTCAGGGGCATGATGTCACACAAACATATTGACACTCAAGGAGATATACAAAGTAAGTGATAAACATTCACTTTATTAAATAATATTGATAAATTAGTTTGTTTCCACTTAACATGATATTAAAGCTTGTTTAACAAACGCTTGCAGAAATGGGTGTATAAAACATTATAATCTCTTTTGATAATCGTACACCTGTCTCACACACGGCTGGACTGGTTATCTGTCATATTGGGCAGTGGTGGCTCAGTGGTTAAGGCTCTGGGTTACTGACCAAAAGGTTGGGGGTTCAAGCCCCAATACCATCAAGATACCACTATTGTGCCCTTGAGCAAGGCCCTTGACCCTATCTGCTCCAGGGGGTGCTGTTGCATGGCTGAACCTGCGCTCTGACCCCAGCTTAGTTGGGATATGCAGCAACTGCATTTCTTTGCCTGTACTCTGCACAATGACAATAAAGTTGAATCTTAATACTGGGCATTTTCCGGTGGGCCTATGCACTTTGTGGCCGATCAGGAGCAGACTGGCCAATTGGAGAACCGAGCGGGCCGATGTGTCGGCCGCGAAATGTGCCGAATGGGCCATGATAAGCTAAAATGAGCTGCCGCGTTATGTAGAACGGGCGTTATTTCATAACCAACGTGTACCCTGATGAATCTAAATGTATTGCAAGCAACATTTAAATCGCAAATATTATTAGATAGATTTTTCCAGCTATTATAGACCTCATTGGTAGATTCATATGAAAAATTATGATTTTTGAATGTCTGTTCGGGAGACAAAACAGTCATGCTGCAGTTAAAATTAGGCTTGCTTGAGCATTAAGTGTCATTTCAAGTTCTGGCTTTCGTGCGTGGACGTGTTTTTTAAAAGTCCATTGGTTAATTACAAGTTAGCTGCGACATAATGTATCATGCCCAAAGGCACATGGTGTCTTATTCATTGTGAAACTGTTTTCTTAATTGCATGAATTACACTGAAGGCCTAGACTTTAAATGCATGGCCAACACTGGTACCTAGTATATACAGTAGCCTATATATACACTCACCTAAAGGATTATTAGGAACACCATACTAATACTGTGTTTGACCCCCTTTCGCCTTCAGAACTGCCTTAATTCTACGTGGCATTGATTCAACAAGGTGCTGAAAGCATTCTTTAGAAATGTTGGCCCATATTGATAGGATAGCATCTTGCAGTTGATGGAGATTTGTGGGATGCACATCCAGGGCACAAAGCTCCTGTTCCACCACATCCCAAAGATGCACTATTGGGTTGAGATCTGTGACTGTGGGGGCCATTTAGTACAGTGAACTCATTGTCATGTTCAAGAAACCAATTTGAAATGATTCGAGCTTTGTGACATGGTGCATTATCCTGCTGGAAGTAGCCATCAGAGGATGGGTACATGGTGGCCATAAAGGGATGGACATGGTCAGAAACAATGCTCAGGTAGGCCGTGGCATTTAAACGATGCCCAATTGGCACTACGGGGCCTAAAGTGTGCCAAGAAAACATCCCCACACCATTACACCACCACCACCAGCCTGCACAGTGGTAACAAGGCATGATGGATCCATGTTCTCATTCTGTTTACGCCAAATTCTGACTCTACCATCTGAATGTCTCAACAGAAATCGAGACTCATCAGACCAGGCAACATTTTTCCAGTCTTCAACTGTCCAATTTTGGTGAGCTCTTGCAAATTGTAGCCTCTTTTTCCTATTTGTAGTGGAGATGAGTGGTACCCGGTGGGGTCTTCTGCTGTTGTAGCCCATCTGCCTCAAGGTTGTGCGTGTTGTGGCTTCACAAATGCTTTGCTGCATACCTCGGCTGTAACGAGTGGTTATTTCAGGCAAAGTTGCTCTTCTATCAGCTTGAATCAGTCGGCCCATTCTCCTCTGACCTCTAGCATCAACAAGGCATTTTCGCCCACAGGACTGCCGCGATACTGGATGTTTTTCCCTTTTCACACCATTCTTTGTAAACCCTAGAAATGGTTGTGCGTGAAAATCCCAGTAACTGAGCAGATTGTGAAATACTCAGACCGGCCCGTCTGGCACCAACAACCATGCCATGCTCAAAATTGCTTAAATCTCCTTTCTTTCCCATTCTGACATTCAGTTTGGAGTTCAGGAGATTGTCTTGACCAGGACCACACCCCTAAATGCATTGAAGCAACTGCCATGTGATTGGTTGATTAGATAATTGCATTAATGAGAAATTGAACAGGTGTTCCTAATAATCCTTTAGGTGAGTGTGTATATATAGAGAGAGAGAGATTGTAATTGGAAGGTTATTTGTTCCTTTTCTATTAACTCTATTAATGTGAAGCACTTTTTATCATGTTGTGTTTTTTGTGTATTTTTTTTTTAATGTCCTACACTGTTTGTGTTGTTGTTTAAAATCATGTCGTTTTTTATTTTTTATGTCGTTCACCTTTTGTAAAAAGATGTGTCAGAACGTATGAACTCACCCACGGCAAACCAAATCTACCTACGGGTATAAATAATGTAACCTGAACCTGAACCGAACTTATTACATTATTATGACCCTGACATGTTTAAACAATTGAATGTCGTCATTAATCGAATCAATGAGAATCAGAAATGAACCCTGTGCCAACCGACCCCTGTCTCCTCCACTGCTGTGTGAGTGGCAGAATGAGGGAGTGGTTTAATCCGCCACCGGGAAACGAGATGCTTGATGCAGTGTCCGCCGAATGAAGTCAAGCTGTCTCAAGACCGCAATGGCTATGGGTCTAACGTCGAAAAAATCGTCTTCTAGAAACATCGCCGCGGAGCGCAAGAATCTCATCACCGTTTGCAGGTAGCGTTATTAAATGACACGCATTTGAAGCGCTCTGCATGTTCTGTACTCGCGCTGTTCAAAATCAGCGTGTTATGACAGTCAGCTCTAAGGGGCCGTTCAGACCGGACTTGTTCTTGCACACAAAAAAGTCGACGCGGCGCAACTAATTGAACAAAACGCAGGTGTCTCGAGATGCGTTTTCAAAAGTTTAAGTTCTTTTTAAAACGGCGTCTAAAACAACGTAACGGCCAAAGATGTTTGTCTACTGTAGCGCGCGTTTTCATTGAAAGACAATTGAAAACAGCGCGAACGAACGCAAAAACGCCTTCGGTGTGAACGGCCTCCTGCATCATGTCATTTTCAAGGGTATAAATGTATAGCTTATATTTAGCATTTCCCTGTTATACATGTCTCAAGTCTATCAGCATCATATAGTCTTCTGAAAAATCTTTTCTTCGTGATTTTTAATGCATATACGAGAGCTATAGTGACATAGGGAGCAACTGACACAAATAGCTACACAATCGATTTCACCTTCTGTCTCTCTCTCTCTCTCTCTCTCTCTCTCTCTCTCTCTATCTCTGGTGTGCAGCGATATGCTGTCATGCAATAGTTTTAGTCAAGATAAGGTTTTTTTTTATTTATATATAATATTAGTTTACCTAGCACAAAGGTAATGGGATAAAGCGATAGGGTCCATATTGAAGGAGAGGCCCTTTAAGGATGCTGGTCCCTGATCTCATTCCAGCGGAAGAGAAGGAGCCCAGCATCCATGACGTCATTGCGTCCTTCTGACCATTTATACATAAACATTTTCTAACCAGAAACATATTTGATATTTTCTGCTTGCTAAAATAGACCTCAAAACTATTTCTAGGTCGCAGGTCTTTTTATATTTTTTTTCCTTTGATGATTGATTTTATTTTAATTATTTTGTAATACCCTTGACACTCCTCCTATCCTATCCTTTCCTTCCTCTGTTTTATTGTAGCCTAATTGATATTTACTCTGTTTATACTTTATAATTACAAAAAACATTATATGTATGTATATACATGTGCTAAAATGAAGGCGTAATGGTACCTAAACCTTCATAGAGCATTTAAAAAAATAGTATGAATTAAAGTTGAATGAATGAGACTGAAACTGAGTCTGAAAGTCACTTCCAGATCAGAAGGGCTACTAAGATATGCGACTTAGGCAAGGACCTATGTAGCAATACATTATACTCTGTAAAGTATGTGCATTCATTTTTATTTGTAATATTTTATTGATCATCCATTCACCTTGAATGTATCAGTAATATAAATTTGATTCAAATTATTCATCATTCATTCAGCATGCCAATGAAGTCATTGGTGTTCCTATAGCTCAGTTGATAAAAGTCTGATATAAGGTATAGCTTGAATGCACTTTAAGTCGCATTAGATAAAAGTGTCTGCCAAATGCATACAAATGTGAATGTAAGTTTACTTTGTCAAACTGCCGTTTTAAGTAGTTTTAGGAAATACTACAATTATTTACAGGTGCTTCAAGAATTCATCAAATCATTTCATAACCAAAAAAGTTATTTGGTTATTCTATTTTGCCAGTCCATTATATGCAGATTCATATTATAAAGTTCTTGATGTTAAGGCACGCCATTGCATATATAGATTAGATTGTCTCTTGATTGCCCTATACCACGCAATACATAATATATGTTTACCACTATACAGAGTATGCATGTACTTTGTCCCAGCACCATGTGCAACATGCATCGGTGAGTTTTGGCAAACCATATGGGACGCACAGAATTTAATTGCAACGTTCTGTTCTTCAGGTGTGTGTGGGACTGCACCAGATCTGCACTTAACTAGTTGGTTAGTACAGCAAAGAACGTGGGTGTTGAATAATTGATGGTGTTTGGGGGTGCCCCATGCATACTGTAGGCCATGTACAGTTGCTGAATGGACCGAGAACACTGTCACTCTTGTTTGAACAGCAGCACCATTGTTTTGTCATAATGAAAATGCTGTCAAAGAGATGATTGTGAGGTGGTAAGCTGTTGTGACATCATCACCCCCATCTTCCCCATCTGTTTGCCTCCAGTAAACAAGAAAATGGCTTGTATTAAAGGGATAGTTCACCCAAAAAGGAAATGTATCAACTTAATTTTGTCCCAAACCTGTATAACATCCTTTCTTCCATAGACCACAAAAGGAGATGTCTGGCAGAATGTTAGCTTGAGTCACCATTTACTTTCATTGAATGGAAAAAGGTGCAATGAAAGTAAATGGTGAATAAGGCTAACATACCTAACGTTTACTTTGTTTACATTTACTTTCTACACTGAAGAAATGAATTAATATTGGTTTTGAACATGAGAATGGGTAAATCATGACATTTTTGGGTGAATTACCACTTTAAGGTAAAACCCATTCCAGGAAACATAGAAAAAAGTATATTTGCTCTCAATATTTTGATTTCTAGATGGAAAATAAGAAGAAAAAATTACTTCAGTAATGTCAGCACATTTATTAAGCATACAGCACCATGGTCAGAACCACACTTTTCCAGGATGTACTATCTGAATGGTATAATGTTGAAACTGTTAAGCACATAACACATATTATGCTAATGCAATGTGTAAAAAAATGAACAAGAAAGAATGACAAATATTGACTTCAGACCTCACACATTATTATAAACACAAAGACGCTTTTGTTGAAAAAGGCAAGGAACTTTTTTCTGCTACCCACATCCCTTGTTTGGCCATGCCAGAGCTGTCAAAACATTTAAAGACTAGTTACACAGGACAAAGAACTTGACAAGAAAAAAATAAAGAATTCAAATTGAAATCTTAAATAATGGATGCTAGCAATGAAATCTCAAACAATGCATAATTAAATTGGATCGTAAGCATAGATATTAGCTCAGATTATGTGCTCTCAAGGACACGTTGTGTCATGTTGCTAAAACCTCTTGTGTCTCTCTCAGATGTATGTACTCCTCTGGTATGTTAAGATCAGGAGACCATTACATTTTATTTCCTTCACTCTTAATCATTAAACCCACATCCCCATTGTCATATCTCTCGGTCCATGATCCACTTGAAATTTCCCCATTATAGTGGGAATGCTACTGTGGCATCATGCTAGCAATGAAGAAAATCCAACACTTAATCACAGATGCCAGTTTGCACTTTTGAATGGTCAAGGACATATTTGAATTTGGCCCCTAAGTTACAATGGGGCAGTGTGGTCTTCATGTTTGAAGATCTAAGCCCAAAGAGATCTTGGAGGTGGATTGGATCTTAGTATAAGACTATGCAAATCCAGTCAATATATTTATCTCGAGCATCTTTTGCTAAAACTGAGAGCTGTTGACATTTTGGAGAAGGGTTCTGACCAACAGAAACATTGTTAGTTTCACATGATATGCTCACTCGCTAATAACCCCCACCCACTTCTTATCTCAAAGATGAGTTCATTCTGTGCTAAGAAAAAAAAGCATTAGTGATGTTGCATTTCAACTGCCTCTTTTACAATGGTTACACACATACTGTCGGGATCACTGACATAATATAACTACAGACAGTCAGACAATTTACATGAACATAACTCAATTTCAGTTTTCCAGTTTTTAATCTCAGACTAAACAAATGTCAGTTTCAGAGGGACTAAGTAAATACCACAACATTTTAATTAAAAGGGTACTCAAGATATTTAATGGTTGGTCTTCTCTTGCTTATAGGCCACCATCATTGGATTAAATTCCTGTAGTTCTCTTGGTCTTGTAGCTCATCTGGTAGAGCATGTTGCTAGTAAAACCAACATCATGGGTTTGATACCCAGGATATACAACTAATAAATGTATACTGTACATAAATATGTTGTTTTTGTCACTAGGGCAAGAGCACAGTACTTATGACAATGAGATATTAATGTAGATCTATAACAGTATGACAATAGCATCATCATAGTTTAAGGACAAGTTTAAGGGGTTTGGAATGAAGTGTAAAATAGGGCATGATGACTGCCTTCCTGGTCAAAGTCGAGAGGGAGGAGTTCCAGCGGTCAAGGAAAGTCTCTTGTTGAAGTTCCCATGTTTGGACTTGCCAAATTTGCGCATCTCCTTGAGAAAGAGCTCCAGACATCTGAAGATAGCAACTTAAATGTGTGGACTCCAATGATTCAAGAATTCTGCAAGGATGAGCATTTGAATTCAGTGTCAGTCTTCGTATCAGCAGAATCAACAGCTTTTGTTTGTGTCTGACTTTTTGATCTGAAATGATATACAGTGAAAGGATGAAAGTACATTAACAGACACTTAAAACAAAAGAATAGCAGTTGTTGATGTCTCAATACACTTTTAACCAGGAGAGAAGTAATATTGGTACAAAGCTATTTTGGTAACGCTTTAGAGGTTTATGACAGCAACATTTTAAACCTAAGAAACAAAATAGTGTAACTGTTCCACCTGCAATAAGCCTTTTTATAAATCCTGTACCTGTTACCTTTTACTAAGTTTAAAAAAAAAAAGCAATTAGGTTTCAATTAACTGCTTATTTTCTTAGTAACTTCAGATCATTCTCCATTTTCGAGATGCATCTCTTTGGCCATCTGATTCACATTTACAGTCACATTTATTTGACCAAAAATGTCTTAGTGCCAACTCAGTTGCCTCTGATTTGTTCTTCTAGAATCAGCGTCATATTCGATTGTAGATCTGAGGAGATCGTACTGAGAGCACTCACTTAATTTCACAGAAGGTTTCTTGAGTATTGCCTACCTCAGCCAACACCAAACCATTGTATCACTTGCTCAGCTTCTCAGTCAACATGTACCGTATCCATTTAACAATCCTACCTATAATTTATAAATCAATGTGGACAATCAATTAAATTGGACATTGTGAGCAATAAAAAGGCACAGTTTCTCAATTTCTAGTAAGTAATAGCAAACTGTAAGATGTGCTGCCATTTAAATTTACTTGAATTTAAGAAAGGCTTGAATTTCCAGTCTGCAGTCAGTCTGGGGATGTTTTTGCCAAGTGACTGATTGGGTGAATGCGTGGGAAAGCTTATACAGAATTAGCAGATTCTGCCTATCCTGCCTACAAGAAGGGTGAGGGAAAGATGAATATTAGAAAGTTCAAAATAGAGGGAGGGAGATGCAAAACAAAAGAATGATTGGTCAAGCTAGGGAGAGGAGAGCTTGTATAGGCGATGGGAATGATTGATTGAGAGAAGGACCAAGACATCAGAAAAAAGTGTAACAAAGAAAGTCTAGACTTCGAATCTATAGTCTGTAAGCTTTAAATGCTGAAAACAATCCAAAATAGAATTAGAGGTTACCTGGAGAGGTCATAGAGGGGAGGTAAAGTGTGCCTGTAAGTGCATTGAAAAAACCAAAAGATCTGAAGTGTGAGTGGTATGAAGTAATATTTTATAGAAGGGTATGGCTTTATGGCTTGATTTCAAAGTGGGATAGACCAAGAACATAAAAGCCATTTGTTATGTGGCTGCACATTTGTTTTTCAGTGTCAAATCGTACCAAGTGTGTCTTGCTGCCATATTCCTTCATTAGCATTTCAGACATGCCCTCGCCCTGCTGGTCATTAGAAACTTGTTTTATTTTAGCATGAGAGGACCTTCCACTTTATATTTTAAATATATGTAACTCATTTTAAAATTGACCTTGAAAAGCATGGTGCCATGGAGAAAATCAAGACTCAAGAATGTTTATGCTGTTCTAATCATACAAGATTAACTGGATTGGTGTTACAATGCTACCTTACAATATCACCTGGGATACAACACTAGACTTTGCTCTTTGCAAAAGCGATATCTTGCTATATCTGGCTCTGACCAAATTACAAAACAATGATACAAACACAATCAAACAAGTGCAACTAAACCGTTATGCCTATATCAGTAAACCATGTATAACTAGGAAAGTAGTTAGAAAAATTATTACTACAAATTGTACATAGTCCATAGCCATACTTGACTACACAGTGAAAGATGGGGCAAAATAATCATCCTTTGGAGGCACATTAGCTGAATTCATTAGTTACTAACCTGATTCCTGGATGTATTCCCAAGCCATGACATTTTTGGACATCAAAAATGAATTTTGGATCAAAATTATCACTATTTAGTTGGATGATACAATAAATAAACTCCACTGAAGGTATGCTGTGATGATGGTTTTTCATCCTCAGCTGTTGGTGACATTTGACTATGTTTATTGACTTTGTTTTCTCCATGCCGAACGTGTTGAAACTGTCCCTCCCCACAGAACCCTTCCCCAAAGATTCGGTCTTACTCCCCTTTAAAGTGTCTTCCTCTTGGGTATAAATGCCTTTCGGAAGGACGTAGCCTTGGTGCCTCGGCTGAAGGAGGCGCCACCCATGGAGATCTTTGTCTTGCCACTGGTGATAGTGGATGAGCCCAGGGATGTTGTGCTCTTCCCACGGGAGATTGAGGACTTTCCCATCATGAGCTTTGTCTTGTCTCTCTTGATAGATGTGCTCCCCAGGTTGAGGGCCGTCTTGCCCTCTGTGAAACTGGTGTTACCCATAGTGGAATGGAAGGTCGTGGTGGAGAAGATCCTGGAGGTCTTCTCCAGCCAGTCTAGAAGACCCGGAGAACGTTCAGGGTTAAATATTCTCTACTCTCTCTCCCTTGGGAATTTCTTATCCTCCTGGATCTACAGGATAAATTTTTGATGGCTCATCTCATGTTCTGGTAGCCACACATCCCAATGCACACAGACAGTGCCTGGCTGGATATGAAGGTCCAACCAGCTAGTGTCGGGATGGAACCAGAATGCTAAACGTGGTGAGAGAAACCCCCATGCTGCTGCATAATGCCCTTGTTGAACAGTGTAACGTGGGCTCCGCAAGGCCACATACCTCCCCTGTGTGCCGTGAATGGACAGAGGCTGCCGTAGGAGGCCTTAGTTCTATCTGGGGGCAGAGGAGACAGTAGACTGCATTGTCCAATCGCTAAAGCAAGGCCGTGGAACACACTGAAGAACACATTGTTGAGCGACACAATCGGTGGTGACATCACTTAGGTTTGTGGCATTGTGCCTCCCTAGAACTGCTCTCTTGTGTCTTGAGTTACACTGTACATAGCTGCTGGAAAAGGTGTAATGTTGACTGTGCCCAAAACTAACTGCTGAGACTCAAGGGACTACTTGTATACATATGCCAGACCTCCAAAGATAACATATTGGCTTTATTTATTCAGTTATTCAATTTGTAGGCCACGTCCACACTAATCCATGTAGGATTCAAAACTCTGTTTACAGTTTCCTCATGTCACGTCATCATTTTCCAAAGTATGCGGCATTGGAGATCATTTTCAAATTACTTTTTTTGATTGAGAAAACTGTGTTCTAGTGTGGATAAGAGGCATAAATGTAGCGGAATTAATGTGTTTTTAAATTAAAACGTATTAGTGTGGACTTGGCCTTATCTTGTGTGTTGTCAAATTAGTTATCACTGAAGCATAGTGTTCTGTTGTCCAATTGTGAAAATGAGAACATTTCTGGAGAAAACTTACAAATGATTTTTGAAATATATTGTTATTTTCAATTCTTGAGACACTTGCTGGTTTTTCATCATTGGTTAAGCAATATGCCTTAGAAATAACACAAAGAATGTTAGAAACTATTTCACAGTCCATTTATTAACAATTATAGTTTAATACTTTTTTATATTGGTTAATTTATCCAACATTAACATGAGATTAAGAGAAAAAATATGAGCAATGACCATTTTAATTTTAAGGCAATGGATGAATGTATGACTTATCTTATGACTTGGTTAGTACAGCTTGTTTAAATCTCAACTAACTCAACTCAAACTGAATTCTCTCTGCATTCCCACAATCTGGATCCTTTTCCAACTAATACCCTTCTGCATGTGAACAACAGCTGTGGCGACAGACCATGTCACAAACACCCTCACACACATACATGCATACTCTCTACATGGTCATTAAATGAAAACCATATTCAGTGATTTTGGAACATTTTCTCTTAGATGCATATATTATGTTAAAATAAACTTATCAGTTGTAATCCATTTCTGCAAGAAAGATGTTATCCTTCGTTCCAAGCTAATTTAGGTACACTTACACTTCATTCTCTAGAATGCATTTCTGCTGTTCTTGAGCAAACCGACAAACACTTGCATCTCACAAGACAACAAACCTGCTTGAACACTCTTCTACAAAGTCAATCTTTGTTTACAAACTGTCTGGGCTATTACTTGTGTCTAAGTCACAGATGAAAATCCCAATAGAGATTCCATTGAGTTTCCTTGCCTCTTTTGAGGGAAGTCTTAACTACAGTCACAGATTTCTCTCCTTGATTTAAAGTGGCCTTGCTCAAAGAACTAGTGGTCTCCCCATGAGTGATTGTAGTTGTACCCACCACAAACTTAGTCTCGCCCTTCCTCAGTTTAGTCTTGCTCCTCGAAACAAACATCTTCCCCCATGAGATGGCCTTCTTGCTTTTCAGCATTTTGATTTTGCCCTTTGTAAAGCAGGTCTTTCTCAATAAAAGTAATGCCTTTCTCTTCGAGTCCTCCTCTAGCCTCTCTGGCTGTATATCTGTTGTATTGTCCTTTTCAGTGGTCTTTCTTGATCTTGAAGTCCCAGTGTCAATGTTTGTGGTTCTCCTTTCCATCTACTTGGTCCGGCGCTTGGGCATGAGGGCCTTGCGGAATGAGGTTGTAGTTTTGCCTCGGCTGAAGCTAGCTTTCCCCAGGGAGATGGTGGTCTTGCCTCTGGTGACAGTGGAATCACCCATAGAAGTGGTGGTAACCCCACGGGTGATGGAGGACTTGCCCATGGTGATGGAAGTCTTGCCCCGAGCTATTGAAGAACCGCCCAAGGACAGGGCAGTCTTCCCTTCTGTAAAACTGGTGTTCCCCATGAAGGCATGTAGGGCGTCAGGTCTTTGCGACTCTCAGTTCTCTCCTTGTTTTCTCTCCTTTTAGTGAGGCTTTGCATGCCAGAGCCTTGCAGGTTTGACTGCACTAGGATGTTTGCGGGTCACGGAATCTGTACAGATTCAGGACAGCCCTTAATAGATCACACCACCATTTGAGTGAGTGGGTGGGTGGAGAAAATGAGTGAGTGTCAGGATATGGGGGAGATTTGCTCACTACACTGTTGCTCTTTAAAAAAAACCCCAATGGAACCCAAGCGAGAGGACAAAGGTCGCCATGCCGACAAGTAGCTTTTCGCTGTTGGCTGGGGCACAAGGACTCCAATTGTGATTGCAAGATGGTAACGTGAATATGGTATCAAAAGGCCATTGTTTTGCACACAGGACAATTGGGATTGACCTCAGCAGTCCGCTGTGGCACCATTCCCAAAAACTCCTGTCTTTACATCAGTCAGAATGGCAGCGTTGAGCTGGGCCTACACTGATGCTAGTGCCTGTGTAATACTGTTCATGCTGTTAGCAAAGTGTGGTGCACCATCACTGCCTGGAGAATTTGTTATGTAGCATTATAGAACTGGAATTTTACTCTCTGGATTTAACTTTCTTTCTGTATTTCACTTTCCATATTTATTTCTAAGGTTCTCTGTAAAGACTTTATTGGAAAAGTACACTGCAGAGCCCATTGATGACTCTTCAGAGGAGTTCATTAACTTTGCTGCAATTTTGGAACACATCCTCTGTCACCGCTTTAAAGGTAGGACAGTGTATTCACTTTATCCCTGCTGAAAAAATCTTAAACCAGCCCAAGGTTGTTAGCTAGTCTCCCAGCCTGGCCAAGCTGCTTAGTCTCAGATGGGGAGACCAGCTGGCCGCCCTGCAAAACCAGCTAGCTACCTGGCTGGAAGACCAGCTAGACCAGTCATTCCAGCTTGGCAAGGCTGAGAGACCAGCTAAATCACCAGCTAAACCAGCTTAAACCAGCTAATACAAGCAAACCATTGTTGGCTGGTTCAAGCTGATTGTTTTTCCCAGCAGGGATTCAAATGAAATGTACATTATTTTTTCTTCTATCAATGCCCTCTGTATATAAAGTAGACATACAATGTATTGTGTGGTGACTTTTTCTTATCAGGTCCAGGTGGTTGGTTTAGTTCAGATGGCCAAAGGAGTTTCTGGGATTATATCCGTCTGGCTTGCAGTAAAGTCCACAACAACTGCATCAGTAGCATTGAGAGCATAGAGAACATTAGTACATCACGAGCAAAGGCAAGACTCTTTCAGCCTTTCAATCTCTCCCTCGAGCACTCTATTATTTACAGTTTCTCCTTCTGTTCATATTTCCTCTCTCTTGCCTAGATTGTTGTCAAATCAGTGCACTCTCTCTTTATTCACTGTATTGCCCTACTGAAATAATATAGAACCAGACGAATATGGTTTGCTGTTGTTAGCTGATTTAATCTGGTGTAGCTGTTCTCCCAGAACGATCAACCTGTGTTTAAGAGGTCAGCCAGCAAAACACTTTCCCGGACTTTCAGTTTCATCATACCACAATGGTGGAATGACCTTCCCAACTCAATCCGGGAAGCTAACTCACTCTCTATCTTCAAAAAACGTCTAAAACCACATCTTTTCCAAAAGCACTTAACCGGTCACAAAAAAAAAATATATATATATATGTATATTATTTACATTTCTTGTTGCACTTAAATCTGTTTTGTATACTATTCTGATGATAGTGAAACTTTGTAATATGGCACTTTTCGTACCACTGTCTCCTTAAGATGATTCGCTTATGTTTTCCTCTTTTGTAAGTCGCTTTGGATAAAAGCGTCTGCCAAATGAATAACTGTAATGTAAATGTAAATGTGCCCAAAACCCCTCTAAAGCCAGCAAAAGAGACCATCTTAACCAGCTTAGCCAGACTGGGAGACCAGCCATCCACCTTAAACTCTTTGAAGCTATTCCTGCAGGGGGCTTTTTGTTGTATGTTTCTGTTTAATCTGTTACTGTTTATTCTCTCATTGTCCTTCTACAGGGGCGAGCCTGGATTCGTGTGGCTTTGATGGAGAAGCGTCTGTCTGAATATGTAGCCACAGCATTAAGAGACACTCGAACCACCAGGTCACAACTCTGCACATTAGGGCTGCAACAACGATTATTTTGATAATCGATTAATCTAACGATTATTCGACTATACGCATATTATTGTAAAGATTAATCATTAGCACTTAACTGATTATTCAGCTTGTGGCCCTACTTAAAAGGTTGGATTAACTGTGCTTACTAACAATAAAGAGGAAAAAAAAAATCTTTTAAAAATACCTCTAAATGATATTCACTGAATTAAAGGGAAAAAATTATTTTTAATAAATTTAATTCAGTAAAGAAATTCACCTAAAAAAATACAATGTTATCAAGTTTTTTCCATTTAAAAAAAAATGCATTTACTTGAGAAGCAACATATGAGATATTTAGACTTGCTTTAAGAGAATGCATCTTAAATATACAGTAAGTGTATTTTGTATACAAGTGTATTTTTTACATGTTTATACTTCTGTTTTTTTTTAAAGGCGTTTTAGATAATTATATTGGAAAACAAGCCAAAACCAAAACAAATCAAAAACGTATTTTGTTGCAGTGTATAATGGGGGGAAGGCTACCCTCTCTCACCTTTCTGTTCACTTCAATCCATCTTTAACTCACAAAAAACAAACTCTCTCTTATTAATAAAGCTGCATATTGCCAATTTTCTTCACAATAAGAAATGCACAAGTGACATATATTATGATTCAATAAGTCGTGAGCCATCAGGTTATAATCTAGCTGCATTAAGCGTGCACGCTCGGGGTACAAGCATCCCTGTGACGGTGTGTGCTTCAGCCGGGTGCAGTTTCAATCACTCCCCCTTAGATCGGGACATTCGCACAACTCATAGAAGAGGCTCTGACCGCACAGAGAAATGCCAGTTTCAGAGTTTGTAGTTATTTAATTGATCTGCTTCTGTATTATTTTAACTTTAATAAAGCTATAACGCATTATACACTCACCTAAAGGATTATTAGGAACACCTGTTCAATTTCTCATTAATGCAATTATCTAATCAACCAATCACATGGCAGTTGCTTCAATCATTTAGGGGTGTGGTCCTGGTCAAGACAATCTCCTGAACTCCAAACTGAATGTCAGAATGGGAAAGAAAGGTGATTTAAGCAATTTTGAGCGTGGCATGGTTGTTGGTGCCAGACGGGCTGGTCTGAGTATTTCACAATCTGCTCAGTTACTGGGATTTTCACGCACAACCATTTCTAGGGTTTACAAAGAATGGTGTGAAAAGGGAAAAACATCCAGTATCGCGGCAGTCCTGTGGGCTGAAAATGCCTTGTTGATGCTAGAGGTCAGAGGAGAATGGGCCGACTGATTCAAGCTGATAGAAGAGCAACTTTGCCTGAAATAACCACTCGTTACAACCGAGGTATGCAGCAAAGCATTTGTGAAGCCACAACACGCACAACCTTGAGGCGGATGGGCTACAACAGCAGAAGACCCCACCGGGTACCACTCATCTCCACTACAAATAGGAAAAAGAGGCTACAATTTGCAAGAGCTCACCCAAATTGGACAGTTGAAGACTGGAAAAATGTTGCCTGGTCTGATGAGTCTCGATTTCTGTTGAGACATTCAGATGGTAGAATCAGAATTTGGCGTAAACAGAATGAGAACATGGATCCATCATGCCTTGTTACCACTGTGCAGGCTGGTGGTGGTGGTGTAATGGTGTGGGGGATGTTTTCTTGGCACACTTTAGGCCCCTTAGTGCCAATTGGGCATCGTTTAAATGCCACGGCCTACCTGAGCATTGTTTCTGACCATGTCCATCCCTTTATGGCCACCATGTACCCATCCTCTGATGGCTACTTCCAGCAGGATAATGCACCATGTCACAAAGCTCGAATCATTTCAAATTGGTTTCTTGAACAAGACAATGAGTTCACAGTACTAAAATGGCCCCCACAGTCACCAGATCTCAACCCAATAGAGCATCTTTGGGATGTGGTGGAACGGGAGCTTTGTGCCCTGGATGTGCATCCCACAAATCTCCATCAACTGCAAGATGCTATCCTATCAATATGGGCCAACATTTCTAAAGAATGCTTTCAGCACCTTGTTGAATCAATGCCACGTAGAATTAAGGCAGTTCTGCACCTAATAATCCTTTAGGTGAGTGTATATAACTGCATTGAAGATATAACTTCTGGGTGTTTCCTTTAAAGAGCTCCGGCTCCACTTATTCCACAACGACAGGGCTTCTATATTTACTTTGTATTTTTGCATTTTAATTCCCTCATACCTTGTTTAGAGTGCATCTGGACTGTGAGCTGTGTAATTCTTCCTCTCCTCAGTCTTGCGCGGACTGCAGTGCTGCTCTTGCGCACCATCATTACAGTTTAATATGATCCCACGTTACGTTCGATGACATCATATGACTATTCGACAACAAATATCTTTGTAGTCAATTTTGTTTTGTCGACGTTGTCGATAATGTCGACTAAACATTTCAGCCCTACTGCACATACATATATCTAATGTAACTTAGAGTTGTCGTTATCACCTCAAGATAATTTAATGTATTTGTAAATGTATATTTGCACTGCAGGAGATTTTATGATGATGGCGCTATTATGCTAAGGGAGGAAGCTACCGTTCTGACTGGGATGCTAATTGGACTCAGTGCTATTGACTTCAGGTGAAAACACTGTATTCATGACAACTCATGAATTATGTTTACTTATTGAAATACTTATTGAAAGATGTAATAATTATTTAGTGTCTTTAAAACTGTTTCTAAAATGTAAAGCTTCCAACAAACTGAAAAATATTATGTTAATTCCCGCTATGATGCCAGACATGCGCGAGTGTTTCTATAGACATTTTTGGTGCAAATTTGAAAGTTTTGCCACTAACTTACATTCTCTCTCTTTTCTACCATTAGTTTTTGTCTGAAAGGAGAGGTTTTGGATGGAAAGACTCCAGCAGTGATCGACTACACACCTTACCTGAAGTTCACCCAGAGGTGAGCAGAGAATTTGAATTGGCTGACTCTTTAAAATATCATAAGACATGGCCTAATTATCAACTATATATATATATATATATATATGCAAAATACTCTCACCTGTTTAGAGGTTAATGTCATTTATAATTTAAAGTTACAGTGCAATAACTAAAGTTTGTGCTAGTGGATACAACATGTTATTGGAACCAAGCTACGTTATTGCCACTACAACACACACTTATTATCTTAATCTGCTAATGATGGGCCCCCTACAGCTATGACTACCTGAGTGATGAGGAGGACTGCCGCAGTGTGGACAGTAGTGCCAGTGATGAGAGTGTAGCTGAACATCCCTACATTCCTCTGGTCACAGATGAAGAGACCTGGAGCAACAAGTGCCGAAAGATGGAGCAAAGGTTCAAGATCGTCTATGCACAAAAGGTTCAAATTAAGAGTTTTCGACTTACAGGCACTGGGGTATTTGAAAAAGAACAACATTTTGGTGCTGGTGGTGACCCCACCTGGATTCTTAACTAGCTTAAACAGCAAGTTAACCAGCATGCTCTTTCTGGTAAAGCTGGTTGACACCAAAGTTTTGGTGGTGAACCACCAGGTAGACCAGCACTATTAGGCATAAACTATCATGGAGATTCATGCTGGCATAGATATTTTCATTTTTTGACCTTTGATTTTGATGCAGAAATAGTGCAAACATATTCTGATGTGTGTATGTGTAATTGTTTTCAGGGTTATTTAGAGGAATTGGTGCGCTTGAGGGAGTCCCAGCTGAAAAATGTAGAAACTGAGAACAAGAGGCTAGATGCTAAACTAGAAGAACTGCGGATTCAGAGCCAGCAAGAGAGGCAGGAACTGGAGGCCATTATACTGGAGCTACAAGCACAACTGTACACACACACACATACACACACACTACATAAGACATTCTGTGTTTGCACAAACAGGAATTCTCTAATGGCTTTATTCTGGTATGTTTTGTAGCACTGCCATAATTCCCTCTCATTTGGTAAAAGGCCTGTCTATTCCACTCATCAACCAATGGTCAACTGCACAAGCCGCAAATAAACAAGGAAACGTAAAGGTGTTCCGTCGGTAAGCATTATGTGCTTGTGGGTGTGAAACATGTGTGAGGTGCTCCTTAGCAAGAACCTCAATTTGTATTGTTTGGGGTTAGAGATTTGAACAAACCCCTAACCGCTGAATATTTAGGCAGAGACTCTTTCAATGCAATCAGACTTTTTCAAAACGATAAGACAATTTTTGCATGGTGGGCGATAAAACTGGCAAAAAAAAATAGACATTGATGAGGGAACTCAGGCCATATTTAGGGATCAGAAAATCATCTTGGGATGGTATCTTTTAAGAGCAATCGCTCCCTCAAGAGTTCCTAGCCACCTCAGAAAATGTCATAATCTAGTCATGAATTTACTCTTTGTACATTGTTTGTGTTCAGGAGAAGTTTTCACAGTTTGAACCTCTCGGCTGATGTGAGTTTGAACTCTGACTCTCATAATGAAGACAGCAATCAGAATAGAGGCACAGCGTGGACACCAGGTCATAACACAGATTAATACACATTACAAGCGTGTCTGGGCAAGCTTGTGGTCATTCCAGTTGCTTGAACTACTGATTAATGTTTTATATTTGGTTTTGTTTTACCAGCTAAGGACAACACTCCATCTATGCTGGGTCTATGTGGTTCTTTGGCTTCTCTACCCAGCTGTAAGTCTCTGGCAAGTCTCAAATCTAGTGAGTATTTGGTCAACATCAGCACCGAGCCAAGTCCTGCCCTCTCCCCCAACTAGGGGGCACCAGAATCCAGCCAACAAGACATTTCTCTGCCCCAACTTTAATTTTCTTTAAGAGACAACACACCCATCCTGCTTACATCCCCCAATGTTCCTAATCCTCCAATGTTCCTTGTGATCTGAATCAAAGCCTTTTTACAATGAGGATTATTGATATTAAAAATATTCAGTATTGTAAAATGACCCCATAGAGTTTTTAGTTTCCTGCAAGAACTTTTACTGTATGTGAATTTGGTATTTGTAAGTGTGCAAGTGAAGACAACCCCCAGAGCAGTCTCTTAGTTTCACATCCTTAATTTAGCAACATACTTTTCACTCTAGTCTTCCTCCGCCTTTTAAATATGGTCTTCATCAGCATGTTAGAGTTTTTGGTAACATTCCCTGAGCCCAAATCCATATCAGTTAGGCTTGATTTTCTTTCATTCCCAACACCCAAGGTACACAACAGATCACAGTGCATTGCCCTCTTCCTATGCTTATTACCTTAAATGAATAGTTTAACCAAATATACTGTCATTATTGACTGATATTCTAGCAGAAAATTTCAGGAAAAGGAGTGGGAACCCAAGGGAGGGAGGGGACAGAAGCTTCTGCTTGTATCTGCATGTGAAAAGTGCTTTATTGAGTCTGTAAAAGCCTCCACTGACAGCATGTACTTGCTCTAATAAATGCAAGTATATCAACTGTTGTCAGCTAAATTGAAATCTTGTGTCATATATGTTACTGGTGTCACTTTATTTCTTGTGTTTCTTAAGTTTATGTATACATAATTGCCTTTTTTGTTATGCAGAAGCAGTACTCTGCTGTTTAGACATTTTGAATTGAAATAAAATAAACTTTTGTTTTGTTATCTCAACTCAGTTTGTATGAATATTTCAAACCACATAAATGGTGCTTTCCTATTCCATAATGCTTCAGGTCAAACAGTGGACACCAACATCTAGTGGACATTCCTTGTAATGGTTTCACTGTATAAAAAGATGGCAATGTTTGGAATGGAATTAGATAGATCATTTCTTTTAGATTAGATTCAACTTTATTGTCATTGTGCAAAATACAAGTACAGAGCCAATTAAATGCAGTTAGCATCTAACCAGAAGTGCAAATAGCAGTATGTATATAGAGAGAGAAATATGTAAGTATTTACAATATGGGTTTTTTGAGTGCAAAGTTATGATGTAGAGAAGCAGAGACCAGCTCAATGCAAATGTCTATTATACAGTACAAGGTGCAAACGAAGAAGCATAAACTGAAGGTGCATTGTACAGAATGAAGTATAAATATGTAAATGTGTAAATATATGTATATGGCCGGTGGCCATAACAGTGCAAGCAGCATCAGGAGGTGCTTACTAGGTGCTTACTAAGTGAAAACTGTGCAGTATACAAAGTATACACTTTTTAAAAAAAAATTTCTTTTAAGATTTGGCATTATTTCTTACATTTTAAAACAGTAATCTGCTATATTATTGTCACATCCTAATCACGTTGCATGTGAGTGGTGTCCACTTATCCTCTTAGAAGATTTTTTTTTAGTTTTTATTCATTTTAGTGAAGAAAAAAGTATATTTTATATAAAAAATTATAAAAAATATATTTTGGCTAATATTACTTCTGGTTCATGTGTCACACTGGAAATGTAAGGTCAGGTCAAAACTAAATTTTGCTGAAAATAGGAACAAAATCCCTTTCAATTGTTTCTTAGTGAAAACATTATTTTTAAATGTTGGTAACCAGTTAACAATTGTTTAATGTTGTTCTGATGATTTTTTTTTTCATGCAACTAAAGTCCAAAGAGTTTATCACAGTAACTGTTTGGAATTGTACCATTTCCTGTTGCCCGAAATAATGAGGCTTCTCTCTTTTTAGTACAACATAAGCATGCGCTGTGATTCTGAAGGACACCGCAAGTTTAGGTTAGATTTAGGCTATTCAATTATTTTAAGTGGCCAAATGAATATTTGAAATGTTTGAAATAGTTTTGGAGATATATTTAATATTAAGAATACCTTTAATGAAAAGATGTTACTTTTGGCAACTCTATACTCCGCTTGTAATAATTTCAATCTTGAAAATTCCCTCATATGGGAAAAAATGTAATTGTTTATTTTTGCTTTTTTGGTGTGAGACAAGGCCCTAATTTTAAACTTGTTTTTCCAAAACAGGTGCCTTGTTTCTTGTGTGAGTTCTGGAAACACTGCAATTGGTATTTCACCCACCCTTAGCACATACTGTCATTTTAAAAATATATTAACCATGATTTTATTTTGTTCTTACCGTTATCATTTGAAAAGGTGTCTGTGGAATGCCGGCTCCAGACTGAAGAATTCTGCTCAGAATGAACCCGAAAAGAACATTCCGTTTTTAGTCCCTGACTGTACACGTGCAATTTGTTCTGTTGTATACTGAATATTTTGACAAATTGAATCCGCAGTATTCTATGCACATGGAAAATTGTGTATGTTGGTATGCTATTCCAAACATAGCCAGTCTTTCATAGAAACAGAGAAAAACATGCAATATCAACTCAATATGCCCTCCAACTACATGTTGTTAAAGCACTTTGTGGTCAAAACCTGACTTTCTTGATATCTCCTGTGTATTCTTTCATGGTGTCTGTACACATTGCAGGAATGGTATACATTCTGTACCGCCAATGTTTCCTAATGTCTAATGAAGGCTAGGTGGGACGAAAATAGGCCAGGACAGAAATGGCATTCACCTGTTTGCCCAAAGGATTGGTCATACACGTTTGCATACACCTACATGTTTTTAGGCATGTTAATCAAGGTATACATGTGTGGCTAAGTCTTTGATCTGTCAATATAGAGACACAGCCAGGACATAGATTATAAAACATGCAAATATGCTTGCAGTCCTCCGCATACAGTATCTGCACCCTCATTAACAACACTTACACATTTATTTATTTATGTATTATTATTATTATTATTATAGAGAGGCTGTCCTCACAAAGAGCAATTTCTACCCAGGGAAATATTTTAGAGCGGAGCATAACCAGAAAATAAATAAATAATAATTATTAGATTTATTATAGAAAGTCATTGACATTTCTTCCATGACTTTTTAATTATTATTATTTAATTATTATTATTATTTCCATGATTTTTCCAAACCTAGAATTCACAATTTTAAAGTTCCGATTTTTAATACAACTTGCATGTGTTTAAATGAACTAACTAAATGTGTTTAACTAATTTAGTTTATTTTATTCAGCTTTGCCTCAATAAATTCGCTCTCTCAGACTGAAGTTCAGTTAATAGCAGGACTATGTTGAAAGTATGAATTCTAATGAGGTGGGCGGGGACATTCGACATTTGAGACCCGCCCCCAGTAGATCGATGCTGCCAGCTACCAATGGTGTGCGAGTAGTATTTTTCAGCAGCCAATCAGAATGGAAACATGTGTTTGGACGCTGAATCCGACACGAGTGTGTAGGTTGGCTGTTGTCAGTTTGTGGACTGAAAGATTGGCATCAGTCCGTTCAATGTAGTTTTGCTCCTCAACTAGTACTCCAGCGATTGAGTTTGGTAGGTCAGGAGTAATAAACCGTTTAGGACGGTGCATAAAAGTTTATGTTTTGTTATTTTTCCAAATAGAAAAAAAAATTACGTGTTTTGTTTGAATAATTAGTTAAGAAAACATCACTATCATCACATACGAAAGTAGCTGACTAGCTAGCGATTGTGCTATCGTTTATTATTAAACTATTAACAGAAAAACGTTATAGTTGACGTCAAAGTCAGGCGAAAGGGTTTGCCAGAGGAATAGCTTGGGGTAAACGCTGGAGTTTGTGCGATTTGTGAACTTTTGTGAGACTTTGAGACTGGGAATGTCTTGTCGGAGTGGAGTGGCCCGGGTGGGTAACCAAGGACTGCAGCCCCTCCGAGCCACGGTCCCGTTTCAGCTCCAGAACCGAACAGCATCACGATGCAAAGACACCAAAGCAGGTAAAAACAACAATAAATGTGCAAAACCACGGTAGATATGCAAGCACATTGGATTTATTATATGCCCCACTGTCCTATACATCTTAACGTTGCTCCATTGCTCAGTATTAAAACAGTATTATTAAAGAAAAACATGCGTTTAGAAACGTGAGGAGATCATTTGCTGAGGTCTTTTTCATGGCATCTGCGGTTGGCTTCGGTGCAACAGGGTTCAAGAGACTTCTGGGTGCACTGAACGACCCCCACCTGATTCCCGGCCAAGATAGCCACAAAACACAGCATGAGATTAAATAAACACGTTTAAAACACTCGACATACATTTAGGTTGTTATGGCTTGCCTGCTAACATTTCGTAATCACTGTTTTGGCATGTTCAGTACATAAACACTAGTGTGTCTAGTGCTCAGGAGGTCTGTTTTTGCTTCACCTGAAAAATAAGCAGGCCTGCATTAGGAAAAACAAATTGCAATTGTCACATTCCTCTGACCTGCAGTTTTCACACCAAGATCTCAGCATAGTAATTGCATTGTGTTGTTTTTAGTGGAGTAATTTACTTACATTGCTTTTATCATCTGTACATTGTCAGATTTCCTCAACAAGGTGAGAATACTTGGCTTTAATTTTAGAAGTCTTAAAGGGATGGTTCACCTAAAACTTTAAATTCTCTCATCGTTTACTCACCCTCATGCCATCCCAAATGCATATGAATTCTGCAGAACACAAGTGAAGATTTTTAGAAGAGTATCTCAGCTCTGTTGGTCCATTCAATGCAAGTGAATGGTGGCCAAAAGTTTAAAGCTCCAAAATGCCCATAAAGGCATCATAAAAATAATCCAAATGACTCCAGTGGTTTAATCCATGTCTTCTGAAGTGATCCAATCGGTTTTGAGTGAGAACAGACCAAAATATAACTTGTTTTTCACAATAAATCTTGACATCTGCAGTTTTCTTGGCGATCAGATTTCAAGCTTGATTACACTTCCTAGCACCATCTAACATTCTGCGCATGCGTCAAGCGCGAGGAAGCATAATTGAGCTTGAAATCATAATCGTGCCTAGAAACTGCAATGGCAAGATGTACAGTGAAAAGTTTATATTTTGGTCTGTTCTCACTCAAAATCAATTAGATCGCTTAATTTTGATGATGAAATTAAATTAAACTTTATTAAACTCTAATTATTAAAATATTTAGTAAATAATTAAAAATAAATAAATAAATTGGTGTATTCAATAACACATTATCATATTAGCATATTTTTGATGTGGTATCGAGATCCGTGAAATTTCACTGTCGGTATCGGTACCGATTACTGAAATTATGGTACCATGACAACACTCTAATGCACGCACATGACAAAACGAAACAAAACATGAGTGTTTAGATGAGAGATCAATCGTTGATTTAAAACTCACTTTACTGGAAGGCTGTTTACATTTTTTAAAGAAAATATGTAAAACTATATGTAAGATTCAGAAACCCTTATTAATGACACCTGTGGCCGTTAAGTGAACTGCAGCCAGCTACCTGTTGCTCGCGCTTGTGCACCCGCTCCATAGGGACGCGAGCGATCATCGGCCAAAACAATGACGTAACATACAAAGAAACTGAACGTGATTTACCGGCATCATGCTGACAGATGAGGTAGCATAATTAAAATTACACAGTTATGATTGTTTTACTATAAACTTTGAGACTAAAAACCAAACTATACCAGACAGTTTACTGTTACACTATTGTATGTCATATGTTGTACTACGATCAAGAAACCAGCGTATTTGCTTCAATTTATCCTGAATACCTGACTATTAGTATAAATATAAATGATTTGAAAATTACAAAGTAAGGTAGCTTGCAATTCGTCAGCATTAGCAGGCAAGATCAAGTTAGCTTAAATTACACAGATTTCAGTGGTTCATAACAGCTTGGGCAAACTTTCAAGAAAAGTTACCGGTTGCTAAACCCCTTACTGTCATTGGTCAATGTCATCGGTGGGTGTGACCTGGAGCTGCAGCCGAAAGCCATTCATTCATCTGCCCAATGTAAGATATGCCAATCATCATTCTTTTGTCTGTATTCTACCCATTCTAACACTCTTCTAGAAACCCATTTTTGCAGTAGTATAACTGTCATCATAAATTACAATAACTCGGTGCATATTATGGCCGCATATAGCTTGTTCGTGCAATAGCGCCATGCACTCAGAATGTAAACAAATGACACATTATCTACTGTCTATATTACTTTAAATCATCATCATCGAGTTGTTAAATCAGCTTCTTTTACTGATCTCGTGTGAATTCAACTCCTAGAATGAGGCATGAAAAACACATTTTATTATCATATTAGTAGCTGTTTTACATGTAGTCTTGAGCTTCTTTTTACCTCTGAACAAAGAACAGCTTCTCTGTAAGCATGCTGGGCCTTTAGTCACTATTTACTTTCACTATATGGTGACAAGTTGTGTGAACCTTTTTTAAATGTTTCTTTTTGTGTTCCACGAAAGAAAGTCATACAACATAAGGGTGAGTAAATAATGACAGAATTTTCATTTTTGACTGAACTATCCCTTTCAATAACCATATTCACACACAACATCAACATCGGACATGGTCACCCAACCTGCTTGATACCACAACCCCAAATTCCCTGTAGTTGAGAAAAAAATACTCTCAATACTAGACAGGTGGAGCGGTGGTGGTTTAGTGGGCTAAACTGGTAATAGCACTAAACTGGTAATCAGAAGGTCGCTGGTTCGATCCCCACAGCCACCACCATTGTGTCCTTGAGCAAGGCACTTAACTCCAGGTTGCTCCGGGGATTGTCCCTGTAATAACTGTAAGTCACTTTGGATAAAAGCATCTGCCAAATGCATAAATGTAAATGTAGACAAGCAGTCCTTGATTAGCACCTGCCAGTAAACGTCCACCATCAAAATCTTTCCCCGAACCCACTGCAAAGTCCCCAAGGGCTGGGAGGGATTGAAAAGAACCAGGAAGAATCTGACAAGGTCAAAGATCAGATGTACCATTTATGAGTTTCTGTGTCATGATCAGTGCACAGAAGAAGGAAAAAATATCCCATGTACATGTGAATGTGATCCTCTGGAGTATTTTGGGCAAGAGCCTGAAGACTAACCTGTCTACAGCGTGTTGATGAAGCACCAGGAAGTTCAGCATCCACTACCACAACAGCGTCTATTTATAAATTGCCTTTTGAGCATGGACTTTCTCAGTGTGATTTACATGCAGCTGAAGTGCCAACATATGGGATTAACCTGAAAAGATTATTATACACAAACAAATAGTATCAACAACACATTTCATGTCAGAGCTTTGCACGCAACAGTTAAATCGTGTACTTAATCACAGCCTGCATCATGTCCCGATCCCATTCCTCCCCTCTCTGGCCATGTACAGAATGGAATACAAGCTTACTATTTACTGAATATTGCTATGCATACACTGAATAATGCCTGCTATTTATTTCTAAACCATAGTAAAAATTTTTATATAAAACAGAATTTAAAAAAGAGACACATCTCACATTTGTCATCCTCTATTTCTTTCCTGTTTTTTTTTTTTAGCAGAGTGCAAGACGAAGGGCCGTCCCCCGAAGCCAACCTTGCGACGGACATTGTCTCTCGAAACTTTGGTGGGACCATACCTGCAGGGCCACTGGCCTAAGGAACCAGAGGGTCAGCCTGTTACCTGTGTCAATGACAAGGCCACACAGGTGAGAACCCCCAGTGGATTCAAACACCTCCTGTTTCCTTGTCATCTCTCCCACTTGAAAAGTTGAGAACAAAAATGAAAAGGACCCTAAATTTAATAAGAGTTTAGTTTTTTGGGGGATTCTGCTAAACATCTCCTTTTTGGGTTTTATGGAATAAAGAAAGTCATTTGGGTTTTTGAACGACACGAGGGGAAGTAAATGACACATTTTAATAATTGGTTTGTTTGACTATTTAAATTTATGCTGTCGATTTAACTTATAAATTCAGTGTGATTAATTATATAAAAAATGACGTGTTAACAGATTAACACAATTAATTATGTCCCCGGTCCATAATATAGAATATTCCTACCATTAGAGCAGTTCAAACTTGAAGTACCGCCTGTTTTCAGCAGGGGGCAGTAAGTGAATCTCCAGCTGTACAGGCAACATGCAGCTGTACAGAGAACAAACCAAACTCAGGCTTGATTGGGTCATGGCTTGAAGGGATCCCTCTCACGTCAAGTTCTCGTGCATGCACGTGTAAGAATCTCGAGAGGTTGTCGTGGGAAGGATCCCTTCTAAACACGACCACTTGCTTGACATTAGTGACAGCACAAGAGGAGGATGCATTCTTGCTAGGGATGCACCGATGCATCGGCTGAACATCGGTAACGGGCGATATTTGCCTCTTTAACTGCCATCGGGAAATAAAAATGACATTCGACGATGATTATGTGTCATGAACGCTGTGCTAAGGAGAAACTTTTTTTCCCTCTTTTTATTTGGGCGGGGGGAGATACCGAGACGGGCGCCCTATCCTCAGTAACTTAGATTAAACAAAGAAGATGGCGGTCGTGTGGCAATATTTTAGTTTCAGAGAAAGATCAGCGTTTTGCAGTTTGCAATACGTGTTCCATTGAAATTTCAAGAGGGGGGCTGTTAGAAAGTCATTTAACACAACAAATCTCATTGGACATTTGAGAAGCAGGCACGAGGCGGTGTACGGCAATTACCTGCAAGCTGACCAAAAACGGAAAAATGAAGCCGCCAAGAAAGCGCAAACCCCCGGTAAGACTCAGACTTCAAATGACACGGCGTTTGAGAAAGCCAAACAGCTGCCTACAGACAGCGCCAAAGCGAAACAAATAACAAACAAGGTGATGGAGTTCATCGCTTTAGATGACCAGCCTTTCTCTGTAGTGGAGGACGTGGGTTTTCGGAGTCTGATGAAGTTTATGGAGCCACGCTGCTGAGCAGGTGTATGGGACGCGCGATGGAGAGCGCACGCACATCACACAGAGCGCAAGAGGCAACGATCCGACAGAGCAGGGCCCTCCCTGCATGATGTGTTTTAGGAGATTCTGGAAGAAAATTGACCAGAGAGGACAAGTACCTCTGTATCCCAACAACTGAGTATTTTCCTGGCAGAGACCACTATTCCCAGAGGTGAGAGCGCACTCTGCTATTGGAGAAATAACCACCTGTGTTTTCCAGAACTCGCTCAAATGGCACGCAAATACCTTAGTGCGCCATGCACCAGCACCGAGAGTGAGCGGTTATTCAGCTCTGTGTCATGTCTTGGATGAAAAGCGAAATAGGCTTTGCTGTGACAAGGCAGAGATGCTTATCTTTGTAAAGAAAAACATGCATCTTATTAAGAAGTAGGCCAGAGATACAGCAGGTGACTTATGTCATTAATGATCGGAAGTGGAGGTACTGTTTTTGTTTTATAAGATGCCCCATGTTCCAGCCTGTGAGTTCTGAAACACTGTAATGTTTTATTCTGTATGAGAAATACACAAGGTGAAAGATAGCCCTATTTATGTTTGTATTTATTTTAATAACATTATTTATTTCACTTGTTTTTGCATTTACACTTGATGTATTTTTTTTTATTTATCAGAAAAATATTTTTTTATTGGGCCATGAAAATAATCTCATTGAGTAAGTTTTTGTGTATCAGGCTAAAACCACTCAAATAATTTTGTTGGGCAATGTACTGAAACAATCTTTTCATTGATTAGTTAGCAGTCAAAGGTTTTTGAATGTTATTTTTCAGAAAATAACTTGTCAACCAGAAAGTGACATTAAAGGTTGTTTTTGTTTCATAAGTTGGTCTGATTGAATTTGTGCTCATTCTAGGATAGTGTGATCAAGAGCCGAAAGACTTGTATGTTTCTGTGGCACAAAAGAAGGAATAAATAACAAAAAGAAAAAACATCGGCATCGGCCAAGTTGTTATGTTAAACATCGGTATCGGCCCAGAATTTCCCAATCGGTGCATCCCTAATTCTTGCGCTAAAACACAGCAGGATGGAGTGCTATTCCGAATTCAGGGATCTCAAGAAGTGTTTTTCTAAGTTTCAAACGACGTTTAAAATGACACGGTGACCTAAAAACACTGCGTTTATGATGCAACGCAACAAAAGCAATTTACATTATACATTGCCGCATCCTTAGACAAGCCCTTATTATAAATCTATTTCTGACATATTGACGAATTCAGTTGCTAAATAGATTGCTGGGGACTGTAGGCCAATGGTAGACATATGATCAGTAATATGGAAATACATTATATTGCATTCTAAAGCCACTTTTTGTATTGTCTCATCAATAATTTACTTGCTCCACAATGTAATACAATTTAATTCGAGAAGTGTTTTTCGGGCGGCTGTGGCTCATGTGGTAGAGCGGGTCGGCTACTTAGCGGTTCGATTCCCGGCCCACACAACTCCACATGCCGAAGTGTCCTTGGGCAAGGCACTGAACCCCAAGTTGCACCCAATGGCAGGCTAGCACCTTGCATGGCAGCTCTGCCGCCATTGGTGTATGAGTGTGTGTGTGAATGGGTGATTGGGACACGGTGTAAAGCGCTTTGGTAACCTCTTCCGCTATATAAGTGCAGAATTATCTGAATTATTATTTTTATTATAGATATATTATATTAATAATCATTTAAATATAGCTATTTATAGTTTTATGATCATTATATATTGAATTATTGTTATTTTGAAGGGCTTTCTCAGTAAATATTTATTAATGCTATTAATTAATTTGATTAATTAATCTGAATATTATGAAATTAAATAGATGATAAAGTTTTATATGCGCATTGTTATAACGCTTATGTTGTTTGTAAAGGATATTTCTTGAATGGTCTGGGGAACAGCCTGTTTGTTCTATACAGCTGAAGTCAAGCAGTTTCTAATGAGAAATCTTGGCTCTGGGGAGAAAGAGTTTGGCTGTTAATGGAGGGAGTTTAGGAAACCTCATCTGGGAATGGCAGCCATATTGTTTATTCCAAATGGGTTCCATATGGGTTCCTGGAGCATTGCTCCAAAATGCCTGCTGGGGTTTGCTAAATTCGGTCAAATGCAAAAGGTCGGGCTGATCATAAACTTCTGGATTCACGTTTTGATTTTGCATGTCAATATTAGAAAGTTGGTAAAGTTCTGCCATGTTCACATAATTTAATTCAGTATGAAATGTGGAACTAAATTAGTGGATATTGATGCTTGTTCAGGGAATGCTCTAGGTTTAATACAAGTTAAGCTTAATCACCAGCATTTGTAGCACAATGTTGAATACAACAAAAAAAATTATAATTTTATTAAAAACAAACACAAACAAAAATGCAAGAATTGCAGTTACAGGAAGGTACTTTCATTGGAAGTGAATGGGGCCAGTCTATCAACATTCAAATACATACTGTTTCAAAAGTATAGCCAAAAGATGTTAACACTATGCGTTAACATGATTTTAGTATGATAAAATCAGGGATTTACAACTTTTTTGGCATGACAATGTAACATTCATAAACCCTGTAATGCATTAAATGCTGTAACACAAGTAAATCCCTAATTTGATCACTTTAAAATGGTTAACATGTACAATGTTTACGTCTTATGACTATACTTCAGATAGTGTGTATTTTAGCCAGATGTTTGTAGACTGGCTCCCTTCACTTCTATTGCAATTGTCTTATGGTTACCACAACTTTACATTTTTTTTTTTTATAATGAAGAGACAAGTCAATTGTTTTATGTGGTAATCAACAGTATGCCATTATTGCTTTCAATTCAGCTTACTTGGGTGCTAGGGAGTTTTCAAAACGTATCCTGACCTGTTTGCGCTATGGACTTGCACAATGATATCTCAAGTCATGCAGCTTGTAGATTAGAGGTGCTATTACTTTTCTAGGTGATCAGACTTAAAAAAATAATAACAATAATAATAATAATAATAATAATTCCTATTTGCTAAAGGTTTTAGAAACAAATGGTAATAGTAGAATAGTATGATTTTAAAGATGTACTCTCACATAAGTGAAAGACTATTCATCAGTCTTAGAGAACAAGCTGCTTTATTTTATATGTTGTATTCAAGATTTTTGCCTGCCACACAGTATAACAGACGACAAAATCCCATAGGCTTACATTGATGGAGAAACCAAATATTTATTTACCAGAATATCCAAAAGTGATGGGAATGAGCTCTTTTGACATGGGCCAGTAAGCAACCATGCAGTAGAGGTCTGTGCAGGACTGTTTTTTACATCGCGCTCCTGCATGTTTATATCCCGTACCTGGTTGCTCATGCAAAACACCACGTTAACCCGCTCTCTGCATGCAATGATTTTCTTCCCAAATGCTCCCAGTCCCACAAATCCACATTTCTTTTTCCACATAGAGAAAAAATTGACAAGTTTACAAAAACAACATTTTATTTTTCTGTTATTGCTATTATCAGATGATGTGTGAAATGATTCCCATCTGATTTTACTGAGGTTGGTTTCTTAACACTAAATTGACCATTTCCCATTCCCAGTTTCACATCCTTTGATGACACGGCATGCCCACGCCTTGCTCTGAATTTCTCTTTAAGCTCCATTGACTACCTGCCTAGACTGCTCTAAATAAGGATAAGATTATTTAATGCATGTGCTATGTGCACATGTTTTACTTCATATTTTCTGTTTATTAATATCAAAAAATAAATTAGTTGTAAAATAAAATAATACTTATTGTTTTTTTTACTCCACATCGCATTTTTAAAGGCTATTCTCTGACTGCCTGATACTGCTCACTACTCATAGAAGTAACGCCTGCTCCCACCTTCAACTTGGAAATTGAATCTCACACTGCAAGGAATCTAATGGGGTCTCGCAGGTCCTGCAGGAGTTAAGCGGAATTGCAGACCTTTACTGCACAACAGTGCCCTGGCAACTAGCCACAACACCCTAGCGTGATTGCGCTGAGTTAAACACTCGAAAGCACCACTCACATTTTCTTCAGATCTCCTCGCTGCTTTGCTGATTTGTGAGCACTGTGGTGTGATGGCCGTAGCTTCTATATAGATTATATAGATAGATGCTGGCTAGTTTTCTCAGCAGGTGACCTGCTGTGTTTGCACTGATAACCAGTCACCCCAAAAAAGATGGTTTTGTTTAATGTGACCGTCCCCCAACTCGTTTTACACCCCCCCACATGCTCACTCAAACAATGCTTGATAACACCCATTTTCACTCTTAATTTATATGTAGTCTTTAAAGTTATGTAATGTATTTCTTACATTGATGAATGAACTCAACCCACTTTATACCCTTGAATCATTGTCTGTCGAAGCCCCAACTATAGTGGACATTTAACAACTGCACAGTCTTAAGATACTCACAACGGTCTACCCCACCCCCATCTGATTGCCTGCCATGTCCACTTGAGTGTGGACAGGGGACTTCTGAAACATTAGCCAGCACCTAGCATGCTGCGCATACAGACACACAAACTGAATGCCTGTTTATAGGCCAATACCATGAGAGACTGATTTGGGCTGGTGTCTGGGCAGAAAGGATGGAATGGATTTAAATATAAATCTATTCACACCCCTGCCCCCACTCAGCCACGTGAACCCTCCAGCCACTGAAAGGACACGTTAGTCACGATCTTGCACACTGGGACTGGAGATGATGACATATTTTACAATGGCTCACTCCAAATGCATGTTGTTACATTAGCGTCCAACCACAAAGATATCCATGACCTCTAGCAGAGACGGGAAGAGAGGGACGGAGACATTGAAGGAGACAAAGACAGCCAGAGGGACACTTTTTGGTCTGAGGCTGTGATGACAAGATCTGAGCAAAAACAAGTATGGCCAACAAGCCAGGGGCCAGTGTGAAAAGTTTTGGGCCTGTTGACGTTTGAGCCATATTTGATTTTTGACTGGAATGAAAATGAGGCTGTGAGGGATGACAAAATGTTATGTGTTTTTATCTCTTGCAAATTTAAACATTTATTTTCTGTGATGTTCTGAACAATGTTTTGCGAATTCTGCTGATGATCTAGCTGGCTAACATGAGGTTTTGTCCAAATTGCGAGATTAATTTGTGATTGATTTGGAAGTGTCAGTTAAATTGGTCTGAAAATTAAAAAAATAATCGAAACTTTTCTGCAATATATGCAATCATTTTCCAGACAAAATTTTTTTTTATTTAAGATATCACGAGTTATATTTATATATTTAAATGTCTGAACTACTGGCCCAAAAGAGCCCTTATAGAGCACAACGGTCTGGTTCCAGAAGTAAAAATCCCATTTGTTTTGTCCATAGACGAATAAAAATGTATTAATACTGATAACGTATAATCCTTTAAGGACAGACCTACTGTTAGCTCCAAGGTTGTTAATCAATGGTAGCCTATTTACTTCTACTGTTAAGACTATCTGTCTGCTTTATTTTGACTTTCATTTTTTTAAAATCATGTGTAATAGTTATTTAGAGAATCGTAACAAACAAATTGAAGCAAAAGAGCCCATCAGCGGTCACCCACTTCCATGACGTGATGCAGTCTATCTGGTCACCCTACACTCTCAACCTTCATATATATTTCTATATATATGAATAATTTACAAAACTTTGGAAGGACTGACTCTATATGTAAAATCAACAAGTTTAAATAAGTAGTTTTTATATTTTTCAATCGCTTCTAAATCAATTGCATCATTAGCAATGCTTCATGGGATTGTAGTTCATTCCCTCATGAAAAAATGGTAATTACACAAGGATGAATCTGATTTTCAAATACTTTTTTGCTTCAAATCAAATTTTGTAGTTGCATGATTCACCTCATGCTAGTTGGTTTAGTTCATACCTTAGAACACTTTTGTGAAATCCCTATGAAAAAAAAGGAATGGGAAAAATTCTTCCGGAACCAAGATGGAACCAAAAAGGTGTGCAGGCACTTTTGTAAAGATAGCAGTTTTATATACATAGCATGATTAAAACTCTATTCAGTAGCCCGCAGCAAAACCTTGAGCAATTTATGCAGTGCATATGCATTACAGCAGGGGCTACTCTAGAATTAGGTAGGGCTCATCAGACTATAAGAACTTGTAGTTTTTAAACATAATACAATGGCTGCACTCCTGCTTGCGCAAGAAAGCATTTTTTATCAACGTAAGTTAAGCCTTGACTTAACGGTTAAGCAGATAGTTTAATAATGATAAGAGTTAGTTTTGAGCGTTTACTTTCTTACTTGTGACAGAAAAATAAGAAGCTTGTAAAGAACTTCTCTAGAAATATTTATGTTCCAATCTGATCCGTCACATTAACCCCCCCACCCAACTTGCTGTCTCTTTGGCACCCCCATCCTGAAACATGTTTCCATGGCTATTCTCGGATCAGTCACACATTTGCTAAAAATGCATGGCTATCCGTAAGTGCTGCATCGTGGAGTGTGCAAGTGTGGGCTAGGTGCTCTTAACTGAGGTCGTCTCCATTGTAGGAAGGACACACAATGGTATCATGATGGTATGATGTTACTGTTTGTGTGAGTGCAATTGAGGACAAACTCTTGATTGTTATTTCCTCCTTTAAAATGTAGTGCAGCAAAATAGTGGTTTGTATCATGCAAGTCTACGCACAGCTGTGCATGTTTGGGCTTGTCATCGTATTCCAGGTGTGCCTTGCAGGTGTGTTACATCTTGTGTCCCATATTCAAATACACTCAGTGGGGCGTGGAAGCAGCTTTCAGTTCCATTTGTGACAATGTGAAAAACAGGTCAACACTTTCAGCACTCGGTGAATCCAGTGCACAGAATGAAGCAGGTGCTTTAATTTGAACTGGTGCATGAAAGAACGGCATCGCTTTGCATTGTGTTTTTCTCACAACCAGCAAGTGTCAACTGTCAACAGTGAAGGGAAGGGTAGGGTGTGTTATCAACTGTCTTGCGTTCAATAGAAAGGGATAGATTACATTATGTGAAATCTGTGGGTGTTTTTGAGTTGTTGCGATTGAGTGAGGAGAGGATCAGATTTGATTATCTTGAAAGAGCTGAAGGAAGTGTATCTGCAAAATAATTGTGAGCCTTTGAAAATCAGTTACTAAAATCACTTTGAATGTCATATAAATGTTCACATTATTCTCTTCTCTAAGACTCCCAGTTCCTGGATAGAAGAAACACGGGGGCGGAGAGGGGGCGGTGGTCACAAGCGCTCTGCATCATGGGGTAGCGCTGAGCACATCAGAGAGGTCGGTACTTCACATTGGATGCAAACGTTGCTGGCTAATTGGGTGATTCCAATGAATCCTTCATTGGTCCATATTTTATTTGTCTCATTGGAGGCATTTGTACATTTTATAATATAGTAAAGTATTAGTTCACCCAGAAATAAAAATTCTGTCATTATTTACTCTAATGTACGCAAATTACATTCTTCCATGGAACATTTTACTGGTTTTATTTTCCACAATGACAGTAAATAGTGACCTGATCACCATAAAATCACTGTAAAAGTAATTGATACAACGCATGCACCATAGTCCAAGTCTTCTGAAGTGATATGATCACTTTGTGCAATGGCCAGAGCAACACTGAAGTTGTTATTCACTCAAGTTAAATCATTAACAAAGCCCTTAAAACAAATATGGCGGCTACGTCAATAACATTAAACCTTATTGGATCTCATTGCATCTCATGAGCAAATGTGATGTCAAGGGATCACGAGATGCTCATGAACTTGGTTGAGAGAATGTACAGAGCTGTAATCTGGACAAAGGGTGGCTACATTGAAGAAGTAATATGCCAAAACATAGTTATTGATACATTTGTACAGAATGTGGTTATTATACCAACGATCAGTATAAAATTAACTAAAGTGTGGTTTATGAGTTAGGACTATCACTTTATGTTGTCCACCACATTACAAGTGTGCATCTGATACTTTAACTCTCATATTGCTTCCACTCAGGTTGCTAAGTTACGGCACTCCTTGCAGAAACGCTCCAGACACGCACCTCCTGCCACGGACTGCGACCACACACAGCAACATGCACACAACAGCCAAACACACACACCTGGAAGTACACAGGTAAACACAAATGCACACACAATAGTTTCAGAATGCTTGTTGGTTTACAGTAGTCAAGTTGGGCGCACGTATGGACTTTGTGCCCGTTTATTTGCTGTAATTATGCACTAAGCCTCTTGAATAGTCCCACATTCTCACTAGCAACAGAGATCAAGAACACTGACTCACACATACACGGTTATGTGGTAGTGGCTCTCTCTATGTACAGCAGTAGATTTAAATAGACATACATGAATATATGACGATACACATAATCTGTGTGCATTATATGCATGCATGTTCAGTATGTCACACACATGGTTGAATCTAAAAAAAACTAAAAACATACCCAGGTCTCATTCCGCCCCAAAATTAAAAGGGAAAAGGTAATAATAAATTAGATTTTGCATAAAGAAGCCAATTTGAAGAACCATTAATATTCTTTTGCATTTTAACTTTATTTTCATGGTAATTAAGCACATTCCCCCATCCAACAAATACGAATAACTGCACTTCATATATTTTACTGTGAATATTTTTGTTTTTTTTGTAATGTGATTCTGTCATTAATATAAAGTATCACAGTTTATTTAAATAAATTGTGATATATTTTTTTAATTAAATCTTGAATGAAATTAAGAAAATAATTTTATAAATTTTTTATTTCATTCAAGTTACATAAAGAATAAATACTTCACAATTAAAATTGTATATATTTTCATATTACATTAGTGTGTGTGTGTATGTGTGTGTGTGTGTGTTTTGTTTTTGTGATAATGACGATTTTTGTTGTTGTTGGGGGAGCTCAGTTGTCCTTAAATAAAAATAATTTTCTTTAAAGCAAAATAATTATAATTACGTATTTCCATCTTTTTGGGGATGAAATAGACATTGATCCTAAAAGGAATAGTTCACACAAAAATTATTTCATCATTTGAATGACATCATTCAATCATCATTTAGTCACCCTCATGCCATCCCAAATGCGTATGACTTACAGTTATGGCCAAAAATATTGGCACCCATGGTAAATATGAGCAAAGACAGCTGTGAAAAAATATCTGCATTGTTTATTCTTTTGATCTTTCATAAAAAACATCACATAAATCTAACCTTTTAATTGATGGAAAACAATTGAAAGAGGGGAAATATCTCCTTATTAAATATTTTTCTTCAAAAAATGTTGGCACAATTATTGGCACCCCTAGAAATTCTTATGAGTAAAATATATCTGAACTATATTTCTATTCATATTTTAAATTTTTTAGTACACCTGAGTGACAAGTAACATGAAATTGTTCAGCCATGATTTCCTGTTTCACAGGGGTATAAATATGATGTAACACACAAGGCCAAATTCCCTTAATCATCAATCAGACTTGTATGCTCATATTTATCAAGGGTGCCAATATTTTTGGCCACAACTGTACTTTCTTCAGCAGAAGACGAGTGAAGATTTTTAGAAGAATATCTCAGCTCTGTCGGTCCATCCAATGCAAGTGAATGGTGATCAGACCTTTGTAGCTTCAAAAATAAAGGAAAAAGTAATCCATAAGACTCCAGTGGTTAAATCCATATCTTCAGAAGCGATATAATATGTGTGGGTGAGAAACTGATCGAAATGTAAGTCCTATTTTACTCTAAATCTTCACTTTCAGATGTAAAAGGGAAAGTGGAGTGAGTAAATGTTGAGAAAATTTTCATTTTGGGGTGAACTACCCCTTTAACAGTTTTCATGAGATTCACCCACATACAGTAACATGTGCAAAAGTCTTAGGCACATAAGATGTTTCACAAAAGAATTTGTCTTAAGATGGTTATTTATATCTTTAGTGTGTCATTAGGAAATATAAATGTTAGACTCAAAAACATTTCTTTTGCAAATAGAAAAGATTAGAATAGAAGAACAGGGAGCCCTGCAAGATCATGGCCCCCACAGAGCCCCCCAATGAACATCGAGTCAGTCTGAGATTACATGAAGAGACAGAAGCAATTGAGAAAGCAGAAATATATAGAAAGAACTGTTGTGAATTCTCCAAGAGCTTGGAACATCTTATCTACCAACAACCAAGAAAAACTGTCCAGGTGTACCTTAGGAGAATTGGGGCTGTTTTGAAGGCAAAGGTGGCCACACCAACTATTGATTTAGCTTTTTTATGTTTACTGGACTTTGTATGACGTTAATTGATAAATGAAAACTATTTATGGCATTATTTTTGAAGACATCCTCACTATGCATAATTTTTCACAAGTGCCTAAAACATTTGCACAGTCCTGTATATCTTTTAATTTATTGCTTTTCTATAAGGTTTTTATCTGATCCATATCATAAACATACTTCTTTTTCTTCATAGGTCTCCCTGAGTTTGTTTTCTGAATTGATTTGTGTGCTTGCAGACAATGCCTTTGATTCCTCTGAGCCGATTGGCCCCCAGACTGAGACGCAGTGTGGAAGGACTGAACCTGGAGCTGGAAGGAGTCTTTGTGTCTGAAACATCAAAGGAACAACACAAGGTCAGCGTGTGTTTTTGATCTAGCTATAATTTTGGGTATAAAATTGCTGAAAAAAGACCCCAAGAAGTTAGCCAAGCTGAAAAACCCTCCTCTAATTGAGGAAATGTTTTCTTTACTCACTTCTCTTCAGAAACTATCTGGAAGGTTAAAATGGTTGTAACAACCCTTTTAAAATATATATATATTTTAGGGTTGGGGTTTATGTCAGTGTGAAAATATAAAGTGAGAAGCCTTTATTTGGCTATATGTGTTTACATCCTAATTCCACCATCATTAAGGATTCGATATACTTCCGTAGAAGTTGTTCTTCGTTCAGGGGTAAAAAGAAGTTCTAAACAGCCGAGCAATGGTATACTGTTTCCGAACATTCAGACACCCACTGAATGTGGCATATAGAAGTACATTTAAACATGAGGACGCTACATGTAAAACCTTAAAAATGTGTCATCAATGATTTTATGCCTCATTCTGAGTAGAATTCACATGAGATCAGTAAAAGAAGCTGTTTTAATTACTCTATAATGATTTAAAGTAATATACACGGGCTCACAAACACAATTATTTTGCAGATGTGTATCTTGATTCAGCTCTTTCAAGATAATCAAACCTGATCCTCTCCTCACTCAATCGCAACAACTCAAAAACACCCACAGATTTCACATAATGTAATGTAGCCCTTTCTATTGCACGCAAGACAAGAACACAAGATTTTGCTGTTTCGGAAGGAAATTGGTACTTTAATTCATCAAAGTGGCATTCAACTGATCACAAAATTCAGGACATCAAAGACATAGGACAACTGGCTCTAACAAGTACAGAGAGAGATATGGAAAGCCAGATGTACAATTAAAATGAAATACAGACATTGGGCAACAGATAATTGGGGTTAAAATCCATCGTTGAGCTTTTGTGGGATCATCTAGACTGTAAGGTGCATGAGAAGTGCCCAATAAGACCACATATATGATAAGTGCTACAGGAATCATGGGGTCAAATGTCACCTGAGTATCTGGACAAACTGACAGCTAGAATGCCAAGGATCTACAAAGCTGTCATTGCTGCACATGGAGGAATTTGAAGAAGTTCTGACATTATTTTTTCAAATTGTAATAATAATTTTTCACGTTATTAATGTCCTGACTAAACATTGTGATCAGTTGAATGCCACTTTGGTGAATAAAAGTACCAATTTCTTTCCATAAGAGCAAAATCTGTACATTATTCCAAACTTTTGGCCGCCAGTGTATATGCAGTAGAACATTTTTAATTTGTCTCGTTAACTTTATGAATTCATGACACTAATGCGCTAACATGCTACACACGGCCATAATATGCACCAGTTACACTCTGTTATTGTAATTTATTATGACTGATACCATTGCTAAGATGAGTGTATAAAAGTGTTAATGTGCTGGACAAAGATTATGAAGATAGAAGCATATCTTTCTTTAGACAGATGTGTGAATGGCTTTTGCTGCAGATGGCACATGAGTGAAAGAGTATTTTAGAAGACTACAAAAAAAAAATCACATGACTTGGTCTTGGAAAATGTCTCTAAGCGAACGATCTTACAAATCTAGGAACTGTACATTTGCACCAGCTCGCTAATAACTCTGCACATTGATGTGTTCATGTTGACTGATTTTGACTCACTGAACAACATAAACAAAATTAGCCATCAGCCTCAAGGTAGGTGGATCTCCATGTCACATCTAGTGATGATGTGGACCAATGGCAGTAAGAAGGTTTTTGGTAGCCTGTAATTTTCCTGATAATTTGTGCTGGTGAGCTGTTACGAACCACAGAAATGAAATCAAAAACACCTTTTTTGCCAGATTTTGTTCTAAATTGTCACACCTGTTCATTCTTTGATTTCGAAGGAAGTATATTGAGGCCTTTACTATCCCAAATTACATCAGAAGCACTCACACTGGACTCAGAGTCAATAAAGCACGTTACAGTATAACGAGTAATAACTACTCGTTTATAACAATTTTACTGTATCTGAGTTTTGTGTGTTTAGATTCTTGATGTCCCAGATGGTCACAGAGCCCCTGTCCCTGCTCAAAGGTACAGCAGCACTTCACAGAGTGACCCTTCTCCTGGCCAGCTGTCTCCCTCACACTCGCCCTGCACCATCACTGACTCTGGTTAGTCACTCTCAGTGGTTGATTCAATGACCGATCTGACCAGTAACTGGTTCTTAAAGTGAGTGGGCGGAGCTTAGGAAAAGACATCAGTGCTAACAGTATTCATCCCGCTTGATTTTATGTTTGGTATTTAAAAGTTAATGTATTCATGTCTTGTATATTGTACTTGTGGTGACTCCTAAGCGACCTTGTTTTTGCTCAAAGGCAGCATCACTTGTATCCTTTGCGGTCAAGGTGGTCCCAGAATGCATAATATTTTCAGACGTGTCATATTTTCTTATTCTCTCTCAATGAAGATGTAACTCATTTTATTATCAACGCATGTCAGGAAGGTCTGTGTGAAGTTGTTAGTGTAAAATGCATTTGGCTGACGACTCTCTTTATCTGTGTATGTGTGTTTTGGTTAGATACTGTTGTGTGTGGGCCCCTCTGTCCGCTTCCTTCTCCTCCTCTGTGTATGTCTGAGCCGCCATCCTCCTCTCCTCGACCCAACAAGACATATTTATTCCAGAGAGAACCTCCAGAGGGCTGCGAGAGAGTACGTGTGTCTGAGGAGGCCATGTAAGTTAAACACACGCACACATACTGTGTGAGATAAATAGTAAATCAAAGACCCTTTGAAATATAAATGGGAGTTTTGTGGATTTTAGTCCGTATGCAGTACGGTTTAACCACCATGCAATTCTCAGAACGGTTCACATTAGAGGTCTGCCGAGTTCAGGTCAGTTTTTCAAGTAGGACTTGGGGTTCGGGTTTGTAATTTATGAAAAAATATACAGGACTTCCGAACTTGTTTTGCCCACATGCTCTCACTCACAAATAGGTGCAAATGGATAAGTTAGGGGCAGTTCACACCAAATGCGTTTTTGCTTGCGTTTTTTCCATTGATTTCCTATGTAATTGGTAGAAATTAGTAGTTGGCGAGTCATGTGATTTTATAATGGAAATGCCCATGAGGCAGCATTGCTTCATGTAAAATAAATCCACTTACGGGTGCTCGCAGTAATTTGTTGAAGTATGCCTTACACTGTCACCTAGTGGTCTGGATGCTGCATCATTCAAACAGTAGTTTTCAGTCACCAATGCCATTGTAGAAATCCACTATGCACAGTAAACCAGGATTCATTTCATCCATAAGTGAATGTGTCCAAGAACAGGGCAGTTTGAGATTAAGCATGTAGTATTCAGTTTGTCATGTGACGCTAACATGGTTGCCTCCATGAGGTGCCCCTGACCCATGAAGAACAAAAGAGCATTTATAAGGTTTCTAATATGACTGAACTCTTCATCTCACATGGGTCATGATTTTAAACATTCTTCAAAATTTCTATTCATTTCTTTAGAAGTAAAACTTTTTAAATGAGGAAAATAATTACTAAGTGAACCTTTTAATAAGGAAAATATTACTATTGCCAGTAGTATTTACTATCTACTATTCTGAAAACCTGTTTTCAGACTTCCCTGGCATGGAAATGCCCCTCTGCAGCCCTCCTGTCCTGACCCTAATAAGGTGAATTTTACACCTCACGGTGGCTCCGCCTTCTGCCCTGTGAGTCTCCTCAAGCCCCTCCTTCCTTCTATGGATCTGTTATTCCGTGGCCTTTCTGTTTCACCAGTCACTGGCTGTTCGGCTCAAGGTCCTGGCACCTGCCAGTCACCAGGACATGCTGTGGGGGGATACTTGAGCGTGATCCTCCCGGACTCTACCACCACCTCTCTGTGAAGAGCAGGCATTCATAATGAGAATTTTTTTTTGCCTTTGTCACACTTCATCAGAGACTTTACATTAAAGTGTCACAAAGAAAAACAAAAACACCAGTAACTGCTTATGCTATCTACTCTGCTATCATTTAAAAAAAAAAAAATATTTATGGTTGTCTATGGCAAATCTATTTGCAGATGACATATTGATCTCAGGACACTCCGGACTTGGCACTTGTGATCATTTCCTTCTTACATTATAGCATTCATTTATTGCTATTGTACACTATATTGCTATAATCCAATTCATCATCTGTCATAGGATGTATAATATTTTAGGTCTGCCAGAAGATGGTAAATAATTGGTGAGAAAATGGTCTTTTTGGACCTCTTACCATATTTTTGTACTGTATGCTGGACTTTAACCAACACAAACGAGGCACTAATGGTCCTTAGAGTCTCTGATTGTCCATGTGGGCTATCGACATCTGTATATGAAGTGGCATTTCGTCAGGAGAACCAATCCTCTGAGTTTTTTTGAAAGCTGAGTTTGTTTTGAATACTCTCTAGCATGTCTATTTAGTAGCTAAAATGTATATGTTTTTTGTTTTTAAAGGAATTAAGCCAAGCTCTGAACAAGAGGTCTTAATTCAACAAAGAGTTACCATTAACAGTCTCACTTGAGTATGGGGCTTTAATGTGTCTGGGATATTAACCAGACAGTACAGAGAGTAACCAGAGAAACCGTAGTGTTTACAGCTGCAGTTTTAAGGAAATGGCATGGCCACACAAAGCCCATTCCTCTATGTTCATGGACTGTGGGGTTCTCACACCTAAATTTAGTATACAACGAGACCCTATTAAGGGTTTGTTTCCATACACACTAGATGAGTGTGCAGTATGTTTTACTGAATTTTACTACAGCATTGACAAACCTTCCTATTCTTTTGAAAACATCACTGTTTTGTTTGTTAATGCTTACACACGTTGGTCCTATTGTGAAATCAGTTTGGGTTTACACAGACTTTTTAACGCATGACACAAACTTATTTGCTGCACTGAGATACAATGCATTTGTCATAAGGAACAAGACTTACAGCAAATCATTTGTGGACATATTCTGATATTTAAAGCACTGATATAATCCCATATATTTCCATGGCTGTATGAGGCAGACTACAGTATTATATTGTTTCGCAGTCCTGGCATCATTCACTTGTAGTGTACTATTTTGAGTTCCCAGTTAGAGTGTATTATTACCTTGTTCTTCAAGGGGCCCTGATTTAATGACTTTGTTCTCAGATACTTTTGTTTGTTTGTTTGTGCCTCCTGTTATTGTTATCCTGTTACTGTTATCTTGTTACAGTTGATGTACACCAAGCCTTTCGTTTCCTTTATTATTTCTGTCATAAATTTAAATGTATGTTACTCAATGTTGGCTGCCATAAACGAGAAAAATCTAAGAGAAATAAGAATGTCATTAATGTTGATTAAAACTTTATAAACATTGTGAATCTTGCACTTGTGTTACTTGGTTTTAAATCTATTACGATTATATAGTGCATTTAAAATGTATACCATGTAAACTTCAATCGAATACATTTAAAATGCTATTTTAAGCTTTCATTACATTGTACCCCGTTATTTGTAAGCAGATTATCAAGCACACGCTGTTTGCCAAGGAATTATATGCCCCGCCCCTGTTAACGACACCCGCACTGTCATTGGCTGCATGTCGTCAGCTTTTGCTTATTTGGACCAATTAAAACAATCCACATACCGCGACGTAAAATCCTATGCGCAGAGTTTCAAGAAAGGCCCCTTACATTTGTTTACAAGAGCCCGTGTCTAATGCCTGACTGAACATTGAGAAACAGTCTACTCACAATAGTTAAAAAAATAAAATAAAATGTTGAACAGAAAAACTATGCGAGTACGGCGACTTGTATTACTTCTCAGTAACGGTAGAAAGGTTGCATTAATTAATTTATTAAGAACATAAATGCACACTAGTAAGAGCTGTCAATATCGACATTGAGTGTATTTCATCATCCAAGCATATAACAGAAAATAAAACGACCGTTTAGCTGACCGAAAGGCGGTTGACAAATAATGATAGGACACTCTGTCTTTAAATATCTTTAAATTCTGTCTTTGTCAACATATCTCAATTTACATGCGTATCAACAGCCTCCCTGATTTTCATCGGGTCCTTCTGCAACATTGTCTCTGACGCGACTATGAAAACGTGTTTTGAAGACTGTCCCAGCATTTCTAATTTGTAATCTGTAAATGTCAACAACAACAAAAAGCCGCAATCATTCTGGCATTCGCTCCGCGCATCATTGTTTGAAGATGCTGACGTTCGTCCACAGGACAGTTTACTGATCTGTAAATAAAACATTAAGTGAACAAGTCAGCAAAGTGATAGTGTAATATCTTCATTATTGTAAGTTGCTTTCAGACTAGTTTTTTATTAGAGGAAGGAGAGCTTCATCATCATCAGCAGAGAGAGAAGAGGGGTGTCTAGAGTTGCATCATCATTTCTGATTGCCGGTAGAGTGGATCGGGACGCAGCACCGCGGGATAAGGGGAGCGGAGCGGTGTCCGTGTCCATACCGAGACTACTGGACGACAGCATGGCCGCTGGGAAGACAACGAGCAAACCATCTCTCTGGCAGAACGAACGGGTCCGATTCATCATCTGCTTCATCGGGGTGTTCGTGTGTTACTTTTACTATGGAATACTACAGGAGACAATGTGAGTGGGACAGCATTGCCTTTTGAAACTGGGAAGAGCCTGAGTGGCTTTCTAGAAAAACGCCAACCTTGAGTTTTGAAATGACGAAGAGATGAGCGTCTCATAAATTTCTGTACTGCATTTGCTTTACATTACATACAAGATAAAACTGCTTGTTGCTACTTTGTTAATGCTTTTATTTTGAAGTAGAGACGACCTGGGATATACAGTAAAGAGCAAGCCCAATATAACATACATTGATTAAGTGATTAAAAATAAAGCACATAAATAACGTTACAAAAAAAAGGTTAAAGGTTTAGTTCACCCCATAATGAAAATTCTCATGCCATCTCAGATGTGTATTTGCAAAACAATATCTCAGCTCTGTAGGTCCATACAATGCAAGTGAATGTGGTCAGAACTTTGAAGCTCTACAAAGCACATAAAGGTAGTATAAAAGTAATACATATGACTCCAGTGGTTTAATCCATATATTCTGAAGTGGTATGATAGATGTGAGTGAGATACAGATCAGTATTTAAGTCCTTTTTTCTATGAATTCTCCTTCCTACCCAGTAGGTGGTGATATGCATGAATAATAATAATAATAATAATACAAATAAAAAAATTAATATGAAGGTGAAAGTGGAGCTTTATAGTCAAAAAGAACTTAAGGGTGATGAGGGCGAGTAAATAATATATATTTTTTTTTGTTTGAACCGTCCCTTTAAAACACATACACAAAAAATGAAAAGAAATGCTCTAAACAACTTGCCCTTGTGATTTCATGAGTAGAGAGAGGAACTGTAAGTATTTCTCATTCCTGTTTCTGTATGAAGTGGTGTATGATATTTGATGCGGAGCCACTTTAACTGGCACCCCCCTTTTTGAGCATTTACCATAAAAAGACATACACAGATTTAAATGGTTGTAATTCATGAATGCTTTGGACTACAGACCAAATCTTGGTCTTGTTTGAAATAAGACACTTAGTGGTTTATTGTTGAAGTCATACTTGATATAATTAAATCATATATAAAGTTATAGAAGTTTAAGTTTATTTTATTTAAAATGTACTGCTCCAAACTTTTTTTTTCTTTATTAAAAATATTATTAAACCTTTCTCTGGTGACCCTAAAAATGCTATGAAGTAAAAGCCATAAGTCTTACAAAGTTGTGTATACAATTTTAGCTTGATATGCCAAAAAATGAGTTTGCTATAATGTTTTGTGTAGGCGCAGTACCCAACATGGCCACTGGATGTCATCCAAGCTCTACTTGTTGATTAAAACTTAAAGGGCTGTAATTCATGAATGCTTTGGACTACAGGCATAATCTTGGTCTTGTTTGATAGAAGATACTTAGGGGTTTATTGCAGAAGTAATAATTGATTTAATTATTAAAAAGTTATGGAAGCTTAAATTTATTGGAATGAAAATGTACTGCACTAAACTTGCACCAAACTTGTTCTTTAATGAAACAAAAAAATATATAAGCTGTGCCTGGTCATCCTAAAAATGGCAGAAATTCAAAGCCATAAGCCTAGTCAAGTTAGGATTTAAATTTGAGCTTTATTTAACAAAATAGTAGGTTGCAGTGACATTTTGTTTAGACACCGTACCAAAAAAGGCCTCTTGGTGACCTCCAAGCTCTACTTGGTGAATGTTGCTGGCTAGTCCAATCCTTATCAAAAGTATCATCTGGAGAACTTTTGCACATAAAAATAAATGAAGAAAATGATAAAACAATAAAAGAAAAATGTATTACAATAGTTTAAGATGGTTTTACCTAACTGAATCTGACAGAAATCAAATATTTGGCTCTATAATAATGTATAGTGACAGTCTTGCGGCTATTTCCCCCAGCAATAACAATTTGCCAGTATTGGCCAATTAGTCAATAAAACGACTTTTCATTGGCTGAATGTTTTCAGAAAGGCAAAATTGCGATTGTTGTGACAACACAATAAAGAGTGTTTCAAACTGCCCTGTTGCTCATTTTCTGAAAGATGCATTTACCATCATTGGACAAATTGTTTTGAGGTGGGCTGTCCCTGTTCAGAAACTACAAAACCCTTGTTCAAAAGGTTACAAACATATACAAACATTATACAAAGTAAACACAGCAAAGAAAGAAAATTAGAAAATTCTTCGCAAACATGATGCATCAACCATGAAGAATCTGTTGATCTTTCTTTATATTCTCAGTTCTTTTGGACAAAATCTCTTGATGGATGTTATGTTATGAACCTCTTGTGATACAAAGCAAGCCCGATGATTGCATGATTGTACATCTGTGCATCACAATTTCATAATAAATGCTCTTGTTTCCATTAGGAGATTCATTATGGCACTAATTAATGCATTACTGTAATTACATCATTCAAATTGCAAAAAATAGGGCATATTTAGAATCTAGAGACTTATAAGGTTTATCTGGATTAAAGGAGGATTTGAAGGTAATATAGTCCAATAAACATAAAAAACAAATAAAAATCTTCCCAAATAAGGGACGGTGCCAGATGCCCCTTAAACCCCGCCTTCTAAAGACTTGTAAGCCAACCCAATGCCACCATACCCAAATTACATTTTCTTATAATTTACCCTACAAACTGATTTGAATTATCTGTGATGATAGTTTGTGTGTAGTTTGTGAATAAGTGTTTTAGTTGTTTTTTGTTAGTTTTTTCTTTCTTTGTGAACGTCCTTAGTAAATCTCTTCAGCTAGAGCTAAAATTAAGAGCTGTTGTAAACAACTGTTTATCCACTAGCCACTGTTGGCTATATATTTCCACAAGTGATTATTAAGTTCCCTTGCTTCTGCCAGCTGGTACATCAATGCATCTGTCTTCTGCTTCATTCAGCACGCGAGGGGACTACAGTCACACAGGGAAGAAGGAGAAGTTTCGTTACGCCACCACACTGGTCTTCATCCAGTGCATCATCAATGCTGCTTTTGCCAGAATCTGTGAGTCAAACTTTTGTGTTGAATTGCTTTGTGTTTTTAAAGTTATAGGTACATAAGAAATGAATGGAATCACATTGCACCTCTTTCTTATTAGGAGTTGGTGCTGTGGCATAGTTGTTAGTGCATATGCTACGTACAGCACATTGTGTCATCATGGCGTGGTGCTCATACAGGCTGCACAAGTTTAAATCAGACTCACAACAGTTCCCACAAGTAATTTCTCATTATTTGTTGTATTTGTAGTAATTCAGTTTTTTGAGGGCTCAAAGCTGGACCGCACTAAAAGCTGGATTTATGGCATGTGTTCTTTGTCTTACCTGGGTGCCATGGTCTCCAGTAATTCATCCCTGCAGTATGTCAACTACCCAACACAGGTCTGCACCTCTCCTTACTCACATATCCCTCTGTTACTCGCTCTTTCCATGTCTTATGAAAATAAATGAGAGACACTATTTTCCCATGTGTCAATGTGAGTTTTAATATGAGTATAATGGTTCTTTCTAGGTGTTGGGAAAATCCTGTAAACCGATTCCAGGTAAAAATAATTTATTCCTTATTTCTTTTAATCATACAAACATTGGTCTCATGTTTCAAGAATGTAGAGCATGCTATGCTGGTTTATTAGTACATTATTAGCCCCTGTATAGTTGCCCTTTTGGTTGCACTTGTACATATAAAAGTCTGTATAGTGGCCCCTAAAAGTATTTAGACACTTAAGTCGCACTTTAAAATGTGTGAATATCATTGCATTACACAGCAAGATATCAAACCAAGTGGCATTCATTGAAAGAAATATAGCTCAAGCAAAGCATTTCACAAATATGTTGTTATAAAACAATATATATGCTAGTACATTTGAGGGGAACTGACATCATACATCCACTAAAATGACATTGCAAGTAGTTGGTTCAAAGTAATGGAAATAAAATTGTTTCAGAACTGAAAAGGACCAGCATCATTTGTATCATTTCATAAATATTTAAGTTTAAAGGCATAGTTCACCCCAAAATGAAAATGTTTTCATCATTTACTCAACCTCATGCCATCCCATGACTTTCTTTCTTCTGCTGAACTCAAATGAAGATTTTTTAGAAGACTATCTCAGCTGTGTAGGTCCTCACAATGCAAGTGAATGGCAGCCAGAAACGTGAAGCTCTAAAAAGCACATAAAGGCAATATAGAAGTAATCCATAAGATTCCATTGTTTTATTCTGTCTTCTGAAGCGATCTGGGTGAGAACAAACCCAAAAAATAACTCCTTTTTTACTGTACATCTTGCCAGTGCAGTCTCTAGGCACCATCATGATTTCAAGCTCGATTACGCTTCCTAGTGCGTGACACATGCGCAGAGTGCTAGATGGCGCTAGGACGTGAAATTGACCTTAAAATCATAATCGCAAAGGAGACTGCAGATATCAAGAATTATAGTGAAAAGGAAGTTTTCTTTTGGTCTGTTCCCACCCAAAAACAATTGGATCGCTCCTGAAGTCATGGATTAAACCAGTGGAGTCTTATGGATTGAGTTTTTTTTTTTTTTGGAGCTGCATAGTTCTAGTCACCATTCACTTGCACTGTCCTACAGAGCTGAAATATTCTTCTAAAAATCATAATTGTGTTCTGCAGAAGAAAGAAAGTCATAAACATCTGGGATGGCATGGGGGTGAGTAAATTATGAATTTTTATTTTTGGGTGAACTATCCCTTTAAGAGTCTGGATACTTTTTAGAGGCCACTGTAGCGCACGTTTAATGACTAATGCGGAGTGTATATTCCCATATGACCATATTTGTTGGCTTATAATTGTTCGTCATATGGCTATCTATTGTTTATTTGCCAGTTGTGCCATGTTTGCATATTTTCAAGCACATAACCGTTACTTCAGAACATTGATGGTTGTTTTTCCATTATGCTTTTATCCCTTTGCTTCCACAGTAATGATTCTTGGTGTCACAATCCTGAGGAAGAAATATCCCATGGCGAAATATCTGTGTGTGTTTCTGATCGTCACTGGGGTTGCCCTCTTTCTCTACAAACCTAACAAAGGCTCCACCACATCAGATGAACACACATATGGCTTTGGGGAGATGCTGCTGGTTGGTCTTAGTTTCAATCTGTTCCATCTTTTAAAATTGACGTAGCGTACTATTTGTGGTCCTCTGTGTAAAGACGACCTGATTTGTGAGGTCTGATTGCAGCTGGTCTCATTGACTCTGGATGGGCTGACAGGTGTAGCTCAAGATCACATGAGGGCACGGTACCAGACGGGAGCCAATCACATGATGCTGAATGTCAACCTGTGGTCCACACTGGTCCTAGGAATTGGTGAGTTATTAAAGAGGGTTTAATACAAATTTGATTCCCTGCGGCCCACTGGTGTTGACCAAAAGCCCATAGATAGTGTGCCTGAAAACTGTTTAGTGTACATTTGTCAATTTGAGAAACAAACATCTTGATCAACTAAACCTACAACTTCTTCAACAGTAATGTACTGTATTTCCTTCACTTTGGTAGTGAATGTATCTTATGGTTGCTGGTTATTAAAGAGAAAAGGACAGTGGTATAAAATACATTTGTCAATTGAGTAAAGCAGTGTAGACAGAAGAGAACAGAATAATATTTAAGTGTTATTTACCAGTGTCTGGGTGAAATCAAATATAGATGGTATTTGTTGAAGCAACTAAGTGAATATCAATATTTATCACTTAATTTGGCTAGGCTACTATGGCTGTATGTTTAAAATCAGGGTTCTTCTGAATGCCTTATTTACCCCTTGTTTCCCCAAGTGTTTTGTCCTTCAAGTACATTTCAGTACATATTGTCCTCCAGTAGGGGGAGCTGTTGCTCTATGGTTTGTTTAAGCGTCGTTCTGATGGCAGGGTTGACGGAAGTCCTGCTGATTTCCTGCAGCTGTTCAGTCTGTCTGCTTCGGCTCTGACAGGCATCTGTTCCTCACTTTTAATCTTTAATCTCATCACCCATGCAGCAAACTTCTTGCCTTCCAAACCTCTCATTACAAAACCAGAGTTGCTTTCCAGCAGCATTTGTTCAGAAATAATAAAGTTTTGGTTTAGGAAGTTGGTTCGGGGCCCAAAATGAATCCTAATGCAAATCCACTGGCTTCGACAAGTACATGCCGGTTACTTTATTAGTAACTGCGGCATAGCACATGGTATTGTTTATCTAATTGTAAGAATAATAATCTGATGCTCATAGCCATACAGTCCATCTACTAAAGTAAAGTTCTGTCTGTTGCAACAGTTCATCTACTATTCTTCCTAATTTTAAAGGGATAGTTCACCAAATAATGAAAGTTCTGTCACAGTTTATTTACTTACCCTCATGTCATCCCAAAGGTGTAGGACTTTCTTTCTTCTGCTGAACACAAATAAAGGTTTTTTGAGGAATATTTCAGCTCTGTAGGTTCATACAATGCAACTGAATTGTGGCCAAAATTTTGAAGCTCCAAAAAGAATATAAAGGCAGCAATAAAGTAATCCATATGACTATAGTATATGACAGGTGTGATTGAGTAACAGTTTAATACTTAAGTCCTTTTTTTAAATTCTTCTCCCGGCCCAGTTTGTGGTGATATGCTCGAAGAATACTAATCACCAAAAACAAAAGAGGAATGCGAAAGTGGAGATTTATTGTAAAAAAAAAACTTCAATATTGACCCACACATCTCATATTTCTTCAGAAGACAAGGATTTAAACACTGGAGTAATTTGGATTGCTTTTATACTGCCTTATGTGCTATTTGAAGCTTCATAGTTCTGGTCACCATTCACTTGTATTGTATGGACCAACAGAGCTGAAATATTCTTCTGAAAATCTTAATTTGTGTTCTTCAGAAGACAGAAAGTCATAAACATCTGGGATGGCATGAGGGTGAGTAAATGATGAGAGAATTTACATTTTTAGGTGAACTTTCTCTTTAAGCCAACAAAGCAAATGTATGAGAGACAAAATCACGATGGATCTAGTTCACGTTTTTGTAGCGGGTTTAGATTTACTAAGAAATAGACACTGGCTCATCTTGTTTATGATGCTGTGAATGAAACAATGACCTGCACAAAGATATATTTTTAATAAAAGTAATGCAAAATACAGTCACACAGACGTTACATTTTCAATTCACTCATGATCGGCCAGTGTGACTAAGTTCATTTTAAACCCTTCTTATAAACAGTGTTCGTCCGATGTGAGTTTTTCAGTGGCCGATGTAAATGCTGATATACAAAATCAGATTTAACAACAGCAAATCAGATGTGAAACGAACAATTATTTTACACAATATTTACTGAAATCTGCATCTGCTCACAGATGATAACGGCAAATTGGCAATATAATGGCAAATGAATTGACCTGGCCGATATATATCAGTCTAATCACTACTTTTAACCTTTAGCTTGAAGGTTTATTCTCACTCTCATTCTGTCTCTCTTCATAGTTGTGCTGTGGACAGGTGAGGTGTGGGAGTTTTTGGCATTTGCTGATCGCTATCCTGTCATCATCTATAATATCCTCCTGTTCGTACTGACTAGCGCTCTTGGACAGGTAGGTTTATTATGTGTGTGTACAGTGGATACACTAAATCATTCATGTATACAATTAATCACATTAATACTGTATTAGTAATCCAGGTTGTGCATATGTACACATGAGGTCACACAACCATGTTTTGCCGTAATAAGTGTCCTTTGCTCCCTTTCCTTCTCCTAGACTTTCATCTTCATGACAGTGGTGTATTTTGGACCGCTCACCTGTTCTATCATCACAACGACACGGAAGTTCTTCACTATCTTGGGTTCAGTTCTACTGTTTGGGAATGTCATCAGCACTATGCAGTGGTTTGGCACTGTCCTCGTCTTCCTTGGTGAGTGAATTATTACACTTATTGTATTCTGCTGTGAGTGTAATTTACACAAATAGCACAATAATTACTTCATTTTCTCTCTTGGGAAAGCAACTGAATGTTTTAATATTTTATCTACAATTAGTTTTTGAAATATTATTGACAGCCCTATAGTTACCTCCTTTCATTTGTCTTTTTACATCTCTCTCCAACTTCCATCTGAGCTTGTTAAAGTTGTTCTATGTTGAGCAGTACTAATAATGAGCACAGAGCTGTAAGGCCATAGAGAGTGGATGTTTATAATAAGCCCATCCATGACTCTGCTTTGTCCTTCAGGCCTTGGACTGGATGCCAGATTTGGAAAACCTCCTATGAAGACGACACACTAAAGACTGGAACTGTGTGTGTGGCTGCATGTGGACTCAGACAAACGTAGAAGTTTGTTTTCTCAACATTTTACCACACTGATTCCATCAGTGGTTTGCATTTTTAGCACTCAAATTATTGTTATTATGCTGATGTTCTGAACATTTAATTACGGGAAATATTTGCTCATTATCTCTCAAAATGGTATCTATGGTAACGGAGGGATATTGCAGACTACAGCGTGCTTAATCATCATCATCTGTCACGCTTATTGAGAAGAAGAAAAAATTGAATTCAAAAGATAAAGTCTGGATAAAGAAAGCACACGGCTGATTGTACCTCCTGGAAAACTCCCTCCAGGAAGGCAAGCACTGAATTTGTAACAACCCAGATTCTTACTTTTGACACATTTATACACGTCGCCATGCCTTCCAGTCATTGCTGAATTAAGACATGTGGATTCTGCATTAATGTTAGTCTTAATTTAGGCAGTGAATTCTGTTTAGCGTCTTGTTGCTGTCAGTGCATTCCCTAGGAAATGTGTGCATGTGTGTGGTGTGGATGAAATACTCAAACATCATTTACATGCAGTGGGAGGATGTTTGTCTCATTACACAGGCATACCTGTTTAGATTAACTCTTTAATACTAGACATGAATTATTTTCATACCAGGTGTCATATTTATATTCAAATCACAAGTGATGCATCTCATTTTTTTTTGTTTGAGGTCCGAAAGAAAGCAAACGTTTAGAAAGTTGAAAGTTTTATTTTTTTTTTTTTACAAAGAAGAACAAAAATATCTTCGTTATACTGTATCCTTATGTCAGAATTTATTTAGAAGATTATTACTCTGCGTCTCTATGGAGGGATCCATTTAGAATAATAACAGGTATTTAAATAAAAGGGAAACTCAGTCAGGTCGCTAGAAGATGTCGTTGAAAGGGAACATCTGCCAAAACCTCTGTTCATCTCTGCCAGCGTCATGCTTGCACTCTGTTTAGGAAGAGAAAAACATCCAAATTACATGAAACACACCCTGGACATGAATGGATTTGTGGTTTGCACATTTTAATCACAATTTTCAGACTGTTTGGGTCATTCCTCTTATGCAGTACCTTATTTTGAGCTCTGTAATTTTCAGAAAATGAATATGTCTGTGATATCATTTAAGTCTTTAATTCATTTCTTTAAAATGGTATGTGTTATATGCTTTGGTCAAGCTCAATTAGTTATAACTTGATTGTTTACGCAATATCAAGAACATTAACAGGATGGAAACAAAGAGCTAGAGTGGCCATTGTTTAGAGAGTTATCTTAAATGAGGGAGTCAACTTGAAGCTCATTTTGAGATTTCTTAACTACATTATGAGTGCAGTCATAGAAACAAAAAACGTCTGATGTCCCAGGACGTCAATAGCTCTGACTAGAACCTCAGAGTTGCCATTTTGTAATTACAGTAATTGTGCCATGACGTGAACGCAGGATTACTTTAATGGAAAGTTGAACTAAGACTATTCTTTCTATCTATTCATGATTATTATTATTATTTATTTATTTTTTTTGGAATTAGTGTTAAACTTTCAGACAAGGCTGTCAAGCCAACATTAAAATGTGTCCTGACAAACTTTACTGTATAATACTGTATGTAATTTCATGACCTAATATTAATGGATCGAATGTAGAATTTGTACAATAAAATATACACTTTCTTTCTTTCCTTGTCAGTTACATCTTTTATACAATTGTCAAAGGTCTGGTTAAACTATAACAGAATTCAGATTTTTTTTCTTCCTCTGACAAGTAGCCGTATAAATGCCGTAACTTCACTCATAATAAACGTTGAAAGCAGAACAGTTTGACAGCGCAGAGTTCTCTCACTTATTTGAAACTTGTTTTTGCCCTTTAAAATGAGAATTTGGTGCTGGAAAATGTACTTGAGGGTCCTGGATTTTCATTCAGTGATGCCTGGATGAACTTTCCAGAATTTACTAAATTAATTGTTAATACATATATTTGGGCTGATGTACCAAAAATTGTGAGCTGAAAATGTTATCCATTATATGATGGCATAAACAGTATGATGGGGACATGACAATGTACACTGTGTGTGTGTGTGTGTGTGTGTGTGTGTCTGCGCGTGCGTGGGCGGTTTGATTGGTTTGAGGACATAATTTAAGTTACAAACTGGTAATTACAAGGGTATTATGCTATATATGTGGTTTATGAGGACATTTCTAGTGTCTCCATAAATCAAAGCACTTAAAAAAAACATGCTAAACTATTTTTGTATTTTTGTAAATGTAAAAATGCTGAAAGTGTTTTGTGAGGTTTAGGGGGGTAGTGTTAGGAGATAGAATCTATAGTTCGTACAGAATAAAAATCATTACGTCTATGGAGAGCCCTCATAATGATAGCTGCACCAACGTGTGTGTGTTGTATATTGTTTAATGGTGTGAGTGGTTTTTATTGTCACAATATTGAAAAAAAGTTCAAAGACTTAAATAACATGTATCTCAGATTGTGTGCTAAAGCAGAACATGACGCCATTAACCATGATCAAACGTACCTGACAGGAGTTCACCCTCCACCTTTCATAATAGTGATCGCAGTAGAGAGCCGTCGCTGTTTGCCTAACAGGAACTCTGAGGAAAGGTTAATGTGCAATTCAAAGCCGAAAATGAAATTGCAGGGAAACAAACACTGCTGCATGTCAGGAAGGCAATCTGATTAAAAGAGCCAGCAGTGACAGTGCAGCAAAACTACATTTCCAGACTCTCCGTTTGAACAAGCTGGCCTGAGGGTGTCCTGGCTAAAATGATGAAGAAGAGCTTTGCTTCTTTTCTCTCTCTTCCTCTCTTATTTCAATCTCACGCTCATTTTTAATCAGAACACTTGTAGGCCATGTAAATGGAAATTTCAAGGATGTTTTGTAACACACGCCATGACTATAAAAAGGTAAAAATAGGACGAGGTTGATCAGAATTATAGAATTGTGGTTTCCAGACCTGGTAAAGACAGAACAACCTTAAAAAGTTGTCATCAATTTTTAGAGTAAACATATATTTGTCACTGATGAGTTATAAATGCATGGATGTATAGTTTCATAAGCATATTTAATATTACAATTAGGCATCTATATGTCATTTTATTGCACTTTTACATTACAAAGGCTTGTTTTGGTTTCCATAATCCAAAGTAGCATCATTAAGTTCACTATTTCACAATGCAAAAAATAAATGTAGTTACAATTTTCATTTAAAAAAATTATTAAATGCATGCATAATATATATATATATAGAGAGAGAGAGAGAGAGAGTGAGAGAGAGAGAGAGAGAGAGAGAGAATAAAATGAATTCAGCACAACAAATACTACCACAATGCATAAATAATTTAAATTAGGGACTAAAAATGTCTGAAGGAATGAAAACTAATGATATTTTTATCAGAATGTAACTGAAAACCAGAACAAAGTGATTTTCAATTGTTCCTGAGTGAAAACGGTATTTATAAATGCTGGCAACCTGTTATAACCGATTAATTTTGTTCATATAATTTTTAAAGAACACATTAAACTCGTCCACTTTACAGATTTCTAATATGACAGAGTAAAATGCATGCTTGAATCAACCTTGCCTATTTACTTCTTTCACATCTACAACCATATTTTACCCTCCTTAACCATATAAAACACATCAACGACCTAGACAACCTTCTCTAGCCCTTGTACAACTTTTACCACTTGCATGTACAACGCTGGCTTTACTCTACTCCCTGTCCTGGGATCAGATCTCTGAAATTACTACAAATCACAGTGTGGTCTTTATGGACTCTCACACTGACCCTAGATCAGCTCAGCGGTCCGTAAGGAAAAGTAGCGCGCCTGCAAATGGGTGTCCAGTAGTGCGCCTTTACAAAATTCTGTCACATTCTCATCAAATATACATTCTGCAACCTTGCAGTGACTAGCATTTAAACATTTTGTGTATTAATAATAATTAAGAAACTCAAATGAGACGACAATATACACTGGCTTGTAAAATATAAAAAAAATAAATCAGGCAAACGCTACAACCCCCCGCGGACAGTGTCATCTTCTCTCAATGCTGAAACGATCTTGCTAGTCCTCGTACAGGGCGCGCTTATTCCGGTGACTTTTGTACATTTTGGGAGATTAAATTGATCTCATCCGTCACGATGCTGAGCACGGTCAGTCGGCAACTCAGAAGTCATCCTGCCGTAAGTGATTGATGATTAGGGGACGGTTTAATCTTTAAAAGACAGCTGATATCGAGAGATGTAGACTTGCTAGCGTCTCTGCTACGGAATGCAAGACATGCCAACAGTCCAAATATGTACATCTCTGAATCAACATAAAATCATTAAATCATTAAAAAAAACCTTACCTAGAAAGAAAGTTTCACTTAAATGCTGGGTATTCACGGTCACGGACAACCTGGAAATATGTCAAAATCATAAAACAGTGATATTCAAGTCTGGTTAACTCATTAAAATGTATTAAATATTAATTCCTAGCAAGTAACTTTTGATGGGGATGTTTATATATATATATATATATATTTTTTTTTTTAGTAAAGCTGAGCTCTAAAATACTAAATCGCCTAGAAACTTCCACACTAATTATTTTTGTCAATCTTATTCCGTAATATATCTCGAAAAGTATGTGAAATGTATTGTTAAAAAAATGTGGTAACCCCGAAAATTGTTTAACAATGAGAGAGAATAAATGCATTTTTGAAACATTTTGCGAACGTCAAAGTGTCAAATCAATTGGGATGGTCAACAGAATAAATTACACCCTTTTATATTTTATTGGGCAAGCCGCGTGTATTATCTTTATATGACCAAGTAGATTAATACATTTTTTATTTATATTTAAAAAGAAAATGTAATTTTTTTTTACGTTTACTCATTTTATGGTTTGTGCGCTGTAAACCAAAGCAAACGGAACTGGCCGGCCTGCGCGTCACGTGACCGCACTGCGACCAGACCATGGACGAGCGTGTTAAACTGAGGACAGTCGGAGCAGTGCGGTCAAAATACACAGCTAGGGCCGTTTGCTGCGTACTATTAGTATTTCCTTATTGATGGCTGATCCCCTTTTTATTTTTATGGCCTGTATCCTGACTGTAAATAATCTTCTAACTCCCTCTATCAATGCGTTTGCAAGTTGACTTTTGCCGAGAGACCAGTACAAACCAGAGGTGGGGGACTCGAGTCACATGACTTGACTCGAGTCTGACTCGAGTCACAATTTTCAGGACTTGTGACTTGCTTGATTAAAGTACGAAAATGACTTGACTTGACTTTGACTTGAGAACAAGTTACTTGAGACTTGACTTGACTTGAAGTGGAAGACTCGACAATGACTTGAACTTATAATAAACAAACAGCAATACAATTAATAAAAATATATATATATTGTGACGTCAGCATCACTATTGGCATCTGTGCTGCTCAATTCAAACCGCGCCAAACATGGCAGACAGTAGTCGAGCTCCACAAATGGACTCGTTTGGCTATACAGACTTTGAACTGGACCGTGCCTATAAAAAAAGATTTGCCAGTTGCAAAATATGCAAGGCACGAATATCCGACACGACAACCACAACGTCAAATTTCGTTCGACATATCAAGAAGAACCACAAGGAAAGGTAAGAAAGTAATCTCTTTATAGTCAGTTTCACTAAGATCTACGTTATAACGCTTACTAATGTAATGAATTAATCTTTTCTGTTTGTCATAATTTGGCCTTGATGGCATATTATGTTTTTTTCTTATTAGAAATGTGACCATGGCGTTATCATTATACTGTTACGTCTCGTAAATAGATGTAACTTATTGGGGAATTTGACTATAACAGTGGCGTAGCCTGAATTTTTAGTATTTTTGAGTATCAATTCAGTGCAATGAATTGACAGACACATAGCTTCTATTCTAATATATATGTCAGACAGACTATGAATGAACGAAGACCTGCTTTAATGCAAAATTCGGGGACTTGGCGCCCCCTTGGCGGGCCCTGACCCGCTTCACGCCATTGGCTGTGCAGTTGCCGCAGCACAGCCTATGAGCTGAGCCAGACAGCATAGATATATGCAGCATAGATATATACACGGCTGTGCAGCTGCAAATGCGTTTTACATATAGGCTTCAGTAAATCGAGGAAAAGGAGTTTTCGAAGAAATTTGTTGGCTATGATAAGAAAAACTACTAAATTAAAAAATATATATTTTTTTGCACTTGAAAGAACATTCTAGAAGTCTAATTCTATTGAATAAGTTCAGCACAAGGCTACAGAAAACTGTTGTGGTTGGCAACCCTATGTTTAACGTTACACCTGGCCACTTCTTGCGTTTTCTCAGATCGGATAGCTGATTCTGATTTATCAAAACGATTCCATTTACACTTGGTCACATAAAGGACCCGCACCAGCCAACTACATGACAGCTTCTTTCCCCAAGCAGTCAGACTGTTGAACACTTGATCTATCACGATCAATAATTAGCACTGCACTTTATTCATCTATAATTTCACACTGGACTGTCAACATATTCTCCTCAATATACTACTTTATATATATATATATATATATATATATATATATATATATATATATATATATATTTCACATACTCCCACTTATTGTATATTGTGTATTGTATATTGTGTGTATTGTTTACTGTACATTGTATATAATTATTGTGTTGTGTAAGTATGTGTACATTTGATTTGTAAATTGTGTTGTGTAAGTATGTTGTTTACTGTAATTGGTATATGTCTCATCACTGTCATGACTGCTATGTTGCTCGGAACTGCACACAAGAATTTCACCTACTGTTGCACTTGTGTACATGGTAGTGTGACAATAAAGTGATTTGATTTGATTTGATTGATAAATGTGGTTTTGCAAATTGATTTTCCTTAAATTACATTATTTTAAAAAATGTAAAGAATGTTTGTGCATACGAAAATAAATTTGTTTTAATGTTTACAGGTAATGTTAATGTCTGAACATTTTGTGTAAACAACACAATTTTATTTTATTTTCAGATATTAATGTAGCACAGATATGCATATGATTAATATGTAGCAAATGTATAATAAATAAGATACATAATATATGTATACAAGTTCATCTTTTCTGTGCAAAAATAAATATGTATCGAAAAAATTGACCTCTATTTATTTTAGTAGTGTGACTTGACTTGACTTGCTTAGGGTGAACCCTTGACTTGACTTGACTTGCTTGATTTATCTGAACTGCGACTTGAGACTTGACTCGAGACTTGATGGTTAAGACTTGAGACTTGCTTGGACTTGACCATGTGTGACTTGTCCCCACCTCTGGTACAAACTTATCAATTTCGTATTTGACAGATGCATGACTTATGTCCTTTTTGCAATGTGGAGCACATGCTGTATGTTTACAGTAGGGGTTTAAATCGGCCTTTTTATAACAATACGATCTTGAATCGATTCTCTTGTCCTGCGATCCATTATTATTTGCAGATACTTCAAAGTCTGCCGCAAAACGATTCGATTCAGGGGCCTGCGATCGATATTCCGATTTTATGTGCCTATTTTTCACAATCAATAAACATAATTTTGACCTCAAATGCAATCAAAATATAATTGTATTATTTTATTCATCTCTCTGTATCCACATTGAGACATCCTCAAAAAAATAAGGTACTTCAGATGTTGAAAAAAAATTATTCAGACAAATAATATAAAAAATAACGTCACACACAAGTGATCATCACTCGTTTCATGACAGGACACTTTTCAGTTTATTCCAATTAAAAAGTACTTGCATACCGATGACTTGTTTCCAACTCTCCATGCCATCCACGGTTTTCTTGGCTACAATCAAAGTCTGCCATGATATGATTTAGGTTCAATTCAATATTATATGCCTATTTTGCACAACTAATTACATTTATTGTGTCAAAAATGCAACCAAACTATAATTGTAATATTTTGAGCTCTCTGAAAAGTGCAAATTGGGGCATCCACAAATAAATAAGGTACTGCAGTTAAAACGGGGAGAATAAATATAAATATATATAGTCATACAATCATACACAAGTGACATCAATCGTTTGATGACATCTCAATGCCTTGTGGAATGAGGTTAACGCTACAGTGACAATTTGTCATCTCTGCAACCATCAAGGAAGTCTTTCAATCCAAAAACCCCATGACAGGAGAGTATGTGCTATAGGCCTTTATCCTGAGTTCGCTGAGCGGAAGCTTAGCTTAGTTGCGTAAAACAACTTCCACTGCAGTATGTTTCAATGGCAGTGCCCACAGCGTGAAATTATTATGGGCTATTTTATGTACGATTCATCTAAAATACTGAATGTAAACAAAACTACCTCAACTTACAATCATTACTCGGGGATAATGAAGTATAGAAAAACGATATCTTGTTGTTTTATTATTTTAAACAGGATGTATGTGAGCAAGAACAACTTCACAGATTAAAAGTATGTTTTTTTTATTAGAGGAATGCAAGATATAATACAAACATGAGTACATTTACACATTAAAGAGCATTAGAACAAGACAAGTGTATACAGTAAGTCACAAAAAAAAAAAAAGATTATACAGAGTATTTGCATTGATAATGATCACATTGCTGTCATGTAATTACTTACTATAATCTCCATGAATGATATAAGCTCCATTTAAAACATTTCCAAATAAAGAAACCTTTCCATCCCAGAGTCCGATTACACAAATGTACTGGTTAAATCGTTGTAATCGTGGGGTTATATCCTCGTGGTTTGAGTACGATGATTGAAGCGTCCACTCACGAGTTGCGTCCGAATGCAATGAAAATAAAACATAGAGATGAAAATGTCCCAGAGTCTACAACTGTATTATATTCACAAACGGGAGATGACCATTCTGCAGTAGTTAAAACAATGACACTAAAACACTTAAACGCCGTGTCTTCGGACTTGAATTGAGCACAATAATCCTCTGGGAGTAAGCGGAACCATGTGCGCAGCTCCTCATGAACTGGGAAAGCTTTGTGCTGATTATCACCTCGCTTGGATACGATTACACAGTAAAGTGCTAGATAACACATGGTGAAGTGCCGAGTTACTCCAAAGAGACGATTAAACGGCTGATGTTTACTGCCAATGCATCCAAGTTGGCTTAATTTCTTTAGGAAAAACTGTGATCGTCCATAGACAGATCGGTGGGCGGATGTTTGGTTACGCTACTATTCGGAGACGGATGTGACGACACGCGGACTGTGATAAAGGCCTATCCATGTTTTCTTAGCTACAACTTCCACGGTTGCATTGAAATATTCTGTTACAGTTTACTGTGATAAATGTTAGTAAGGATGAAGATGTGAAAAGTCTTGTAATTGATGTGGGTTCAGAGCAGGCATTAATAAGTACATATATAGGATGAATGCAACATTAATAAGATATATGAAATAATCTTATATATGAAATTCTCTTCAAACTTCAAGTCTAGGCATGATCAAGTCGTGTTCAAATCACTAGGTGCCATCTGGGTCATTCAAGACGCACACACGTGTTGTTGCTGATTGGTGAAAATCCTCCTTTATGCCTTCCCTGTCAAACCTTTTTGACTATGACACTGTACTACTGTATCCTACTGAACTATAACGCCTTTGAAACTATCAGACAGTGATTTTATTCAGATACATACTTAGTTGAAATATTTAGAAAGGTGTCACTTGAACATATTTTAGAATTTGTATCTTGTATTAATCTCAAATGTCTTGTATAGCTTTGTAAATTGTATATATTTATTGTTTACCCTTTGCTTGCCATGTGAATAGCCTTGTTGCTGACATGGTTAATAAAGTTAATAAACATAAGCAGGTGTTTTCTCTTTACCTCGTCAGCTCTGTTCAGAATATCAGGACTCTTAAGCCGTTTGACTTGGTTGAATTGCTCCAAAGGCCTTTAAAATTGAAAATGTGTCATATGCCCCACAATGTTGAGGGAAGCCCGATTTAATTGCTCGCATGAGCGACTCCGCGCTATCCTCTCACCTTAGCTCACAGCCCTATTGATTCGTGTGCACACTGATACAGCAGAGCGCAACTTCAATCACTCCACGCACATCCGTAACCCTCACAAGAAGCATATTTAGCGCTTCTAAATCGAGATGGATATCATAAGTAGACATTTGCGGATATTCAATAATAAGGTATACAGTGATAATTAACATGCACAATATTGTCATTTTGAGCACTTCAAAATACAGAGAAAATGTATAGATGACCTATAATTTGTTTCGATTTTTCTGAATGCACTGTAGTATTTCGATCAATAAATCAACATTCCCAACAACATTCCCAACACTAACTATTACAGTAATAGGAAGACATACCAAATAATAGAAAACTCTAAAATTCAAGTTTCTGTCTCAATTAAACTTTTCCCTCAAAACGCTACCATTGTTGTTACTTGTTAATTGCAATGAAAATAAACTGTAATAAATGAGAAAAATGCAAAATAGAAGCATTAGACTTTTTAAAGCCACCATGTCTCTTTGAATCTTATATGGTTTGATCTTTGCAAAGTTACTTTCTTTGTGATCTTTTAATTAAAAAAGTACAAAACAGGTAATTAAGAACAACAATACGTTTTATTCATCTTTCAACCTGTTTTGTATATCAAATCAATACCATGATAATACCGTATATTGTGGTAAATGTTTCAGCAATTATCGTGATATGAAAATTTGATACGTCACATCCCTAATCATAAGGTTGCTGCATCGCATGACGGAAATGAGTACGGACATGTCTGGTATTAGTGTTAAAAATAAAGGTGAATCTTAAAAATACATGCATCGATCTTCATGTGTTGGTTATTTGATCAATGCATCGATCCAGATCGATAAGTCATTACACCCTTAGGCTCAAGTACCCCTTCACTGACACCAAATCAAAGTTGGGCCTATATGTTTTTGTTAAAATGCATATTTGTATATTTACAAGTGTTTTAATCGATATGTAGAGCAACTGCTAAACTGGTACTGTCTCTATAGGACTACCGAGAGTGACGTTACACTGCTTCTTTATTTGAATTACATGTTTATTTTTTGTTGTTTTGGTCAACAACTGACTGTAAAGAACAGAAAGTATATTTAAAGAGACATTATAAATAACAAATGCATTGCATGGATGGATCTCATTTAATCGATTATTAATCAAGTACTTTCAACTTGTTACAGTTGCTTTACATTTTCTTCATTTCTCTCTATAGTTGATCCCGCTGTTTATTTTCATTGGTGGTGGATGCACCATGTCTCTGACATACCTGGCTCGCCTGGCCATCCGTAACCCAGACGTCTGGTAAGCATCAATTAATCATTTGTCTCTCACCATTGATAATAAAATACAGATCTGCTGCTTATTTAACTTGAGGGAAATAGCTTTCGATTATGTATTGATCTATGCTGATTATAAAGAGCGTGTCTATACCTTGACCCAATCAATGGGGAGAGATTTATGGTGCTGCACAGATGTCAGGGCTATTTTTGTATTTAGTTTTGTCATGCATGCCTGCAGTAAGTCGTTTGTGCACACATTTGCTTCATCTCTACAGCTGGGACAGAAAAAACAACCCAGAGCCCTGGAATAAAATGGGGCCGAATGATCAGTACAAGGTATGAGCTCACAGTGACCTTGCATATCAACCTATTAAAGGCTCCCATTTACTCTTTTATTTATTAAATCTTTCAAAGTTACTGTGTGTTCAACTAATGTTTTGGGTTCAGTAGAAATTACGTTGTTTCAACGGCATCTGTGGCATTCAATTCATTTTGTTTTGCCTTTCGACTATGTAGCCACTAACCCCATTAAACCTTTGGTTGATATGTACAAGGATACCAAGAAGGGACTCTAACCAGAAGTTAATCTGCCTAGAACAGTAGTCCCACCACTAAATATATGTAATAAATGGCTAGCAGAATGAATTTCTGTGATTATATCTTCCTGATTGCCTTTCCCTATTGACTTCTATTGCAAGTGCATTACTGTTAACTTGATTTTTGCTTATTATAAATTGAAGGATGTAGGTTATTTTCTGTGGTAACCAAGAGATATTGGTGTCTGCGAAGTATGTGCCAAAAGAAAAATTAAATGATAACATTTTCAGACATGTTTAAAAACTAAATGGTTGATGGGGTTTTCATTTTTATCATTGTATTTATGTTCTCAGAATCAGCAGAAAATAAGGTCCATAAAGACAATGCCACAGATGCTCTAAAAAGAGTTTAACTTATGGTTTGACAAACATGGTTTGACCAGAACATGGCTTTATTGTAATAAAGTAGGCTTTAAAATGTAAGCATGTACCATGAGACTGTAATTTAAAGTTTAAAAGCTACCTGACCATGTGTTTTTATTTGGTTAAGTGCATAAGCCTGCCATTTGTTGCCCAAGTGTGGGAATCATATTAAGAGATGCGACTGAAGGACCGTATCAGGCTTAATCTCAGATCTTAATGAGTTTAATTCATTTAGTGCTTCATAAGCTCATTTTGTGTTCCGTTAGTTGTAACAAATCTAATCAAGCTCGTGCCTTAATGTGAATTTGATGTTTTGTCTAGATCAAGTTCAGCACTTAAACAAGCTGTAGAGTTAATGAAGCTGTAGAGCGCATTTTACGGTAGCTACTTGTTTAACTACTTCATATGTTTTCTCAGTTTATCAATTAAAAATGTTGTTATTGTTTTTCTTTTTAAAAGTTCTTCACAGTGAACATGGACTACAACAAACTCAAGAAGGACCGTCCTGACTTCTAAATCTATCCAGGGAATTCAGACTCAGTGCTGGACCAAAGGCTTGATAAAAAACATACAAACAAAACTAAAGAGCTGCAAGGCCCTGCACTTTTCCTCAACGACCATTGTTCATATATTAATTTATGCAAAGAGACAAAATCGCACACTCTTTTTGTCTCTGATTTGCTGGATCATTTTTTAAATATTGGGTCTCTGATGTCTCTTGTATTTTCCTTCCATTCTTTGTTAATAGAATAAATTAATAAAAGAGAATTTTCTCCCACCTTCAAAAATAAACAAGCTGATGTGTCATGATTATGTGCATGTTTGAAAGTATGTGTGCAACCGAAACTACATTCATACAGTGCATACATAGACTTCTGATTTCAAATCTAGTTTATTCAATTACGATTGGAGCACCTTGCCACGGGTACAGGACAGCTGTGTGGGGGGTGTTTTGTCTAAAGGCCACTGCACACTTCATATGAAATTGAAGATCAAAGGGGTCTGACGTCATTTAAAACTAAATCTGGCCAAAATGAAGGTGTTTTTTAGTTTGTTTTGGTGATTCGTATTAGCACGCCTGGACGAACTGTCAGGACTGGTTTATACTTTGGAAGGAGCCAAACTTTTTTCTCCTAGATGAACTAAACCACCCTAGGTGTTGAACGTATTGTTCCAGCCACAAGAAAAGACAATAATGTTGATATATATACAGAACTGGATTGCTGACACAATGGTAAACTGCCAGCAGGAGTTGAAACCACAAGAAGTGTTCAAGCGGCCATCTTGGTATACCCAAACTCTTTTTTTTTCACTGTGTCACTGATCTCTGGATAGAACAGTTGCATTTCACCCTCTAGTGACAATCAGATTTAATGTTTCATTTGCTTGCTCTGGATAATATTTGTTACGTGGGAGAAGATGTATGCGGATTTCGATGTCAGTGCATCTCATCCAAGTGACCGCGAGAAAAAGGCACTTTTTGATGAAAACGTAAAACAAGTAACTTCACAATATACTCACAATAAATGAACATGTATGTTTGTATCTTACCTCAGTTTTGTTTAAATTCAGCTGATCTGTTTGCGGATGAAGTTTGATTGATGTGGATATACATAACTCGCTCGGGCTTTAAAGAAACTAGAAAAATTCCCTACTTAAAATAATTACATGTGTAGGACATTTGTGTTGTAGGGACACGCATGCAGATTTCAGATATAAAATCGGTGACTGAAAGACTAATGTTTACTCGCTGAAATGAGATGATTGCCTGTTAAGTCACATTGAAATGTTTGGGCATAGCAATATGGTGGCACATTGGCTTCACTTTTTTGACGTCATGAGCAATCTAGTTCTATATTATATATCAGTGGCGTGAACAGAAGAAATCTCACCAAACGAACATACTGGCAGAACAAAAACTTAAATGCACTCTGTCATTATTTGTAGGTGAATTAATTGAAGCCTGTTCACCCAGTAAGTACACTTTAGCCTTTACCGGCTGCTAAACACCTTCTTTCTGTCATTGTTCCGCGTCATCAGTAGGTGTGACCTAGAGCTCAACCTTGTTTGGGGCAAACCGCAAATTCCATTTAAGTCTGTTAAGATCAGTTAACATGAACACACTGACGTGCAGAGTTATTAGTGAGCTGGTGCAAACTTACCTACATCTATATGACTATTTGCATTGAGACTTTTCCAATAACATGTGATTTTTGCTTTGTTTTTAAGTCTACATATGGAATCAGATTTACTCGGATACTCTCAAGTGTCCATTCACTTTTTTGTTTGAAATGCTGCTTCACTCATGTGCCTTCTACAGCTCAAATCCAATCATACATCTGCCCAAAGATATGCCAGTCATCATTCTTTTGTCTGTATTCTACCCATTTAACATTCTTTTAGAAACCCACTTTTGCAGTAGTACCAGTTTCATCATAAATTACAATAACAGAGTGTAATCGGTGCATATTATGGCCATGTATAGCATGTTAGCGCATAAGCGCCACGAATACAAAAAGTAAACATTACAAATGACATTATCTACCGTATATATTACTTTAAATAACTGAGTAGTTAAAACAGCTTATTTTACTGAGCTTGTGTGAATCCTACTCATGGAATGAAGGCATTGATAACACATTTTAATGTCATATTACTTAATGTTTTACATGTAGTCTTGAGCGTCCTCATATTTAAATGCACCTCTAAACGCAATCGTTGCTCAGCTGTTTCAAACTTCTTTTTGGCTCTGAGCGATGAACGAAAAAGCAATTCGTCATGAATGCTAGGGCCTTAAAGGGCCATGACATCTTTTGACATATAAGAGTTCGTTGCACAAACTATGTTGAAACCAACTTTGGCAGGGCGGAGGGCGGGGCCGGGTCGTGATCATGTTCACATCAACCATCAGAATGGGGAAAAATGTGATCTCAGTGATTTAGACTGTGGCATGACTGTTGGTGCAAGGCTGATTTGAGTATTTTTTAACTGCTGACCTCCTGGGATTTGCACATGCAGAGAATGGTGCGAAAAACCAAAAACAACCAGTGAGGGGCCTGGGTAGCTCAGCAATTAAAGACGCTGACTACCACACCTACTAAAACACCTCTGTACAATTGTAGTGAGCTGAATAGCATCTCAGAATGTACAATATGTCGAACCATGAGTCAGATGGGCTACAATAGCAAAACACCATGTTGGGTTCCATTTTTACCAGCCAAGAACAGAAAACAGGGTGCTGTGTGCCTACCATCCGTGTTTGTTCCTCAGCAGATATCCAGATTTGTCAGACCAGGCAATCATCTACTGTTCTTAGCTGACAGTATTGGTACCCGGAGTGTTCTTCTGCTGCTATAGCCCATCCGCCTCAATTTTCGACATGTTGTACGTTCAGAAATGCTTTTCTGCAAAGCACTGTTGTAACGCGTGTTTATTTGGGTTACTGTTAGCTTTGACCAGTCTGGCCATTCTCCTCTGACTTCTGTCATTAACAAGCCGTTTTCGCCCACAGAACTGCCACTCGCTGGATGTTTTTATTTTTTGCACCATTCTTTTTACACTCTAGATAATGTTGTGTGGGAAAATCTCAGGAGATCAGCAGCTACAGAATTCTCAAACCAGCCAGTCTGGCACCAACAATCATGCCACAATCTAAATCACGAAGATCACATTTGAGACTCTTTGTGCAATAATTTTTCTAAAAAGATTAAATCTGTTCAGACAGTGCAGTCAATATTTGGCATATTTGCTATATAATGATGTAGGCTTCAGACTACATTAGAACACCGTTTGGGCCAAAATGTGTAACAATAATAATACTTTTTTTTTTTTTAAATCCCATCTCACAGTTGAGACAGAGGTGTCTACAAAAATCTGATTTTAATTGGATTGTAAAGAACTAAAATGCGGTTTGGGTAAGATTTAACATGCTTCTTTTCACACTACAAAAAACTAAACTGAGTCCCACATGCCAAACATATAAGAATAAACCCTCAGTGACATTAAAACATACAAAAGTTCTTCACAGATTAAATGCCACTCTTATGCTCTGTTGCATATTGGAGATAGTTGTTAAAAATCCTGAAAGCAACAGTGGAAAATATTTAATAATCCCCAGACTCTCAGCCAACCCAGTGACCTTGAGTTAAAAAACAACTATTTTCTAATACTTTCTATCCAAACATTAACATTACTACACATAATGCAGCTTACCATATAATTACCTAGAAGGTTAGACATAGGATATAGTCAGAAGAGTTCTGAATCAAAATGTATCACCTTCTCAGACCAAGGACCCCTTCAGAATTATAGTAAGAGGTTTAGTATATAGAAGAATATAGTACTATAGAACCGAACTTACTAAACATGTCTGATGAGTTTGTAGTTGGAGAATAGATGCATTTCTATGCTCAGCCTCATTTGTTTGAAGTGTTACTAACCCGGTTTTTAGATGAATAAAACGAGTCTTCGTTTGAACGCCATGATGGGAACTTGCTCTCATGAACTTGAACCAAACATTAACCGTTTTGTGGCCCGTTGCGCACAGGAGATCAGCAGATTTCGGGTTGTTTCTCACAAAACCTTGTATGCTTTCAGAACAATCACGAGTCTTATGGAATCATTTATTAGACTTTTGAATTATACTTTTCACAACTTCTCATTTGTGTTAAGAAAAAGACAGATAGTCATGGAGTTATAACAATGACATTTCCGCCAAGAAATAAAGATGGCACTACTGTGAGTAACATCTATAGCCTAGAAGCATTTCATCAAATGAGGCTCCATTTTCCAAAAGCGACACTAAACACCATCAAAACTGACTACGTTTGTACAGAATGTGCATGTGTAATGGTTGCCAGCTGGTATGTGATAGCTGTGCAGTGTGTAAACCTCTCTCTCCTTGCCTTAAGAGATGCACTAGCAACCGAGGCTAGAGGCCATGGCTTTTATAGTCTCCTTGTTAGCACGTCCTACTCTCATGCTGCTCGCGTGGATTGAGTATCACCGGTGACACCTATTTACTATAAGTTATGTAGATAAATAGATAAAACCTTAACATTATACTATAAGGCTGTGATGTTCATAATAAATGGAATATTCTGGGTTCAATACGAGTGAAGCTCAATCGACATCATGTGTGGCCTAATGTTGATAACAACAACAACAAACAATTTGACACATACCTGTAAAGTGGCCAAACCGTAAACATTAAAATACACACAGTTTCAAATGTACAGCCACAAGATGTAAACAACATGCATGTTAAGAAGATTTTAGTGTGGAAAAATCACCTACTAACCATTTCTGTGTAAAGTAATTGCCAATTTTACTACTACGTTGCATGACTACATTGATTTGATCTCAACAACACTAAAATGACTGTATACATGACAATTTAAACAACTAAACAGCTCAAATAATACATGAGTTTTAACAGAAGAATTAATGTTATTGCTTTTATAAAAGCTTCACATTTCTGCCTTTAAATCCTCCAAAGATTGGTGCCATTCACTTCCATTATAAGTGCCTCTCTGTGATTTTTGCTTCTATTTAGAATTTTTTTTTTTAAGGAAAGGAGGGACAAGTCGAAATTTATTTTTGTGGTAAAAAACATTATTCCACAAATGCTGTTGATTGAGCTTAACTTTTATTGAACCCGGAAAATTCCATTTATTTACATATATCACACAGTACATAATGGGTATTTTATGGATTTGACGGCCTTTTGAGGCATTTAAACACAAATCTAGATTAGATTAAAGAGAATTTGAGTTTTTGATTTTGTACCAACAGTGCAGAGGGTGTCCTTTTGGAATATATGTTAATTTCACACAGGTTGACTGCCTCTGCAGTCCAGGATCACTGGTGTTACAGCAAGGCAGTGGTGGAGAAAGAAAAATGATATGAAAAATTATTTCCGTCACCCAGTGTAGAGCAAGTTGCACTCAATTTATTTGAAATTGTGAAACTTCAGTTGGAAGTGAAAGATTTGCAGCTTAGACAGTGTGTGTGTTAATATGTTCTTGTAAAACTGTCTGAACAACAAGCTGCTTTTAGCTTCTTGGTTAATGCCATTATTCCGTGCTCGATGACTTTGGTAAATGTCATCGTGGCGCAGGCACATATCTTCTCTCAGACAAGAGAAAGTGTTGAAGATGAGCGGCAAAATGTCAAGGAGACCTTCACATGCCAGCCGATTTAAAACTTAACCCGCTTTCGCAAAGGTTATTTCATGTTTTCGCTGATAATAAAATAATTCTTACGGTGGCTGTTGAGATGGGAGACTATTCTCGCCAAATACTTTCAAAGACTTGAAATTAGAAAAGTTGAAGGTGTTGTAAGTGATTTCAGCCAGTTAAAGAAGCCTGCCCCCCAAGCTTCAACAACACGCCCTCTTTCTTCAACCATGCCCTCTAAGGACATGTCAGTAAACCCGAAGGTGCAGAAAGAGTTTGCGATTGGATCCACAGTTTTCCTGAGCAATCACTCGAAGGCACTGATAATTGAAATCACATGAAAATTCTAATTTCCTGTTTTCTGTTCCTGGTCTCGAGACGAAATGTAAATACGAGCGACCCAGACAGAGAACAACAACCATTTAGGTGTTATTTGGAGTCAAAATTATTTAATGCTCAACTTGTGCAGTTGTTGGCTGTCATAACATCTTAAAGTAGTTCATGATATCAACATAACTAACCTTGGAACATCACTTTATGTCATCTACACACTCAGGCACTGTAAATAACAAAAACAAAAAAAAGGTCTTCTTGCCTCTGGGAAGTTTCGGCACTATACAGCTACATGTTTTATGATAATTTATTACAAATGTAATACTTTAACATCACATTACCTGCTAAGAATATACAGTGATATACTCCAGAAAAACTGGAGACAGCAAATTGAAAACAGGCAAATCGTGGAACACTTCCGTGTTCAGGAAAAATATATTTTCTGATTGGCAATAAAAGCTCCCTGACTTCCTTTTTTACCATTTACAGTAGGGATGCCACTCCTTTTCTGCATATCACTGCCCCCTACGGCATATCGTGGTGCTGTTTTGAGGCCCGTTCTGCATAACTCGGCGGCATATTTCAGCTTAGTCCCGGTTCTCCTGATGGCCAGTCTGCCCCTTATTGGTCCCAAAGTGCGTCGACCCACCAGGAAAATGACCGGTATGCCACATTACCAATCCAGCCCCTGGTTGTGGGGTTGCTTTGCTGCACGAGGGACTGGTGCACTTCACAAAATAGATGGCATCACGAGGGAGGAAAGTTATGTGGATATATTGAAGCAACATCTCAAGACATCAGCCAGGAAGTTAAAGCTGGGTCTTCTAAATTGACAATGACACCAAGCATACCACCAAAGTTGTGACAAAGTTGCTTAAGGACAACAAAGTGAAGGTATTGGAGTGGCCATCACAAAGCCCTGACCTCAATCCTGACCTCAATGGGCAGAACTGAAAAAGCGTGTGCGAGGAAGGAGGCCTACAAACCTGACTCAGTTACACTAGTTCTGTCTGGAGGAATGGGACATAATTCCAGCAAATTATTGTGAGAAGCTTGTGGAAGGCTACCCAAAACATTAGACCCATGTTAAACAATTTGCTCCCAAATACTAACAAAGTGTATTTTAACTTCTGACCCACTGGGAATGTGATGAAAGAAATAAAGGCTGAAATAAATAATTCTCACTACAATTATTCTGACATTTCACATTTTAAAAATAAATTAGTGATCCTAACTGACCTAAGAGGGTGAATGTTTTCTATTTAAATAAAACGAATTGAACAACAAACCCATTGAAATAAATGTCACGTTTAGATGGGTCATTATTTAGTGTGAATTAACTTTTAATGTTTTCTTTTCTGTCATTATCTCACCTTACCTCAAGGACAAATAGTTTTATATTTGTAATAGTCAAATATTTTTTCCACTTTGAAGCTTATAATATGCATATATTTTCATAGTAACTAAATAATAGTATCACTTGTTAAAGAAAATTAAACCTTTCGAAACGATATTTAATGTGAGGATCGATATCTTGATACAACATTAGTTTTGGAAATAAGTTTAGACACTTATGTCACTATGGGGTGGCTGTGGCTCAGTTGGTAGAGTGGGTTAGCCACTAATCGCAGGGTTGGTGGTTCAAATTCTGGCCCACACGACTCCACATGCCGAAGTGTCCTTGGGCAAGACACTGAACCCCAAGTTGCTCCCAATGGCAGGCTAGCGCCTTGCATGGTAGCTCTGCCGGCATTAGTGTATCAATGTGTGTGTGAATGGGAGAATGAGTCACAGTGTAAAGCACTTTGAATACCGTTAAGGTTAAAAAGGCACAATATAATTGTAGACCATTTACACTTTAGGATTTAGGCTGTCAAAGCCACAGATACATTTTGGATATCCCTTAGGTAATAGAGACATTTTGGGTAGTATTCCAATAAACTTGCTTACAGCACTTTTAAGTTGTGCCATATTGGAATGAAACATTAGAAGTTCTAGCAAGCTTGGATGAATAGGTCAGGCCCTCTCTCATTAGGAGTGAGTTTATTAGAAAAAGTAACAGATCTTAGGATTTAATTGTGCCTCCACTTGAAAGTATCAATGAACATTGACTTAAACTGCATTCGTGTTTGAGAGTGTGTGACAGAAAATAATCAAAAAAGTCTGCAGAGGTTTAGCCTAAGTTTTAAATCATTGAAGCATCACTCCATTCTATTCCTGTGCAGAACTGTAATCTCATGTAGAGGCATGATTGGTCATATTTGAGGGACAGCAGTGCTGTATTTCATAGACCTGACTATAGAACAGACCAATGTTTGGTGAATCCAGGCTGTCGCTCACCCCAGGGGTCAGTCTTGCACGCCAGTCATCCATCTTCCTGACCTCTGACCAACCAGTGGACGTGGGCCTTTGTGTCAGATCGAACTGCAGGTAGAATATAATGAGAGCGTAAGGGAAGAAAGTGTCAGGGTGCTGAAGATGATCTACTGCAGGTCAGATGAGGGTTCAACGTGGTCAGAAACAGCAACACAGAGTCGCACACACTGAGAGACAATTATTAGCACTGTCAAAACTTCTCTTAAAATGTTTTTCATCTGGTCACAGATGCTAGCCTCTGTCAACAAAAGGGCTATTGCAATTTATGATTTTTACAAATAGTAGGCTTTCAGAGACATCAAAATTAAAGGGATGGTCATGTATAGAGTACCAAGCATGTAGTCAAATATTCAACATGGAAAGGTATTTGCAAACTATTTTATTTCCATAATGTGACATTTCAGGATGTTCAACTACAAAAACGATCTTAGATCTCAAGCCCGGTCATGTGCTCAAGCCCCTCCGTTATTGACGGCACACCAAATACGTTTACCTTAATGCGCTTCGGGACTATATGAACCAGCGAACTCGTGAAACCTAAACATAGGGTGGATGTGCCAATGGGGTGCATTAAGGTATTGTGGGGTCTTGCCAATTGTCAGAGCAGGGGGTGGGGGTGGCTGACATTGTTAATCTATGAACATGTGCCCCTGGGAGTTGAGGGCCTCCCTGCAAGCAAAGGCCCCTGGGCTTAAAGGGATAGGTCACCCAAAAATGGAAATTCTCTCATAATTTACTCACCCTCATACCATCCCAGATGTGTATGACTTTCTTTCTGCAGCAGAACACAAATTAATCATGCGAGAACTGACTCGATACAACCGGAAGTGCAGCTTGATTTGTTTAGATGAAAACTCTGTTCACAAGCTTCATTAGTTTTGCTTTCATTTGAACATGCTAGCATGCTTGTAAGCGAGGCATCGTGAACTAGGTCCTCTTATAGACGTGCATTGGTTGTGTTGTGTGGTGTGGATTACTTTTACTATGAGTGTCTGGTGTTGGCCAGTGGTGGCTCAGCGGTTAAGGCTCTGGGTTACTGACCGAAAGGTCAGGGGTTCAAGCCCCAGGTTCAAGCCCCATCACTGCCAAGATACCACTGTTGGACCCTTGAGCAAGGCCCTTGACCCTATCTGCTCCAGGGGTGCTGTTTCATGGCTGACCCTGTGCTCTGACCCCAGCTTATTTGGGATATGTGAAAACAACTGCATTTCATTGGCTCTGCACAATGACAAGAAAAGTTAATCTTAATCTTAATCACCATCCACCTGCATTGCATAGACCTACAAAACTGAGATATACTTTGTTTGTTTTCTGCTATAATTCATACACATCTGTGATGGCATGAGTGTGAGTAAATGATGAGAGAATTTGTATTTTTGGGTGAACTTTGCGTTAATGTGGCCCTGAGCGTGTCCCGCTGAACGTCTATGGTTTTTACAGCCCTGTGTAGTACCAATCCTCTTATACTGTAACATAAAAGGAAATTACAGTTTGTAACTTATCACATACATTTTTTTTTCATCTATTCGATTAGAACTGTTACTGATCAACATAAATGCTTGTTTATAATCTCCAAAACTGATTGTTTTTTTTATATATCTGAGATGAAAAAACAACAACACATTTATCATCCTAAATCAGCCTAAATATTTTGAATAATGGACATTTTTTAATGAGATCAAGTGAGCAGTATTGGGCTGGTCATGTGACTATAACATGCTGGCCACAATATAACAGTGTTTTGGTCCAACACTGATGTGACTGGAGTATACATCTCATATGAGTCTATATCATTTTAATCATATTTTTTAATCAAGTTTTAAACTTTCTAATGAGGAAGCATCAGTAAATACACATTTAACAGACTCTTTTATATTCAGTACTTTAGCTATAAAACCGTTACATGCCCACACAATAACACACTGTACACTGTGCTACAGTACATATATAAAAGACAGCTCATCATTGTGTTCTCTTAGGGCTTGTGCAGGGCTGCTAATTTTTCAGAAAGTACACACAAATCTCATTAAATTTTTGCCCTCACCATTTGGAAAGTTTCACTGGAAGATTTATTGCCATTGTGTTCCTTAACTTTATATTAGTCTTTGCTCATGTGTTTTTTGACCTTATGGCTTTGGATTGTATTAATGAGAGAAAGGAGACGCACAAAAGGTATTGATGGGTAAATATTAGATGTTAAAAAAACTTTCACTCACAGTACGCTCTAAGATTACCAGGTGTACTTACTGTCTTTGTTTTGTCAGCACACATAAAGAAACTTTATTATATTGCCTAGAACGTTATTTTAGAATAAACAAAGATATGGGAGCAGCTAAAGTTGCATTTATTTATATATATATATATATATATATATATATATATATATATATATATATATATATATATATATATCTATCTGATTGTTCAACTGACAAGGTTTAATTTTGTTTCTACCAAATGCTCTTGGGCTTATGATGAGGCCCTGTTCATTAAATAAACATCTGCTTCAGTTATCTTTATTAACCATATTTAGTTGTGAAACAAAGTTTTTGTAATCTCTTATCCATCATAGCCTCATTGACGTGCCTTTAATCTGGGTATAGTCATGCTCCATCCATTGTCAACAACATTTATACCAACAAACTCAATACCAATAGCCATACCAAAAGGGTTAAAAATAATAATAATAATAATATTAGCAACACAATTTCCTTTCTGAGGATGTTTGAAAGATCTGTTACTTAAAGAGCCAATTAATTCGGTACCAGCATGCAGTATGCTTTAAAGACAGCTTTAAAATGCTCACAGTCTTATTTTGAATGTGTGTTCTGTTACTCCTTTTACACTAAAATGGACAATTACTAAAATTAAAATTGTGACATGATTTCTTAATCAACTAAAGGCTGCAATCTTAGTCTGCTTTACTAAACTTTATTTATTTAGCATTTAAAATAACAGAGTTGACCAAAGTGCTTCACTGTAATACAATTTAAAACAAAACATTTCAAAATCACCATATACACAAACACCAGAGTAGGGTTGCACCAGCTGTGTATACAGTCTCACTTAAATTGAGATGTAAAGTTCACACTAAGGGCTTAGTAACTACTAGTTTGTCAGTGCTTAATTTGATTGCACCACCTGTTCTTAAGGCAAGACTTAACTAGTAAATGCTCTCCGTAAATTAATGTGTAGTTACATAAAATTATGTTTACCTTTATTGATTCAATAAGCAGCCTTTAAATTTCTACACAGAAGTGTTAAAAAGTTTTAAGTTTAGTTTTATCTGGCTACAGTTGATGTTCAAAGCTTGTTTGTGTAACGGTTGCCTCAAGAGGCCCACTAGCGACTGACACAAGAGGCAACAGTTGAGCAGGACCTGTTATAGTGGTGCCGTGACCCGGATGGGTGTAAGGTTTAGGGGGGTGAATGTAATGGTAGCCAGCTGGTATGTACTCTGCAGTGTAAACCTCACTCCCCTTAGACACTCTTTTGATGATGAAATTAAATTTGACTTTAAAACTTGGAGTTCTGAAAAATTTGAATAATTACTAAAATTCTTATTAAAAATAACTAAACTGATGTGTTCATTAGCACATTATCATACTGGCATATTTTTGAAGTGGTATCGGAATTGGTATCAAGAATTTCACTGGTATTGATACCGACTACTGAAATTGTGGTTCAGTGAAAACACTATAAATTATCAACAGCAACAAATCTGATTTGTTTTTACACATTTGCCACTATTGGTGTTTAAGGAGAAAACTGGCTCAATATTCTTGCATAGGTGAAGTAATTTCCAACAGTAGGATGCTACAGAACATTGTTTTCACATGACCTCACTCCAATCCAATTAGCATCTCAAAAATTAAAACAAATTAAAATTGTGTATTTTTAATCCAATTTTATCTACAAATTTTTTACATTTGTTAGTTCGAACTAGAGTTGAATTCTGAACATTCCAAGCCAATGACTGTTTTCAAAAAGTTTCAAAGAATCGCCCAACTTCCATTGTTCGGACAAACAAGAAGTACCACCCCAATCTCAAGCCACTTGTTGAGCCAATGCTGTTATGTTCGGCCCAGTTGAGCCATGTAAACGCACAGACCGTAGATCTATCTGGTGCTACTAGTGGCACAGAAAATGGCTTTTAAGATCTATTTTCCAATATCTATATCACATTCATTTTAAATACATATTTTACAGAGACCAAAGTGCATGTTCAGTATTTTTACTTTATGGTCTGCTACATGCTAGTTAAACGATGCTTGTGTTTTTTTTCCCCTTTAGTGTTTTATGTCATGGGGATTCTGAATTTCATTTTATCTCATTTCATTAGATAGACACATAAACTTTCATGACTGAACCTGCTGTCCAATGGCTTTCACTCCCCTATGGATAATCTGACATGACTCGTAATCTACCAGCCAATCAGATACCTCACCTGACACATGCTCAGTGCTGACAGTTGGAGTAGAGTGTCAATGGGGAATGGCCTGTTTCGATTGGATTATGTGCCGAGTGTGCTTGTGGCTGATTGCATTATGCCAGGAACTTAAAAATGATTGGGTTACAGTAATGGATAACCTCACGTGTTGACAGCAGCTATCTCTGCTTCAGGCACACAGTAGTCTGCCTTTGATCGTGTGTAGATCATATATTTCAGTCATAGTAGAAAATAATGCTTTTGTGATTTTTTCCCCCTTTTTTTAGCTGGATGTAAAAAAAATTACAGTATTTGAAATGATTCTCTTTGTCGCCCTCCCTCCCACACTCATATAAAGATCAGCTCTGTCCCTCTAGTTTAGAGAGGTATTTGGTGCTGCATGATCTCAGGATCAAATCCATAGAGTATTTGAAGTTGAGAGGTGATGCAATACATTAGCCTGGAAACATTAGCCGGAGAATGATATCAGCGTTTAGTGTGTGTGTGTGTGAATGTGCTGTTGAGCGAGTTGCACTAAAACAGGGAACAGTTGGACAGAAGGTTTGAGTATTTGTAACATACATATTTCCATTAATGTGACCTTGCGAGCTAGTACTCCCTGTAGTTTACTGAGCTCACTGATAACCAGGCCCACACAGAATCTGCACATGCAGAATCCTGCCAAGAACATATCTGCAGAATAGTTTTTTTTCTACAAATCGGCCAGCCATGTGTGATTGTTTCTTAAATATTTTGGCTAATTTGATTATGCTTTGAGCTTCCAAAAAAAGTGTAGTATTCCCAGCTTTGTTTAAAGCAATATTCGGGGTTCAATAAAGCTAAAATCAAATCTACAGCATTTGTGGCATAATGTTGATAATGACACTAATTATTTTCAACTCATCCCTCCTTTTCTTACATTTATGCATTTGGCAGACGCTTTTATCCAAAGCGACTTACAGAGCCCTTATTACAGGAACAATCCCCCTGGAGCAACCTGGAGTTAAGTGCCTTGCTCAAGGACACAATGGTGGTGGCTGTGGGGTTTAAACCAGGGTCCTTCTGATTACCAGATTACCAGTTATGTGCTTAGACCACTACACCACCACCACTCCTATATACCAGGCAATGTGTGAAAAATCAGAGACTCCAGTAACCTGAGACATGCGCTGCTCTCGCTGCTACCATTAGACAGGCGGTAATCGCAGCATCAGGACCTGCACCAGCTGACTTCATGACAGCTTCTTCCCCCAAACAATCAGACTTTTGAACTCTTGATCCCTCACGACATATATAAACACTGCACTTTATTAGCCTCAGACTGGACTCACATTTGATACTTGTCTTAATAACACACTGTCAACTAACTATCAATCGACAGCTGAATGTTAACACAACAATTCATATTTTTTCCACCGATTACATGAGGGTTACAGTGTATTTTTATTGTATAGTCTTCCTATTTTGTGTATACTGTATATTATTAGGTGTATATTGTGCTGTGTAACAAGATGTGTAAACTGTGCTGTGTAAATCAGATGTTTATTGTAATTGTGATACTGCTATGTTGCTTGGAACTGCACCCAAGACTTTCACCCACTATTGCACTTGTGTATATGGTTGAGTGACAATAAAGGGATTTGATTTGACAATAGAATATTAAGAACTGCTGTATATCACATGTTACAAATGTTAAAATTGTTTAAAGTATTTTTGTCCCAAGCCCCCCTAAATTCCTGCCTACGTGGGTAGTAAAACCTGATTCACCAACATTATGGGTATTATGTAATGGATAGGAAAATAGCTTTATGAACTTAATAAAAATGCCTTAATGAAAATATAAAAAATTAAAGGTTACTGTAAAGTTTCAATGTTCAGGGATAGGGGATATAAAATACAAATATCTCCGTATAAAAAATAAAGAAGTCAATGGAAAGTCCAGAATGCGTTTAACACCTGAAAACACCCATCTGCAGATTTCGGTACAGACTGGTAACGTTAAAATGGGTTACATTTTCTGTGCTTTGCCAGTCTGTTCCCTCATTTAAATCAACTGATTGTGTGGAAAAACAGAAATATTAATCTACACCAACATCCTTCCAAGTAACTTGGCATCTGTGTTGTTGTTGTTGATTGAAATCCCTCCATCTTGTTCTTCTTCCTCACTAACAGAAGCAGGAAAAAGCAGGTCAAAATTTAAATAGCTCAAAATAGAACATCTGGCTGGGGCTCTGTCGCTCAGCTGCGTGTAATGAAATATGGAAATGGGGGGGGTTCAGTCTTCAAAGAGCACCAGAGCCCCTCTGTGCCGCACGGCCGCTTCATGAGCCCATGTCAGCCCCACCTCCCCGTCCGTGCTGCGTGGAGAGGAGCGTCCAGGTGCCTCTGTGCTGGCACTGCCGAATCGTTAGTGCCTCCAGGATGGTAGTGTCAGCAGCTGGCATCATTAAACTTCAAACCAAGCATACCACAGTCCTAGGGTACTGCCGTGCCAGACCACCCGTTTGGCCAATGCTGCCAACAGCTGATTATCGTCATGCTATCGCATTTCCCACCCGCACTCACCTACACATGTTAACATTAGTATTTGTGATGTTCTTAATGATGTAATATTTTGTGACCATTCTTACTCACTCTTTTCAATATTAACTGATTGACCCTTATTTGGTTTTCTTTCTCCCTCTATTCTCTCCGTTCCGCCTGACGCTCACACCAACTCTATGGAGATATTCCCTGAGTGTGTAATTAAGTTATGAATGATAATGGCTCAATTATTTGCCCAAACGTGTCTGTGGATTCATTACACACTCCCTGATGACGGAGAGTCCCCTGACATATACCGCAAAGCAGTAAAAAGAGAGATGACAATCTTGACGATGTACTACTGTACGTGCCTTTACAAGCTTTTTAAACCCAGCATAACTTTCTATATCAGTAAGAGTGATGTTTTTGAGAGCTGTTGGCATTTGACTTAAAGGTAAGGGTTGCTGAGGAACAATTTTGCAATTTTTATCATTTCAGTCCCATAGGACAGAAAAATAACAAATTAGATATCTTTAGTTTCTCCACCTAAACAGCAAAAGTCTCCGTTGAAGTCTCCTGCTTCTCTGGGGCCGGTTGCAACATTTACTTAAAAATTTGTCTAACAATTAGTCTGACTAGCTAAAGACACCATAGAAAGCCTGTTGCATAAAACAAGCTCACAGTTGTCTTTGGTAAGACAGGCTAATTGCCATTGCATTGTGGGAAAAGTAAGACACTGAACAGCTTAAATAAAATGGCCGCATTCAACACAGTTTTCTTTGCTGGAAAATATTTTCCTATTAGAATAATACAATACTTACAAAATCGATTGCAATGAACACATTTAGTGGTTTTCAGTTTTGTTACAATCATAGAAGTCAAATCTTCTTCAAAGTCAAAACTCAAGTCCGTTTAGCCCTCAACTGAAGCCCCCACTGCCTCAACTGACAGTTATTTTCCATGGCAAAACTAAGGTTAGCCTTTGGGTCTGCAGTCTTACATTTTTGTCTTAAATTAGACCGATCTAAGTTTTTATTAATTTTAACTGACTGAAAAAATTAAGACCAAAATTTTAGACAGCTAACTTGTAAGACTAGCCTAAAAAAGTTTTATGCAACTGACCCCAGATGTTTGTCATTAGAAAAAGACCCAAGTAATCTAACATGTCACATCTCCTTAAGAGATCTAAACAATGTCTCAAACTGTGCTTAAATTTGCCACGATACCAAAGCCTGCAATTAAAAGAGATCTGGGGCCGGTTGCATAAAACTGTTTTAGACTAGACTTACTAGTTAATCGTCTAAAATGTTGGTCTTAATTTCTTCAGTCAGTTGCATAAAAACTTAGATCAGTCTAATTAAAGACCAAAATGTAAGACAGCACACCTCAGGCTAACTTTTGTTTACATTCCATTTTGCCATTGAAAATAACTGTCAGCTGAGCCAGTGGAGGCTGAAAGGGGCTTGAGTTGAGACTTGGTTGAAGACTTTGATTTCAAAAATGGTAACAAAATGTTGTGTTTTTAATTATTTGGCTTAAATCACTAAATGTGTTCATTAAAATACATTTTTAAGCATTGTAGTCCTCTAATAAGCAATTATTATCAGCGAATAAAAAATATTTATTGAGCGTCCACTGTCTGCCATTTTTTTTAAGCTGTTCAGTGTCTTATTTTTCCCACAATGCAATGCAATGCCATTGAGGAACGATTCATGTAGCATTTCCACTTGTGCACGATTCTTAAAACCCCTAAAGTATACTTCAGTTATGTGCCAATGCTGGCACACGTGCCATAGGTTGCCAGGCTAGCCAGCATATGCCAAATAACCAAAGTATGCTTTTGAATTTATCTTTTATTTATATAAATTCTGCATCTGCATTCCAATCTACATCTTGATGTAATCCTACCTCATGATCATGCAGCATGTTTCGTGAGCTGAATGGGAGGCTAAACAAAGTGAAAATGTGATGAGACTGCATTAAACCCAACAGACTCGTGCAGCATGTGTAAGCCATTCGCACATCATGAGCTTCACTTTCAGTTAATCGTGCAGTAAATGCGCCCTTGTCAGGCTGCGTGGATGACAGCCTAAATTCTGTGTTTCCTTTTGCTTTCAGAACAACATGTGATGTAATAAAGGAAAACACCACTATTAATCCTTGAGATTTCCAACCCAGCATACAGGTACACCCACCATGGTCACACTCAAAATTACATTAATCGATTAAAAGAGAAAACATAAACCCACATCGTGGGGTTCAAAATCGGAGTCTGTTCAAAATATACATTAAACCTGGAAAGAACGTTTTAGGATTTTGCAGGTGCGATTCTCCGTTAAGGGCTACATAGTTGATCGGCTTGTGATGCGTGAACGGCTTGCATGCGCAGTGAGTCTCATCACACTTTAATAGTGTTTAGCCTCCCATTCAGAATATGAAAACATGCTGCGTGATCATGAGGAAGGATTACATCAAGATGAAGATTGTAATGCAGGTGCGAAAAACTTAATATAAATAAAATAGCCTGCTCCTTTCTTGCTGTTGCTTGTGTACTAGTGATTACCCTACTCTGCGTGATTAAGTCAAATGTATTATGAAATAATATAAGAAATATTTAAGATCCCACACAATTTCGTGATCAGTAATCAAATAAGCAACTTTGTGACATTAACTGTGTTAACTCATTTTGTACAAATAGGAAAATAAAAAAATTGCACTCCATGCCAAAAAGGACGCTGACTCCTGCTCTAGCCTTTCAAAGTAGAAACTGTTTGACCTTGCGCGTGTACACAGGTTGTCAATGCATGCATGCTCCAACTGCTGTGTGACACTGGAGTTCAGAGCCATAAAAAGTGTTTATTCTTTCAGCAAGTTCTTCAGTCCTCCTCACACATGTGCTCCAGATGTGCACATGCACTGTTGTTGTTTGCACCTTCGTCTCCTGTTGTTTGCATAGTCTTCTTGCACTACTTTAAGCAATGGCCCGACTGTGAGTGTTGTCACCTTGTGTAACATCTAATTAGTGCAAACAATTCAAGGTACGCAAAGAAAAATCAGGCTGCTTGCATACTCTGCAAATGACCAAATTTATTTCAGCATTGCATAAGTGTAATTTAAAAAAATAAATGAATATACTTCAGGCTTAACTCAATTCAGGCTTAATTCGACAGTGCTAGTTTAAAGCCATTAGTATGTGATGACTCATGATTGGTCACTTGCTTAGTTGATTTTATTCCTGATTTCGCAGCACTGCAATTGTAATAGAAACCGTAACCGTGTTAACAAGCCTGGACTGATGGAACAACACAGTTCCGCAACAATAACCATTTGGCCCGTTTGTGGGAAAACGCCTACTGTTGATACTTAATTGTACATTCCGGGTTCAATACAAGTTCAGCTCATTTGACAGCATTTGTGGCATAATGTTATTTACCACAAACAATTATTTCAATTAGTCCTTTCTTTTCTTAAAAAGAATTAAACAATCAGGTTACAGTGAGACACTTACAATGGAATTTCTGTATGGTTTAAAAGGCAGAAATGTGAAGCATATAAATGTATAAAAGCACTCACGTCTTGTGTATTATTTGACCTGTGCTTTTAGGGTTTACGTGTTATGTCATCACTGCAGCGAAGATGTAAAATTAGATATAACTTTAGAGTAGTAGTAGTAGTAGTATGTTTTGTTTAATGCCATGTCAGCAATCAAAGCTATTTTCATAGCAAGAATTCAATTACAAAAATACAGATATCATATAAATACAATAAAAACAAAACAAATATAGATAGCAAGTCATATTATACAATATTTTTTTTAAGATTAGCATATGACAAGAAATCCAAAACCTTTTCAGGCACAATCTCATTAAATAAGTCTTTTAACGAGGTAACTTCATAAAAGAGCATTCTACTTGCGTTAAGACCAGGACAATCTAGTAAAATATGTTTGACAGATAAGGGAATATTACAGAACACACATAGGGTTGGGTCTTCACCTTTAAGCAAAAAGGTATGGGTCAGATGTGTGACCTATACAGCATCTGGTGTAGACCACTTGATCAAATCTAGTTTTAAAATTGATAAAAAGTCTGTTTGAAATTTCCGGATGAATTACATACAACTTATAACTTTAGAGTAAAAAAATAGCTTTTCTGTGTAAAGTCATGTTAACATGCATATTGTTTACATCTTGTGGCTGTACTTTTGAAACAGTGAGTATTTTAACAAAACAATTGGGCCAAAATTGGCCCCATTCACTTCCATTGTGAATGGGGCCAATTTTGTTATGTTTACGTTTTTAGAAACTGTCATCTTTTTGCACTACTGTGTACTGGTCGGCGCTGCACTGTGTCTATTGTCCTGTTCATTGTCAGAAATTTGTTGTACTGTCCCGTACTTTTTGCACATGTTGGCACATGCACTTTATATAGGTGTATATAGGTATTTTATATAGGTATTTTATTTCGTTGTGTAGTCTCATGTGGTCCTGTGTTGGTCCTTTGTTGTTTTTATGTAGCACCATGGTCCTGGAGGAACGTTGTCTCGTTTTGCTGTGTACTGTATTAACTGTATATGGTTGAAACGACAATAAAAACCACTTGACTTGACTTTACATTTTAAGTGCCTCGCCGTAACCCAGATTTTTCTTTCTGTAGCATTTCAAATTTCTTCAGAACTCTAACAAGTTTAATTTTAAATGTATTAATTTACTTTATTTTACACAAAATCCATACTTATGTTCTTTATCGAGTCGTTTCTTCACTTTTTTTTGCATTATAATATTTCATTTATTGTTAGATAACTGTTATAAATGTATTTTGATGTTATGGTGGTTTTGGAAAATTGTATCCTGCCCCTTTAAGAGTTCACTATATTTCTCCATGTCTTTTCCTCCCGCTCAGTTGGTGCTTGAATTAATTGAGCAGATGTGCCTAAAGTGGCCATGAAAATGAAAACATTGTGTGTTTTCATGTTTTGCAGAATAAAGGAGACATTGGTTAGAATCTTTGGTTCAGCGACTCTTTATTGAAACACAGTGTGTCAGTCATAGCAGTCACACAACAAATGCTGTTGATCAAATTTAACTTGTATTGCACCCAGAATATTCCTTAAAATGAAACATACTGTAAGTGTACTGGAGGTTATCCAAACTGCATAGCAGTTCTTTGTGAACCTACATAATAATTGTGTTCAAATTAACAAATATTGCAAGTGACTTGTCTGCTACATGATGAAATGTAAATATATACTGAAATGAAAACAAAGAGCCCACAAAAATGCATTATAATTTTTTTAGAGGATTAATTTAGCCTTATGGGATGTGAACGCCTGGTCTCCAACTCTCTCTCTAGACCCTTGGGAAGAAGTCTGGTCCTGACCTCCAATCACATCTTGCAATGCCTCTGACTGTTGTCATGGTGATATGGACCTATTGCCGAGGCCAGTGGTCATTCTGAGACTCATTGTCTGTCATTCAACACAGGAGTCCTTGGTCGGCTAAATCAGTCCATGCCAGGAAAACGTGAATCCATTTGATCCAAAATGGCTGACTACCTGGTTTTAGCATCATAAAGGGATTCAGGGTATTCTGCGTTTGGCTGCAAACCCACAGCGCTTATGAAAAAAGTGTCTACAGTTGCAAGCCAGTACTGCAGTATTTATATTTTATAGGACGGGTGAGGATTGCTTAATGTGCCATTGTGGATCCATTGGGAGCCATGTTGACGGACACAAGGTGAAACGATGCAGTTTTGTGGATGTTGCGGAAGATAGTCATAACATACAGTAGACATATTGGTAACCAGCACACGTTTATGAACACAGTCAAATCTGGAACAGGACTGAACTGAAACACTCTGACAGGAAAGGAGACAGATGTAGGTCTCATGGACCCTTTAGAGTTGCCTAGTAATTTATTTATTTATTTTCGTGTTTATTAAGGAGCTATATTGCCTCCTGCTTTGGCGCTTGTTGTCGCCCCACAGAGCCAGCAGTCATTGATGTTCATTTGGCTGCTGTTGAGCGCTTTCCCCTCACATGTCTGGAATTAGTCGACATGAACATGGATGTTTGCAGAAAGATTGTTTTGAAGAACAACAAATTAACATCATTAAGTCCTATAGGGCCGATCGATGCTTATGGATTTGTTTACTGGAATTGTCACCAATTCGCAGAGGATTACCGGGGTCTCAGTGTTAAAAATATTAATATAACAACATTTTGTTTCCCCATGCATTGGATTTAAGTTAAATCCTGTAATTTCTACTCCGTTTTATGAGTTTATCTTGATTTTCTTCAGCTGAAATTAAATTCAAAGTGGTTGAAAAAGTGCAATGAACTTAAGTAAATGAATTAAAGGCAGAAATTAAACTTAAGTTGTCAATTGTAGCAGGTTTAAATAATTTACAGTGCTGGAGACTAAAGCAAAAGTCTACAATTGCTCTCCATTCATTCTCATTGCTATGCAGAAGAAACAACTGAGAAAACACAGAGATATACAGAATATAATTGGTTTTCTTCTTTCACTGTTTTACATTTTAGAGTATCTTGCCTCTATGTTAGGTGTGAGTGCAAATCAATTTGCATCCTTTAATTGCTCAACTGCAGGTCTCTGTTGTAATTCGTTGGGTCTTGACCCTCTCTGTAAACAGTTAACCTTTGCTTTTGTGTAAGTTCCAAATGAGCATTCTGGAATGGAACGCAGGGACAGACTGTGGGGAGGAGCAGTGAGGATACATTAGAACCTCTGGACTCCATCTGTCACCATGGAGACAGCAGAACAAAGTGAGGGGGGGGACAGGTGGACCCACCCCACCAGCTGCCATGACATCCAACACCTGTGCGACTGCAGTGGACAAACTTTCTTCCTTTCTCTTTCAGTAGGTCTATCTGTCCTGCGGATCTGCAGTCATTGTGTATAAGCATGTGTTATACAGAAGATTGGGGCTAGTCTTTCACACAGAGAAGTTCTCACAAGTCACAAGTTGTCACAATATTGCACCAACTATAATGATTTCAGTCAAGTCCATACACACAAATGTGTTTTTGTCTGGCAAGGGTTTTCTATGTCGGCTTTAATACAACTAATTTAAAACCCTCTTAAAGAAATGTTCTGGGTTCAGTACAAGATAAACCCTCAGCAGCATAACGTTAAGTTCCACAAAAATTAATTTCGACATGTCCCTCCTTTTCTTTAAAAAAGCACAAGTCTGGGTTATAGTGAGGCATTTACAATGGAAGTGAATGAGGCCAATCCGTAAATGTTAAAATACAAAAGTACACATGCAAGAAATGTTGGTTAAGTTACTCTAAAATAGTCGTTAATTACTAACTACTAATTACATCTTCTACAGTGTAATTAGATTACTGTGCTATTTACTCTGTCTGAAAAGTAATTGCATAACTTATTACTAATTACTTTCTAAAACCCATATCAACCTCAACCAGATGAAAAATACATGCTAGATGTGAAACTGTTTTTAATTCTTTCAAATAAATCATATAAAAATCACATAAATTATTCACAATCTGGCCAATGAATTTAAGGGGGCAGCGTTAAATTAGAAAACATATTTTAACGTTAGACGCTAAATTTCTATTTTAAATTCATTATTGTTTAAATAGAATTGTTCTGTAGTCTATAGAGTATTTAACACAATTACATCAGAAGTAACTAATTAAATGAATAAAAATTAAGAGTAATCCCTTACTTTACTTTTTTCAAAGAAAAAGTCATTTAATTACAGTAATGCATTACACCCAACATTGGCCAAAAGACTTAAACAATATACACGTTAACATGATTTTTGTAAGAGAAAATCACTTACTAACATTTTCTAAGTTATTTTACAACACTTAATTTTACAACTCCTAAATCAACTGCTAAAACAATGATTTAAACAACTCTGCAACTCAAATAATACAAGTTCAAATTGAACAATTAATGTTAGTGCTTTAATCATCTTTTTTTCTGCTTTTATGCTGCAAATTCTGTTGATTGTATTGAACTCAGGCATTCCTTTAAATTAGAATAAACTTTGTGAATTCAAATCAACTAAAATCATCATATTGTGTAATAGTTGGTGGGTGAAAAAGTGAAATCAAAATACAGGACAAGGATATTTATCACAAATGTGATAAAGGCAACCTGTAACATTTTAACAAAGTTATCACATGTGTTTTAAATGTTATAAATGTATGCATTTCACTACTTAAAATATTTGTCAGCTGAAACAATGGTTTGATATTTTTGTCTATTACCTATTTTTATGTTTGCTGTTTGAATAAATATTTTGTGTTTGCAGACAGTGTAACAAGAGTATGTAGTCACAGAAGATCAACGTGTGTTCAGTGAACTGTATCCTTTTTTTCAAAAGGCAAAAAAAGAATGGTGCAATAACTTTTTGGAAGCCAAGGTGTGTACTTTACTTTTAATTAACCTGAATTAAAATCTGTTATAGTATAAAGTGTGACAACAAGCCCCAGTTCCCCCTAGATATTTATATTCCAAATCTTTCCATAATTTCCATTTTTACTCCATCGTTCTACTGGTGTCAGTGTTCCAGGGATAGTTTGCGTTTCCCGTATGATTGCATTTAAAAACAATGTCCATAGAGGGCGCTATTACACTGAGCGTGGAGACACAGACACTTCGACGACTTTCAGCATGTCTTGCAGGGTTTTGTGGGGTGTGTTATGCATTATTATTCTGGACTGGTCTTCGCAGGAATCAAAGCGCAAGGCCTTTGTATTTTTATACACTACCACCACCTCAGTCCCAACGCTAAAACCAGCTCTGGACTTGCATTTGTCTCTGACCCATCGAGAGAGAGCACATAACTGATTCCAATGCCTTTTCCATTTAGTTGCAAATTGAAACAAGGACTGGAAGAGAATAAAAAAACAAAAAACACAGGCAATCACCCTTGCTTGATTAGTCTTTGTGTTGCCAATTATCCACTACAAGCTTGTAAAAGTGTTGCAAACGGTGATCATAAGCCTGACTGCTCTCTCTCATTTTGAATCGGTGAAGGGTGCGCGGTCATGATGAGAGGCGAGGAATAATTCATTCAGTCCTGAAACTCAAGAACTCCAGCCGGAAATAATGAGATGACACTGTTCGTGTTTGTGTTTAAAAGAGACAATTAAGTGAAACCGTAGCACTGGAGCAGACAAATTGTTAGGCCCGAGTTCTGAAGCAGCAATCATGCCCCGATCATGTCGCATTAAAACAGCAATTCTGTTCTTTCTTTCCTGTTTTTCTGTCACAAGGGTGAGGATACGTGTTAAGATAAATATAAAATATTTATGGCAATTATCCATGTATATCTATTGGAATAACAGAATCGCTTGATCTGTGCCAAAACCTATTGAGGTCCCTTTAGAGGCAGCATTTTAAGGCATCAGACTCGATCCCGCCACAAAGGCTGTTCCAGAAGGAAGGCAACATTATTATGTTATGTTTTTGCCAAATTGTGAATGCTGCATCTCATGTAACCTTCATGGAGACTGCAATCCTAGAATGCCCAAAAAAAATAAATAAATAAATAAAAAGGACAAGGCCAGGTTTGACTATGAAAGGTGCTTCTCAAACCGTTCACCTCTGTACTATTCTACGTCATTTTGTAGTGCAAGTAGTAGTAGTATGTTTACTCTGAAAATGCAACAAAAAGTGTACTACGAGTACCCGGATGATGCACTTCAACTGTCAAAACAGAGTGTGGAATGTTGGACACTTCCTGCACTCAGGGTATCTGGCGTATGACAAAAAAATTAAATAAATACAATTAAAGAAATGGAGAATGTAACAACTAGAGAAACTTCATTAAAAACAGCACCTTACAAATGCAAGTCAAATGCTTTAACATCACCACACGCTGTGTGAAAATGTGCATTGTTTGAGAACCAAGTGTTGGACTGAGGTTGGTTAACAAGCTTAAAAAAGGAATATTCCGGGTTCAATAAGCAAGCTCAATCAACAGCATTTGTGGCATAATGTCGATTACCACAAAAATGTATTTCAACTCACCCCTCCAGTTCTGGTAAAAAAAAAAAAAAAAAAGAGCAAAAATCTAAGTTACAGTGAGGCAATTACAATGGAAGTGATTTGGACCAATTGTTGTCAGGTTTAAAAAGCAGAAATGTGAAGCTAATATTTTTATATAAGAACTTACATTCATTCTTCTGTTAAAACTTGTGCATTATTTGACCTGTTGTTTAAATTGTAATTTTTACAGTCGTTTTAGGGTTTATTGACATTACATCGTCATGGCAACAAAGTTGTAAAATTGGCTATATCTTTACACAGAAAAGGTTAGTAAGTCAATTTATCACACTTAAATCATATTAGCACACATATTGTTTACATCTTGTGGCTACACCGTTTACGGATTGGGCCCCATTTACTTCCCATGTAAGTGCCTCACTGTAACCCATATTTTTTTTTTTTTTTTAAAGAACATGAGTGACGAGTTGAAATACATTTTTGTGGTAATCAGTATTATGCCACCAATGTTGTCGACTGAGCTTAACTTGTATTGAACCCAGAATATTCCTTAAAACTTAACGCGTTTGAAACCTCACTTGCGTCAGCTGTCAAATGGCGAATGCTTCTGTGTAGTAAAAATCCTTTAAGAGTTTCATTTGGGATGATACTAAATTTAGAAAATTCATACACTTCATGGCTGAGGGCATTGTGCATATTGTAAGTGCATAGTTTATAGTGCGTCATTTAAGACTTAATATAAATTAAATACTTCATATTTAATATTTTATTCAATTTAATTCAGTACTGAAAGTTAGTTGGATTAAAATTTGGCAAATTTACCCAATATTTGTGCGCGCCATGTATATTTTTATGTTTATTGCAACCTTCTGCGCTTATTGCAATTGTTTTTCTGTTAACATCAGCTGGGCGAGCGTCTTGGACCTTTGTGCTGCATCTCACTGGTTTTTGCAGCACTCACACAAAAGAACCACATTTTTTAAATGCTATTTTTAAACTTTTAAAGTTCTCAAAAGACCTGCTTTCTGTTTTAGTCGTTGCGCTACATTTAGCGGTCCTTAAGAAGGCAACTGCTGTGTAGACAGTAGGCAGCAAAAGAGCCTTCTAGATTTTGGAACAATGCTACTGTGTTTATATATACAATTTACAGACAGTATACAGACCTCTGAGTCCAGATGCATGCTGGGTTGGTGCCAAGGATGAGCCTTTTACATGTCTGTTCCCTGCTCCTCAATGCAAACAATCATGTTCCTTCTGTAAATGAATAAAGTAGTGTGGTTGGGAGCTATTCACCATAGCCTGTGAACTTTCTGTAGAAGTATATGTTACACTAACGAAGCAATTTTATGTAATGCAGGCCATGTTTCAAGCTATTTGGAAATGTGTTCAGGTAGACGGATTTCTTCCCAAATGTGTAATACACAGAAATGGAATGGAGACAATAATGGTTTAGGCTGTTGTATTGTTTGAGGGAAGGAATATTTTGTCCTGCCAGATAGGTTGCAGGTGAAAATTAAAGTATTGTTTGAGGGAAAATGTTCATTTTCCACCTCAACAGCTTGTAATGGGATGGGCGAATCTTGTGAGAGCAGGAACTAAACTTACAATCAGAGCCTGGAAATGGCCCTTGCCCAGAAACTGAGGCGATTACCACGGAATCTCTGACTTTCCACTCTGGGTTTATACTGACATGTTGTGGTCTGAATATCAATAGCCATTTCATGCCATTTCAAGATTTTCTAGCAGCTAGAAGGAATCCCTCATCATTCAATTCAAGTACAAGGGCGAAAGAGAAGAGATTCCAATTTAACATTGGAGGAAAACAATATTGAGTGTTATAAAATCATACAGTTCCCTGAGTTCTTTTAAGGTATCCCAGCTGAAAAGTTGAGCTTAGACCAGAAATCATTTCCATATGCTCTATACTGGTTTAGGCTGATTATTGCTGGTTTGGTGCTGGTCTAGCTGGGGGACCAGCATGGCTATGGCCTTTCTTGTGATGCTCGTTTACTAAGGAAATCTTGGCAGTTAAGATCACCCCAGGTTAATGTGACAAATCACAAATGCTATACTTATTTTGTTAATTGCTTATAGTTGTTTGCATATTAAGCTGGGATAGAAGAAATTATTTAAACAAAGAGCACACTTAAGCTGTACGAATCCTGTTTGGGACACCAGCACATGGGACCACCATCCAAAACAAAACACATGCTGGTGACCCACAATGCTGGTCTGTTGTATCCTCAAGAGTTTTAAGGAGCAATGCACCTCTAAAATTAGCAAAGGAGAATCCTTGGGTGTCTTTATCTTGCTTGTCTTATTGATCTCATAATATCCTTCAAAAATGTGAGAAAATGGAAGTGTGAACTAAGTGATGTGCCATCTGTTGGAACGCTATATCGAAAATGTAATCCAGGGTGTGCCATTTCCAGGAAATTTACATGCACTTTCCGCAATGAGAAGTCTGGCACTTCTGGTGCAATAGTGGTGACAAATGTTCAAATTCTCCCATATCCAAGTTTTATACAAAGTCTAATTCCATTTCCAGATATTGCCTTCATTCGTCTTCCATATTGTCGTTACTTTAACGGCAATTGATATTCCCTCAAGATTCCTTCTCAGCCTGCTCACCTTCCCATCTGATTCACGTCTAATATTCACGTTGTGTTGATGGACATTCATGAATTGCATGGGGACCATTAAGCCTGAACTTCTGCTCATCCGTTATCTGTGACTGTACATATTGGGCTATTGATTTTAGGAATATGGAGCTTCGTGGCATGTGTCAAAAAAGGAAGAAGTAGAAAGATAAAGAGAGGGCTTTCCAATTTTTTTGTTTATCATTTGCACCAGTATAGAGGATCTCATTCCATGCCTTTCATATTATTTTGTTCTCATTGTTTCTTTTCTTTTCTTGTTGTAGCACTTTGATCTGGCCACAAGGATTGAGCAATATTCTGAGTTATGAATGGCCTCCCTTTCAAATGAATGAGTTTGAATTAAATTGGCCACATCCAAAAGATATTTGAATGACAGGAAGAGGAATTTACTCAATTGCAATAAACATTTTTAAAATACAACACAGTTACAAAACAGAGAACTTTTATTAAATCAACCACAACAACAAAATGTGCCGTTTCATGACCATGATCCATAAAATGAAAGCTATATAAAATATATTACAATAGGTTGCACAAACACAGTTTATTAATATAATCTAGGCCTAATGTTTCTGGTACCCCAAATTACCCCATATGATCTGTGTTTGATAACATGCCTATTCACACAAGAAATGTATGATTAAAAACTATGATCACAGCAGTTACATGAATTTATCATTTTAATATTTATTGTATCTTTTATTAATTCTGTAACAAAATCAAAAACTAATGAGCCAAAAGTATAGTCTGCCCAAAAAGTAATATTCTGGCATCAAAGAGTTGTTGATCCAAACATGTGTGACTTTCATCTACTTTCATGGAACACAGAAAGAGACTTTAGGAAGAATGTTAGCCATAGTCACTAACTAAAAAATCAATACAAAATAAAAACCTCAGAATGGTCTACTGTCAATATGTGTCAAGTTTTGTTAAAGGGTTAGTTCACCCAAAAATGAAAATTATCCCATAATTTACTCCATCAAGCCATCCTAGGTGTATATTACTTTTATTCTTTCAGCCAAACACAGAGTTATAATAAAAAATATCCTGGCTCTTCCAAGCTTTATAATCGGAATAAATGGTACCTTAGATTTTCAAGCCCAAAAAAAAGAACATCCATCCATCAAAAAAGTAATCCATACGGCTCCAGGGGGTTGATAAAGATGGCCGAGAGAGAGAGAGAAAGTAGTAAGGGCGCTTGCACCTGAGATAAAATTGACTAACACCTGTCTCTAATTCTAGTGAGCATGGGGAGAGCGGCAAATAAACGGCCATGCCACCGCCAGATGGGAGAGAACGACACGAGTGACCAGTGACTGGCGTGTCTTATTGAGCGTTTTATTTTATTGTGAAGCTGAAGACTCAGAGAAGTTTGTTGACAAAGTTTGTGTTACACTGATCTGATTGAACTGAGAAAAGCACTGAGAAGAGTGCACACAGAGTGTTGAAGGCAGAGAAATAAAGAGCCTGCCTTGACTGCATCACTGCTCTCAGTCTCCTCCCTTCCATCTCCGAGCTTGAACTCATTACACTGGTGCTGAAACCCCGGATCTGGAAGTACACCCCATGAAGTCCTCCCAGATGGCAGAGATCCTCCAGTCCCTCGCCCGGCCTACATCAAAGCCACCAACAATCCCTGCTTGAGCCGTGTCAAGACCAGGATCGCCGGTTCTTTGAGATCCTGCGAGCTCAAGCAGAAGACCAGCATGCGATCCGGAGCCTCCTCAGCCAGGAGAGAGCCTCGGCCATGATACCGGACAACTGCAGCCCCTCCCCCCCACCCACGCTCTTGAAAATGGGGGCGGAAGATGACGCAGAGTCCTTCCTCGATCTGTTTGAACAGACCACCAAAATCTGGGGCTGGCCGCGTGACCAGTGGATGGCCAGGCTCCTTCCATTGCTGTCCGGGGAATCCCAGCTTGCTGCCCAACAATTGCCTGTGGCTAAACTCCTGGCTTTTGATGACCTAAAGGTGGCCATCCTGATGCAGGTGGGTCATAGTCCGAGCAGTACCACCAGCTCTTCCGGCTGGGGAAGACCAACCGGCCGTTTGTCTTCTCCCAATGGCTCTGAGATGCATGCCGGAAATGGCTGATGGCGGGGAACCGCGACATCGTAGGAATGCTCGACCAGGTGGTAATGGAGCACCTAATCCTTTGTCTGCCAAAAGGAATGGCGGAATTGCGCCAGAGGGCGGAAGAGCCCCCTCGCTCTCCCCCCTCCCTCTCACTCTGCTCTCTCCACAGAGCCCGTTCCGGCACCACAGAGGCAAGGAGCTCCGCCTCAGAGGCCAGTTCCCTGTGTGCGGTGGTGGACAGCTCCCCCCGCCTCTACAGTGTCCCGCCGCTCTCCCCCTCAGGTGGAAGTCTACACCGACACAGGTGCGGGTGTGGCATCTGGGCCACTCTGCTGGGGTGGCAGGGATCCGGGGCACTTCTGGGATCAATGCCCTGTGATGGAGCTGGGGACAGTGTCTGGGATCTAGACCACTCCGCAGGCTGCCACCGACCTGGCCGGAGCGTACCAGATACCAGAAAGGATCAAGGGGGGTACTCACCAATCATTGGTGGACACAGGTTGTAATCAAACCACAGTCCACCAATGCTTGGTTCAACTCGAGGCATTGGACACAGCTAAAACGGTAAGGGTATTCACAAATACCCAATGGTGAGCCTGCTGATTACATTTTGGGGAACAAAACAGAGTAGAGGCAATGCCCTGTGACGGACCATGCGTTAGTTCCCGCCTCACCCATCCGCTGATTTTGGGGACTAATTGGCCTTAATTTCAGAACAATATTAAAAGGGAATTTGTGCGGATGGGTGCTGCGTAAAATGGGTCCAACTACGGCCGAGTGTCGCACTTTCATATCCCTATTTTAAGATTATAAATGAGCGGTTGTATAGTGTGACGCAGGATGCTCAAACAAAAGATACAACCCAGCTATTAATACCACAGAGCCGCTGGAAATGGTGTTCCAGGCGGCGCACTATAATCCGATGGCAGGTCACCGAACCGACACTGAACCGCTTGATAGCTCGTTTTTATTGGTGGCGATGTCCGCAGGTGGTGTGCGGCATGCTGTGAATGTCAGCTGGTGAATCCACAGGCCACCCCAAAAGCGCCATTGCACCACCTTCCTCTAATCGAGGCCCCCTTCGAGAATATAGGCATGGACCTCGTTGGGCCATTAGAGCAGACAGCACATGGACATCGCTTTGTATTTATCCTATTGGAACATGCATCGTGATATCTGGAAGCAGTGCCTCTGCGCAACATCTCAGCACGTAGTGTTGCGGAGCCACTCTTCAAAATAGTCTACCGGTTGGGGATTCCGAAAGAAATACTCACCGATCAGGGCACAACTTTTATGTCATGGACACTACACAAGCTTTACGAATTATTGGGCATTAAGTCAATTCGCACCAGTGTTTACCATCTGCAAACAGATGGCCTGGTGGAGCGATTTAATAAAACCTTTAAGAACATGATTCGTAAATTCGTGCACGAGGATGCTAGAAATTGGGATAAATGGCTCAATCCCCTGTTATTTGTAGTACAAGAGATCTCGCAAGCCTCCACTGGGTTTTTCCCGGTCAAGCTGCTATATGGGCGGCGCCTGCGCGGGGTGCTTGACATAATCCCCGAAGCTTGGGAGGGACCTTCAGATAGCAAGAATGAAATTCAGACCGTTCTTTATCTTAGTGCAAAACTCCACACCTTGGGGCGACTAACACAGGAGAATTTGCTCCAAGCTCAAGAACGACAGAGCCGACTGTATAACGGGTACGTAGCCGTCCCTATCGCTTGACCGAACACAAAAAGAAAATAGTTCGGGAAGAATTGGATGCAATGCTTGATATGGGGGTAGTAGAGGAATCTCACAGGGACTGGTCCAACCTGTTTGTTCGAGTTCCTAAGAGTGACGGGTCTGAACGTTTCTGTGCGGAGTATAGAAAAGTCAACGCGGTGTCTAAATTTTAAGCATACCCGATGCCCCATGTTGCAGAGTTGCTCGATCGGTTAGGTACTGCTCGATTTTATTTGACATTGGATTTGACAAAGGGTTATTGGCAGATCCCCCTGACACAAATTTCCTGCGAAAAAAAAAAAAATACAGCCTTCTCCACGCCGTTTGGATTGCACCAATTTGTGACACTTCCATTCGGTTTGTTTGGGGCCCCGGCTACGTTTCAGCATCTCATGGACCGAATCCTCAGACCGCATATGTCCAACACCCGTTTCTAATTCTAGTGAGCATGGGGAGAGCGGCATATAAATGGCCATGACGCTGCCAGACGGGAGAGAGTGAATGACACGAGTGACCAGTGACTGGCATGTCTTATTGAGCGTTTTATTTTATTGAGAAGCTGAAGACTCAAAGAAGTTTGTTGACAAAGTTTGTTACACTGATCTGATTGAACTGAGAAAAGCACAGAGAAGAGTGCAGGCAGAAGGCAGAGAATTAAAGAGCCTTACTTGACTGAATCACTGCTCTCAGTACAAAAAAAAAAAAAAAAAAAATTAGTAGTATTTTGTTTCTAGCCCTTACGGTTGCGGAGATATAAGCAAAAACACAAAATGTTTTATTATAGCACCACCTAGAGTCAGATGGGTGTGTGTGCATGCCCCTAAATGGCGGGGGCCCAGACACTTTTAGGGCACCTTTGATGATTGTACCCCTAAAAATAGATGCAATGAAAGTGAATGATGACAGAGGCTAACATTCTGCCTAAAATATCATTTTACCCTTTGGACATATTTTAACTAACCTTGGTAATCAGGACTGCCACCGATAACCTCAGTATCAAATAAATAAAATTGAGCATGATGCCCTGCTCATAAAGCCTGTGGTTTGTCCATTGGTGCACGAAGACAAATTTTCCATAAAGCTTTTTGAAACAATAATAAACAATGTGTGGTTAACATCTGAGATCAAAAGCAAAATATAAAAAGAGAGAGAATACCAAAAAAAGGAGGCATTTTGACCCTGCTGAAATCAGGTCACTCAACATAAGCTACAAGAAGAGAACACACAGCTCACCCACAAGAGGTTTTACAGACATACACAAGTCTTAATCAGACTCTTGCGAGAGAAGGCGGATGGGGGGAAAAATAAATAAATAAATAAAGCAAAGTGCAGCAAGGTCATTGGAAAGCTGTTAATAATGCAATAAAACATGTACATGTGCACTTGCACACACTCGTATGCAAGCAAAGACAAGGCCATCTGGTCTTGGACACGTCCTCTGTGGAGATTAATTGGTGATGTGCAGCTCTAGTCTCTCAGCCCAGTGCTGGTGGTCTGTGTGGAGGGAAAGATGGAGAGGAAAGGTGGGAGATGGCACATACGGTGGGGTGGGTTGGGGGGATGTTCTGGTGACTCTATGAATCAAGGCATCTGTTATAGAAATAGGAAAGACAGGGACATAGGCGCTAGCAAGAGGAAAAGACCTGGGGCCAGAAATGGATGATTATTAATGGAATGGTGTATGTTCAAGCGATGCGAGTTTGTGTGGTCTTGCCCAAGTGGGATGACTTTTGCTACTCACATCATAAGAGAAGTCAGTCTGCTTTGTCTATTTATTTGTGCAGGACTACTCATGTTTACTAGTCGACTACTCATCCAGAAATTTAGTTGACAGGTTGGTGGGCCAAAGTTTACCTTATGTAAATGACTTGCTATACATGCTGTGAACCAGTGAAGCACAAGTCATTTGAATCTTGATTAGACAAAGTAATGGCAAAATAGTTGACTAGTTAGAAAAAACCCTAATTCGTGCATCCCTGTGAAAAATAGTTAAGGTGCTTAGCTGTCTCAGACCAAGCTTGGTAGGCTGAACAAGTTTGATGGTTTTAGAGGGGTTTTGGGAAAATAACCAAATGCCAGCTGTCTCAGACTGGTCAAGCCTTTTAGGCTGTTCAAGTTTGATGGTTTAAATGGGTTTCAGGCAACTAGCTAAACAGCAGATGACCCAGACTGGTCAAGCTTGTTAGGCTGGTCTAGTTTGATGGTTTTAGATGGGGTTTGGACTACTAGCTAAACACCAGGGGCCGGTTGCACCAGCTATACCCAAGTTACAACTTAGCCTAGTTGTTGTGTAAATGGGCACCAAGTCGCAATTTACACACTACCAAATATTTGAGCGTTGCACCAATAAATTTAGGTAGGACGTAACCCTACGTATTAAGTGAATATTTACAGAAGCCTCAGAACAGGAGTACTGGATGGAATAAAAAAAGCAGACTCATTTAATGACATGTTTTGGTTGACCGGCTTCAGTCCTTTCGACATATATGCAGGGATGGAAAGAGCACTGAAAAAATCATACTCAAGTAGAAGTACTGTTACTGCCCAAAAAATTTAGTATGAGTAGAGTAAAGTAGCTGTCCTAAAAACTACTCAAGTAAGAGTAAAATAGTAGCTAAATTAAAAGTACTCATGAGTAGTGAGTATTGAGTACCGAGTAGCAAAACCTATGCCCCTTTATAATGAACACTGTATGCCAACTTTTAAAATACATCACTTATCTATGATAAACACTAGGGATGTGCATGAGTAGTTGAATATTCGTTAGGCAATAATTATTAGAATAGTAAAAATACCATTAGAATTTCACAAAATTATGATTTGCTGGCCATATATACACACAGTGAGATGCAGGTTTCTTTTTCTTCGCTTTGCGTGAGCTTAAATGCTTTCATTCTATTCTTTTTTGTTTTCACGCATTGCTTGTTTAATTTTTTTTTTTAAAACACAGGACATAAGCTTGTTTGAATATAATTTTCATGAAGTTCAAAATGTTTTTGTTTTTTTAATGGTCTCCTTAATTACCTTCATTTAAATAGAATATTCAAATATTCTTTTTTTATGAGCTTAAATATTCAAATACCAAATTATTGATGAATGCCCATCCCTTAAACACTACATGAATCTGATTCCAAAAAATAAAAGGGAGACATGATAACAGAAATGAAGATTAAAAAGTTATTTTCAATACACGGATCACCATTTTAAATCGTAAAGTATGAAACAATTACATTAAAATAATTGTATGTGTAGGGTCTAAATTTCCCTTGATGCCGATAGAGCGTTATTTTTGTGTATAAAACATTTTCAAACAATGCAAGGAATGCAAAAAAATGCTAAATAAGCAGGATCACTTGGCACGTCATGTCCTGCACAATAGAGGTAGAGCAGGAATGGGAAAAGTTATTTGGTACATGGGCTACATCATGCTCATAATGGAATAATTCCCCCAAAAATGAAAATTCTATCATAATATTCTCACCCTCATGCCATCCTGGATGTGTATGACTTTCTTCCGCAAAACACAAATTAAGATTTTTAGAAGAGTATCTCAGCTCTTTTTGTCCATACATTGAATGTGAATCTGTGCTAAAATATTGAAGCTTCACAAATCACATAATTAAGCATAATAGTAGTCTAATTCATGTGACTGCAGTGGTTTAATCCATGTCTTCAGGAGCAATATGATAGATGTGGTGAGAAACAGATCAATATTTAATTCCTTTTTACTATTAATTCTCCTCCCTGCTCAGTCAATCTCCAGTTTAAAAATCACAGTGTTCTGCTTGTGTTTTTGGTGATTAACTTTCTTCATGCATATCACCATCTACTGGGCAGAGAGAAGAATTTATAGCAAAAAATTACTTAAATATTGATCTGTTTCTCACCCACACTTGTCATACCAATTCTGAAGTCACGGATTAAACCACTGGAGTTGTAGGGATTACTTTTATGCTGCTTTCATGTGCTTTTGGTGCTTCTAAGTTCTGGTCACCATTCACTTACACTGAATGGACATACAGAGCTGAAATGTACTTCGAAAAATCTTCATTTGTGCTCTGCAGAAAGAAAGCCATAGACAGATGGCATGAGGGTGAGTAAATGATAAGAGAATTTTCATTTTTGAGTTAATTATTTCTTTAAGTAGCATATTGTTCTCCTTTTGAGATACAATGTTCAACATTGATTGAGTTCTTGTATCTTTTAAGCCCAGAAATAATTGTGCTCTCATTCTAATGCATGATGCACAATTTTCTGAAGTTTGTGACTGGTGGAATATTCTACCTGAAGTATTGCTCTACAAATGTTGATTTTATAAAGGCCAAGCATAATTAGAAATTATTTTATCATCTCTACTTTCCTGTTAATTTATTATATCAATTAACACTCCCTCTACATCTGGGGTCGATATTATTAAAAAACGAACAATATTTAAAAAAACATTAAAAAATATAAATGTTTAATTATATTACATTAATACTTTTAAAGCTACTCGAGTTATTCAGCCAAAAGTAGTTGGTGGTTTTCTCGTTTCCTTGTTATTGTAGTTTGATTAATAGCATTTATATGATGTAAAGCCTACTAGGCCGTGCTCCATTCACGTACATGTACACTTCAAGCCTGACATTTTGAAACAAATACGCTTTTTGTACCACTGTTTAAAGTTCAATTTAGACATAAACGACTGAGTTTACATTAAATCCTCACCAAGATGGGCTATGGAATGATATTCCGGACATTATTCAAAAGGAATTGCAAATTGTATTTGCAATTGCGTTTTCAATTTGTGGACGCATAAAATGTGACAATCCAAACACAATTGCAAATCGCGCATTACCGTTTGCATTTTCGTTTAAGCGAACGCACAGTGACTGCCAGATTTCAAATGGAAAAGCAAAGTCTGTTTGCAACTGTGTTTCCCATATCTTACGAGTTTTGGCCCTGTCATATTTAAATAGCAATTTCAATTACCACGTCTGCTTTTTCACTTTCTCAGCGTCGCGTATGTAGCCAGCCAAAACTCAAATGGAATACTAATTCCCTTAGTATTTCCATTTCCGATGCCTTACACGGAAACCTGTCAATCAGGGTCAAGGGTGGGATTATGCTATGGGGCGTGTTTGTCTTGGGAAGTGACATCACTCACAGTCTATCAGGATCAATAATTAGCACTGCACTTTATTCATCCATAATCTCACACTGGACTGTCAACATATTCTCCTCAATATACTACTTCATACATACACACATATATATACACATATATATATATATATATATATATATTTCATATACTCCTACTTATTGTATTGTATATCGTGTGTATCGTTTACTGTACATTGTATATAATTATTGTGTTGTGTAAGTATGTGTACATTTGATTTGTAAATTGTGTTGTGCAGTATGTTGTTTATTGTAATTGGTATATGTCTCATCACTGTCATGACTGCTATGTTGCTCGGAACTGCACACAAGAATTTCACCTACTGTTGCACTTGTGTACATGGTAGTGTGACAATAAAGTGATTTGATTTGATAAACCGGCGTCTGTTCAAGGCATCACCTCTTGACCGTCGACTGTGAGTGACGTCACTTCCCAAGACAAACACGCCCCATAGCATAATCCCACCCTTGACCCTGATTGACAGGTTTCCGTGTAAGGCATCGGAAATGGAAATACTAAGGGAATTAGTATTCCATTTGAGTATTAGAAAATCAGTTATTTTGAATTCTTATAATAAAGGTGGCTTAAATTTCATTGATTTTGATTCTCTTAACAATACCTTAAAAATTAATTGTCTTAAACGTTTCCTTCACAATCAATCTTCTATTTGGAGTATAATCCCAAGATATATTTTTTCTCAATTAGGAGGCATACATTTTCTTTAATGTGCAATTATTCAATTAGTAAACTTCCTGTCAAACTTTCCAATTATCATCAGCAGATGCTTATGGCTTGGAAACTTATTTACAAGCATAATTTCTTGCCACACAATTTTTTAATTTGGAACAACTGTAATATTCTTGATAAGAGGAAATCTTTATTTCTTGAAAACTGGTTCAATAATGGGGTGATATTAGTAAACCAGCTATTTGATAGTGAGGGTAATTTATTTAATTATTCCGATTTTGTATCAGGATACCAATTCCCAGTATCTAGTAAAGAATTTAATATAGTTTTCAAGGCCATCTCTTTGGAAATCTGTATGCTGTTTAGAAACAATAATAGTGCTACAGTGACTTCTGTTTCTCCCCCTAGCCCTGAATCTACTGTGGTTGGTTCGATTTGTTTTTCAATACATAAATCCAATTATAAAATTAGGTCATTATTTTTGGACCCTGTTACTTCAATTCCTTCCTCCATTTCTTATTGGAATAACCTTTTGATGATATTAAATGGTCATATGTTTGGTCACATCCTCAGAAATTCTTTCTAACTAATAAAGTTAAAGAAATATCCTATAAAATTATTCATAGATTTTATCCAGTTAAATACTTTTTTAAAGAAATTTAGAAATGATATTGATACTTCCTGCTCTTTTTGTGAAGCCTCCTCTGAAACTGTTGATCATTTGTTTTGGGAATGTCTTTTTACTCGGTCTTTCTGGAACAATATTGATGCTCTGATTGTCCAAAAGGTTTTATGTAACTTTTCTTTATCATATAGACACATTTTTGGATTTTATGTTAAAGACAAGAATCTAATTAATGCATGTTTTTGTATAAACCTTCTTTTATATATTGGAAAGTTTCATATCCATAAATGTAAATATATGAAATAGGGATGCACCGAAATTTCGGCCGCCGAAAATTTTCGGCCGAAAATGGCACTTTCAGCACTTTCGGTTTTCGGCCGAAAGAGAAAAAAGGCCGAAAATATATACCTCCTCGCCCCGCCCCTCAGAGCTCAGATTTCAATCTGGATCGATCTAGCCCTTATCACAGCGCTACCAAACAAAGGCGATCATGTCAGCGGTGTGGACATTCTTCAAAGTTTCTGATAAGGACATCAAATTTGCGATCTGCAGTGTTTATTCAGCAGAACTTTCAAGATATAGATATATATATATATATATATATATATATATATATATATATATATATATATATATATATATATATATATATATATATATACAGAATACAGCAAGAGATTCTACACGAAAATGTCACAACTAGCGCAGCTACAACACAACTTGAGACGTATAGCTGAACTACGCCAGAAGCGACAATCCCCTTGACTACGGTCGCATAAACAAAGACCGCTTTCCATTGCTTGCGCGGATTGCGCACAGGTATTTATCTGCCCAAGCACCAGCACAGAGAGTGAGAGACTGTTCAGTGCAGCATCTCATGTTCTTGATGAGCTTTCTGTCAGAAAATTTAGCAACTTTTGTTCTTGAAGAGAAACCTGTCACTTGTACTTAAATAGAAAGCAGTCCAATATGATGTGTAAAGCAATTACATTACACTTGTTCTTCACTTGAGGATACATCTGTCGTTTACAGTTGAGGTTGGATTTAGTTCAATTACTGTTGTTTTGCACAATCATTTTCACTTAAAGTGTACATACGTTTACATAAACAGAATAGAGCACTGATCTATATATATAATTATATATTATAGTTATAGTAGATCAGTGGAATAGAGGCCCTCTGCCATTCTGTGTTCTGCCTGTTTGTTTTAATTAAAATTACTGTTGCATATTTAAACTTTATGAAAGATGTTAGCTAAGTTCATTACTTGACTGTTGTTGTGCATATAATAGTTTTCTAAAACTTTACATTATTTGGATAATTGTTAATAAAATCTGTAAAATTAGATTTTTACAGAACTGAAAGAAGAAGAATATTTAATATAGTTTTAATATATTTTTTGTCCAATTTTGTTGTGCTACTTTCAATAAAAGTGTGATTTATTTTATTGGTTTGTAGTTTTTCAATTCAGATGAATTAAATTCATGAAATTAATGAAAAAGTATAACATTAATACAATTATACACAACATTTTTTTTTTTTTTTTTTTTAAATAGGTAAAAATTTTGGTTTCGGTTTTGGCCCAGAATTTTCATTTCGGTGCATCCCTAATATGAAAAGTAAACCCCACTTTAGCTTTTTCAAAGAAGAATTGAAGATGTATTTAAATACAATTTCAACTTCTGTTAACAAGAAAGCAATGAAAACATCCAGAATTAGTGCCATGTTTAATATTCTCTCTTAATATTTTTTTTCTTTTGTGCCCTCTTCTTTTTTTTTCTTCTTTCTTCTCTTACTCTCTTTTCTTTTTAGACTATTGTTGAATATATTTAATGTATTCTGAACCATAATTTCTCTTTTGTTTTGAAAGATTGTTTATATTTCTTGTATGTATGGTCTTGTTCTGTTTGTTAATATTGCAATTAAAAAAATAAAATAAAATTAGTATTCCATTTGAGTTTTGGCTGGCTACATACGCGACGCTGAGAAAGTGAAAAAGCAGACGTGGTAATTGAAATTGCTATTTAAATATGACAGGGCCAAAACTGGTAAGATATGGGAAACACAGTTGCAAGCGGACTTTGCTTTTCCATTTGAAATCTGGCAGTCACTGTGCGCTCGCTTAAACGAAAATGCAAACGGTAATGCGCGATTTGCAATTGCGTTTGGATTATGTCACATTTTATGCGTCCACAAATTGAAAACGCAATTGCAAATACAATTTGCAATTCCTTTTGAATAATGTCCGGAATATCATTCCATAATGGGCATTGGCAGAATTATAAAGTGTAGTAGATCATTTAGGCGCGAACCCGCATTGGCGCTCTCGGAGCACGCGCATTTAAAGCATACAAACATTAACCGCCTGTCAATCAAACAGTGCGCCGTTACAGACGTCAGGAAACACAAAGTCAATGTCAACCTACAGCATGTATTCCAAGCAGTGGTTGTCTTGCTACTTCTAGATGTATAGGCTAAATATAGAACACTACTCAAACGTTTGATCGAGGACATTTCTCTTTTTCTTTTCGATAAACATCTAGATCATTAATCTCTCACAGCAGCCCAATAATCTCAGTGATATATACTTAAATTACAGGCTACATTATAGACACAGAATTTAGTAAGCAGAAATATGAAATTTACCTCAATATGTTTCTTCAAATAAACTCGCATGACACAGTCAAACAATAGGCCTTTTTCACAGCGAAAATCCCTTTTAGGTGCGGCGGTGAGGCATTCTCCACAGATGGCGCCAAATCTGCAGCTGCTCTTCAAATTTGTTACATGTGATTTGATTTGACGGGAGTCACGAGACTCTCGTAGCCAATCAAGTTGATAGATACAAATAAATTAAGGGCAGGGAAGTAGCGAACACAAACAGTGGGAAAATAGCGCAGCAAAAGTACAATTAGTAGGAAAAAGTAGTTAATTACAGGATCGTGAGTATTTGTAAATCGTTACTTTACACCCTGCATATATGGTGTTGGCATTTACACTCCTTTACATTTAAGGGAGAAAACATGTAAAAACTTGAAACCATTCTAACAGTAGACATTTCTATTTTTTCCAGCCTGTTGTATCAGTATGTATTTATTAATTGTCCCTTATTCATTTTAGATACAGCTATTGAATAATTTATATATTTACATAAGCTAAATATATCATTAAATCTTGTTTTATTACGAATCGTATTTCAATGGTGATATACTTTATTACAGCTCATAGTTATGAGCAAACAAGGTTTGAACAAGATCAAACTGAAATCACTTAACGGAGAGCTTACAACATACTAGTTAAGTCTTGCCTTAAGAACAGGTGCGGTGCAACCAAATTAAGCACTGACATAGTTACAAACTAACTAGTAGTTACTAAGCCCTTAGTGTGAACTTTACATCTCAATTAAAGTGAGGCCTTACACACAGCTGGTGCAACCCTACCCAGCTGTCCCAGCCTGGTCAATCCTGTTAGGCTGTTGTAGTTTGATGGTTTTAAATGGGATTTGGGCAACAAGCTAAGCACCAACTGTCCCAGACAGTTCAAGCTTGTTAGGCTGTTCTAGTTTTATGGTTTAAAATGGGTTTTGGGCAATTAGCTAAACACCAGATGTCCCAGACTGCTCAAGCTGGTTAGGTTGGTCTAGTTTGATGGGCTTAGATGTTTTTTTGGGGGCAACTAGCTAAACACCAACTGTCCCAGACTAGTCAAGCCTGTGAGGCTGTTCGAGTTTGATTGTTTTAAATGGGCTTTGGGCAACTAGCTAAATACCAGCCTGTCCAGATTGGTCAAGCTCGTTAGGTTGTTCTAGTTTGATGGTTTTAGAAGGATTATGGGCAACTAGCTAAACACCAGCTTCCCCAGACTGTTCAAGCTTGTTATGCTGTTCTAGCTTCTGTCAAAGAACATGGATATCAGGATCCTGTCACTAACCAATTAACATGACTGACAAAGGTGACTGGATCCTGACAGCTATGTTCCTTTTTTGTGTTGAGCACATGAATCAGAGTTTATTTCCTGGCCATGTGCTCTATCAGCCTTTGTGTCTCTGTGTGAGTGCACGGCTTCATGTTTTTGATTTCCTTGCCGTGCGCTCTTCTGTCTATTTTGTGTTTCATGTTCGGAGCATGGTGTCTGGGTCCTGACACTTTTGTCAAGTTCCAGACATGGGATACAGACATTCAGACATTCAAGTTCCAGACAAGGGATCCAGACATTCATGCTTTATGACTTGTCCTTGTGAGTGTATGGCTTCAGTTTCAGTTCTCATGTGCTCTTCTGTCTTGTCGATTGTGTTTGGTGTGAGCACATGGCTCCTGTTGAGTTTGTTTGCCATGTTCTCTCCAGTCTCTCATCTTGCCCTTCCCCCTTATTACCTTGATATCAGTTCATTTGCATCACCTGCTTTCCCTTGGTACCCTCCTTAGTTCCTTCCTTATTTAACCTCCCTTTGTTTTCTGGTCCGTGCCAGTTCATTATGGTTGATTTACCCTGTTAGGTGTCTTGCTTGTCAGTTCCAGCCCAGTGCATCGAGCCCAGTCTGCCTTGAGTGTTCTGCCCTGGACCTTGGAGTTTTCACCTTAGGGATAGTTTTTGATTGTTTTGATTATTTTTGAGTTAAAATAAAGCATATCTTACTCACTGCATTTGAGTTCTCACCTCATCTCTATCCAGCCTATCCTGACAGCTTGATGGTTTTAAATGTGTTTTTGGCAGCTAGCCTGTTAAGCTGTTCTAGTTTGATGGATATAAAGGGGTTTGGGGAAACTAGCTAATCACCAGCTGGTCCAGACTGGGCAAGCATGTTAAGGCCCCTGCATATTTCCTACAAAATCGAAGAACGAATGGACGTGACATAATTTAGTATGAAATCTGGACAAAAGGATAGTGTTTTTGAGTTTGATTCGGTGGTTTGTAACAGCTTGATAGCACAAACTTCAAACCTACTTGAATACTCTTAAGTGCCCATTCACACTTTTGTGTGATCTACTGCTTCACTCATGTGCCTCCCACAGTGGTGTGGCCAGTTTCTGAATGTTCTCAAACAGTATGTCATTGCTCAACTGTTTATAACTTCTTTTGACCTTGACCAGAAGTTCTTCATCGTTCTTAATTCAAAGTGTGCTGGGGCCTTTTAGGCTGTTCTAGTTCTATGGTTTTAGAGGGGTTTTGGGCAGCTAGATTATCACCAGTTGTCCCTCACTGGTCAAGCATATTAGACTGTTCTAGTTTGATGGTTTTAGAGGGGTTTTGGGCAACCAGCTTGCCCAGGCTGGGAGACCAGCTAGATCAGCTTAAAGGGGTAGTTCATCCAGAAACTACAATTCTTTCATAATTTTCTCATTTTATTTCAGCCTGCATGATTTGCTTTCTTTCGTGGAACACAAAAAGTGATGTTGGACAGAATGTTGTGCCGCGATTCACTTTCAATCCATGTTTTTCAATACAATGGAAGTGAACTGCCTAACATCTCCTACTGTGGTCCTCTAAAGAAAGAAATTCATACAGTTTTGAAACAATATGAGAATTAGTAAATGTTGACAGAATTAACATTTTTAGGTGAATTAACCCTTTAAACCAGCTAAGACCAACAAACCACCTAAGGCTTGTTTTTTTTTCAGTAGGAATGTATGTGCGTTTCTTATTAGCGTGAAAAACGTAAGGAAACCTCATTTATCACACAGCATTGCATATGCATATCATGTATGTGCTTATGGTGTGTGTTTGTGCAGTTTTACTGCTGGATATTTGCAAGCGTGCACCTTGTCTAACGTTCAAGTATGAGCCGGCTCCACCCCCCAACCTCAAATTCCGTGAAAACAACCTCAGTTCTCAACCCTGCTAACACACTCTCCTCGCAGTCCTAGGGGAGACATTGCTGACACCTCTTGCCTGTCCTTGTGAATTAGTAACATGCAGCACTGCTAATGCGACTAATCATAAACACACACACCAAAACACATATGGGTAAAATCTGTGCACACCTGTGCAGTGACACGTTTAGGCCCTTCAGCCTAGTGTGGAAAGGCCTCCCAGTAGAACAGTGCTGAGTGTCAGCCTCTCAAAATGGCTAATTACTGTTGATGAATCCTCCACATAAACCACATACAGAGAGAGACAGATGGAGAAAAAGTGCAATATAGTGCAATTTTTTTTTATTTACTTCTTAATGCATTTTCCTGGTCTTATTGTGAACAATTCTTCGGTGTACTTTATGCCACATACAAAACCTTTAAGCATGTATTAATTAACTTTAATCAAAATGTATATTGCTCTTTCTCTAAAACAACTTTCCTTTTCTACTAGCGTCACTTAGACAGTGCTGGCTTTTGGATAACATAACAGAGATAGTTCCCCCAAAAATGAAAATATGTTGTCTCCCACTAACCGTCATGTCGTTCCAAACTCATATGGCTTTCTTTCTACTGTGGAACACAAAAGGAGATGTTAGGCAGATTGACAGCCTCGGCCATCATTCACGTTTATTGTATCAAAGCTGTCCGTCCCTAACAATCTGACATCTTCCTTTTGTGTTCTATTAAAGTTTTGAAAAGACATGAGGATGAGTAAATTATGCTAGAAATTGAATCTCATTAATCAACAGCCAAATAGCTTTTTAGGCATTGTTTTAGAAAATTTGCATTCACTAATTTCAGAATGGCATACTACCATACTAATACAATTTCTGCAAGTAGTATGGTAGTATGCATTCTGAACTCATCCAAGGTCTGGCTCCATTCTGGCCTTGAATGCCCAATTTTCATGATCTAATCAACTACCAATGGACAAAATCAATCCCCCCCTACTGTTGAATATCCTGTTTCACTTGGAAATATACATAAGTATTACAGGCATGGTAAGTCAAATGGGTTGAGAATGGAGATTCTTAGTGACTTTAAGGAACTTCGCTTACAGCACCTTACACTACATAAGTTATAATTGTAAAACACAAATAGATGATCTAAAGTAATGAAGAGATAGTTTAATAAAATACATTTGAACAGATAACATTTCATTTTCTCTTTTGTTTTTGCAGATGTAGAAAAAGATAAATGTTCCATACGATCCTGCATTGGATTTACATTTGCAAATGTGAGCCAGCATTGTTTGCAGTTCCATAATTAATCAAATTCCAAGCTTACAAACAAACGTCGCTCTCTATTACCTTCCCTGTAATAGAGTTTCCACAGCAACGTGCATAAGTGGCCAAGCTCATCAGAATGGAGTTCTCAGTTTCTACTCTGTCTGTTAGCAGCTAAAGCTAATTTCTGCCGCATGACTGGAGATTACTGTCTGCCTATGAAGATCAGAGACTGTGGCGACAAAAGTCCAGATACTTGACCTATCATTTTGTGCACCAGCCTTGTGGAGAGATTGATGCCAGGAAATTGTAGGCTGTGAAGAGGGTCTAGAATAGTCTTTTTTTTTTAAACTTCAGTTCATTTGCATTTAGATGGGAAAAAAATCCTTGATCCTTTGATATACGAATTTAATTTACTTTATAAACATTTACACATCAACAATGCCTATTCAATGTTCAGCAACTTGTCCCGTCCACATTGAAAAAATGTCTTTTTGAATTTACAATTGTTTTTTTAGGTCAGTGGTTGCACAAAATGTATTTATCTATATTGGATATATACATATTCTGAGTAAATTATAGAGACTGATGCGTGTGAAATACCCAGGACATCAGCAGTTACATAAATACTCAAACCAGCCCGTCTGGCACCAACAATCATCCATGCATTTCTAGAACTGCCAATCTCCTGGGATTTTCAAGCACAACAGTCTGTAGAACTTACTCAGAATTGTGCAAAAAACTAAAAACATCTAGTAAGCGGCAGTTCTGTGGATGGAAATGCCTTGTTGATGAGAGAGGTCAACAGAGAATGACTAGACTGGTTCGAACTGACAAAGTCTATGGTAACTCAGATAACCGCTCGGTGCAGTTGTGGTGAAAAAGTCAAGTCAATTTTATTTGTATAGCGCCTTTCACAACACACATCGTTTCAAAGCAGCTTTACAGAAGATCAGGCATTAACAGATGATAAAACTGTAATGTTTATAATGTTGATGAATCATCATTGTGTAATTAGATAAAATACGATTGTTAATCATGTTTAAAAATAATTAAATAATAATTGTATTAATAACCCCTGTGAGAAAGCTGAAGGTGACTGTGGCAAGGAACACAAAACTCCATAAGATGTTGATTAATGGAGAAAAATAACCTTGGGAGAAACCAAACTCACTGTGGGGGCCAGTTCCCCTCTGGCTAACATTATGAATATAATGGAAATATTACTTATGTATAGTAAAATACGATTGTTAATCATGTTTAAAAATAATTAAATAATAATTGTATTAATAACCCCTGTGAGAAAGCTGAAGGTGACTGTGGCAAGGAACACAAAACTCCATAAGATGTTGATTAATGGAGAAAAATAACCTTGGGAGAAACCAAACTCACTGTGGGGGCCAGTTCCCCTCTGGCTAACATTATGAATATAATGGAAATATTACTTATGTATAGTTAAATTCATGGTTTAAAATTATTAAACTAAGTAAGTGTTAAGGGTCAGTGTTTAAACATCGATTTTATTTGAACTGTAAGATTAATGACTAATGTCTTTGAAGTCCATCCTGGATTAACTGCAGAAGATCACATAGATGCATTTGTCCTTGTTAATTGGCTGATGAAGGCTTTTGTTGGCAATTGTTAGTCTATGCATTACATTTCAAGATCGTAGTCCATCAATAGACTGAGGAGATGCGGGCAGAGATCAGGGATGTGAAACGCAGTTCAACCTGGCCGGTAATTTCGGTGAGGTTCGGTGTGGTCCATCCTAAATCCAAGGTTCAGACAATGGCATATGAAGTATCCCATGTCTTATGGTTGGAGTTGGTATCAGTTCATCCTCTAAAGTCCATCATCATAGACTGAAGTGATGTCACTTCAGAATACTCTGAGATGCGGGTTGGCGCTCTTTTGTCAGCATGAGAGGGACATACACAATATTTGGCAGGTGGTTTTAATGTTGTGGCTGATCGGTGTATATGCAGTAGAATTGTTTTTATTTGTCATGTTTATATTCTGAATTCATGACATTACTGCATTAACACGTTATACATGGCAATTCAGTTACACACTGTTATTGTGATTTATAATGACAATGATACAAGTTTATGGGCATATCTTTAGAAAGATGCTGCTGATGGCACATGAGTGAATGGGCACTTGAGAATATTTGAAAAGATTTGATTCCTTTAGTAGACAAATTAAACAAAAATGAATCACATGACATGGTCTTGGAAAATGTCTCTAAGAAAACGATAAATAACTCTTAAGAATAACTTAATTATAACTACACTCCAATGTGTTCCTGTTGTCTCATATTTACTCTCTAAACAACATAAACAGACCTTGCTGTCAGCATCAGTGTAGGTGGAGCTATAGGGCACACCTACCAATGACGTGGACCAATAGAAGTAAGAAGATGTTTTGCTGTCGAATAGAACTTTTCCTAAAAGTTCGCCACAGCGAGCTGTTACGAACCACCGAAACGAACAGTAAATGCTAACGCTGGCCACATTTTGTTCTAAATTATGTCACACCCATCCATTCTTCGATTTAATAGGAAATATATAGAGCCCATTAGTGGGAACACTAATCTCCATGATGGTGAGAAGAAGAAAAGAATGACACTCCACATAGCCCATTTGCCTTGCCTGGGCCTACAGAATTAAAGGGTTAGTTCAAGCCATCCTAGGTGTATATGACTTTTGTCTTTAAGCCAAACACAATCGGAGTTATATTAAAAAAGTATCCTGGCTCTTCCAAGCTTTATAATAAGAGCGAATGGTACCTTAGATTTTGAAGCCCAAAAAAGCACATCCATCAAAAAAGTAATCCATACGGCTCCAGGGGGTTAATAAAGGCCTTCTAAAGTGAAGCAATGCGTTTTTGTAAGAAAAACATCCATATTTATAACTTTATAAACTATAATCACTGGGTTCCGGTAACGGCCGTCCGCACGTTCACAAGAGAGTTGAATTCCGGCGTATGACGTAGGCGTAGCGTAGGCTCCGGTGAGAATTGACAAACGCGGAAGCGCGCGTTGTTTACAGCAAAGGAAAACGGCGAAAAGAAATGAGTTGTTTTAGCTATATTGTAGATTTGTATCGTGTGTCTATTCAGTCATTCCAATCATCCATTCATGACAGCAAACACTCTTAACCTCTGTTGGCATTACCTCGCATTTCCTGCGTGAGCACTACCACGTCTCCCGTACTCTCCATCTACCAGATTCTTTTGTATGTGCTTCCATCTCCTGGAGTTTCTGATTGGTGTACTCCGGTTCAAACAAATAGGGCTGGGCAAAAAACTCAATCTCCTCTTCTCCTATATCGAAATCCTCTGACATTTTTCTTTAAAAATCCTCGTTGTTGTCTTCTAATTCGTGACAGGCGTTTTGTTTTGCTCTATCCTCTGTGCTTCCGCATTCGTCAATTCTCACCGGAGCTTACGGTACGCCTATGTCATACGCCGGAACTCAACTCTCTTGTGAATGCACTGACAGCTGTTACTGGAAGCCTGTGATTATAGTTTATAAAGTTATAAATATGGATATTTTTCTTACAAAAACGCATCACTTCGCTTCAGAAGGCCTTTATTAACCCCCTGGAGCTGTATGGATTACTTTTTTGATGAATGGATGCACTTCTTTGGGCTTCAAAATCTAAAGTACCATTCACTCCCATTAGAAATATAATTGATATATATATATATATATATATATATATATATATATATATATATATATATAAACTCTCATTTTGTTTGGCTGAAAGAATAAAGTCATATACACCTAGGATGGCTTGAGGCTGAGAAAATTATGGGATCATTTTCATTTTTGGGTGAACTAACCCTTTAAGTAATCAGATTTAAGAGCCTATGGCCAATTCCCCAAACACAGATCAGCCTAAACAACTTTTTGCCTGATGACTTTAAATAATTTAAGTAAGTTTGTTCAAAACACAGAAAGTACATAAAAAGAGCCAAATTTGATCATATATAATTTACTAAGGGCTAAAATAATTATTTTGCAGTGCAGTTAGGTGAGGTAAGAAGGAAAAGGGAGGATAGATAGTAGAATTGTTCTATAATAGTTATATTATTCTATTAAGTTATTTATTTAGTAGTCTTATCACCAGTAGATTCACCAGTCCTACAGTTTGATTGGTAAATTTAATTGTAGATTGTTTTGTGCAAAGAGCCTGTAATTGACGGATGTGGCGGTGCCAACTATATTAGGATGTTTGAAAATTACATTTGTTTTTGATGCATGAATCTGACCTGGCAAATCAAATGTGATCTATTATCCCTAATTAAAAGACAAACTTCCATACTTCCAAAAAGCCATGCAACTTTCTGCTCTTAATTTGTCTTTTTTTATTTAGCTGTGTATGTGTGTCTAGCACAATCTGTGAAATGTACTACTTGCCCTTTCTGCACACAGAAATCAGCACAAGCTTAGAAAGATTTAGGGTTTGGATTTGAGCTTGGAGGTTACCACGACCTGCTCTAGACTGTTCGGTGTGTGTGTGTGCGTGGGTGCATATGCACACTCTCAGTGGACCTCCTCTACAGATGGAATGAGAAGGATTGAAACCTCATTTGTGTTTGAAGGCAGAAACAGCTATGACCTAAGACCACCAAATCCAGGCCATGCATTGCTAACCTCTATCTCTTCCTCTTTCTCTCTCTTTCATTCCCTCACGTCTTTTTTGATGCATCCCATTTTCATATCAAACTCTTGATATAATTTCTCTCTCTCACACACATACACCAGTGCTGCCTCATGCAAACTGATTGGGTTCTAATGAGGTTTAATTAAAAAGTTGATGGCATTTAATGAGTCCAGCATTGTGCTGTGTGTAATAGTTTACTGTCCTCTGCTGATGGCTTGGCATGGTCTTATCCGCTTACACAGACCAGAATGTGTGCATGTGTATGTGAGAAACACTGCAAAAAGCATTTTCTTGATCAGTATTTTTTTCTTGTTTTCCAGAAAAAACATAAAAATATCCTTAAAACAAGAAAAAATTACTTGAAGCAAACAGATCTTGAATTAAGTTTAGTTTTCTTACACCATTATCAAGATGTTTTATGTTTGTTTTCAGCATAATCCTCACTAAATCTAGTTAGATATATGCTCGAGAGAGAGAGAAAAACAAAAACAATTTGCCGATGATGCAAGAAAAATAAACATACTGTAATTCGACATTGAAGAGACTGGGGCTAGTTGTCATATGTTTTTACTAAGAGTCAAAAAGAAGTTTGAGACAGCTGAGCAGCGACACACTGTTTGCAAACATTCAGACACCCACCACACTACTGGGGGTGGCATTTAGTGCAGCATTTAAAGGAGGATGCTTAAGACTACCTGTAAAACATCAACTAAGATGACATTCGAATGTACTATCAATGAATTCATGCCTCATTCTGAGTAGAATTCACGCAAGATCAGTAAAAGAAGCTGTTTTAAGTACTTGATGATGATTTTAAAGAAATATGCAGTAGATAATGTGAAATTTGTAAGGTTTACTTTTTGCATTCATGGCATTAATGTGCTAATACGATATAGACGGCCATAATTTTACTAATACAAATATGTGTGTGTGTGTGTGTTGTGTGTTAAAGGGCTAGTTCACCCAAAAATAAAATTCTCTTATCATTTACTCACCCTCATGATATCCCAGATATGTATGACTTTCTTTCTTCAGCAGAACACATTTGAAGGAAAAATGAAAAAAATCTCAGCTCAGTAGGTCCTTAAAATGCAAGTGGATGGTGATTTGTGAAGCTCCAAAAATCACAGACAGTCAGCATAAATGTTATCCATATGACTCCAATTGTGAAATTACTGTCTTCTAAAGCGACACAATCGCTTATGGTGCAAAAAAATATAAATATTTAAGTACTATTTAAATATAAAGCATTGCTTTCGGTCAGTAGTGGTACTCGCATGCAACATAATCGTGTTGGCCTCACGTGAGAACTGAGGCACGTGCGACACACCCGGAAGAGCAGCGCTGTTTACAACTGAGTAGGAGGAATGCTGTACAGAAGTTCGTCGGTTTAGGTTGAGATCTGTATTTGTATCTGTTTGTTTATTCTTAATGGTTAGTTTGTGTGCTTGTCCTGGATGTCTCAACCAAGAGAAAAATGTGAGATTACATCCGTAAAATGCCAACGCCTGTCCGTCACACGCGAGACCATGTGAAATCAGGGCTCTCATGAAGCTTACCAGAAGCGTTGGATTATTGTTAAAAAGTACTTAAATATTTATATTTGTTCGCACCAAAAGTATATTTTGGTCATATGGATGAAGTTTATGCTGACCATCTGTTATTTTTGAGCTTCGAAGGTCTGATCACCATCCACTTGCATTTTAAGGACCTATTGAGCAAAGATATTTTTCTATTTTCTTATGTGTTCTGGTGAAGAAAGAAAGTCATACACACCTAGGATATCATGAGGCTTTCATTTTTGGTTGAACTATCCCTTTAATGGGCAGAACACAAACAAAAGAATGATGATATCTTTCTTTGGGAGATGTGAGAATGGCTTTTGGCTGCAGATGGCACATTAGTGAATGGACATTTAAGACTATTTGAGTACATTTGATTCCTTTTATAGACTAATTTAACAAAAACAAAAATAACATGACATGTTCTAGGTAAATATCTCTACCTGAATGATCGTATAGATGTAGGTACAGTAAGTACTGATTTAGGTACATCTGATGCACCAGCTCGCTAATAACTCTTCATGCCAGTGTGTTCATGGTCATCTTAACTGACTAAATTGGAATTCGCTGTCTGCCTCAAAGTACCTAGAGCTCCGTGTCACACCCACTAATGACGTGAACCAATGGCAGTAAGGTGTTTAGCAGCCTGTAAGAAGTTTTCCTAAAACTTTGCCCTGGTGAACTGTTACGAACCACGGAAACAAACTTTTTTTGGACAGATTTTATTCTAAATGACTTAACACCCTTTCGTTATTTGATTTCATAGGAAGTGTGCAGGCGCCTTAAGTGTTATGGAGATATGTCCCTTGTGACAACCTCCCCATGTGACAACTAGCCCCTGTCTCCCCTATGTTCTCTGAAAACATAATATTTTACAATATTTTGCCACTGGCTCAAGTAGATGTATCTTTCATGTTTTAAGGATGTTTAAATATTACATGCATTTTTGCAGTGAACAGAGAGAGAGAGAGAGAGAGAGAGAGAGAGAGAGAGAGAGAGAGAGAGAGAGAGAGAGAGAGAGAGAGAGAGAGAGAGAGAGAGAGAGAGATAATATAAATACACACTCAGAAGAAAAAAAGAAGAGTTTTTACTGAGCCAGCTTCAAGAAATTGAAGAATTAGTAAACTCAAACAAATTCTGGGATAAATGGAAATCACTATATAAATCAAAGAAGTATTGGCAATACAAGATGGAGAGCTGTGGGATAATCATTTCCAAGATCTATATAGCACAACCCAAAATCATGATCAAAGTGTTTGAAAAATCCATTAACAAATACCAAAACCCATTAGATTTTCCAATCACAAGAAAGAACTGGAAGAAAAAATCTGTGTCCTAGAGTCCAAAAAAGCATGTGGTGTAGACGGCATTCTCAATGAGATGCTGAAACACATGGATCACAACTTTAAACTGGCTACTCTAAAACTGCTCAATGATGTTCTGTGTGTGGGTTATTTCCTTGAGATCTGGAATCAAGGACTCATCAGCCCCATTTATATGAGTGGAGATAAATGAGATCCTAACAACTACCGAGGCATCTGTGTGAACAGTAATCTGGGGAAGATTTTCTGCAGTATTTTAAACACCAGACTTTTAGACTTCCTTATGAAGCACAATGCCTTGAGTAAATGTCAAATCGGATTCATGCCAGAATGTCGCACATCTGACCACGTTTTCACCCTACAGACACTAATTGATAAATATGTACATCAAAATAAAAGACAAATCTTTGCTTGTTTTGTAGATTTTAAGAAAGCGTTTGATTCAATCTGGCATGAAGGATTGTACTTTAAATTAATTGACAGTGGTGTAGAGGAAAAACTTTATGATGTGATCAAATCAACGTACACAGCCAGTCAATGTGCTGTTAAAATTGGCAACAAAAGAACCAAATTTTTCCTTCAGCAGTGAGGAGTGAGACAGGGCTGCAGTTTAAGCCCCACCCTCTTCAAAATATATACCAATCAGTTGGCACAAATTATTGAACAATCTCCCATTCAAGGTCTCACTCTACATGATATTGAGATAAAGTGTCTCCTCTACGCAGATGACCTGGTTCTCCTGTCACCCACTAAAGAGGGGCTGCAACAGAGCCTGGTATTACTGGAAAGTTACTGTCAGACCTGGGCCTTGACAGTCAACCACCAAAAAACAAACGTCATGATCTTCCAAAAGTGATCCAGACACATATTTTCGTTATCAAACAGAAGCATTGAAATCACAAAGACATACACTTGCCTCGGCCTAAAAATCAGTTCTACAGATAATTTCAATTTGGCTGTGAATGAACTCAAAGAGAAAGCATAAAGGGCATTTTATGCCATTAAAAAATCCATTAAAATTGATATTCCAATTAGGATCTGGCTCAAAATATTCAAATCAGTCATCGAACCAATTGCATTATATGGCAGTGAAGTGTATAAAATGTGACTATTTTAATTGGGAAAATCATCCCACTGAAACTCTGCATGTGGAATTTTGTAAAAGAATAATTTATGTCCATAAAAAGCCCCAAATAATAGATGCAGGGCAGAATTAGGCCAATAGCCTCTCTTTTTGAACATTCAAAAAAGAGCCATCAAATTCTCTAAGCAAATAAAAACAAGTGACCCCAACACATACCATTAAAAACCCTTAAATACCAAGAGCTGAGCTTAGTGAAGAGACCCCTATGCCAGCTTGTCCTGAGACTGTCTGTTGTCACACCTGAGGAGATCGGCCAGTCTCAGGATAACTGCACACTCACAAATATTCGGCCTAACTAAATTATACACAAAGAAAATGAAAAATACATCACGCATTGGACAAACACCATTAAAAATCAACACAAACTGGAATGTTATTCAGCACTAGTTCGAGAGTACACGGTGGCAAACTATCTGAGCACAGTGACTGACAGAATGTTAAGAAAAGCATTGACGATGTACAGACTCAATGAGCACAGTCTGGCTATAGAGATGGGGTGCCGCAGACAGACCTGGCTGCCCCGCGAGGACAGACTGTGCTCCCAATGCAACCTGGGAGTGATTGAGACAGAATTGCACTTCCTCACAGAATGCCCAAAATACCATCCAATTAGAAACGAATATTACCACAAAATTAACAACATATGCCCAGATTTCAATGAATGTACCCCAACACAAAAAAGATTTTTTTTGAAAAAAAAGAACATAGCTGCAAGATTTGTAGTATCCTGTAGAAACCTGAGGGACAACCAGATCTAAAATAAATAACAATGCATGATGTCTTGATGACCCTTGACCCCAATCCCCTACCCCAGTTTCCAACCCTATATAATGTTGTATTAATGCTGAATTGTAATTTCTTTAGTCCTTGTTCAGTTCCTGTTCTGTTTTTCTATGTAATTGCTTTGGAAATACAAAATGTCTTTGTCATGCCAATAAAGCTCATTGAATTGAATTGAATTAATGAGCTTTAGAGAGAGAGAGAGAGAGAGAGAGAGAGAGAGAGAGAGAGAGCGATACCAACTTGACCTTTGCTTTCCAACTGTCTGATGAAGATAGGTAAGTTAAAATTAATTGTGAATAAATATTTTTTACAGGATATTAGAAAAAGGGAATGTCAGTGTTTCACAACATTCATATGTTTGTAAAGGGCTGGTGTGTGTGCACATACCTTTAGGGGAGTTGGTATTTTTGTGCCCACACATGTTTTAAAACCACCTTGTGTTTATGTGTGTATGACTGTTAAATCTAGATGTTCTACTGTCCATTGTTCTCTTCTGCTCTGAAATCAGCATCCTTCCAGACAGCTTTCAGATCAAATACCTCAAACACACTTTTCATGTTTCACTGGCTAATTAAGATATTAATAATTGACACTTCTGAGAGTCGACAGGCTGGAAATTCTGAAATAGCAAACAGGGCATTCATCTGGTAAAAATTGCAGGAACCGACTGAGCTGTTGTAACATACAGTATTTCTCTCCTACTGTTCAGAATGCCAATACTTCTAAAGTGTCAAGTGTTTCTTTTGCATAGTCAAGGGTTATTATTTTGGATCCTATTGAATTTCATCTTAACTACAGCAAGCATATAGAGCTATAATATTAACGTGGATAGATTGGGAGAATTTGATGAGAAATGTTTGAAATCATATTAAACTTTGGTAACTTGGCACGTCTATGTTTGTGACATTGTTGATGAGGTCTCATATGAAACGCTAGAGAAGACATATGAGATTATGAGGGCTTTTTCTCACAAGAGGAAAAGTCTGAGAAACAGTAGACTTAAAGGGTTAGTTCACCCAAAAATAAAAATTCTGGCATAATTTTCTCACCGCCATGTCATTCCAAACCAATATTTCTTTCTTTTTTTTCTTTCTATTTAGCAGAATGTTAGCCCCAGGCAACATTCACTTTATTTTCATCTTTTCTTTACATTCAATGAAAGTGAATGGTGACTGAGTCTGTTGCACAGAAGAAAGAATGTAACACAGTTTTGGAATTTTTTTGGGTGAACTATCCCTTTTAGAAAGTCTCAATTGAGACATTGAAAAATATTTTATTTGTTATTTTCTTTCCTATCCACCTTTTTCCTTAGGGTCTTATTGGGGAAACGGATGTGGGAGGAACTGCCGCCGGAAGTCCTATTCATGTGGACTGTTCATGTGTGCTCCTTTCATTTTGTCGACAAAAGCAGATGGAGGACAACCCATAAGGAAACCCTGTTTCTGGGTTACGAGAGGCCACCAGAGAAGAGACGGGACTCCTCGGGAGGGATGACAAATGTCTCTCATCAGGTTAGTTAGCCTACATTATTATGCATCACACAATGTTCATCGTTCACACAGAATCCTTTATTTTTGGATTGTGCTAGAATCTGACATTCCAGACTACCTTTTAGGAGATTGTGAAAATGCATCATTTGTGTGTTCAGATGCAGTGATTAAGGTTAGATGTCATGTATACAAATTATTCCATGGATTGAACATTTGTTTATTCTTTCAACTTTCTGGCTATAAATTACGTTACTTAAATGTTTTTCAATTGTCTTAGTTTGTAAACTACTGTTGGTCTTATGTTACATCCCAAATGTGCAATTCATACCTGTAACCTGCAGGTAGGCTGGATATGATGGATGTGTCAGAGTCTATTACAAAGATCTTTCAGAATGCCAAAACACAGTGGTCAGACCCATGGATGGAGGACCACACCTACTCCAAAGAGTCTACTATCACATGTGACACGACAATTGCATCATCACCAGAGATGTCACAGCCTGTTGCTAATTGCACATTTCAAAATGATGCTGACTGCATTTTGTACACCGGGATTCCACTTCTGGAGTTTCACACACTTGTATCGTGCTTACAAGGCTTTGCTCATGCTTCATCTTCAATACCTGTTGTTGACCAAATTCTGATGACATTGATGAAACTAAGACAGAACTTTGTCATAGCTGATTTGGTAAGACGCTTTAAGAGGTCACATGGTCAGGTTAGTAAAACACGGACCTTTTGGATAGATGTTATGTATGAGCATACCAAGGATCTTATTCCATGGCTGCCTGGGAAACAATAATGGCCACTTTGCCACAGCATTTTAAAGACAGTTTCCCAAATACAACTTCTGTGACAGACTGTAACAAAACTGTCTTGCAGAAGGCAACAAATCTAGACTCTAGAAGTGAATCTTACAGCCACTACTATGCCAAGAATAATCTGAAGTGTCTAGTAGCAACTGCTCCATCTGGATTAGTGATGTTCATTTCAGAAGCTTATGGTGGCAAATGCAGTGACAGGTACATTACACAGAACTCTGGATTTTTGGACTTTTTGCATGCTGGAGATGAAGTGATGGCAGACTGTGGCTTCACCATTAGGGACCTGCTGGAAGAACATAAGGTGAAGTTAGTCATGCCAGCGTTTACACGCAAGCAGTGCCAGCTGACTAATGAGGAAGTCACCAGCACACAACGCATTGCACATGAAGGTCTAAAGGTCTACAAGATTCTCTCACAAACTGTACCTATTAATCTGGTCCCAAAATGTTATACAATGAAAAAATTTGTGCTGCTACTGTAAATCTAAGAGGACAACTTATTTCAATAAAATAAATATCCAAAACATCTAACATTACTCATTCAAATGAGCTGATGAGTTGAACCTGTTCATTTGCCATTAATACACTGCAATATACACTCACCTAAAGGATTATTAGGAACAACATACTAATACTGTGTTTGACCCCCTTTCGCCTTCAGAACTGCCTTAATTCTACGTGGCATTGATTCAACAAGGTGCTGAAAGCATTCTTTAGAAATGTTGGCCCATATTGATAGGATAGCATCTTGCAGTTGATGGAGATTTGTGGGATGCACATCCAGGGCACGAAGCTCCCGTTTCACCACATCCCAAAGATGCTCTATTGGGTTGAGATCTGGTGACTGTGGGGGCCATTTTAGTACAGTGAACTCATTGTCATGTTCAAGAAACCAATTTGAAATTATTCGAGCTTTGTGACATGGTGCATTATCCTGCTGGAATAGCCATCAGAGGATGGGTACATGGTGGCCATAAAGGGATGGACATGGTCAGAAACAATGCTCAGGTAGGCCGTGGCATTTAAACAATGCCCAATTGGCACTAAGGGGCCTAAAGTGTGCCAAGAAAACATCCCCCACACCATTACACCACCACCACCAGCCTGCACAGTAGTAACAAGGCACGATGGATCCATGTTCTCATTCTGTTTACGCCAAATTCTGACTCTACCATCTGAATGTCTCAACAGAAATCGAGACTCATCAGACCAGGCAACATTTTTCCAGTCTTCAACTGTCCAATTGTGGTGAGCTCTTGCAAATTGTAGCCTCTTTTTCCTATTTGTAGTGGAGATGAGTGGTACCCGGTGGGGTCTTCTGCTGTTGTAGCCCATCCGCCTCAATGTTGTGCGTGTTGTGGCTTCACAAATGCTTTGCTGCATACCTCGGTTGTAACGAGTGGTTATTTCAGGCAAAGTTGCTCTTCTATCAGCTTGAATTAGTCGGCCCATTCTCCTCTGACCTCTAGAATCAACAAGGCATTTTCGCCCACAGGACTGCCGCATACTGGATGTTTTTCCCTTTTCACACCATTCTTTGTGAACCCTAGAAATGGTTGTGCATGAAAATCCCAGTAACTGAGCAGATTGTGAAATACTCAGACCGGCCCATCTGGCACTAACAACCATGCCACGCTCAAAATTGCTTAAATCACCTTTCTTTCCCATTCTGACATTCAGTTTGGAGTTCATGAGATTGTCTTGACCAGGACCACACCCCTAAGTGCATTGAAGCAACTGCCATGTGATTGGTTGATTAGATAATTGCATTAATGAGAAATTGAACAGGTGTTCCTAATAATCCTTTAGGTGAGTGTATATATATATATATATATATATATATATATATATATATATATATATATATATATATATATATATATATATATATATATATATATATATAGATAGATAGATAGATAGATAGATAGATAGATAGATAGATAGATAGATAGATAGATAGATGTTGCTGGAAGTGGTATTAGGGAGGCCAGCAGGGGGTGCTCACCCTATGGTCTGTGTGGCTCTTAATGCCCCAGTATAGTGACAGGGCCACTATACTGTAGAAAAGCACCATCTTTCAGATCAGACGTTAAACTGAGGTCCTAACTCTCTGTGGTCATTAAAAATCCCAGGACATTTCTTGTAAAGAGTAGAGTTCTAACCCTGGTGTCCTGGCCAAATTGGCCCCTATCTATCATGGCCTCCTAATAATTTTCATCCCTGAATTGGCTACATCACTCTACTCTCTCCTCTCCAGGTGGATGCTGCATACTGGTGGTGGTTGAGGAGATTCCCCCTATAATATGTAAAGTGCTTTGAGTGCCTTGAAAAGCACTATATAAATGTAAGGAATATATATATATATATATATATATATATATATATATATATATATATATATATATATATATATATATATATATATATATATTTCATATGCTGCTGTACATGTCTGAATAATTATAACTATCTCTGTATGTTTTTATTGTAGCTTGCAGCTATGTAGACCCAGACACATCATGGTCAGTTGGATCTGAAGGAACATAAAATTACCCTGCTCAAAATTTTTATTAATATGACTATACAATAACATTTGTTGTTACTATGTACAAGTAAAATTACTGCTAATAATTTGTTGTAAAAATATATTTTTTACCCACCTGAAGGTAGTATCCATTCTTTCCATTGGGAAGAATGACATAATGCCCATCACCCAAGCATTTCATATCACTGTGTGAGCGACTCAGAAACTAAGTGACATGGAGCTCTTGAAGGGACACTTGATTTCCAGGAGCTGTGTTGAGTCAAGAATCCCATCTGGACTGGCTCCCAGCCAAGGACGATCAGGGTGCACCACCAGGCCTCTCCTCTCCACAGCATGCCCCTGGCTCTCCATGTGTCTGATGACATTACTCTTGTTTACATGTCCATATTTTGTGGCACTATTTCCACTGAAAGTTGGGTAAAATTTTCATTCAGGACTTGTCTTGGGTTAGTAGTACTCAGTTTAGGGACTTTCTTTGCTCTGCTGGCAGTTATATGCCGCTTCCTGGCATCATGCCATAACTGTGACCTTGCCATAACCTTGGACCATGGTTTCTTCCATCAGCATAGCTGCTTGGATGCGAGAAATTTGAATGTAGGCTTCATAAAACATACTGCACTTGCTACAACTTTGAATTATGCTGTGTTCAGTATAGGATATCTCTGAATACTGTTGGCTTAGACCTGACTTGTTGCTGTCCACATCTGCTCTAAAACATTGCTGAAGAAGACCATCTGTCTGTAGCTGAAACAGTGGGGCCATCACAGATGAATTTACATGATTAATAAACTCTGTATGTGTCCTAAAAATTTTGGGGAGGTTTGTGATATCCAGAGGTGATATTGATGGTCATGGATAGGTGTGACGGGATCTGTGGTGTTCAGAGTCTATATGCTTTGCTTTCCTCAGCCCTACATTCTTCCTCACACCTGAATTCCACTTCCTTTGGACATCAGTACATGACATGCCTGTCTTGCCCTGCCTGACTGCATTCTCTTCCTGCATTTGGAGATAATTAAATTATCTAATTTGTGTAATTTAGCTAAACACTGTCTGAGCTCAGATGACATTACTACCACAATTAAAAACAAAAATAATGTGTATTAATATGATTATAATAATAGTAATAACAACAAGAACAATAATCATCTTTTTTTATTATTACTTTACTTACCTTCCACATTATTGCAGCTGCGTGACTACATGAGCGCCCCGGTCCTGCGATACACTAACATCCCACTTTCGATGGCACCTAATTTTGTGACTAAATCCCAAGCCTTGTGATGTGACAAGTTCAGGCTTTGACTCGGCACCATGTCTGGTTTTAAAGGTGGGGTATGTGATTTGCAAAACGGCCGGCAGATTTTGAAAATACACAACTCTAAGGTCCTACCTTCTCTCCTCCAACGCTGGCCCTGACTCCACCCATTTGAAAAACATGGACGCGCAATCATGCACGAGCGAAAACTCAGATGCGCAGTGTTCTAGACTAGACTCACTAGTCAAACAGTGCATTCACCTGTCAGACAATTTTTCAGAGCAAATTGTTGACACAGCAGGAGGAGGGGTTCGCATACCACTCTTGAAAGGTGTAGAGCTGATTTTCTCATAACTGTAAAAAAAAAAGAACATAGCCAGCCCTGGCGTCTGTACAGCGGTCTTCTATTCAAAACAGGATTCATAGAAATGTGGAACAACCCCACTAGCACTATAAAAGCTCTATTCTCCATACATAAATACAATCGCTTCCTGTTACTGGGTCACGAGCTTTGAGTATGCACACGAACGGGACACGCAGCGCCAGGGTGGTGGGGGAGGGGGCATGGTACGACCGTTTGATTGACACATTTTCTGTCCAATGATTCTAGATGGTCTTGAAAATGATTGGCTGGAGTTTTTCGAGTCCTGCCCGTTCCACAGATGATTAAATTGCTTAATTTTCATATCAGTGCTTCTAATTTACAGCCAGTAAGTGGGTTAGGAATAGGATTTCAAGTTATTTTGAAAAAATGGTCAAAAAAGAAAATCACATACCCCACCTTTAAGTACACAAGGTAATTTCCCACATCCATAAAAAACTCACAACTGACTTTATTACTATGAAGATATTGATCAGCTTCTGAGCTTTTCAAATTACTCATTGCCTTGCCGTCGCAAGCAGTGGAATCAAGAAAGTTGCTAAATATGCTACTGTATGATACCCGATGACTCTTCTTTTAATCGTCCTCCCAACCTTATATCAAGGAAGGAATGGGCACCCGAATATTGTCCTTTTTAAGATATGTTGTGCTCCCTCATCTCGAAAACTGAAAGACTGACAGGACGTACGCCGCAACTACAAAGGTTTACTTATGAGGTTTACTTCTTCATGGAAGCAGAGCTTGAAGTACCTACCACATTTCGTACAAAGCACCAGGGGGCGTAGGAAAAAGATGGATAGGATCCTAATGAAGACTTTTCCCCACAGTGATGTGTAGTATATAAGAGAACAGCTCAAGCTCATTTAAGCTTGTCATTAGAAAGGGATGTTTGAGCATATGGCACTTTTGTTCCTTGGAGTAAAATTGAAAGAGCCACGTAAACAACATTTAAAGAGCATAAGACTCTCTTTCAATGGTTGCCTCTAATTGGGAGGAAACCATGTGTGAGTGTATTCATTCAGTATATTTGTTTGTATTCATCTCTGTGGGCCAGAGCTGTCTTGTGAAGAGAATATTAAGAGAAGGCCTTTTAAGGCAGTGCATTAAAACAATGGAGCACAATTAAAAGCCGAAAAGGCTAAATATTTTCTCATTTGCTCTCGCAGAAGTGCATTTAACTAGTCAGCTCTAACAAACATGCACACACATTTTGTTTTAATTACTGAAAGCAATTTTTAGGAGACCACAAGGATGCATCCCGGTCACCTTTCACCATATGGCCTTGTTTGACAGTAACCAATCAATATCTTTGTTGCTCCACCCTGGATAATACTCTTTCTTTCTCTCATTCATTTTCTTTTCCCTCATTCTCTGCTTTGTTGTTTGTTCAGGAGCACGATTCGTTCACTAAGAGGTTCTGGTTCGTCCTGGAAGGGATGCAGGCTCAAGCATCATAATTGGCTGTGATTATGTGTGTGTGTGTGTGTGTGTGTGAGTGTGTGTTTGCCTGTTTGTGAACTGCAATTTCATCAGGATTTCAGGGGATGGCTATAAACTATTCAAATAACCACAATCATCAATGGTTAAAATAAAGAGAGAGTGTCACAGAGAAACAAATGAAAGGGGTCATATCATGAGGAATCAAATTTCCTTGATCCTTAAAGAACTCATTTACACTTGATTTTAAGATGTGTTTTTGGTGATGATCACATGTGGTCAGTGCTAACTACAAGTCACAAGTCTGATCACAAAAACCACATACGAATGTTTTCAAAAACGCATGTGAACGCATCACATTTGCTATGTAAATTCTAATCCGTCCTATATGTGTTCCAGCAGCAGCGAAGCGCAACCCCCCTAACCAGTCAATCAACCACTGCCCTAAAACTTGAGTTTAAACTTTAGTAGTTACAAGTGGCTTTGAAAGGAAATAGCTGTCCGATACAGTAGCGGATACAGTATACACTCACCTAAAGGATTATTAGGAACACCTGTTCAGTTTCTCATTAATGCAATTATCTAATCAACCTAATCACATGGCAGTTGCTTCAATGCATTTAGGGGTGTGGTCCTGGTCAAGACAATCTCCTGAAATCCAAACTGAATGTCAGAATGGGAAAGAAAGGTGATTTAAACAATTTTGAGCGTGGCATGGTTGTTGGTGCCAGACGGGCCGGTCTGAGTATTTCACAATCTGCTCAGTTACTGGGATTTTCACGCACAACCATTTCTAGGGTTTACAAAGAATGGTGTGAAAAGGGAAAAACATCCAGTATGCGGCAGTCCTGTGGGCAGAAATGCCTTGTTGATGCTAGAGGTCAGAGGAGAATGGGCCGACTGATTCAAGCTGATAGAAGAGCAACTTTGCCTGAAATAACCACTCGTTACAACCAAGGTATGCAGCAAAGCATTTGTGAAGCCACAACACGCACAACCTTGAGGCGGATAGGCTACAACAGCAGAAGACCCCACCGGGTACCACTCATCTCCACTACAAATAGGAAAAAGAGGCAACAATTTGCAAGAGCTCACCAAAATTGGACAGTTGAAGACTGGAAAAATGTTGCCTGGTCTGATGAGTCTCGATTTCTGTTGAGACATTCAGATGGTAGAGTCAGGATTTGGCGTAAACAGAATGAGAACATGGATCCATCATGCCTTGTTACCACTGTGCAGGCTGGTGGTGGTGGTGTAATGGTGTGGGGATGTTTTCTTGGCACACTTTAGGCCCCTTAGTGCCAATTGGGCATTGTTTAAATGCCACGGCCTACCTGAGCATTGTTTCTGACCATGTCCATCCCTTTATGGCCACCATGTACCCATCCTCTGATGGCTACTTCCAGCAGGATAATGCACCATGTCACAAAGTTCGAATCATTTCAAATTGGTTTCTTGAACATGACAATGAGTTCACTGTACTAAAATGGCCCCCACAGTCACCAGATCTCAACCCAATAGAGCATCTTTGGGATGTGGTGGAACGGGAGCTTCGTGCCCTGGATGTGCATCCCACAAATCTCCATCAACTGCAAGATGCTATCCTATCAATATGGGCCAACATTTCTAAAGAATGCTTTCAGCACCTTGTTGAATCAATGCCACATAGAATTAAGGCAGTTTTGAAGGCGAAAGGGGGTCAAACACAGTATTAGTATGGTGTTCCTAATAATCCTTTAGGTGAGTGTATATCACACTATATAAAAAATAATAATAAAAAAATTCGAACCAAGGAGGCTTTTTGATAGGTCTCAAGAGCCGTTTCCAGGTTGCACACATCCTCATTTTGATCTAATTATCACAGTAACATTGTCTGCATAAGAACTGAGTTTAACTATTACCATCTCTGAAAAGAAGGCCCTACTGTTGAGATTCCACCAAGTTGACATCTCAGAACAGTTAGCAATGGTTCAATGGCAATAGCATAGAAAATGCCTGACATACTACATTTACATTTACATTTATGCATTTGGCAGACGCTTTTATCCAAAGCAACTTACAATGCACTTACAGGTGAAACTCGAAAAATTAGAATATCGTGCAAAAGTTCATTAATTTCAGTAATTCAACTTAAAAGGTGAAACTAATATATTATATAGACTCATTGCAAGCAAAGTAAGATATTTCAAGCCTTTATTTGATATAATTATGATGATTATGGCTTATAGCTTATGAAAACCCCAAATTCAGAATCTCAGAAAATTAGAATATTACATGAAATCAATAAAAAAAAGGATTTTAAATACAGAAATGTCGGCCCTCTGAAAAGTATAATCATGCATATGTACTCAGTACTTGGTTTGGGCCCCTTTTGCATTAATTACTGCCTCAATGCGGCGTGGCATGGATGCTATCAGCCTGTGGCACTGCTGAGGTGTTATGGAAGACCAAGATGCTTCAATAGCGGCCTTCAGCTCTTCTGCATTGTTTGGTCTCATGTCTCTCATCTTTCTCTTGGCAATGCCCCATAGATTCTCTATGGGGTTCAGGTCAGGCGAGTTTGCTGGCCAATCAAGCACAGTAATACCATGGTCATTGAACCAGGTTTTGGTACTTTTGGCAGTGTGGGCAGGTGCCAAGTCCTGCTGGAAAATGAAGTCAGCATCTCCATAAAGCTTGTCTGCTGAAGGAAGCATGAAGTGCTCTAAAATGTCCCGGTAGACTGGTCTGTTGACTCAGTGGACTCAATAAAGTCACAGTGGACTGACGAGCAGCCAATTTGACATGGCTCACTTGGAAACCAAGGTCCCAGAGTCTGGAGGAAGACTGCGAGGCACACGACTCCAAGCATGCTTGGAGTTCAGTGTGCATCTCCATTCTTCCACAGACTCTGTGACCTTGGTTTCCAGATGGATGCCAAATTTGCTCTCATCAGAAGCTGGACTGTTGGTCCACTGTGCTTATACTAAGTCCAGTTTCAACTTTAGCCCAGGTAAGACGTTTGACATTTGAAGCCCATGTCCAGGACCCGTCTGTGTGTGGTGGCTCTTGATGCAGTAACTCCAGCCTCAGTCCACTCCTTGTGAAGCTCCCCACACATTTGAATGGCCTTTTCCTGACAATCCTCTCCAGGCTACGGTCATCCCTGCTGCTTGTGCACCTTTTTCTTCCACACTTTTCCCTTCCACTTAACTTTCTATTAATGTGCTTTGATACAGCACTTTGAGAACATCCAACTTCTTTTGCAATTAGCTTTTGAGGCTTTCCCTCCTTGTGGAGGGTGTCAATGATGGTTTTCTGCACAACTGTCAGGTCAGCAGTCTTCCCCATGATTGTGAATTCATCTGAACCAGACTGAGAGACCATTTAAAGGCTCAGGAACCCTTTGCAGGTGTTTAGCTGATTAGAGTGTGACACTTTGAGCCTACAATACTGAACCTTTTCACAATATTCTAATTTTCTGAGATTCTGAATTTGGGGTTTTCATAAGCTGTAAGCCATAATCATCAAAATTATATCAAATAAAGGCTTGAAATATCTTACTTTGCTTGCAATGAGTCTATATAATATATTAGTTTCACCTTTTAAGTTGAATTACTGAAATTAATGAACTTTTGTACGATATTCTAATTTTTCGAGTTTCACCTGTATTACAGGAAAAATCCCCCTGGAGCAACCAGGATTTAAGTGCCTTGCTCAAGGACACAATGGTGGTGGCTGTGGGGATCAAACTACAAACCTTCTGCTTACTAGTTCAGTGCTTTAGCCCACTACGCCATCACCACTCAATACTACATCCTTACCGTATGCCCCGTTGACTGAAAAAGGTCTTGTGAGTGAACAATTCATTTTTAAGATACTATATATATATATATATATATATATATATATATATATCAGTATACAATAACTTAACATAGGAAATAAATGAAGAACCAAATCCAAAAGCTTCAAAACACTTAAAAAGAAACCCATGATCAACATGATCAAAGCCTTTTTCTTGGTCCAAAGATAAAAATCTTCAATTAAGATTATTGTCTCTGGCAAATGAAATCAGATCACGCTTTAAAAACAAATGATCAAATATTGTGCATTTAGGAATACAATATGACTGGTCAGTGTGAATTAATTTAGATATGTAAAGTTTTAATCTGTTGGTTAATGCTTTGGACAGTATCTTATAGTCAATTCCAAGCAGAGACACTGGCTGCCAGTTTCTTATATCCCCAAAATCACTTTTCTTGTGTAACAAGGTAATCGCTGCTCTCCGTAAATTCACCGGTAAAGTGCCTCTATCAAAACACTCTAAAAAAAACTAAGAACAAGTATTTTCCAATGACTGGCCAAAATTGCTTATAGAATTCTTGTGTTAATCCATCCAAACCTGGAGCCTTGCCTGAGGAGTGATCCTTAATGGCTGCAGTCAATTCGTTCATATGCAACGGTTGATCAATTTTAGAATTATCTTCTACTGTCAGATGAGGTAGAACCTGGAGAAGTGTGTCTGTTATTTCTCCATCATGATTCCACTCTATAGAGATTTTCATAAAACTGCAAAGCATAAGCAATTATGTCATGTTCTTCAGCTGTTTCCCTCCCCTCTGGAAGTTTCATACGACTAAAAGTTTTCCCATCTGCACTTTTCTTCTCCAAATTGAAAAAGAAGGATGTTGAAGAATGCATACAATTAAAAGACATAAACCTTGCACGAATCAGTCTCTTTGGCTTTTTCTTCTAGAAGGTTCCGGAGAATAATATATCTTGTTTCCAAAACTTCAGCAGTACTTTCATCATACTCTTCAATGTTCACAATGTGCAAAATATCTTGTTCAAGTTGTCTCATTTTGTTTTCAACCATAATCCTGTTATGTGCAGAATAATTCTGACAGAAAGGTTTTTCTTGAACTTTACCAATGTCCCACCATTGGCTCAGGGAAAACTGAGTTTTTTTCTCTCTCCATTCCTCCCATAAAAGTGTAAAAGCATGCACAAAATTGTGATCCTGTAACAGCCTATTACTGAAAAAGGACATTTAAAAGTGCTCTGTGCTGAAGTGACAGTGACAGACATATAGTGATGGTCTGATAAAGAAGTAGGAGTAATGCAACTATTAAAAAAAATTCCACTAGCACTTCTTTATACATAAATTCTGTCAAACATTGCTGCAGAAACCATATTAGAATTTACTTTTAACAATGTGGATTGATTTTTATTAGGAAATGCTTCTCTCCAAACATCAACAAAATCATAATTGTCACGAACCCCGCTCCTCGCTCCGCCCCCTTGAGCTCGTACGCTCTTTTTCCTCCCTCGGGCTTCCACGCCCGTTTTGCCTCCCAGAGCTCTACCCCTCGAGCCTCCCAGAGCTCCGCCTCTCAAGCCTCTCAGGGCTTCTCCTCCCGAGTCTTTCAAGGCTCCATCCCTTGAGCCTCTCAGGGCTCCGCCCCTCGAGTCTTTCATGGCTCCACCCCTCGAGCCTCTCACGGCTTCGCCTCTCGAGTCTCTCAGGGCTCCTCCCCCTCTCAAGCCTCCCAGGGCTTCTCCTCACGAGTCTTTCATGGCTCCACCCCTCAAGCCTCTCACGGCTTTGCCTCTCGAGTCTTTCAGGGCTCCACCCCCTTCCAAGCCTCTCAGGGCTTCGTCGCTCGAGTCTTTCATGGCTCCCCCCTCGAGCCTCTCGAGCCTTCCAGGGCCCCACCTCTAGAGCCTCTCGAGTCTTCCATGACCTTTTTCCCCGAGCCTCTCACGGCTCTACTTCCAGAGACTCCAGAGCCTCCTACGGCTCCGCCTCTTGAGCCTCCTACGGCTCCGCCTCCCGAGCTTTCTAGAGCTCCGCCCCTCGAGCCTGCTACGGCTCTACCCCCCGAGACTACAGAACCTGCCAGGTCGTCGCCTCGGGGACCTCCCACGGCACCACCTCCAGAGCCTTCCAGGCCTACCTCGCTAGAGCCTCCCACGGCGCCACCGTCATCGGCTCCACCTCCTGAGCCTTCCAGGCCTTCACCCCTAAAGCCTCCTTTGGCTCCGGTGGTCACCTTCCAGACCTAGACCAACACCTAGATCTCCCGACCACCCGCCTGTCCACTATGTTCCCCCTGACCTTACCTTGAACTGCCCATGGACTGTCTCACTTCCCTTTGTCTGTCCCCCGATCATCCTGCACCACCTCCCGCGGCCGTCAGGAGCCGTCCTATTCAGAGGGGGGAGTACTGTCACGAACCCCGCTCCCTCGCTCCGCCCCCTTGAGCTCGTACGCTCTTTTTCCTCCCTCGTTCGAGCTTGCACGCTCGTTCTTGCTCCTACGAGCTCACATGCTCGTAGACTATCTCCCCCCCGGACACACATGCACTCCGCGAGCGTACTCGCTCGCTTCCCACTCTCATCCAGAACATTATGACCACCTGCACTCGTCCCAATCACCACGTCATTGTTTACACCTGCACTCGCGTCATCTGCACTCCTGTTCATTGTTTACACCTGCACTCGTCACTATATATTCCACACGCATTCGTTTCTCCAGTGTTGGTTATTGTTCTAGTTTACCCCGCATCTTCGCCCCCCGCTAGTCTCATCTAGTTTTGTACTCCTCTCGATTACCCCTTAGCTTGCCAGCCCCCCTTGTTCCCCTGTGTTTTCCTCTCGCTTGTCTTGTTTGTATATTGATTCCCCGGCTCCGACATCACGCTCCCCTTTGACGCCTCTTCACTGGATTTGCCCCTGTTTGTACTTTTGCCTGCACTGCTATTAAATAAAAGCAGTTTCCTCCGACATTGTGACTGTCTTATCTTGTGTGTGTGTGTGTTCGGGTGACAATAATAGATTATTAATTTTCTAAAAGCCTCTGAGTGACTGAGGGGTTCTTCATGATTCCTATCTAATGTGTGATTTAAAGTACAGTAAATCTCCAGCCAATACAATAATCCGACCCTGTGGGACACTGATTAATGTGTTAAGTTTTCCAAAGAAAGAGGTACATTCTGTCCCAATAATAGGGGGATATACGTTAAAGAGTGAGAAATTAAGACCATGTAAATTAATATCTAATCTTAGCATTCTTCTCGGAAGGAGATCAAAAACACTCACATGTTGTTCAGATTAAAAAAATAGCCGCTCCTGCACTGCTGGAACCATGACTTAAAACAACCTTTCCATTCACTCTGCCATTTTTTCAGATTACTCAAATCTGTGTGAGTTTCTTATAAGAAAACTACACTACCATTCTTCATAATAATATCATCAAAAAGAAATTACCTTTTCACAGCATCAAGGCACCCATTATATTTAAAGAGCCAAATTATAAAGGTGCCATGATGCTAGAAGAAAAAGAAAAAAAAGAAATCAAAAAGAAAAGAAAAATTAAGTCTTACATGACTATACTATACATTTTTTACCATTCAAAGAACTTCTCATATTGCTCAGAATCTTCTTGAGATGATATCTTTTAGGCTTGTTAAGCTCATCAAAAGAAGCTTTTCTCATTGCTGCTGTGCCAGATGCCAAAAACAAACTCAAATAAGGAAAGAAAGTCTCAATCTTAGGCTTACGAAGTCATTTAGTACAATCAAGAAAGTCATTAATTTGCTTAACTGAATAAAATATGTGCCTACCCTCAACAGTAAACAGTGTCTGTGCATTTGCAACAGTCAAATTATTCTCATCCAAATAGCTCCCTATATCTTCATAGTAATTTTCAGAATCTTCACTTTGTGCATATACTCAAATCTTGAGAATTTTCATCATTTACACTTTGACTACTCATGTCTTATGTATTTACTATGGTCTTAGTAGGTTGCGTCTGATTTTCTTCACTATGTGTATCGCAGCCATTCTCTACCTGCACGTCACAGAGGCCCAATTCCACTTGTAAGACATTGTAAAGACCCTCACGGGAAGGAGGACACAGGAAACGAGGATATGAAACACAGGTAAGGCTTTAAATGCCGTTTATCTTTGACAGATTACCAATATTTAACCAAACAGTACACAAGCGCATTGGGTTGGCTTGTTGCGTACTCTCGACTGGAGGCTCTGTCTCTGCTTTTATGCCGCTCTCCTCGTGCTCACTGGAATTAGAGACAGGTGTTAGGCATAATTTAGCTCAGGTGTAAGCGACCTTACCGCTTTCCTCTCTAGGACGGGCGTTTGATCAGGCCCCCGCTGCCACAGACATTCTTTTCACTGCTTACACCAGTCACCTGGACCTTTACAGAAGCATCTTTTGAATTGTAGGACCCCACACTCACCTCAATCGAGATACTTGGTGTTAGGCTCTCAACTGACGACAACTCAGATGTTACACCTGCCGCATTTACCTCACTACCACTTGCTTGGCTGCTATTTTATACATTAACTGCAACAGTTGTATTATTTGGATTAATTCCATTCCTGTTAGGGCATGTCTGCCGAACATGACCAAAACCTCCACACACATAGCATTTCATTGCCTCTGAACTGATGAAAATCGTATAATCTTTACCATCAAGTTTCAGCTTTACACCGTGTCCTAACTACACGCGACGCGACGCCGCGACACGCGATAAAAGGTATCTTTTCCATGTTAATCAGAGTTTTTGTCCTAACCAGACGCGACGGCGACACGCGAAGTTTCTAATTTAGAAACGGTTCCTATTTCTGCGACGTCGCGGCTGACAGATCCGCCCACACAGAGATCTCATTGGATGGAAGTTCTGCGTGTCATGAATATTTAATCATCAAACATGACAACGAGGAGCTGATTGTTGAAGTTCAAAGGCATTCAATTCTCTACGATAAATCCCACAAATTCCACAAAGACATCAGGAAAAAGGATTCCATCTGGAGAAGTATAGCTGAAGCATTGAATACGCATGGTAAGTTAAGTTTAGACTTTCATCTACAGCGAATGAATGAATGAATGTAGCATTTAGATATAGTAGGCTACTAATGACGCATCAACCTGTGTAAAACAAATTCCGCTTTATTTTCAATGTAAAGTAGAGTGAATAGGCATGACGATTTGTGTCCCTGTATCCAGGGGTGTCATTCCAGACAATCTACTGAAATACAGGCAGGGTGGGAGTCGCAATGACAATGACAGTAGTCCGAGCTGTGCGACTCGGCGCTGCGAGGCAGATCTGGCTGCGCCAGCGCTGCTCGTAGTAGAGATATTCAGAGATATTCAGAGGTAGTCAGTATATTTTGTTAATGTTTTGATTTTTAATAATGTTATTTCTTGATTTTTTTATGTCCTTACCCATTTCCAATGCGAGTGCGGGTGCGGGCCAGCAGTGCGCTTTCACAGAGAGACTCCGCCCACACGCTGTTCTGAATGGCTGTGATTTTTGATTGACGTGTGGCATCTCACAGTCGCGTCGCGTCTAGTGTGGACAGACACACTTGCTGTCGCTGGAATTTTATCGCGTCGCGTGTAGTTAGGACACGGTGTTACAGACAAATTCAGAGCTTGGCGTCTGAACGACATTACGTGTTTCAGTTCAGAAATCTTACAACCAAGCGGAATCATCTTAATAAAGCTTATTAGCTTTCCATACCTCCAAAGTATTTCCTAAAAGTTTTCACTTACATTTGAAAACATTTGAAAGAACAATTTTCTTCATTGGACTTGACAATGGCAAAACAGGCACAGATGTGTCTTTGATTGTTAACCCATTCTCAATTAAAGTATCTACCATCTGAATTTCATTCAGAAAAGGCATTAGTCGTAACTTTACAACCATGCCTGATAGTCATCCCCTGGAAATCTCCCACGATCGTCTCCATTGTTCAGAGCAGACCAATGTCAGCCAAAAATGCACAACAACCCCACTCCAAAACTACAACTTTTATCCAACTCAATAACAAAAAAAAAAATAAGAAAGTAGAAACTCACTCAGAGACGCTCTCACTCACACCAACTTCGCTGTTCTCGCACATGCGCACACACACAGAGTAAGAGGGAGAGAGAGAGAGAGAGAGAGAGAGAGAGAGAGAGAGAGAGAGAGAGAGAGAGAGAGAGAGAGAGAGAGAGAGAGAGAGAGAGAGAGAGAGAGAGAGAGAGAGAGAGAGAGAGAAACAAGTCAGGAGTCAATTGAGAAGGGAGGAGAGTACCCTTGTGTGCATATAAAGAAACATCTCACTGTCTGCTGGGATGGCTACATTCCTCACATAATACTCACTGTCTGGGTGAAAGAAACAAAATACTTGCTGTATATACTCTGCCTGTGTTCTGCATTTGTTTTTTTATATGTTCGTTTGCAAGCACTGGTGTCCCTGTATGTGTGCGTATTTATTTCTAGTTCTTTTTACTTAGAACTGATAAGGGGCTTCTGTCTATTCCCTAACTAATTATTATGCAGATTTTCTGTGCACATCCTGCTCTCTGTGGACCACAAGGCATATTTGCTCCACACAAAATCAAACATGCACTACATTCAGTCCAGCAGTTGCACAAACATTTGACTCCACCAAACGATGCATCAGTGAGGTCTGCAACAGATTGGTTTCAGCATCCTCTGAACCCTGATACTGGAACCAGTTGAGTTAAGTTTCAAATATTTTCAACTCTCTTTTTGTCTCTTCCCTTCTTTCTGTCTCTCTCTTCCCCCTTTACAACTCTTCTATTTCAAACGCTCTTATCTACGCTGCGTTTGTGCAAACAGCACATTCTGTAATTAAACTGCAAGGGCCTCATCAGAAGAACCTGTTACAATTAATTATTCATATTATCTGCCACTGCCTTTTATAATGCAGCCAAGCAATCAAATTAGTTGTTTTTTCCATTGTTCTTTTATTTATTCTCCTCCCCCCTCCGCCACACGTCATCTGGTTGGCACTTCTTTCAGTACGGAGTGGCTAAAAGAGTAAAAAACATTTCGACAGTTATCACACGCCTGCAGGCAAATCCTTTCTAATTGCCCAGCTATAATTTGTTAGTGTGTTCATAATCCGTTGGGGTTTACTTACCATGGAACTTCAGCTATACTGTATTCTGCCTTTATTTTCTCTCGCCCTCTCTCTCTCTCTCTCTCTCTCTGTCACTTTTAGAGTGATTGTTGCTTTAAAGTCAGCTTTGCAATCTGACCTGTGTTACATATACTGATTCATTGCAAACAACAGTAAAGTTGTTCTGGAGAAGGTTCCGTTCCAGAGAGACTTGGAGCATTTTCTCATGGATAATATCCTCTTCATGGTAAGTTTGATTCCTTTGCCGTGCCATGCAGAATTTATTATCAGGACATCATGTCATCAGTGTATGCGACCAGAGCCTATAAACCATGCTAAAACTATGAATCAGGCAACCCTTCAGGAAATGTATTCTAATTTGAAAATGGAAAAAGCAGGCCTTATTTCCCATTCTTTCATTGTTTAATAGCTCTTGTTAAAGGGTGCCTCTTCTTCCCAAATCTAGCTCTAGCATAGCCTGCTTTATACCTAGTCTCAACGTCAGACAGCATGTCCACAGTCTGTTCAATGACCATCTGATGCAAACTGCACACATAAGGGCACTTAAACACTAGAGTTTACGTTGTATCAGAGAACACTTTGAATACACTATTTTCAATGGGGATGATGCGTGGGAAAAACAGAGAGGGAAAATGCAAGGGCTTGCAATAGTGACGCTCCATCATGCGACCAAAAGTTGAAAGCATTTCAACTTTTGCTGCAACACACTCTGACGAAGACATGTGTTGACCAATGAGAATCTCAGAAAGGCGGGACAAGTTGTGTTCGGAAATGGTAATAAAACAAACAAACATGGCGTACAAACTCATACCTGTTGTGTATTCATTCCCTTTATTATTTTTCTTTGCTCATCTAAAAATATAGTAATTATAGAGAGAGAGCCTGGAGAAGTGTTTTAGTGTTTACTGGTACATTGTTGACAAGTTATATTCCATCTCTATCAGTGATTGCCACTTGTTTTCAAACTGAACCAGCTCATTCCTCAAGAACACTCTCTCACAGGGTAGGGAAGTTGCTTTGGGGCAGGGGTGCTTAAATGCCTGCGGCTCGGGTGGGATGATTCACCACATCGTAAAAAAAAAAAAGCATGTATAAAACACGTAAAAGCTCCTTGAAGAAGAACAAGCAAACATAGCGCCCAGAACGCTCTTTTAAATTGGAGCAGGTTCACTATTACATTTGACTATATACATACTATACATATTAAACTACATATAAATACATATTATATTAAAGGAAATAAACAAACATAAATAAAATAAAATAAAAAATAAACTCTTGTGCCTACCTTACAGTACACCAAAGTTTGACTTGTGCTCCAGAGTAGAACTGATGAATTCTTTCATTAGGATCTATATTACTATTCAGTTTGAGAGATTTTGATTTGAAGACTTAATAAAATCCAAAATTTGCTTTTGCTCTATTAAACTTCTTGCTACATCTCCTGTGCCAGTGTGTGCATGTGTCGATCGAGAAGAAAGATATGACACGCTAATCTAAATAAATAATAAAATGTGTCCTTACTTGCATGATGATCGGCAGGCAGGTGATTCTCATGGGATTGAAGTCGCCGGGTGTACCCTCATTTCGTGAGTGGTGCACAGAATTGGGCAGAGTGGCGGCTTTTGTGGAGTTATCCTATAGACTACAGGTAAGGTTGGCTGATTATGGCAGGAAGTGTGGCACTTATTTGTCTTCCTGGGGGAGGAGTAGTGGAGTGAGACAATTGGATAATTTCTGTAATTAATATGTGGAATCTTTTTTCTCGCTTAGTTAATTTCTTTGTCTTTTTGTGTCAGAGTATTTTCTTTGAATTGCAGGTTTATATGTGTGCCTGTTGTTATTTGATGTCTGACCACTGGGATGTATGTTGGGTGATGGGAGGGGGAGGGGGAGGGGAGGGGAGGGCATGTATGGATAAAAGTGGAGTCTGTGATTTCATGTGTTGTCTGTGTTAACTTTTAATTTTGGAATCAATAAAAATTGTTAATGACAAAAAATAAAAAGACATAATAAATTGTAAAACTAACACCATTTTATAAAAGCGTATGTTTATAGCTTGCTTACAAGTTAATTTTAAAAGCCTTACTGAAAGTGTTCCTCTGAAAAAACAATGGAGTAAACACACTTAATATATGTATAAGTTATTGCCTAAATATATGAAGCAATCTTCAAAATGCAAGATTATTTATTGAAACGTTGGCCAATAATTAAGCTTGTATTTTAAATTGCGCAGTTATTTTTTCCCCTTTACTGAAAGTGTACATGTTACTGATTTTGTTTATCAAACAGTTTGTGTTGCATTTACAATTCCAAACAGACCTTTCACACTCCCATGCAGAATGCTCTGTCAAAGCTACGCATGTGTGTAAAGCACCTAACTTATGTGAGTAAAGGCACACAGGTTTTTTATTTTTTTTAATCAGTCCACCTGGAAACAAAATCATGGTTACAGGGTATGAGGTTGATATATTCAGTGCTTTTCAGGAAGAACTAATCACTTAATTTGCTAAAGTTTGTCAGGCTACCCTATTTAAAAACCCAAGAATCTATTTCATATTTTGTATGGGCTTATCTGATCATTCTATGCTGAGGACCAGCACCCAAAACAACAAAGACTGGTGACCCTGTGTTGGACTTTTCAGCAGGGACAACAAACATTTTAACATGTATGATGCTTCATTGTACCATGGATCATGCGTCAAAAATTAGCCATCTTTCTCATCTCTCCCTTGCTCTCTTCCCACAATTTCTTCATCTCTCACCCAGTATTCATTCCTCCAGGTCCCCAGTGTGAGCTATCCTTACATATCTCTCTGTAATGTGCAGGTAACCCAATTTCTCTCTTAAAATGCATAATTATTTTTCAAGGGGGCAATGGAATGGTAAGTGTTACACAGTCACAGACATGGGTTGATGCGGGTAAGAATGTTAAAACCTGACACACAGTCACAAATTCCCTTGTTAATATGCATGGCTCTGTGAGTGTGTGTGTGTGTGTGTGTGTGTGTGCATGTCAGGGTAGAACTGCTTTAATTATGTTGGCTTTATTTTCTCTCCTCCCTACTCCCCTGTTGAGCTGTGACTTCCTGTCTTCCACATGCTTATTTATGCCTAATTACATTATAACACTGAACTGTAGACACACTGATAGCAATACAGCCACAAACACAGAAACAGATATCCTAGTGGCAAAAGGTCACTTTTAGTGGCAGTAGGGCCAGAGCATTTGCTGGTTTAATATTTGCGGACATGCAATTTTTTAGACACCAAAGATTCACCTAATCTGAGTATAAATTGTCATTTTAAAATATATAAACAAACAAGCTCATGACAAATGTTTCAATTTGTCAATACACCCTAACGCTCTGGTTTCACCCACAAACTTAAAGCCATGTGGCCATGCTGATCTTTAGAATGATGAATGCAGTACAATTCTTGGGTAAAATGAATGATAGGCTACATTAAGATTTTAGGTTAGAATTTAATCAGTATAGCTATAATAAACATGTACAGGTCTTGTAAATAGTCAGCATTTCCTTTAAGAATCTTTTAAGAATTATAAGCACATTTTTAAATTCACTAGTTCATTTTAAATGGTCCAGTGTAACAATTTTTTAATGCATTTATCTCAATTACCATGTGTTTATAAAAGTTGCATGCATCGTAATTATAAGTGACCAATAAGATTGTCACGATTCCCTTGTTGTCTGCCCTGTGTTTCACTAGTCTTTGTCTCAAACTCCTATTCCCTTTGTAAAAACTACACTTCCCATGATTCCCGGCCCTCATCACTGCCAGCCCTGTGTCGTTGTGCTCACCTGATCGTCCTTTGTCATCATCATATCTCCTGTGTATTTAAACCCTGCTGTTTCTCCATTCCCCTGTCAATTGTTGATGTTTGTGGACGCCTGTTTCCGGGCTCGGTCTATGTTTATACCTGTGCAACCTTTCTATGTTTTCTGTGTTTTTGTTTTATATCCCCATTGCGGATATTTCCTTTGTTCCTGTTTTATCTGTTTTCACGTTTTTTCAATAAACCTGCAAATAGATCCTCACTCCACGTCTGCCTTCATCTTATCCGTAACAAAGATAGCTTTAGTTTTTTTTTTTTATGTCTGTCAGTGTCTATGCACATTCATATGGAGCACGCTTGGTGAATGCTGTTGCTAATATTAAGCTCAGGTTTCCGTTACTGAGCACATATGTGCCTCTCCCTTGTGATTGTGTTCTGCGCGTTAAGTATTTGATTGATAAATGGTGTTCTTAAAGATAATGTTGTGTTTGTTATCTTCCCTGTAAACTATTTATTGCTTATCTTGCATTTTGTTTGCAAGAGAAGGATCAAATCTGCAACTTTGTTCTCTCTCTCCTGGTTAGTTGTGCGTTTGCTTTTTATTCTTGCACCTGTACCCATTTGTACCAATATGAATCTGTATTATTAGGTTGAAGTGCATTGATGTGGTGAGCTTAGTGTATAAGAGCCTTTCTCACTGAAGGTAAGGCATTTATTTGTGCTTACACTTACATTTACACCAGCATATATAATCCACATGACGTAGAACTGAAACTAGAGCTGGCATGTTCATAAATGTGAAACTAACGCTGAACGTCTACCTAATCTCCAGGTGTTGTTGGCTCAACCAATAATTATGCATACAATTTACCATCTTTAGAATGTGTAAATGTTTTTTTTTTATTATTAAATAAATGTATAAGACAGAACATCCAAGGCAGTAGCACTGAACACTTGGACAACAGCGACGTTTTAGCACAGTGTGTTAATTTTCAGATGATCACATATGAACCATAAGTTCATATTTAATAAACATATAATTAAATTAAACTTTTCCCTGCTAAAAATATCATGCAGCCATAATGTATAGATTTACATTTACGCAGTTGGCAGACGCTTTTATCCAAAGCGACTTACAGTGCAGTTATTACAGGGACAATCCCCCCAGAGCAACCTGGAGTTAAGTGCCTTGCACAAGGGCCAAACAGTGGCATCTTGGTGGTGCTGGGGCTTGAACCCCTGACCTCCTGGTCAGTAACCCTGAGCCTCAACCACTGAGCCACCACTGCCCCATAGATGTTTTGTTTGGTCTATTTATTATGATGTGTGGTCAGTGAACTCTCAGTGTGGTATAATGAGAATACCACTCTTACCAATCTAACACTCCAATTTAGGGAGGCCACTGGTTAGCCAGGCCTATTGACGCGGGGGCACCGACAGCAGGGCATGGTTACTGTGCCTGATGGTTCTGGTTCTCAGAGCTCTCAAGCCTCGTCCAGAATGCAACAGTTCAAAAAGGTAGTGGGCTGGGTGAGTGGAGTACAGAGTGATTTGTCTAGCTCTTTTCCTCAAGCTGGAAGTTTACAGTTCTTGAATGGAGGACAGGGGGCAACCAATAATCCTCTTAGCAGTCCGAACTGTCCTTTGTAGTCTTCTGATGTCCGATTTCATAGCTGAACCAAACCAGACAGTTATTGAAGTGCAGAGGACAGACTCAATGACTGCTGTGTAGAACTATATCAACAGTGCCTGTGGCAGGTTGAACTTCCTCAGCTGGCACAATTAAGTACAACCTGTGCTGGGCCTTTTTCACAATGTGTGTCTCCCATTTCAGGTCCTGAGAGATGGTAGTGCCCAGGAACCTTAATGACTCCACTGCTGCCACAGTGCTGTTTAGAATGTTGAGGGGGGACAATGTTGGGGTGTTCCTCCTAAAGTCCACTTTCTTCTCCTCTGTTTTGAGCGTGTTCAGCTCCAGGTTGTTTTGACTGCACCAGTGAGCCAGCCGTTCAACCTCCTTTCTGTAAGCAGACTCATCGTCATCCTGTATGAGGCCCATGACAGTGGTGTCGTCTGCAAACTTCAGGAGCTTGACAGAGGGATCCTTGGTGGTGCAGTCATTGGTGTACAGGGAGAAGAGTAGTGGGGAGAGCACACATCCATGGCGCACCAGTGCTGAAGGTACAGGTGGTGGAAGTGAATTTCCCCTGCCTCACAAGCTGCTGCCTGTCCATCAGAAAGCTGGTAATCCACTGACAGATAGATGTGGGAACATGGAGTTGGTTTAACTTAGTCCGGAGAATAGCTGAGATGATTGTGTTGAAAGCCGAACCGAAGTCCACAAAAAGGATCCTTGCATATGTCCCTGGTTTGTCCAGATGTTGCAGGATATGACGCAATCCCATGTTGACTGCATCATCCACAGACCTGTTTGCTCGATAAGCAAATTGAAGGGGATCTAGAAAGGGTCCAGTGATGTCCTTCAGGTGGGCCAACACCAGTCTCTCAAATAACTTCATGACCACAGACTTCAGGAGTTCATGAACGATTTGCTTTGTTTTGAGAGTGAATAATGACTTTAATTTCAGTCTATTTATTTTACAAAGTGACGGTTTGTCTTCAGAAGACTTGGAAAATAATGCACAAGTCACATGGACTCATTTTTATGACACATTCATGTGCTTTTTTAAACATTAACATTAACATAATCATGCAGAGTAATCACCACATTTATTTATTTCCTTTAACTGCTACCCACACCATTATCGGTTCCTCACCAAGTTTATCAGTGAGACACAAATATCTTATTTTTCTGGAATTCGGAGGATTTCTCTAAAAGTTCATTTTTCCTTATATGGCAGAAACGGTTGAAGATTACTCAACAGGCCATATTTTAATAATACCCATGGGTCCAGATTACAAGCAGTTTCTGAATGACAGTCCTGCTGTAAGTTCCAGGATTGTAAACCCACAAAGCAAATTTCTATGGTCAATTCTGTGTACTTTTTAGACATTTTCCAATTATTACCTGAAGTCTATTAACACACAAATATTTTCTTCTTAACTGGTATACCTGCAGTTCTGGCACTGAATACATAACCTCTATAGAGCTGTCAGTTGCCTCAAAATGTTTTAAATGCCACACATGAAAATGCGAATTTTGTGATCTTTTCTATTAGCTAAAACATGCTGCTAACTGACAGTCAATCAACGCTACATAAATTATAGCTAAAGTTTTAGTTGCGATTTAAATGTCTAAAAATGTATTTATCTTTTTTTGTCTTCAGCTTTTACCTTAATTCAACAAGAAACGCAAATGTTCAATTTAAAGCATTATCAGAGCTACACTGATCCTCCAGGAATAATATATGGTTACTTTTACTCATCCACAAATAACCACTTGTCCAATGCCCAATGTATAGTTATGTACAAAGTGTAAATAGATGGGATCCTGGCTGATTTAAGGGTATGATATCATCTCTAGGGACATGATTAAGGAAGACACTGACTTTAGAGGATGTGCCTTGTCATCTGTCACTTGTGAGTGCTTAGTAGACAAATTTTACACACACACACACACACACACACACACACACACACACACACACACACACACACACACACACACACACACACACACACACACACACACACACACACACACACACACACACACACAAACAAACAATAATGGTCAATTTATTTGTATGCCAAGAAAAATGAGTAAATGAGATGCAAGTACCAGCAAAAAGAAAGAGTCCAGGCTAAACATCTCATTCCCATTTGTTCACAAATAGTAAAACACCATAATTACAATATGGATTGTATTCAGTTTATCTAATGTCTCCCTATTATGCATTCTAAGCACAGCTACAGAAGATACAAGATATTTTATAACAATTGGTGCTTGCTGCCATTTATTTGTGTTTGTCAAGCAATAAAATCTGTCTTTAAAGTCTGCAAGATGGTTCTAGGCATAAAGTGCAGTTTAAATGGTTTTAACAAGTCATATAGCAAGCTCCCTGAGCAGTGCAGAGCAGGGCACTTACTACAGAACTGGCACAACTTCAGTTCAACTTTAAATTTTTGTTGCCTGACTTCCGCAAGTCATTATTAATTGTCATCAATTGTGTGCGTGATACTTTTTCCTTGTTGTGTGTCACACACTACTTTTAAATGCAAACATCTGCATAATAATTGATCACTTTTGCACACTGCCTGGCATTCATGTTTGCAAAATGAGACTGTGGCCTCTTAGGTTGGCTTAATACTACTGTGTATTAACATGCCATTTATGTTTTCTGCTCTGCTATGACAGGCTTTGACAAGCAACAACTATGGTTCCCCTTCTGTCACTCACTCGACTTTATGTCGATGTATTAACACTAGGGGTCGCTCTTGAGAGACCCGACACCTCCCATTCTTTGAGAAAAGGCCAATGAGAATTGGCGAGTGGAATTTGCATGCCACACCCCTGGACATACGGGTATAAAAGCAGCTCCATTCAGATTTTTTATTCGGAGCCGAGCGGTTGTACCATCAGCGAGCTGAATACTACTGCTGTTCCATTTACCTCTTAAGAAGCATATGCTGTTGGATATACTGCACATTTCCAGCGGCTTTCTCTCCTTCTGCATGATGAGTGCAGATTTCGCCCCTGGGTGTTTCGACAGTGCTAAAAGAGTGTATATTCCTGCTATAGAGTATATTTTCTCTATTAGAGCACACACATTGACATTGAACGTCTTTTTAAAGATGCCTTTCCGTCTTTGTGTGATTCCTGGATGCGGTTGTTATCTCTCCGCTTCTGACGGCCATGGACGCTGCCTCACGTTTCTGGGCAGCGTTCACACTTAGGCAGCGTTTGTGGATGGTTTATGCTCTTATTGCGAGAATATGACCATGGCAACGTTACGATCACGGCTGTCCATCTTCTGGGGGAAAGCCACTCTAGCCGGCCCCTGTGCTCCGCCTTCTACCCACCGGTATGAGGCTGGCCCGTCTGGCATCGGAGGCGATTCAGGGAATTCAATGGGCACCTCCCGTTCCCCAGCATGCTGGTTTGCTCCCGTCCGGTTCCGAAATGAGACCAGCCCGCCTCATGGCCAGCATGATGTCTCTTTCGAGGTCTGCGAGCAGGATGAGTCTTCAATCGCTGCATTGAAGAGTGCACTGCCGATGTCGGACAACAATGACTCGATGAATGATGAACTCACAAAGTCGTGGAAGGCACCTTTCGCTGCCCAAAATTTTTTTCCGGGTTTGTCTGCTCTGTCTACCCTCAAAGGCCCACGGGTACACGGAGGTCCCTCAGGTGGATAAGGCAGTTGCGATGCACCTGTCCCCTCCAGGGCCTGTTGGACTACGTCGTCTCTGACGACCAAAGCCTACAGTGCTGCTGGACAGGCCGCCTCCGCCCTGCATGCCATGGTCCTTCTGCAGGTACACCAGACCAAGGCATTAAAAGAACTGCACATGGGTAGTCCTGATCCCGATCTGCTGCAGGAGCGATGAAGGTCACGGCGCGTGCACTCGCGCAAGTGATGTCCACCTTGGTGGTCCAGAAGCGGCACCTGTGGCTGAACCTGCTCGAGATGAGGAATGCTGACAAAGCACACTTTCTCAACGTGGCAATCTCCCAGATTGGACTTTTCAGCAACACCGTTGACACCTGGACTTCGCCCAGCAGTACTTGGCAGTGAAAAAGCAGATGGAGGCCATCCAGCACATCTTACCCCGGCGCGTTTCCGAAAGCCCAGGCAGCTCTGCCTCAACCTGAGCCCAGTCCTCGGCCCAGCTTAGAGCCACCAGCAGGAAGCGAACACCCCCTGTTTCCCGGGTCAGTACGAGGACCTGAAAGGCTCCTAAGCACCCCTGAGACGGACGACCCCTGGTGGAGGGCCGGGAGGTAAATCTTTTGTTTCCTTTTTGTTTGCCGCACCCCGAACGGAATGCGGTACCCAAATTGTCCAAAAAAGAGCAGTTTCCTCACTATTTGGGTCACGTAATCGGTGTCCACAGCTGCCATTTTCAGGAGAGGTTGGAGGGGTGGCTGTCCCCCTCCACCTTGAAGGTATATGTAGCCGATAGCCTCACACCACAATGCAGTGGACGGTAAGTCTCTAGGGAAACATGACCTGATCATCAGGTTCCTCAGAGGCACCCAGAGGCTGAATCCTCCCAGGCCATGCCCCTTCCCCTCATGGGATCTCTCTGTAGTCCTCCTGGGCCTTCGGAGAGCCCCATTTGAGCCGCTAGAGTCAGTCGAACTGAAATCCCTCTCCTTAAAGACGGCCCTCCTGATTGCGCTCACCTCGATCAAGAGGGTGGGGGACCTGCAAGCGTTCACTGTCAGCGACTCTTGCCTGGAGTTCGGTTCGATTCTCACAGGCTGTGTGCCCAAGGTTCCCACAACCCCCTTCAGGGATCAGGTGGTGCACCTGCAAGCGCTGCCCCAGGAGGAGGCAGACCCAGCTCTGTCATTGCTGTGTCCGGTGTGTACTTTGCGCACCTATTTGTTTGTTCAAAAATGCAAAACTAACGCTGAACGTCATCTACCTTATCTCCAGATGTTGTTGGCTCGTTATTCGTTTGACATTTGGGAGGGTAAAAAACAGATAAATATTTAAGTCATTTTTTTCAAGAAATTATTCTCCCTGTCCAGTAGGGGGTGGTATGCATGAAGAATATAAATCACCAAAAAAACAAGAAGAATAATGTGAAAGTGAAAGAGTGAAGATTGACAGTACAGGGAGGAGAATTTATAGATAAAATTGACTTTATATTGGTCTGTTCTCATCCACACAAAATATATCACTTCTGAAGACATGGATTTTATCACTGGAGACTTATGGATTACTTTAATGCTGATTTTACAATTTTTGGAACTTCCAATCACTTGCATTGTTCTGACCTACAGAGCTGAAATATTCTTCCTAAAATTTGTGTTCTGCCAAAGAAAGAAAGTCATACACATCTGGGATGGCAATGTTGAGAGAATTTTCATTTTTGGGTGAACTGTCCTAGTCCAGCACTATTACTGGATAAAAGGGATCAAATTGTATGCAAACATTTGAGCTATAAATTCAGATAAATATAATTACATTTATGCATTTGGCAGATGCTTTTATCCAAAGCGACTTACAGTGCACTTATTACAGGGACAATCCCCCCAGAGCAACCTGGAGTTAAGTGCCTTGCTCAAGGGCCCAACACTGGCATCTTGGTGGTGCTGGGGCTTGAACCCCCAACCTTTTGGTCAGTAACCCTGAGCCTCAACCACTGAGCCACCACTGCTCCATAATTAAGTTATATCACATGAGCCAAAGTGAGTAACAACATGTCTGTGATTTAGCCACAGCCTTGTGATGTGAAGGTCTGCATGGGCCTTCAAATGAAAACTGATCGCAACCCGTTGATGAGACTGTGCCCAAACCCTACCTGACTCGATCAGTACTGTCAGATTTTAAGCCTGAACCTGACCCAAACTCGCTCATTCTCTTTATAATTTCTTCCCCAAGCAAATATTGTTGCAATAAGCTGTATTTTATGTAAGCAATTTAGGCATCCTTCGTTATAGCATTGTAACAGTAGACATACACAGTTTTGACAAGGCACTGCAGTCCCTCAGCACATCAGAGCAAAAGGGAAAAAACATTGGCTTACCGTTTATCAAGCGCCAAAACTTTGCTAGGTGCAGAACAATCTGGAATCATGTGTAACAATACAACAGTCACATGAAATCCTTTTTGTAACCTGAACTTATTCAGAATGTCGTATCTTTGTGACATTCAGTACCACAGCACTCGTGCTCGTTTGATATTGCTTTTATACAATTCTGTTATTCTGAACTATTATGTTTTTTTATTTTTGCTCTTCCACCAAACATTGTTTGGGCACAGTGTTGCATATCAAACAAGCTGAGCGACACAAACAGTGAAACATTCCAATGGTGTTATACAAAAACATCAGCAATCCAAGAACATTGATTGTCTAATTAAATTAGTGAAGTGAACTAATGTTGTATTGGAAATTGGTTGCATGGCTGAGACAATGGTCAATTATACAGTTTAGTGGTCAGCATACTAAATAGGTGACCAAAGAATACAGCGATTAACCAACCAGAATCAAATATTCCAGATAGCCATGTAATTATTTATTTTATAGTTCTATTAAAAGCTCATTTGCGCAAGACTTCTACAAGAATTATTGTGTTCAAGCCATCAGTTTCGATTTAATGAACAGTGACGTTCCTAGTTTGTGCATAATTTTACTCTCTTTCCCTTGTGTTTTTACAACATTATTCCCTTTTTTCTTCCTTCTAACTCTTTTTCATCTATATTTTACTTTATTTATTTTTCCACAGTGTTTTTTCATGAATTTCTGCTGGCACAGTTTCACATCTCCCTTCAGAGTCTGGATTAACACTTTAAACACCATAAACACCATGCTGTTCAGGGTTGGAGGAGAAACAAACAACCTGTAGCCACACACTAACCACTGAATCACAGAATGGCACAATGGATGTGATTCAAGAATGAACTATAAACTGAATTAGTGAGAGAGAAAGAGAGATTGCTTGTTTATTCATGTGTGATAACTAGCACATGTAATCAAGCACAAGCAATAAATCTTTCCTCTCATAACAAGGGCGTAGGTTTGATTATGACAATGCTAGGGATACATAACCAGTGATCTGTAAATATGTATTTACAGCTAAACATAAAAAATACAGTTAACTATATTCACACCCTAAATAGCTCAGCTCAGTCTTGTTCCTTGCTATTTGAAGAAGCTGAACATATGCCTACGCCTGTCTTTTTTTTTTTATCCCCTTTTCTCCCAATTTGGAATGCCCAATCCCACAACTTAGTAGGTCCTCGTGGTGGTGCGGTTACTCACCTCAGTCCTGGTGGTGTTGGACAAATCTCAGTTACCGCCGCTTCTGACCACCAATCTGTGCATCTTATCACATGGTTCGTTGTCTCACAGCATGTGGAGACTCATGCTACTCTCCACGACCCACGCACTACGCACTACTTACCATGCACCCCATTAAGAGCGAGAACCACTAATCGCAACCACAAGGAGGTTATCCCCTGTGACTCTTCCTTCCCTAGCAACCGGGCCAATTTCGTTACATAGAAGACCTTGCTGGAATCACTCAGCACACCGGATTCAAACTCACGACTCCAGGGGTGGTAGACAGCGTCAATACTCGCTGAGCTACCCAGGCCTCCATGCCTGTATTTAACAGAAATGAAATGGTGGCATATTTGTTTCACATCAATATTGTCCAGTTTGTCCTGGTGGACATGGCATTCAGTATCACTTGTGTCATTGTTGTTCTGAACAAACAAATATCTACCTTTACTCTAATAATCACGTTGTTCAAGCCTAGGCCTCACCTGTGACCCTGCCTCCCCACCTGCCTCTCTTCCACACACACACACACACACACACACACACACACACACACACACACACACACACACACACACACACACACACACACACACACACATGTTGTGTTTCCATGTTTTATGGGGACTTTCCATAGACATAATGGTTTTTATACTGTACAAACTTTATATTCTATCCCCTAAACCTAACCCTACCCCTAAACCTAACCCTCACAGAAAACTTTCTGCATTTTTACATTCTCAAAAAACATAATTTAGTATGATTTATAAGCTGTTTTCCTCATGGGGACCGACAAAATGTCCCCACAAGGTCAAAAATTTCGGGTTTTACTATCCTTATGGGGACATTTGGTCCCCACAAAGTGATAAATACACGCCACACACACACACACACACACACACACACACACACACACACACTCACAAACTAACGTTTAGGCTTGCCACTCATCCCATGATTTAAAAAATGCACTGTCCCTGAATCAATATGAGACGCGATTTGTCCTGTATTTTCATGCACAGAACTGCTGGTACAAGGATGGTGTCTTCCTCACTAACTGGTAGCCTGCATGATGCGCATCTAGTTGACGAAGATTTAGTAATTCATTCAACCGGATGTAGCTACAGCCTCTCACACGTTAGCAAGAAATGGCAAAACCAATCCTATTAGCGACATGGGATAGGGAGGTGTGAATCGTAGTAGATAACGAGATATGTTAACTTTTGTGTACCACAAATTCTGATGCTGCCTGTCTGGGCCAGGATGCTCTTGTAAATGAGATTCTTAATCTCAATGAGATGTTTGCTGGTTAAATAAAATAAACCATAAGACACTGACACAACAGTGGTCATATATTTTCAATATCTTTCATATATATGTCAATAATCAAAATTATTGCTAGGGATAATTCAGCAGTTGCTGTATATTTGTAGGGACATGTCCATAGCGTCCCTAATAAATTCTACGCCCTTGTCTCATAAACACTTTCAGATACACTACCGGTCAAAAGTGTTGAAACACTCATTCTTTATTATAATTTATTCCCCACATTTTAGAATAATAGAAAAGTCATCAAAACTATGGAATTACATAAATGGAACAATGGGAATTATGCTGTGACTAAACAAAATTCAAAATAAATCAAAACTGTGTTATATTTTAGCATCTTCAAAGCCTAGAGTTTGCAGACATGTACTCTTGACATTTTCTCAACCAACTTCTTGAGGAATCACCCTGAGATGCTTTTTAAACGGTTCTGAAGGAGTTCCTTCAAAATGTTTTATAACATTTTTGTTTTATAATGAAATAAATTAAAATGGTGGCACAATTATATTTTTGTCTACAAAACTAATTTCAAATATTTAAGCATTCGCCTTCAGATCAAAAGATTTTTAAGTGAGTCAAGTGATTCAAAACTTTTGACCAGTAATGTAGATATGACATGAGGAACATTTTCCTCTTAATTTAAAGAAATTCAGAAGTTCGCCCAAACATCACAGCTAACAGAAACGTATTATTTTGCTTTTTTATTTTATTATTTTATAAAATTATTATAGTAATTGATTAATCAATTCATTAGTAATGTAATAGCAAGATTGCTTTGAATATTACTAAAATAAAAAAATTATACTTTCATATTATATTAAAAACAATGAAAGGAGTGAAAGGTTCCAGTAATTAAAAGGTACAATATACAATACAATAAAATACACTAAAATTCAAAACAAAACATAACAAAAAGCAAAATAATTATGGACTATGAAAGTGTAAAAACATTATAAAGGGTACAAAATGAACAATTCTTAAGCTTTATACTGCAAAGTGTGTAGTACTCAGGAATTTAGATTTGTGTATGAACATGTTTCTGGCTAAATACAGTTATGAAAATAAAGAGATGAAGCAGATTGCTTGATTTTGATAAAATTAGAATTTTTTCCCTTTGGAATGACTTGCCCTGATTAAAACCTGCACAATAAGATTAGGAACATGCATTTAAAATGTAAATAGTGTCCATTATGTTTTAATGTTTGTAAAGAGGTAAACATTTTTGTATTGGAGTGGGCATAATATGTGGTTCACATTATATTTAAAAAAGGCACCGGTAATTATATTAAATCATACAATATACAATACAAAACACAATGTAAAATACACTCAAATTAAATACAATAAAACAAACATTCACTAGATACAAGCCTAGTAATTAGATGTATATTTTTTTCTATTGAATTTAATTTGATTAAATACAATAAACAAACATTCACTAAAGTCTAGTTGAATGTTTATTTAATTCGATTGAATTGTATTATATTGTATATATCGCTCTCTAATTGAGAATCCTTTAAAATGTAAATACACAGATAACTACTGAATATGGTATTCAAATGTATTAATTCTTTTTTCTTTCGGACTGAGTGTCCTTCAGTAACAATCTGCAATTTCTGATAGCAATTATTCCATATGAAGGAGGGAACCAAATTGGTCTCATTGTTGAAGTGATTTTGATCAAATCTGACGTAAGATCAGATAGGAAGTGTATGAATAAAGCTCTGCGAATAGATTATACATTTTAATGGTCTCATGTTAATTTGGTATCTGGATCTGTTCGTACTAATTTTGCCCACAGAAGACACTGTAGACAGGTATTTCACATTGCGCGCACCCGATTACGTGCGCGCTCCGTCATTCATTTAACCCGGACGTGAAGCCGCTCCACAGAAAAATATCAGATACAGTAAAAGAGCCTACCTTCAGAAAAGGTACGTTTTTAAACCCCAGACACAACATTACACGTCAGGAAATGTCTTATATTTCAATGTTACCAGTCAATTGGCACCGTAAACGCGACATAAGAGCGTTTAGACGTTTTGGGTCGGCTGAATTTGAGCTTGTTTCGGACTGCTGTTGTGGCGCTAACTAGCTTAGCCTCTTGTTGCGCTTGCCAGCTCTGTTACTTAATGAGTCTTATATAATACCAATAAACATGCTTTTATCGTTCCAGCTGCTCAGTTCGGTCTATTTGCAGTCTAAAATTTTAACACATGGACGGTTGAGGTGTTGTAGTCAAATTAGTGAGTTCTTATGACAACTGACATTTTCAAAAAGCAGACTGTCTCTGCCACCTGCTTCAGTATGTTGTGGTTAGTTTACAGCTGTTTAGTGTGTACTACATGTGTGAGTTGTGTGGTCAAACGCCATATCTGGCTTTGTGAGATGTGTTTAAAGTTAACTCTGTCTACACATTCGCTGTAGAGTTCGAGTATTGTTGTAAATGCATGTTAAATTGTTATTAAGGAAAGGCCTGTGCTTTGCTAAATACTAATCCCTTATTATTTGTTAATGGAAGGATCTTTCCGCGCATGCGTCCTCTCCACCGCCCGCATCCTGCCAGATAGTGGGCTGTTGTTGTACGCATGCGCGGTGCGGCGCTGCAGGGGCGCGTTCACGCTCGCGTTCACGTAGACGTGTTGAATGGATTGCTGCATTGCAGGAATTAGGTACAGCTGTCAGGTTGATCTGTCTGGGGTGCCTGTGGTGTGGGGGTTGTTTCAGGTGGTTCTAGGTCCGCAGCTGGTAATTTACTCAGGGAAAATGTGATGTTATGCAACGTTTGTAGGAACACATTGGATATGGTGAAGCCCCCAGTGTCTTGCATAAACACTGGTGTCACATCAATATGAGCAACCCTTGAGTGTGTGGGAGTATGAGCGTGGAAATGCATAGTTAATGAAGCCATCAAAAGCAGTTCTGGAGATGCATGTTTTTCTAATCTTTCTGATGCCCAGGATTTAACCCTAAAAATGTAATAAAAACACAACAGTGTCTGATTCGTTGAACTCTTGAGTTTTTGTTCTTTTTTAACACGTCAAACTTCTGCCATCTGTTGTTGCACACCTTTTTTTTTAATTTCCGTATTTATTCTGGCATTTTAACATACGTACCTAAAAAATGTCTGACTCCCTTCCCACTGTTTTAGGAGTTTTAAAGATTCCTTGGCAGTTTAAGCGGGTTCTCCATTTTATTTTCTTCTTTAAAATGGTACAATGCAACATTTATTTGCTTTTCCCACAAGTTTCGGTTAATGACTTTGACTTTAATGGCTTTCACACTGGCAATTTAATTCGAAACAGCATGGTTAGCTTGAAAAGTAGGTAATGTGAAGCTGTTTTGAGATTGTGGTACAGAACCCGAGACTACCTGTAAGAGGTGGTCTGAGCTCGGTTGCAATTGAACTGTGATGCGGTTTGCATGAGTGAGAAAGAAACCTGTACTCAGGTCTGCACTTTTTCAAGAAGTTAAATATGCATGATGACATTATCAGTTGCACAAAACAAACTCACATTGCACCATGATTGACAGGGGAATGTTGTGGGACACAGAAGAGACAAGATGAACGTCTGCTGATTTCTGCCATGCAATGCTCAGAGGTGCAAGTTTAGCTCACTCTGGCGTGCATAATGACAAATTAATAATAAAAAAACCCCCACAAATATAGACCATTTCAAGAATGTAAACAAAAACGAAGGTATTAGAAAGGGTCCAAATATATTTCCGGATCCTTTTAACAAAGTCTCTTTTTCAAGGAAGTAAGTCCACTCTTTGGCCATATTTGGAATGCTCTTGGGCAGTTTGGGCAGCTATTTTTCTATGTAAACAAGCGTCAGGAATGTGCAGCTCCTACCTACTTGAACGGGGAAAGAGACCGAAATCTCCAAAAGGGTTGGTCAAGATTTTCGATAAAATAACATATTTCAAATAAGCAGTAAAATCTGATGACACTGTCTGGTGGGGTGAGCAAGAGACGGATACAGTGGGTGTGAAGACTGGCCTCGGAGAGGCATTTATTTGAAGCGTCCAAAACAAAGCGGAATCTGGGGCTTTCGTGGTGGAAAGGGCTATGTGAAGGAAGTGTAGTGAAGATAGAGCAAGGTCCAGGTGATAGCATGTGGGGTCCCAGTGTCGAAATGCGCTCCCCTCCTTGGCGCGTGGGGTGGCGGCTTCACTCGAACAGCCCAGTTTCCCTGTACCCCAGAAATTGAGGGGAATAGTGGCCCAGCATCCTGGTCCAGTGACACATCTAACTCACACCAGGGTTCCGGACTGTGGGTCCGACAATGCATCTAACTCACACCGGACCCTCCCTGTTCCATTCATGGACCAGCGAAGACACCAGCAGGTAGAAATCAGTCTGCCGAGAAGAGGTGCAGTCGGAGATTAAAGACAGCGGTGATGAAACTCTTCATTGGGTTCAGATGAGCCCCATCAAGCACGACCAAATGGGGTAAGTCACTATTGACAACGATGGAAGGGGCCAAGTGGGGATTGAGGCAGAGTCAATGTCAGAGGCGGGGTTTAGTGAGATGTGGGATATTCCAACTTGAATTCTCCTGCACTTTTGGTGCGTACCTGGATTTGAATAATGTGAAGTTCAGTTTGTTTGTATGATGTGAATTCTGTTTTCCAAACTCTGGTATGCACCCACAAACCGCACCCGAGTCCACTTGAAAAGGTGGCTGGGGTATGGTTTAGGCCAGGGGTGCCCAATACATCGATTGCGATCTACTAGTCGATCGCAAAGGCAATGCTGGTAGGTCGCACGAACTTTTAATAAAAAAAAAAATATATATAATGTATTTCCTTCTTTTAGTTTCTGTCAGAATTGCACTTGACCAGTGTGGCAGCGTGGCCGTGGTCAAGCGCCCGTCCGGGGGAGAAAGCGGTAAGGGCGATTGCACCTGAGCCAAATTATGTCTCTAATTTCAGTGAGCATGGGGAGAGCGGCATAAAAACGGCCACAACCTCCAGACGGGGGAGAAAAAGAGCAGCCGCGTCAGTCTAGTGTTGGCGTGTACAGAGGTCCTGCATGTTTGTTGAATGCTGTAAAAATATAAAAGTTGTGAACACTGCTGTGGCCATTAAAAGTCTGCTTAGGAAAAGAACTCTACGTCTTCGTTTCCTCCATGCCCATCCTAACTCGTTCTACAATGAGTAAATTTTGACTAGGCGAGATTTGTGTTTATTCAGTTGCCATGACAACTAGGTTCGCGCCTTCTAAGGGCTTCTGAGAACAGAGCGCGAAATTGCGAAACTAGCAGTGTTTGAGACTAGCTACCAGCAGCTATTTCCCGGATTATGCAAAACTGTCTGATTCCATTCAGTGCAAGTCATTAGAATAAGGTAAATGTAATCTATTGTGCTGTAGGTGTTTTGAGTTTAGTGTTAAAACTGAATGATATCAACATTGAACATTATTACATATATATGTTTTTTTTGTTAATTAGAAGATTAATTCCATGTAGGGATACATGCAGTAGTCCCAACAAGCATTTAAAAAAAGTGTGTGCACCCCTGGTTTAGGCAAACCCCTGCACGATTCGCTGCTGTTATAAATGCAATTCTACCAATTTGCGATAACGAACTCTGGTTCAATTTCAAGCAATCCAACCAAGTGTGAAATCAGTCATTGGTGAAGTCGGCATAAACCTGCTTCTGTGTATTGGTTTAGGGGTGAAAGCTAGAGCTTTCAATAGGGCTGAGAAACTAAATTTGAATTTTTCACTGAAATATTTCCATTATTCTAGCTATATTAGAATTTTAAAGACATTATTCCTGGCAGTGGTAAGACCCCGCAAGACGACTGATTTTTAATTGACGTTCTCTCCTATGTCCAAAAGAAGGTGCAACAAATCAATATAAACCACTCTGAACTGTTATAGCGATATTTGGCTGTTTACAAATGTGTGCAAAATGATAAAGTCAAAAGATTTAGCCAGTTTATTTTCTCAAATCAAATGTAAAAACAGGAAATGTAACGCTTCAAAAGATGGTTCTATGTTAACTTAGTGTTGCACGTATTGCCTATACCAGTGACATAGTAACCTACTACTACAGACTCGCTTTATAATACCTGCGATACTAGGTAGTTTTTCATTAAATACAGTTGAATGTACATAAGTACCTAATGTTTATGCTGTGAGATGCTGATAATAGAGCAAGACATAGTCAACACACAACCGCCAAAGACCTCCATCTCAGGGAGGCCATTCACTCCGAACTCATCCGTCTTTTTCTAATCAAGCATGCACTAGATGGATGTCTTTGGTTGTTGTGCCATGTCTCACTTTTTTTTTCAGTGTCTCATGAAGAAACTGCATTTTTTCAGACACTTTGTCAGTTTAAAATTAAATTCATAATTTAAAACATGTCGTGATACTCCTGTGTTCTGTTTATTTGTTGCACTTCATCCGTTTTAGTCCAAGAATGTACATCATTGTCAGTGCTTGGCACGCATCCAATATTCGAATGCTCATTTTAGCATTCAAATGTGCATTTTTTTTTAAATCTTGCATTCAATGAATATTCAAATTTCGAATTTTATTTGACAGCCCTAGTGAACACATTCTCAAAGTATTGTTGTTATTAGTTTGCTCACCTTAAGTGTCACTATTTTAAATAATGGTTTCATTGTAGCATCCAGACTCTAGACACTTCATTCCAGTGTTTAAGTACAATTTATGTAATTCGATTTTTGCAAACATCTCGGAACAGGCTCTTAAATGTGTAAATTCGCTTAAGTCTGTGGCTGTTTTGGGCTGCATCTGAAGTCAGTGTCATAATAAGACTGCATTTGTATTTCCCTCCAGGGCTGATGTACCTGACAACGGTTTCCCAGCAGGTGTCAGCAATGATGGATTCTTTCCTGTAACTATCAACTGTGAAAAATGGGCCTGATGGAGTGTCTCTGAATCAACTCTTTCTTGCATTGATTAGGCTGATTAAAGTCCAGTGGAAATGTGATGGTTTCTTTCATTGCGGAGAGATTTACTACAACAACACTGGCTTGGCAGTTTCCGCTATTTGAAAATAAGTAATTCATCAATTAGTCAGCAGCTCCATCAAAGCCAAGATATTACGCACCAAATTGCCTCGAATGATGAACAGTTGTAATTTATGAACAAAGCCGAGACCATGCGGCAGACTGTGAAAGAGAGAGATTGCTTTGCTGAAATATTCAGATTGTTATTATAATTTTTTTTAAATCTGTTGTTTTTAAATAATCAGTAATGTTAACACTAACCGTAGTGAATGGCTTTCTTGAGCATAATAAACATGGATCATTATTTTGTTTAATAAGTGTGCTGATAAAATGCGAGCATAATATTTACCCATTAAACAAGCACATATGCACAATGACTCCTGTATTATGAGCTAAAAGGCAGCTTGTGGCTTTAAAAACATTTTAACAAAGTTATGGGAAACATGGGCCTTAATGTCTGATGTTAAATTGCTGCTCGTAGTAGGTAAACAGTGTATTGGCAGGTGAAGCTGCATTAACATGTTTAACGTTAGCAGTGAAAGGTCTAATATAATATAATATAAGGATGCTGGCCTGGGGCTGACTCAATGAATTGTTTGAGTTTGTGGTGGGATTATCTGTTAGCTGTATTCGGAAATCTGTTTAAAAACAACTTTAATTCCATTTGGTGGCGCTAGTGGTGCAGAAATGACATACTTCATTTTTTAATTAATTGATTTTGTACATGCAATTTTACGCCTTGCATAGTAACACATTTATGGTTTGCGGTGCTATTTTGATATTTTGCAAGTTTTGTTGCAAATCCTGCTGATTTAAAGGAATATTTCACTCATAAATGATAATTCTCATCATTTACGCACCCTCATGCCATCTAAGATATGTATGACTTTCTTTCTTCGGTAAAACACAAATTAAGATTTTTAGAAGAATGTCTCCGCTTTGTTGACCATACAATGGGAGTGAGTGGTGGCCAGAACTTTAAAGCTCCAAAAAGCACATTAAGGAAGCATAAACCATCCATCAAACTCCAGTGGTTAAATCCATACCCTCTGAAGTGGTCCAGTTGGTTTTGGGTGAGAACACACCAAAATGTAATGCCTAGACTCGACTCCTTTAAAGTTGAGTCAGCGACTGGTCTGTGATGAGGAGTCTTAGATCTCATGACGAACAGTCTTGTTGTGTGCGCTCTCCTGTGACATGCTGAGACTAGTCCCAGATGCTACAACAGTTTTGAAAACGGCTTGAAATCTAGTAGGGCTGCCCCCTAATAGTCCACCAAACATTAGTTGATGAGAAGAGTCTTGGTTGACCAAATTTTGATTGATCGCTTGGTCAGAAGAAAAATAAATAAAAATATATATTATATATATGTTAACTTACTATGTTAACTTAGTGTTGCACGTATTGCCTATACCAGTGCCATAGTAGCCTACTACCACAGACTCAAGCTTTATAATACCTGCGGTACCAGATAGTTTTTCATTAAATACAGTTGAATGTACGTGACGTAACTAATGCTTATGCTGTGAGATGCTGATACATTATATATATATATATATATATATATATATATATATATATATATATATATCGCAATATTCAATTACGTCGGCAACCCCGGGCTGAGGGATCGGTGAATATTCTTGCTTTAGTAATTTTGCATTGAAAATTAAATTACTTTATTTAATAAACAAAAACTTAAATCAAACCTATTTCTAAATTCAATTCAAATACAATTAAAAAAAACGTAGTGATCAGAAAAATAATATATATTATAGATAAATAAACACCTTTCCATTTACTGTCAGGCAAGTATCCGTCTAAACATGCAGGAGGACAGTTACTTACACAAATGAAGACATAAAAATAATTATAAATGTAAAAATAATACTTGTGATAATAATGATTATAATAATCACTGAAATATAAATCATGGTTTGAGGTGAATGCATTTTTGTATTATTACATTTTTTAATCACAGATGTATAGGCTGCAGAGTTGTGGTCACAATGAACTGCTCTGTGGAAGTAAAGCGAATTGAAGCACCTATTGAGCTGAGACGTCTGAGGTAATTTGCAGCACTCATAGATGATACTGTTCTTGCAAAAAAAATAAAAATAAATCATAAGACTGAAACAAAGAAAGACTGAGAACCCTTTACATGCACATGCTCCACAAGATTGCATGCCTCCGTACAAACAGTGTGTCATACATGTGCATAGATACTTTTCTGTCATCTGTTCTTAATAATATAATGGTGTGTTTCTTCAAGCATGTGTCTGTGTGTCTATGGGAAAATTATTTGTAATACTAATTTGATTATAATAATCATAGCCTAATAAAAGTAATGAATAATAATTTATACATTAATGGAAAAACGTAATAATTGGTGCATGTCCTAATGAAATCAGAGACTCTTTCCTCGAAATCTTAACACAAGTGGTCAAAAAAGATGACCAGGTTTAACAGCGATGTGTCTCGCTTGAACACTTGTGATCCGATCACCCTAAACGCTTCGTAATACCAGTGTACACATGGCGACTGGTTGTGTGTTTGAGACACTACAGTCGACGAAAACAAGACTGAGTCGCAGAGCGCCGACAAGTCGTGTAGTGTACGATTGTCTCTGAACATCTTGACAGCTGTCTCCTTGGTTATCATGATTTCAAGCTTGATTATACTTCTTATAGTGCCATCTAGCATTCTGCGCATGCGTCAAGCAATAGGAAGTTTAATCAAGCTTGAAATCATGATCGGGCCAAGAGACTGCAATGGCAAGATGTACGAAGTTATATTTTGGTCTGTTCTCACGCAAAAACAACTGGATTGCTTCAGAAGACATTGATTAAACCACTGGATCCGTATGGCTTACTATTACGCTGACTTTATCTTCTTTTTGGAGCTTCAAAGGCCTGGCCACCAATCACTTGCATTGTATGGACACACCGGACGTGTGAGTGATACTGTGCTCATTGTGCTAAGGAAACGTAGCGGCGATTGTATTTGTTTACATGAGACTGGTAATTGAAATATAGATTGGGGTCTTACGTGTCTGTGTGAGATTCCATACTAGGGCTAAAATGTTTTCTTGCTCAGTGTCTGAGCTTGTCTGTGAGGAGGGGTGTGTTGTGTGTGTGTGTGTGTGTCTGATTATATTTACTTGTATAAAGAGCCAAAGATAGGAATAAACTGGATCAGTGATGGTTGGTCTTATTCAGCCAATATCTAAACACAAATTTTAACCTCAGTAATACTTCCCTCGTTCTTTAAGAGACAAATATTCCGTAAAGACACTTTAGAATGCAGTTTCTCTCTCTCCCACACTCTCCTTATCCTCTGAATCCTTTTTGCTCTTATTAGTATTCAGGTAGACCATAATACACTGAAAACAGTGTTTCAAAAGATAAACAGATTAGACTGTGTTTTTCCATCTCAAAGTGGCCATATTGTACACGTTTGTGTACACAAAATATATTCTGCACACATTGTATTCACCTGATGTTCACTTTTAATGTTGGTCAAGGTCTCTATGGCACCAAAACTAATTAAAATGTAGTTTACCCATTTTTCATCCTCTCTCTGACCCTCAGAATTAATGGGGCTGTTTTTGATGCTGTCTGTACATTTTAAGACTTCCATATGTAAAATACATCTGTTATGATCAAATAGCCTCCATGTACTGCAGTAGTCACACAGTGGCAGGTTGAGTCTAGTTGCTGAATACTAAAGAAGTTATGATCCCATGTCCTCATGGTTGTTACTAGGGCTGCACGATTTGGGGAAAATGTCATATTGCGATTATTGAGGTTAATATTGCGATATGCGATTGCGATATAATAAACAAATGGTATCATGAGTCAACTTGCTTGGTTATCAAGGAAAATGCACAAATAGATTACTGATAATGCTGAAATGTGTACTATTCAACTCAAACATGCAAACTAGCAACAACTATAAATGCACATTGTTTTCAAATTAAAATATTTTTACAAAATTAAATAATATCTTTGCATTACTGCAAACATGTTATTTTCTCAATATTAAACCAAAATAAAATAGAACAATAAATAAGAACATAAAAACGAAAATAAGATTGTCTAAACAAACAGGGACATTTAAGCAGGATGTAACATGTACTTTGTAGAAAATCATTTGAAAAGGAAACTGGATATAAAAGTGTGGTTCACTCAATCAAACCACTAAAGCTGTTGTGTGTGTGTGTGTGTGTGTGTGTGTGTGTGTGTGTGTGTGTGTGTGTGTGTGTGTGTGTGTGTGTGTGTGTGTGTGTGTGTATATTAGAGATGCACCGATCGACCGGCCAGGGACCGGAATTAGCCGATTTTCCGCATGCTCGGCCGGACCGGTGACCGGTCAGCCTCACGTTTTTCCGATTTCAAGCCGGTCTGTTTTGTTGCCAGCGGCGCAGGCAATAACGTCACAGCCGCATGTAAACATGTCATTGGCGTGGAAGATCATCACTGTGAAGAATACATAAAGTTCGAAATGTGTAATAATTGTAAGGCCAAAGTAAACCGTGGGGGAACCACCACAATAACTTTCGGAACAACAAACCTAATTAGACATTTAAAACACCATCACCCAGCTGAAAATGCCCATTTTAAAAAAGAAGCTAAAAAGGGAAAGCGGCTAAAGCTAGCCAAAGCTCAGAGCCAGCCACATGTCAGCAGCCTCTCCTATCATCCCTTGGAATGAGCAACGAAAAGACCAAAGCAATTACGAGGGAAATTATGGAATTCATGGCCCTGGATGACCAGCTGTTCTCCATAGTTGAGGACAGAGGGATCAGAAATCTGAAACATTTCCTCGATACAGAGTAGGTGGTTATTTTCCGACGTCGCGTTGCCCGAGTTGTTTAATCTCGTGTCATGTCACACACACAGCCTGTTATTTGTCAACATTTGGGTACACAAATCCGGGAGAGGGGAAGTGGGGTGCTGGATGGCAGAGGCAGGCGAAATACATACAAATTGTGCCGTTGTGATTTAATGTGCTGAGTAACGTAATTTTCCCCACCATGTCCGATATTAAAATCAGTGCAACACATTGCAAAAGGCGTGGGCATTGTCAATATGGCTTTGGGATATGAAATTCAATTCTTCCATCCAGCTGTTGTTAAATGTACATGTATATTTTGTTTTTTCACCAGAGCACCAGCTGAGTCTTCTCCTCCCATCTACCAGTGATGCTTGATTTAACATCCGCGTCTACTGCCTGCGTAGATATCAACAGCGCAAATGGGTTTTGGTTGCCAGATTGAGGTCATAAATGATTTGTAATTTGTATGATGTGTCGATTGTGTGAGTAGGATGCGTTTCATTCAAGATCTGGTAACTGGACCACCTTGGAATAATATATTGATGTGATTATTCATATAACATGGTTTGGGACATACAAATTACGGGAGTTTTTTTGGGAGAAATAACAAAACTGGAGACTCCCGGGAAAAACGGCAGTGTTGACAGATATGGTTACAAGCCGTTCCCGAAGCAGTGCTCAGTTTTACAACTGATATTTGGACATCTAACATAAGTTGAGCTTATTGGACACTTCAGTTTTTCAGATCTTTGGAATTGTTTTGTTAGACGAGTAATAAAGAGAAAAAGGTCCATTTATAAAAATAGTGGAAAATTACATTTGTTATATAAAGCAACTCATTTGCAGTTAATTGTTATTTCTACCTCTTTCCAGTCACAGAGCACTTTATTTTGAGAGTTGTTTAAGTGAGAGAAGATCCTGTAACTTAGTGCAGTTTGGGGGAAATTGTAATGTTTAATAATTTATTTTATTATGAAAATAAAATGTTGCATAGAAGAAAGGTAGATTTTGTTTGTATATGTGGTCAATAATAGTTCTTAGAAAATCGGAATCTGAAAAAAATCTGTATCGGCAGGTCACACTTGCAAAAAATCGGAAATCGGAATCGGCCAAGAAAATTGCAATCGGTGCATCTCTAAAAATTACTTGTTTATGTTTAGGTCGAAGCATTTTCTTGGTGAATTTAAATTAGTTCAATAACTGGGGTCTCTGATATTCGGAAGCGATAAGGTATTATTTCATTAAAAGAAATTATCAGACATTCAAAGTCTCTTCACAAATTTGGACAGTTTTTTTATATTTCTCGTTGCTCTCAAATACATTATTGGTGAAGCAAAAACGTGAGTGTGAAAAACACTTTGTGTAAAGTCACTTCATAGACTTCAATGTATTCTGCAGCGCTGATGCAAGTCAAGTGAAAGTCCCTTAACGTGTATAAATATCACTCACTTCTGCACATTAATCATTGCTCTTCACAATCACAAAAGTGACCGATTATGGTTTCAAAATGGCGAATTTCTCCGAAAGGTGAGGAGTTTGGATCTCTGAAATTATTATACATTTTATTTATTTATTTTGTGGAATTTGATAATTTTCCACGGCACACCTGACAATCTTTCATGTTTTGCACAGAGGTTGGGAAACACTGATCTAGGTGACAGCATAACGTGAAATCAACACACAACAGATACAATCCACCATTGCACCGTTTTGTGCTGAAATATGCTCTGTTTACCTTTTCAAACTGCTACATTACTGCACTGACAAACTATAGCTAGGGCTGGGTGATATATTTATATATTTATTGTGATTGTTTCCGCACAAAGCCACTCCTAACGCTAGGGAACCGCTTTCCCCGCACCTCTGTCAATTTTACAATCTACCTCGCGAGCTTGAAGCTCAGCTTCCATAGGAAGGAATTGAAAGTGTTCGCTCAGCACGCGCCAGTGGAAACATACGACAAGAAAGCCAAACTGCTAGTGTTTTTAGCAACACGTAGGTCTAGATGTATAACACAGACTAAATATCGAAAATGACTCAAAAGCTTATCGTCGATATCGTGAAGGTTTTTTTATCGCGATAAATATTGATATCGTTTTATTGGCCAGACCTAACTATAGCTTACTAACTAACAGACATGAGTGACATGGTTGTCAGGGACAGGGTTAACTTTGTATTAGTTATATTGAAAAGGGAAACTGATGGGGTCATTTTTTATTAACTTTCCAGTATGTATTTCACAAACTATTTTGCAACTTACCATGAAGACCCGCTCATCTCCGGCGCTTAACTCCGCCCTCTGTCAGCTCTGTAAATAATGGAGTCGGACCGCGCTCTGCTGGAAATCTATGTAATGACACCAATTCTAAAGCATTGTTTTCTGCATTATAGGTTCTGAATTTTTTTTCATATCTGCACATATCAGTAAACATATCGGCCGACCGATATATCAGTCAGGCACTAATCCACAACAAAATAAGGTACTTCAGATGTTGAAAAACATTGTCACACACAAGTGATCATCAATCGTTTGATTACAGCTTATTTTTCGGTTAAATCCAATTCAAAGTACGTGCATACCAATGACTTGTTTCCAAATATCTGTGCCATCTGTGGTTTTATTGGCTACAACTTCCACAGTTGTGATGGAAAAATTCTGTTGTAGTTAACTGGGATAAATGTTAGTAAGGGTGTAGATGTGTGAAGTCTTATAACTGATGCTAGTGCTGGGCAGCAGGTGATTTCTTTTTCCCTCATTAGTGCAATTCAGAATGTCGCCGTTGTCAAGACGTTTCACGTGATAGTTGAACTGCTCCATGGTACATTTAAATAGCAAATTCTCATATATAATTTAAATGGGTCTCACGCGCAACGATATAGAATTAATCTTGCATGTGAGCCGTTCTGCGTTTGTCATGATAGCTCGCATTTTAAGGAACTCCCAGTTGATGCACGCTCACTGATCCTGCTACTGGTCTGGAGCTTGCGTTTCACAGGAAGACCGGTTGACATTCTCGCACTGATTAGGTCACTGGTCTGGAGCTCGCGTTTTGTGGGAAACTCTGTTGTCGCGCACTGATAGCAGGGTGCAATTTGGCTTCACAGACCCTGGGCACATCCTTGTCCCACTTGAAAAGTGTATTTAGCACTCAAAGTGTGCCTATTGTCCTGTACATTTTTTGTAATTTATTGTACTGTCCCTTACTTTTTGCACACGTTTGCATGTGCACTTTATATAGGTATGTTATTTAGTCTGTGTGACTACATGAGACTTCATGTGGTTCTGTGTTTTCCTATGTTGTTTTATGTAGCACCATGATCCTGGAGGAACGTTGTCTCGTTTCACTGTGTACTGTACTAACTGTAAATGGTTGAACGACAATAAAAACCACTTGACTTGAAATACCCATATGAATCAATATTGAAATGAAAGGGGAATCCAATCGAGAGCTTGTAAAATGAAATTGAATCGAGAAATCTGTATCAACACCCAGCCCTATTGTATGCTGCCTTCAAAAATCAGATAAAAGAATGCATCAAATGGACAAGATGTTACATGAACATTAGATTTGGCCATGTCCTGATGCCTTTCTATCTCTGTATACTTCTCGAGAAGTTAGTATTTTACAAGTTTCAGACAATTTTTGTGTACAAGTATTTTTATTTGCAGTGAACATTGGGGTGAAATGAAGAAATAAAGTGAATGTTTGCATTTAAAGAATGTTTTTGCTGGAGAAAAGTGTGTGTGGTTATGTTGTGTGTATCACTCACTGTACAATCTGGTGTGTTTTTTTTTCTTTCTCACTTGTATTGTAATGAGTTTGATGAATATTCATGAGGCAGGGCTGTTGGCAGCATGTAGATCTGGATTCCTTTGAAACTGATGTGCTGGAGTGTTTGAGGGTGCTGAACGTTCTGTATGTGTTGGATTGTTTGATACAAAGGCTGAAATGGATCTATGGGTCCATCAGGGTCTTGCTTGGTCACAAGAATGGGTCAGTGTTGAGCTTTTACTGAACTTTGGCACTCAATGAGCTATGGTGTCCTTTCTGTTTTCCTTTCTGTTGTCCATCTCCCATTTGCTCATGTTTATCTGTTGTTTGGATGGATTTATGCGAACTGAAAATACTCCTTTCATGTTGAGGCTGTTTTACACCAAACAAGAGCTGTTCAGTAGAGAGAGAGAAAGATGGAGAGAGAGACTGTGTGTTGTTGTGCGGTTTGATGGCTCTCATTTTCCACATTTTTCATTTTGTCTCCTTTCGTGTGCTTTGTTCTGCTTCACTCGTCTCCTCTTATCTGTCTTTCTCATTTTCTCTTTCTCTGTATGTCAACTTCTCACTCTATCTTCATGACTTTACCTGTCTAATACCTGTCTCTCTCTGCTTTTCATTCTCTCTGTCCTTTTCACTCTCTCTCTCTCTTTCTGTCTCCTGCTCGTTAAGCCATCTGTAAAACCTTTGATCACAAAGCTTTGCCACTCAGCAGTCACACAGAGGTGTGTGTGTCTGACCTAGGTCTGCATCACAAATGAAACAACTGTGTATGAAAGAGATGCACAAGCTCATAGCATGATGTGTATTTAATGGAGCATCTCTCAAAGAGTTCTGAAAGGAAGGTCCAACAGGGCTTTTAAATCCGAGATCAAAATTTTGAAGCACTTAATATTTTGTTTGGACTTAATTATCATAATTTGTTGACCTTGCAGTTCAAACATTTTGAAATTTTAATATGATTACTTGAACAGCTCAGTATAAACAATCTCTTCAAGAATGAGTGACTTTATGAAGCTGATGCAAATGTTTTGCTGTAATGAAGTGTATTTTTAAGGATCAGCAGTTACAGAAATACTCAAACCAGCCCATCTGGCACCAACAATCATGCCATTGTCCAAATCACTGAGATCAAATTTGTATGCACTGCACTGTTGCCACATGATTGGCTGATTATATAATCTCATGGATGATTGATGGTGCCAGACGTGCTGGTTTGAGTATTTCTGTAACAGCTGATCTCCTGGGATTTTTACACACAACAATCTCTAGAATTTACTCAGAAAGGTGTCAAAAACAAAAAATATTCAGTGAGGGGCAGTTCTGTGGATGAAAATGCCTTGTTGATAAGAGAGGTCAACAGAGAATGGCCAGACTGGTTTGAACTGACAAAGTCTACGGTAACTCAGATAACCGCTCTGTAAATTGTGGTGAAAAGAATATCGTTTCAGAATCCTATTCTGAGATGCAGGTTGGCACTGATTTGGCAGCACCAGGGGGACCTACACAATATTAGGGAAGTGGTTTTAATGTTGTGGCTGATCGGCGTAAATGTATCTGATTTTCTCATATACCTTTCACTATGAGAAATGATCAAAAACAAACAGGCTAAGCCTTCAAAAACAGAAATTAATGTCTTAATGTGAATATTTGTTTTTGTAATAATTTGTTTGTCATCTTTATAATCACAGTTTAACTTTTTCTTTTTAAATTTCTACATTCTATCAATTAATATTATATTATCAAGTATATACAATAGGGATGGGACGATATGGTTATCTCATGATTTGGTTCGATATATGATATGAGGTTCACAATTCCATATTCGATATGATAAAACTTAAATGAGAAACTATGGCAGAAACATTGAGCTTTTTTATTATTTAATGCTTGCACAAAATGCACATTGTAATTTCTCATCAAAATAAAGTTCTTTAATACGCATTTTTGCAAAGTTTCTCATATACCTTTTACTATAAGAAAAGATCACAAACAAATAGGCCTTCAAAAATAGTGGACTACATTCAGGCTGATCAGATTCAGAACAAGCAATAGAACTGAACAAACGAAAAGGAAACGAACCCAAAAAAGTATGTGAATTATTTATTTTTTTTTGTAATTTGTTTGTCTAGATTATGATAACATTTTATCTTATAAATGATCATATGATCACATCATAACTTTTTTAAATTATAAAGATGCTACATTCTATCAAATAATATTATTTCCGGAAATTGTATATAATAGTGATATGAGCTGTCAATGTTTAAAATAAAGTGTACAATTTACAAGTAACACCATTAATTTTGCATTCATTTGTATAACAAGTGCTATAATGGTACTTTTTTTAATGTGCGGAGTTTAATGTGCATCTCACAGACTCGCACAGGTGATCCGGTTAATTTATTAATGATAGAGAATTCTCTGTTTTTGAGTGCATCCATGCTATTTGTTGTTAAAATTTTTATTTATTTGTATTTTTTTATCTGACTGTAAAGAATAGAGAGGATATTAAAATACACATTATTAAATGAAAGTGGACTGCGATGGATACATATTACATGGAAGAAATTGTCAGATTTTAATCTCAAGCACTTTTCAACAAAAGGAGATTTTTCCAGGTATTCTTTCAATTCTAAAAGCTAAATTCAGGCAATTTTAATCACTTTAAGGACCTTTTGTGAACCCTGTAAACAGTGTTGGAAAGTGCTGTAGGGGTCAAATCGAGCGATTAGAGAGATTATGACAGAAAACAATGTTTCAAATTGTGAAATATCAAGTTTTTTTATTTGTGATGTATTGAAATGTCACACTACACTTATTTTTATATGGTTAGCTTAATGGTAGCTCACCATAGAGTGTTAGACTTTGGACACAAAAACTGTGATTCGAGTCCAGTCAAGATGCACAAAAGTGAAAATTGCATGCAAGAGAACAGTTAGGCTAACGTAACTGAAAGTCACGAAGATCAAACAATTCCGGTATTTTTTTAAAGGCACTTTAATTCAAGCGGTAAAATCAAGCAATATAGGGATTGTGAAGTTTGATGGGTCTTTTAATTTATGATCACATGTACAGAAAACAATGTTGCAATTTGCAAAATATTGAGTTTTGCCTCTATGGTTTGTCAGTTTTTTTTTTATTCTCAATATATCGAAATTCGATATATCGTCCTAAAACCTAGATACCACTAGCTTCAAATTCCTGATGGTTTTAGTCCATTTAATACTTCTGTCTATCACTCAAAACTTAGGAATATTGGCATGAAGTACAATGCACATGGCATCTCATTTTAGTCAAGAACCTCCAATTTAGATAGGAAGTCTGATGGACTTGTAGCACGACCAAACACAGTTCGCTTTTAGTATGTGGCCTTTAGGAACGAGTAAAGGCCCGTTCACACATGCAGCGACTTTATTGCTTAATGTCGCTAGTCTCTTACGCTAACGTTATTGGTGGACCGTGTATCTGGTCATGTCTTTTAAAAATAGGATTACAGATGAGACACATTGCCGGTACATCTAGGATTTTATTGTAATGTGAAAAAATCTAATAAAATGGCAACTTTTTGCAAGGTCTTTGGTAAAGCTGGACTTTTATGCAGCTTGTTTCCATTGTGCCATCTGAATCTGAGACCATTCCTCTCTTCACCATGCTTATCTGCATGCCACAGTCTTGCCCGCTAAAATGGCCCCAAAAATTGGCCTAACCATCTCAAACTGAAAAAAAAAACAGACCAAGCCCAACCACTTATCTCTTTCTGATAAAAAAAGAATAAAATGTAGCAGGTGTTAAACAGATGTGTGTGTGTGTGTGTGTGTGTCAGTGGTTAAAAGAATGTCCTTTCTGTTCATCAACGAACGGCACTTCTCAGAGTGGACACATTTGCTCTCCTTCATCTCTATCTGTCTTTACGCTGTCCATCCAATTGGGTGACCTGGGTCTTGTCTCATCAACATGTCTGCTAGTTTAAAGAGCTGTGCTTCTGATCAAAGCTGTGCGTCTGTCTCTGAAGGGTCTGATGTCATTCTCATCAGGTATGATGTCGAGATGTTTTATGGACCTGCTTGTAACAGTGACCGAATACCTCATGACAGCAACACACACTGGCCTTGTACAGCTCTTTCTGTCACCTTCTTCTCGGGAGCAGAATCAATTAAAAGTGATTATTAAGTTGCTGTCAAACTCTATCACTCTTTCACATGGACACTTTCATCTTCATACGTCCTTACATCCATTTTCTACCTGTCTCCACCTGTGACCTTCATCAGACGTCCAAGAAAGTCCTCTTTATGTCCTTTTTGTGGCTTATTTCCTCTCATCTCTTTCAGTTATGCTTCTCGTCCATAGAAAATGTGTTCTTTTAATGATTGTTTTCTCTCGAGAATGACATGATGGTTGATGCCAAATACACCGATAGGATAAGGGGTTGTATATGAAAAGCACATCAAGGGTGAAGTTGAAAGCATTAGAAAGAATGTGGTTGAATGTAGAAAGGTTGGATAGAAATGGGAAGAAAAGTGAAGCAGTCTAGGTAGAGAGCGTCTGATCATGACTTGTTGCCCTTGAATGTCTCTGTGAAATGTGTAGAGGGCAAGTTTTTATCTACAGTTTACCTGTGTGAGCGTGTCTATCTGTCCTACAGCTGACAGCAGCGCTCCTTATGTTGACACGTATTCTCTCTCTCATCTGTTTTAAAACTGCAGCTTTACACTGCTGCTTTACTCTGAATAACAACACACCTTGTAGCACTCTCAGCCTAATGCTGCCTTCAAGTCGTCCTGAGAAGTTCCTACTTGTAATTTCGTAAATTGTAATTTTGATGTACGATTGTGATTTTGGTCAAAAGAAAATGGCCATGCTTGCAATGACAATGACAGGAAGATGTTTTAGTACTAAGTAGTAGTTTCTGGTACACTTTCTGGTAACAGTATGCAAAATGTTTGAATTAAAACTTAAAGCTAAAGTGTGTAACATTTTGGATGTTGAAATACTTCATCCCAGCTTTCTCATCTTTTACTCACCCTCATGTTGGGCTGAAATCAATTAGTCGATTTGCTCTTATTTAACGTAACACGAGATCAGTTATGAAACTAATGGCACGCGAAAGGATCACTGCAGCTCGCGTCTGGTTGAGGAGAGGAAGAATTACACAGCTCACAGTCCAGACGCGCTCCAAACTTTCCAAACAGCTTCAGATGTAGATCGCAAAGTATGAGGAAATTATACAAATATACAAAATAACTAAATACAGAAGCACTCTCGTTGTGAAATACAGCGGAACCGGTGCTGCTGTTCCACTGAAGCAAAACTTGCATGTCAAAGCATCTTTAAAGGAAACACCTTGCTGTTATATTCTTAATACATCCTTTATTAAAGTTAAAATAATATGGAAAAAGGTCATGTAAATATGTATAAACTCCAAAAATGGCATTTCTCTGTGCGGTCAGCACCTCTTCTATGAGTCGCATGATGTGACCTGATCTAAGGAGGAGAGACTGAAACTGCATCCAGCTAAGGCACACTCTTTCACGGGGACGCTCATCCCTCGAGTGCATACGCTTAATGCAGCTAGATTATAACGTGATGGTTATTGAATCATAATATATGTCACTGTGCATTTCTTATTGTGAAGAAAATTGGCAATACGCAGCTTTATTAATAAGAGAGAGTTTGTTTTTTGTGAGTTAAAGATTGAAGTGAACAGAAAGTTGAGAGTGTAGTCTTTGCCCCATTAAACACTGCAACAAAATAAGTTATTGATTTGTTTTGGTTTTGGCTTGTTTTCCAAAATAAATGTATAAAGCTCCTTTTAAAACAACATACATTTTCTTTAGCAGCTATACTGCAGAAGACATTTTTTTTTTTATCTGAGAATGTTGAATACAATATTAAAAATACAAATTTAAAAATATCTAAAAATCCTTTAAAAAAGATGCATTCAACTGAGAAGCAGCATATAAGGTATTTAGACTTGCTTTTAGAGAATAGATCTTGAATATAAGTATATTTTGTCTTTACTGCACTCACAGAAGTATAACCATGTAAAAATACACTTGTATACAAAATACACTTACTGTATATTTAAGATACATTCTATTAAAGCAAGTCTAAATATCTCATATGTTGCTTCTCAATTAAATGTATCTTGTTTTAAGGATTTTTAGACATTTTTAAATGGAAAACAAGACAAATAACACTTGATAACAATATATTTGTTTTGCAGTGAATTTCTTTTCCGAATTAAACTTATAAGAAGTATTTTTCCCCCTTTTAATTCAGTGACGATCATTTAGAGGTATATTTAAAAGATAATTTTATCCTCTTTATTGTTAGTAAGCACATTTAATACAACCTTTTAACAATCTGAATAATTGGTTAAGAGGTAATTATTAATCGCTACAATAATCGCAGAATAATCGTTCTAATCGTTCTAATCGTTAGATTAATTGATTATCAAAATAATCATTAGTTGCAGCCCTAATCAGCAGCTGACTGATATGAAACATACAGTACTGATGTTTATTTAGCTATAATTTAAATGTATTCTTTATTTAAATGGTCAGCAACTGAATTATCCAAACACCACAAGACAAAAACTAAATATCGTTCGACCTCTAGCTATTTTCGCACAATAACACGCTTTCTTGCAATAAGTCGCATTCTGGTGTCCATGTAACGATAGTCAGTATGTCTGACTGAATCCAGATGACCACTTTGGGGTTTGGCATTTGTGTAAATTACTGTCCATTTGGATGTTATCCACCCCCCATATAAATGGATTTCATGAGTATGTTTTTTATTTTTATTAATGACCAACTCCTGATAACAATTGTGTAATTTATGACCATTAAAAACAGAAAATATTAAATGTAGTAACTCAGAAATCACTGTATTAAGTCTTCGTTCGGTTACACAGCAGAAACTCTTGTGTGTGACGTCTTCATGCCCATCCGCTGTAGCAGTTACACTCCTGTAACTTGTATACTGCTTTTTTTTTATTTATTTTTTATATTATATACACCCCCCAATAGCTCTTCTTTGACTCTGTCCATTTTCATTCTGCTCACACACCTTGTTTCTCATCTTCCATCTTTTCTATTTTTTTGTATTTCTCATTCTTTTTCTTTATCTTGTCTTTCTCTCATCTATCCCAGCACATATTGCCGTCCAATGCTTAGTTGATCATATATCTCCATCCGTCTCTTCCACTCTCTCCTTTCATCTCTCTCTCACTCTCGTCGCTTGTGTACACACTCATTCTAAGTACTGATGTTCCTTTTTGATGATAGTTATTTAATTGAATTAATGAGCCTAAAATTGATTCAGCTACATACAGGGTGCAAACCTGAATCAGCTTTAGGATTAATATACATTGTCATTTGTTTTTATTTAACTTTACAGGCTTTCACTCTGATACTGATCTCTCGACTGTTCTGAAAGGCATACTAATACTCTTACTATTTCTGTATGCATGTACAGTATACTGTACATTGTAAGCAAGTTTTCTATATGCATTGAATATATCTGCATTAACTGCTATATTTGCCAAAATGTGCAGTATACAACAGAGTACACTATACTGTAACCTACAAACCAATGCACTCAATTTGATGTTGCATTTACAGTGTGACACATAAACCGGTGCCACTAGCACGGTGCTAGTACAGCCACTATTTGTCTTATCTGCTTTTGTACTTTTTTGTACTCAATATTGGATTGTTCTTTGTCTCTGTGCTGTGTAACAAAATCAAGAGAGCTAGACATCATAGGCATATTCCGAATTTGCACATGATGCCCCAAATGCTATCTAGGTAGATGGCTCACAGCTTTTTGCGACACATGTGTAACCTCCATGTATTGTTGTCAGATGAAGGGAATTGCATCTATTCCTGTCTCCTTGCGGTAAAAGTGTGAAAATCAATAGTATATTATTAAGATTCTTTTGCATTGTTGAATGGATGCACTGAGGCAAAGTATCAATATTTTAATTTGTATTGTGCATGACAAGGAATTGGCTTTCTAAAGCTCATTAGACAGCATAATATATTTGTTCTTCCATCAGAGAGCAGAGGTGAGCTTTCTGTTCTGGTGAAGCAAAGCACAGCTGCACAGCTTTGAAATGACTTCAACATTACGTTGCGTGTGTTCTGTTTGGTTTGAACTGCGTTACTGGAAAGGCAACCCACATATATAAACATGTTGATGACAGAATTTTAATTTTTAGATTAAAGGGATAGTTCACCCAAAAATAAAATGATCTCTTAATTTACTCACTCTCATGCCATCCCAGATGTGTATGACTTTTTCTTCTGCTGAACACAAATTAAGATTTTTAGAAGAATATCTGAACTCTGTGGGTCTAGACAATGCAAATGAATGGGTGCCAAAATGTTTAAGCTACAAAGTCCACATAAGGGCAACATAAAAGCACTCCAGACGACACTGGTGGTTAAATCTTCTGATGCGATATGAAAGGTATAAGTGAGAAAAATATCAATATTTAAGTCTTTCACTTTCTCCTTCTGTTTTTGGTGATTCTCATTCTTTGTGCATATCACCCCCTACTGGACAGGGAGGAGAATTTATTAAACAAATTTCAGTTGAAGTCAGAAACTTCATATACTTACATTGAAATCATTAAAACTCATTTTTTATCCACTCCACAGATTTCATATTAGCAAATTATAGTTTTGGCGAGTTGTTTAGGACATCTACTTTGTGCAGGTATTGGAGTGGCCACGTAAATGTAGGTTACGGAAATGTGAAAAAAAAAAAGAAACCCAAAAAAAGTTTAAATGTATTTGGCCAAGGTGTATGTAAACTTCTGACTTCAACTTTGAATATTGATCAATGAGGGAGTATTGTGCTTTATAAAAGTCTATATTTGCAATCTTCTGCTACAGAGTTCCATGCTGCTTAAGTATGCAGTGTGAATCCTTAAATATTGACTCTGTGGTGTGGGAATTCTCACGAGTTTTCGAATTTTTTTTATAAATCTCTTGTGGTGCCTGTACATACACTGTGGGACATTGTAAGTACACAGATTAAATAAAAATTGTGTGTGAAAAATATTTAAACCATATTTTATTTTCTAGAAATTCACTGGGCTGAAAAAGCTGAAAAAACACTCATGTACTTAACTCATGTACTTAACTTTAAACAGAACATATTTTGATTATGGCTTTGATACATCACAGAAAGATTCAGTGCAGAAATAACATAAATGAAAAAACATGGGTTCACACTGGACAACAAAGACTTTGAGCTTTTTCCTGGGCAAAGCTAAAACCCCTTTTTTAATTGTGTGATGCAGTTGATGTTGACAATTATAAGTTACACAGAAAACAAATGAGAATGTCACCAAAGAGACTGAGAGATTACCATGTCAAATAAACATTCTCACTTTTACACCTACACCTGCTGTGCCAGCCAACACACACACACACACACACACACACACACACACACACACGCAAACTGGTTGAAGGGATAGATGTTCCATTCCTCTGTAATGCCGTGAGCAGACTTTCGGATGATAATAGCTTTAAGCTCTGGAGATTTGGGGCTTCTCTGGGTGTGTAGAGCATTTAAAGCCGTGCTTGTGTTTGATGTCATGTCTTGGGGATGATGGGATTGATTTCAGAACTGGCTGAAGTCCCTCAAGTCATCAGACTGATCAGCTCTCTTTGAGATGTTTCCCCTTCTTAAATACTAGATCATCCAGTGCTTTGTGAAGACATTTATGCGTTGTTGTTGGCTGCTGTCATAACTAAAAAAAAAAAAAAAAAACATGGCAACAGCTTGTACTTGATAGTAAAAAGGTTTTTAGAATTTATTATTGTACAAATGTATACCTTATTGTATTTGTCTGATTTTGCCATACCGTTTGTAACAGGTGCACCTTTGCTTCACAAAAGTGGGGAAGCAAAGGCTTTTGTTTTTGGTGATTGCAGTCTTGCTAACAAAATAACAACAACCGCTCAATCTACTACTCCATGAAATTTCTTATGGAAATATTTAAACAAGATTTTTGCAACAACATAAGGGACATATCTGATTCCGAAAGCTGAAATAAGTGTGAAGTCAGATTGCAAATAACTGCACATGGATCTCTCTGCGTTTGACAGCGGAAATTACATACTTTGCTGTCCTTTAATATAATTTTTTTTGTTGTAATGTCTCATCCATTTAAGAGCTTGACCAAGTGAATCTTAGAAAAGCCGGGTTTCCAGGTGTGACAAAAATATGCAGATTTAAACCCAAATTTTCCAATAAGCATCAGATTCAGATTAAATGCAAAAAGTGTTAATGAAGATCCCGTAGACTCCTAGAGAACCAAAAACATAATGTTTAGAGCCTTTCATATAATGTACATTTATCTTTAGTCCCCTGAATTCTAATGGTACAGGTATCCGCTATAGACTCCCATTGAAGCACAGCCTCACAAGCGCTCTATGGGCCATCAATTCACTGACTTCCATGGACATATTCATGTAGAAAAAAAGCATATTTTATTCTTGAACAAACCAATTTCCACCTTCTCTGTGAACATTTTAGGAGAACCCATGTGGCCTAACGGTTAGAGTAAAAATGACGTGCTGGTGGCTCCCAAGAAGTGTTTATTATGGTGCAAATGTATTTACAGTGAAAATATTTACAAAATTATAAACAATAACTGCACAAAAGAAAATAATGTGCAAAAATGGCTAAACCAACAAATGGCCCACGTCAACAACACTGTTCCATTCACCTCTTCTCAAAATGGCTGCAACGACACAAAAACTGACCAAAACAATAACATGACCGCTAGCTGTTAGCTACTTGCTCATTGTGCTGCATAAATCAGTTGTTGCATGGTGATTTTACACAAGTGTAACAGTTAAATTGGCCTGGTTGTTTTAGAAGCAAGCTGGTCAATGAAATAAAGTGAAGCTTTCAAGCATAGTATAGAGTTAACATAACAAAACATGCCATCCTCCATCGTGGATCAACGCCAGTCCAGGACACTCTCCCTACCATTGCTTCTTTTGCCGTCACATTTAGTATCGGCTCGGCTCGTTTGGAACCTCGACTGAGGTGGTACTAAAAAAGTGTCAGGTACTATCCACTGTGGAAAACCCCCAAAAAGCGCGCAGAGTCGAACTGAGTCGAGATGTACCATGCACTGGAAAAGCCCCATTAGAATTAACCAATGTGGGGGAAAAAATAAATGACAATAACATAAACAGACAAAATGAGGCCTAGAATATCAGGCCACACAACACTTGATAACAGAAGAGAAATAAACGGCTAAACAAAAACAAAACCTCCTGTTATAAAAGGTCCCCCTCTGACAATAATAATGAATGGTATACCCCAATTGGATGGGTGTGGCCAATGCTTTAAAACTGGATCAAACCAGGAGAACTGTTTGGCTATACAGCATGTGAACCAGAAAATGAGCAGCAGGCAGAATGATTTGGTGGAAATGTTTCATGAAATAAAGGTAACTGACATTTGATGAAGTGTTCTGCCTTATTTAAATATGTATTTTGATTGTACCAAAAATAAATCAAGAACACAAAAAAACTAACACAATGACAGTTACTTAAACACCACAAACAATCACAAAACACATATCTGATTTAAAAAGATTGAAAATGCTGGCATCAATCAGATATATCTGTCAAATGTTGATTTGCAATGTCATCAGGTTAACCTGTGACACCCGTGCTTTCCGTGTAGTTTTAAGCAATCACCATTGGTCTGTACCAAAGTAAATTACATTTTTAGGGTATTAGAGGGAAGTGCTGCTTTTTGACATATCTTGGTGAAGCAAATGAACAAAAATTACTGCATGAAATACACAGCAGAACATGTCCTGAACAAGTGAAGACAAGTTTAAAATAATTATGTGTGTGTATTTGGGCTATTTTGCACCTTGGAATGTGACTTAATCATAATTAAGAGTCTTAACTAGGCCTATTTGGTCATAAATCAATAAAAATAGTTTTACTGTTTTGAGTACTGTTTTCAACCCAAATGTTATATTTATTTAAAGCTGTTTGCTTAATCATGGGAAACTTTATTATTAATATTTCATTGTCTTTTGGTTTGCACCCAAATAAAAGAAGAAAACTCTTTAGGGAGACACATTTCCTTTTTATTGGTAAAGTTTTTATTTAATTTGTATTTTCTCTGGTTTATCCAAAAATGGGCATTGCCACATGGTTGTTAAATACATGCCCCTTTTGAATATCCTGCTAAATTAACTATTGTGATTATACTATTTTATATTTTTAAGTAAGTTTCATCATAAAATTTCACATTACTTATATATGATTTAAAAAAGGGGAGACAATCGGATGTTATATATTTTTACAATGGTGAATGTAGTAATGTGATGATCTATAGTATATCATACTCTGAAATTCTGATATGGAAGTAAAGTTGATCATTTTTAATTTGTCTTCTGTTACATGAGTTCATTCTTTTCTGCACTGTATATAGTAGATGACACTGTGGTATAAAAGTGATATAAACAAACATATATAAACAATGGTTGAATATAAGAACTATTGCAGCTGACACCACTGCACAGGGTCCCTTGCCCTTGGACACGCTTTTTTGCATCACACTGCTTACTCTCTTCTAAACTTCCTTCTCCTCTTTTCCTTCACCTTTACCTGGCACTTTCCTAAAAGACGGTAGGCTACTAACTAGGGATGCGCCGATCTGATACCTGGATTGATATCGGCTCTGATACTGAAGCTTTTAGACGGATCTGGTATCAGTCTGACGAGCCCGTTCCAAATCCTATAATGTGTGTTAGTCATGTTCGTGAAAATAATATTTGCTGTGATCTCCCATTCATGGCATTCTAAGTTTACCCTGCAAACGTTTACTTCCGCATTCCAAAACCCAGAGCGCTTGCTTCCTGGTGCGAAATTGTAATCAGTAAAGGAAGACCAATGACTTAAAGTTGCTGTAGCGAGCAGCCCCCTCTGTTGGTCAAAATAAACAACACATGATTAACCTTGTTGACAGTAGGCTTCAATAGGGGCTTTCTTGCCATGTATTTTCACTTATTGGACTGTTTTGAATGTGCAGTAAAAACGGGGACATTTCCAGTCAGGGACAGACAGTCAAATCCCGGCACTGTCCTCAGAAAATGGGGACATCTGGTCACCCTACTTTATAGTAATGAATGGTTATGCTGGTTTTATAAGTGTTAAAATCAGATGATTCTAGTTTTACAATAGTTCCCTTTAGCTGTACTTTCATTTTATGACACCACACTGATCCCAGTGACCTTTTCTTCTGCCTTTCTTCTCAGATCACGTTCTTGACCAGACAGAGCATTTTACTGTAAATCAAAACTCTCAGGGAGAGAGTCTACAATTGCAACGTGACCACCATGTCTGCCTGATCACCAATAGGTAAGTGACATCTGGCTAGATGAATTAAAAAAATAAGAGGAGCACGTCCGCCTTTCTGTACGGCTGCTTTTATTATTATTTTTTATTTTATTTTTTTACTTTTGGTACTATATCATTAATATTTTTTATTTTTTTTGTGTTGTAAAACTCATGCGGAGACAATCAGCTCAGGGTCAGGTGAACTACGTGCTGTGCTGAACACGAGAGGAGGTGATTCAGAAATATGAAATTGAGTGGTTTGAGGGAAAACAAGAAGAGACAAATAAATGTGGCCTCTTTAATGGAAAGAGGACGACACTGGGAGGTTTTGCCACGATGCGAAGTGGAGGCGAAAAAAAAAAGTTGACTTGCAGAAATGAAGAGGTGAAGGTTTGGTGCTAAAGGATGCAGACTTGAGCACCTCGATGACAATGGTGTTATAAAACTGCAGTTTTACCACTAATAATGGACTGCTGGATGCAAAAAAAAATAGGAAACATAGAACGACGGATGAGGAGGAGCAGAGCAGAGCAGAGTGGTGGGTGGGGGAAGTGAAAAATCAAGGAGAAAGAAATCTTTAATGTTAAGCTGACCTGATGTTAAGATAAACCGAAAGAAGGGAGCAAAATGTGAGTGGTCCAATTTTTTGCATTAGACCATGCCCTCACATTCAAGAGGTGAAGGACTCATGCAGAGCTCACAAATAGAGTCATCTGCTAACTTAAAACACGCACACACCTCTCAGGTGTGTATGACCCTGTGGTGATCACAGGCACTAGTGCATTACTACTGACAGGATAATTAGCTGCTCCTGACCTCATGTCTGTTTTTATCACTTTCTCTGTACTACATCTCTTTTAGCATCACCCCTATTTCTCTTATATCTCTTAAGTGCTGCACGCTTTCTCTTTTTGTCTCTCTCTCTGTCTCTCTCTCACTGTAATTGATGATGGATCAGGTTGCCTGTATGTGTGTACATAGGCTGTAATGTGTTAATCCAGATCATACAAGGCTTTTTCACAAATCTGTATTGTATGGACACCTTGACTTATGCTCTGATTCCACAGCTTATTGTCTTGATTTAGTTTTATGGATGTGCTTTTTTTATTATGTTTCACAAAACTAAATGAAAAAGTCATCCAGAATAAAATATAGTGGATAGATGTGAAAGACTGTTAATATGAATTATTCTGTTTTGGTTGGTACTAAGGGTCTATATGTTTGTTTTTTCATTTGTGTAAGCCTAAAATGCCTAATTTCCCTCAAATGTGTGATGTAATGAAACTGTGGTGAAAGCAAAAGTTTTGTGCAGTATGTCAGTGGTTTATGTTGTACAGTGAGGACGTACAGTGGAATCCCTCTGTGTGTTGAATCAGTATGTTTGCAGTGACGGAACATTTTGAGGATCCGTTCGCACGTTACAACGCTCAGCCAAGTTTAAACAGTGACTTTCCTCCTTGGTTTTTCAAGAGGTGTAAACGCATGCAGTGTAAATTGCCTGTTTCAGATGCTGCCTTAAACAGAGGCTGTGTTGAAAGTCTTACGCTTCGGCTCTTGAAACATCTCATATCCTGCTTTTTAATAAATTACATTCACCAGCTTATTTAATTCTTTGAATTTTATTCTCTTTTTCTTTTTGGTGTGCACATGGGCACTGAACAGAATATTCAGTGG